>NC_060018.1:3462128-4116757 GCF_021134715.1 Daphnia pulex | reverse complement strand
ATAATTGGCATACAAGTTACCTGCTTTCTCGCTGACACAATAAGGGTGACGACGATTCATTGACATTTGTTGTTGAACAAAGCTGACAATGTCTGGCCTAATGGGAGCCCTGAAGATTGCAGGGAGCTGGATGCTGGTTCCAGAGGCCTCAGCCTTCTCATTGTAAACGGTAATCAACGGCCTCGCGACCACCTTACTCTGTAAAACAAAATGGATAAACAAATTAGATTTAAGATTTTCAAGAGACAACACTTGAATTTACACAAACTTTGAACTAGATGTACCAATTAACCAAAACATAACAATAAACCAAGAACGACGTTGAATTAACATAGAAAAACAGCAAGAGCCCATTTGACACGAGGACGAAACCACGCTGTGGGTAACATTTTACTCCCAAACTTTCGCCATAGATTAACAAGAAAATGGCTTAGAAAAATATACGCACGCAAGAATTTTCTTAAAACACGTTTCTCCCGTTAACCTTTTTACTTACTATTCGTAAATTAATGTATGTAAAAACTAGTAAAATGTTTGGAGAACCTCATGCTTACCATCTTGGTAGATAGTCCTGACCGGGTAAAAAGGCGAATGAAAGAGACCCACAGTAATGGCGACAAAGAGGAAGTCTACAATGTTGCCGGCATACTTTGAGAATTGCCGCCCTCTACGTTCCGTTTTTTACTTGATTATTTACTTGAAAAATTACAGATTATTCACTGAACTGATCCACTGTTTAATAACAAAAATTATGGAGTTTCAATTGATGATTTCAAACATTTTAATGGAGTGATTAGTTATAAAATTTTTAATATTGTTTTATTTGTTTCACAATGCAACGGTGTCCAAAATATTATTGAATAAAATTTAATATACCAATTTATTTTCATATTTTATTCATTTAAAGGAAGTTAATGATCTTTATTCATTATCAAAAAGTAAGTTTATGAATAATTAGACATAATGAAAATCAATTACTAAAACTGTGGCTCATATTTATTAATCCAGCAGAAAATCTGACAATCTTGCTGACAACAGACAGTTTGACACAAATCACAAAATGCCGATTCCGTCAACAAACATTTCCACGCCGAACGAAAGGATTTTGGTTGACGATTTACCATACGTTGACCAAGAATATGGAGATCCAACTCTACGAGAAGCGGTAAGCAAAACTTATACATTGCAAACTTTGAAATATTTGAATCGCTTCGAATTGAGGCTTGGAGATTCTTGTGTTAGCCTAGTCATCTCTAACATCAATACATTATTGTACTAGACCATAGTACTGTATGTTGCTGAGAACTCTCGCTCTTGTCCAATAGTTGTTTAATGAGAGTAATTTCTTTCTATCAGGCACTTGCATTGGTTGATGAAGAGACACGAAGATATAGACCAACCAAAAACTACCTAGAACATCTTCCTCCACTTGAGCTGTCAGCATTTGAAGTAAGAACTGTCTGCATGGAAGTAATGATAGGAGTGTGTAATAATTATGGAAATTATCATGTTCATAGACTCCTTTGATGAAGACTGAATTTGAGCGACTGTCTCAAAAGAAACCAATGGATGTTTTGAGCATGAAACGATATGAACTCCCACCCCCATCTGCTGGTCGTCTAAATGATCTTCAAGCATGGATAGAGTGTGTTGATAATTCAATGGCTCAATTAGAACATCAAACAACAAGGTTTGTTTTCTAAAAAAAAATTTTACAGCAACCATAAATTTAAAAAAATTTCAATTAAAAAACAGGATTTTGAACTTGGAATTAATGTCAGAGTATGGTTGTGAATCATGGAGAATTTATAACACTGTATTGTCCCAGATGATCCAACAATCTCAGAAGCATCTTCAGGAATTTAAGTATGATTTCAGTAAAGTAGACACCATATTGCAAAATACACTATTATATTTTTCTTTACAGGAAACAAATCCAAGATGTCAATTGGGCTAGAAAAAAAGATCAGACAGAGGTTGGAGACAAAATGAAACATTTGGAAGCCACTTGGTTTGGTTTGATCACTAAAAACTACGAAATCGAACTCGCGTGTGCTGAAATTGAGAGACAGTTAGCTTCACTTAATGAATGAAATTCAATGTAAACCTACTTTATCGAATTCGGATAATACACTGCAACAGGAAATTGATTCATCCGAGATTTTCAGTAAGTGACAACCAAAAAGATTTGGTTGTAAGGGAACAAAACAAAAAAATAGTATAAAGTCATGCACTTTCAGATTAGCTTGTCTTATAAATGGTAAGTAGCACGTTCTGATTTTATATATCACACAATTGAAAACGAGAAGAAGCGTATGAGTACAGCAAAGCGTAATTCAGAGAAGGGTAAAAAAAAGGGTAAGATCATAGGGAAGTCTCACTTGGGGCTGAACTTAAAGGTAAAGGGCGGACGGAAGACTCATCTTCCAGCACCATAACTCGTTGCTTTAGGACGCGAACCTGATAATCACATGACATTTTTATGTCGGTCACACTTGATAACTCGTAATTTTTCTCTATATACCTGCATTGCATGTCTTTCCGACATGTTGACCATTTGCTGCTCTAGTCTTTTTAATCGAGATTGGTACTTTTTCTTAGTCCTCTCAAGAAGTTGGACCAACGTCCTGAAAATTAGTTTACGGATATTACATATTTGTTGAAAACGTAACATATTGTAAGTTAAGCATTTAAAGATATCTTACGCGTTGGCTTTCTTGACATCGCTAACTAGTTCAGCCGACTGCTGACTACGGATTTCTGCACTTGAAGTGACGCGTTCAAGGGCTCCCGTCAACTCTTGGATTTTCAATTGGAGTCGCTTTTCTCGAACTGTTAATTCGTCTCCATCAGCTCCTTCAATTGAGGACAGAGGCTTTTCGCCTGATGCATCTGTGTTAGATCCCTATCAGTGAAAAGTGCGTTTAAGTAACCTAAATCATTCTCCATTTCAATATCCAAAAAACCTACGCCTGTGTTAAGACTTCGAAGTTGAGCGGCAGTTGCTTGTTGTTGGGCTTCATGAGTAGCCCGCTCTTTTTCAAGAATATAAACCTGAGTTCGAAGTCGTGAACGTTCTTCTCTCATGGCCATCAATTCCTAGAGAAACGATAGGATTAAATCTATTTTTACTCATTTATACAAAAGCAGATGTTCACCTGCATGATGACGGCCATCTCTAGATCAATTTTCCGAGCTTCAGCCAAAGGTAAGACTTCTTTAGGCAAAGGATCAACCAAAACTGACTCCAGGGGAAGCGAAACTTGTTGAACTGTGTTTTCCAAGCTTGATCTATCACCTACAAAAGATAATGAGAAAATGATTAAGTAATTTGCTTAAGTAAGCCTGGGCACAAAATATGTTACCTTTCAACCGGCCGATTATATCTCGTACTTTCCTTTCTGTGGGCTCCAGAGTACAAGCTGGATTGGATCCCGATCCTGAACCACTCTCCGCTCCACTTGAGGTAGAGCTTGTTGTACTACAAGATAGACGAGAAACAAATGGAATAAGAAAATTATAAGTCCTGAAGACCGACAATTTTTTTATTTTTTGAAGTACTTTGTGTGTCTTCCCGTGTCCTCCCAATTGTCTCGTTCACGATCGTATTTTGACAAGAGGGATCGAGCAAGATTCTCAGCCGAACGCCTGCGCTCTGTAGCGCGTTTCCAAAGCACACTAAGATCTTTACTATTGCCACCTGATTCCGTTTCCCAAGCGGTTCCACTACGGCCAGTCAACCCTAGTCCTGCCACTTGGCAGTTGGCCAATAGAAGAGACATTTCGCTTTCTACTAAGGCAGCTAGAACTTCAAATGCTTCTGAAACTCTATCGGCTCTTTCAAGTGCCATGCGTAACGCCATGCAATTTGATTCGTATTTGCCTGCATGAATAAACAAAAATAAAAAATAGAAAAATCTATTTCAGCATTTCTTTTATCGAATATGAATACCGAGCAGCACTGCGAGACGTTCGCCCAAAGCTCGAGACTCGGCAAGTGTCATCGAAAGCACGTCATTTTGAGCTCGCAAATGCTCAGAGCGGCTAGCCAACCGTTCCACTTCCAGCTCCAATTCATTGACACGTACAGACTCGGCTCCGGATGCGTGATGTGCCTCGCCTTGAACAGAATCTTGGTGAACGGAGCAAACCAACTGCTCAGCCACTCGAGCATCGCGTATCTAGAAATTATAAACAATAAAGACAAAGGCTTTACGTAATGGAGAGAGAGAACCACGTAAAGCTTCGAAACAAACAAAAAAAATATGATAAAGGCGGAAACTCTTTTAAGGGTGCAAAGTTATAGCCTTCATGGAAGCGGATTGTCTATCTTTTAAGGGAAGAAACTTATGATAAACTTTGTGCGATAGTTGAAAGGTAAACAGGTCCAAAGAAAAGCCTCGTGAATTAAGAATAGAGAAAAAATGTTGTTGGCTTCCAATACTGGACATGGCCTCTGGCAGACAAACAATGGGAGTGCCTGTGACTTTCGCACTAAAGAAGATTACGAAATGGCAAGATCCGGAATGTGGGCAGTCTCGAACTCGAAGCAGTGGGCTTTCTCCTTATTCTCACCTGAATTTACTGACACATCAATCACAAACACAGACAGAGATGTCTTACCCCAAAACTGGCGATTTGAGATCCGGTCAAGAGTTTTTCCCGGCCGTCTAGTCGTCTAATGCGCACCCGTTCAGCAACCTTGCAAACTGGACCTTCTTCCACAACAACGGGACTGGATACGCGACTTGATACCAACCGCTGGTGGATGGGGCTGCCTTGGAGGCTAGAGAGAGCTCCCATACTCGCTGCCGCCGAAAGAGGTAGAGGCCGAGGTTGTTGGCTCATTTCCAGCTGTCGCCTTAGTTCATCACGCTCCATGCGCAGGGCGTCCACAATTCCGTGAGCCTGGTTCAAATCTTGGCCGAGTCGTAGAATTTCCACTTTCAGTTCTTTGTTTTCTGAGCTGAAAGCGGTCAAAGGATCAGCGATCGGAGCGGAAGCTTCTTTGGCAGCGGAAGAAAGGAATTGATCAAGATTCTCTCCGGCCTGAACTGCTTTCGCGTCAAGATCATCTTCGCCCGCCTGGTTCGCTTCACCTGCTGGCCCGGCGCCATCTTCATCTGCATGAAAGAATGCGAATATTATAGGAGAGTACAAAGAAACACGCTCGTTCGTCGTCACGTCAGGCACTTCTTGTTAAATGTGTCATTTCTTCTACTTGATTGTTTGACAACTCGCCAAGTGCCTCTTCCGAAGAAGTGTAACACTGAATCACTAATCAGCGACATTTAAGCTGTTGCCCAGATCCAATCTCGCTTTCATTGCGGGCGATCTTCATTTGATCTCAAATTAAGCATTCTTGGCCAGAACTACAGGACTTAATTGTGGCGTTGATTGCGGAATTCAGACATCTGAAAGGCGGAATCTTATTGGTTACTAGTGCCAAGTCTCATCCCCCCCTCCACCCCCGCCGACAGTTTTTACAGAGTAGACGAAACCCCCTTTCATGTTTCGATCAATAAGTCATTTCTAAGACTAGCTCTTCATTATGTTATGATCCATACCGGAAGAGCTGGCACCAAAAGAGAGGTCGCTACTGCAGCTGCTGGATGCAGCAGCTTCTGGTTCTTCTTCAGTTACATCTTGTCCATCCCTGAGCAAGCTATAGCCAACTTCTTCTGCCCGCTTGTTCCGATTAGTTGCCTCAGGCTTGACATCAGTCGGGCGTTCGACAGAGCCTTTGACTTCTGGATCGGACCTTTTCATTTTACTTTCCTCCTCGCCGTCATTGTCGACGTCATCATCTTCCTCTGCTTCTTCTTCATCTTCGTCGTCTTCCGTTTCCTCTTCTTCTCCTTCTTCCTTGATGACGCTGTAATTCAACAACGGAACAAATGATTGATGACATCTCAGCAGAAAATACCATTCTTCTTACTTGTACTGCTGTCGGTTTAATTTCCGCGTCAGCTCGGCGATAACGCTGTGCAATTCCGTCAGCCTTTCTTCGTACTGCGTCGATTGACGTTCCAACCGTTCCTCGCTCTCCTGCACCAATCGCAATCGCTCCAACTGAAAGAAGCCGAAATAAGAACATGAACAACATGATAGAATTCGCTTTGGCAGCGACAAAGGGAAAACAAGGGGGCACGATAATACCTGTGTTTTGGCCAGGGCTTGTTCGAGCGTATCTCGATCTTGAGCGGCCCTTTGGAGTCGGGCGTGCAGTTCCGATATCTCTCCACGGAGTGAACCTAGTGCGGCCAGGTGTAGCTAAAAGAAAAAAAGTACATCAACAAACCATCCATCAGGGGACGAACCGTCAAAGACCAAGCAACATTCCACTGAAGTAACGCGACGTGAAATCTAGCTCACGATGGCAAAACTGAAAACTCAAAGGCGCAAGGGCGTTTACAGATTTCCCTTTCTCGTGACTGTGTTTCTCCCGAGCTCAATAGCCCCGTCCACACGTCGAGTACATCAAGGAGATAAGTTTTATAAATAGAGAGAGAGAAGGGAGAAAACTTTTGACGCGTTACACGCGCGGTCATGAAAACACCACGGAAACTATTTAGGAAAAAAAGGGGGGATTTTCCGTACATCTCAGCAAATGATGTCGATGCAAGGTTTAACAAAATTTACTTCCCAATTGGCAACTGCTTGCAAGTCACCTGTTTCGAACGAAACAAATCCTACACTTCCCCGTTATTTTAGGGGAAAGAAATAAAATGTTTTATTGTTTGCCTTCCCGAACGACGAACGGATGCTGGAACAAATGCTAAAAAACCACGTCACCGTTTCGTGTCGTTTCCAAAGCCAGACAGCTCAGAAACATGCATTAAATCGGAAGCCCGCCAGCTGAGTCAACATGACTTCTCTCTCTGGCATACAAGAGATAGGAAATTTGTTTTCAATTTGAGTTGCCTTCCGGCATAGGGGAAGGCGGTAATCGGGTACGCTTGCGCTGAAGAGGCACGGCCGCAATCTCATAACTGACTGCATAGAAACTAGATTGATGATCAAGCAAAGGAAACTGAACCCACAGATAATTCAGATATGATTACTATTTATTCTGAAATCAAAGCTTGAAGCTGTCAACAAACAGTTATATACTCTTATACTTGAAACTAACATTCCGAATTCTTCTTCATTCGTCATTCTATCAGTCGGTTTAAGCGTTTGTCATGTTTTTAAAAACAAAACAAAATGAGAGCACGCACTCCAAGAAGCAAAAAGCACTTAAGAACTGTTTGTAATAATCAGCTGCCAGTTTACTTTCCTATTCGGTGGCGACTGAAAGTTCGTCGCACTCACCCCAGTTGGAGAAACTAAAATGAGTCGATCAGGGGGAAGGAAATATACACCATCTGGAACATATAGCTCGTGTTGTCACGTCGCTTCACGCGTTTTCTCTAGTCTAATAACCGCCAGGTTCTCTCTAAATGACTCTCCACGGAGTTTCTTTCAACTGTCAGGCGATCGAAAGAAATAATGAGGCCAATCAACGAATGCCCCAGCGAGATGAACCAGCTGGCGTGGAATTGAGAGAGAGACGAGGAAAAGAAAAAAAAAAAAAAAAAAAACAGACTGTAAATCTAATAAAACCTAGTAGTTAAATGAATTAACGGCTGAGAAACCTCGACTTCACTTCTGAGAAAACGACCGGATATTGGAAGAGCGTGTCCTACATAATATCTATCGTCGGTAGAAGTTGGGTTTCTTTATTCTTCGTAATGCATTTCACTTTGTACTGTAGAAAGGGAACCGCTGACGGATTCTTTTTCGAATGTTTACCTATTTTTAAAACACTCTTTTGGGGTACTATTCTATTCCCAAAATAAATAGTAAACAAGAAATAAAAACGAATAAGAAGGAAATAGGAAAAAAAAAGAAGATTTGCTCGCCATCGATCGTTGTTGACGCCGGTTTCTGGCCTGTGTATACCTATCGATCCAGTTCATTCAAAAGCGCATACATCCCAACATCCGCCCACACACACAGAGCTCCTCCCAGGGCTGAAAACATTTTTGCACTCGTGCAAGTCGATAATCCGCACAGCGGTCTATGGCGGAATAGAACGCATCCGAATGATGACGAACACACTGCGGTAGCCTTTTTTCTTGCCTACGTTGTAAATGGGCGTTACATGTCGCATCTGGGAAACCACGCGGAAAAAGTAAGAAAAAAAACATGGATCAGGAGGATGACATTCCACTCAAGTCACGGTCGAGCTGGCTTGAAATCGACTTCTCAACGAGGGAGGACAAAATCTAATCTGGGCAGAATCCTCCTTCTACGAAAGAAAAGCTTACGGAGCACGGAGGTGTGATTTTATCGATAGCTGCTGCCAAAAACAGTCAATATTTATACGCTTCCAGTGTAAGTCAACTGTCCATCTCTCCATCAGGTGAAAACATAAATACAGGGTCTATTTCGAGTCGGGATGCATTTTTAAGCCCACAACTTTGAATTTCTCCTCCAACAGTAAAGAGACAACAATGCCACACATTCTGAAAGACTTTTTTCTTTTTCGTGTGGAGGTCGCCTAGAAATAGAACCCGACGACAAACGATGCAAGATAGTTATGTCGTCTTTTTTCGGGGTTCGGTTCCCCCTCATTTCACTGCAAAGGAAAACCTCCCGAATATCAACGCGAGTGATTTGATTGATTCAATTGTTTATCTCCAAATGTTTCTGGAATTGCGTCTACTGAGTTTGGAAGAATTTGGATCAATAAGGTCGACACTGCAATGCGATAGTCGGACAGTTTCAAAATTTTTTTTTCCCGGCATGAAAAGCCGTCCGAACGGATTTTATTCAAGGGAACTCAATCTCTTTCCATCTGCGAGATGAATCGGCCATGTTTGTTTGTTTGGTTTTCCCTTTTTTTTTGCCGTGGTGATGAATACAACTCTAAGAAGTGCTGGTCAACAACATCGTGAATTATTTTTGCGCCGAGTCGAGCGTGAATAGCATGTCCGATGAATGCTCTAGATTGTATCCTCAATTGGCATATGGAAAAAAGAAAAACGACTACGAGCGCACACTTTTATACGAATAGTTTTCAAAGATCTTGCCATTGGCATCCATTGTATGCGATCAATCGTCAGATAAGTGACTCCTTTTTTTTTGCTAAAAGGCACGAGGGTACGAACGATAACAAAAAATCAATAGCACGAGTCTCCCAAACCCAAAAGTGTCAATTCAATACAATCAGATGTATTGCAAAAGTGAAAGCTATCTCATTCCCAGTTCTCCCCCCCCCTCCCAAAAAAAAGCCTCATCCTTCCACTTTGATTCATGTCGACGTTTTTAAGTGTTAATCGAACAGCATTAACGATCCCAGCGCATCCCCCTCCTCAGTGCAAAATGTCTTCTCAATTAGCTAGAGTGGTTCTGATCGATCCGCCGAGTAGTGGTGAAAACACGCATTTTCATCTCATGTAGACTTGCATTTTACAATTAATTAAAATACTTACATTGCATGGTACTAAGTCGCTGACGTTTTTTAATTTTGGATGTCTCGACATTTTTCCCAAAAAAAGTTGAAATTTTTTTGCGGTAATTTAACAGTTTGCATCACGGAAATGGCAATAGTGGAAGATCCATTTTCCGGCAAATCATCGGAAAAAAAACTGAGTAGATCCAAAAACCGGAAATGGTAACAAACGTGACACTTTCAGTTTCCAGTTGGAAGAGAAAAAGAAAACACCCTGCGTTCACAACATATGTAGAAACTAGATACAGTAGGATGACGGGAGGGAATTTGTGTGAACAGGCTGGGCGTTTCGCTCACGACAGACTGAGTAACCTGGTACTCCTCGGGAAAACACCTCGTCCAGTACGGAATAACTCCCCCTCCTATTTTACCCAGCTCGGTAACACGAAATTCAGTGGCGACAAGGGAGCCAGCGACAGCTATCGGAGTTCCCAGTAAACAACATCGCTTACCTTGTTAGCTATTTCCAATATCTGGCTAGGATTGGCAGTGAGGGAAACTCCTGCCGCTTCAATCAGCTTGTAAAGAGCATTTGGTTCTGGGCTCAAGTCTCGAGCCCCACTGTCGAATTCCCAGCTTTCGTGTCGAAGCGAAGTAGCACCTAAGCTGTGCTCACTGCTGGTAGGCAAATGAATGTCTGCACTGTACAAACCTATTTAATGAATAAAATAAATCAACCATTCAAAAACACAAAAACTTTAAAACATTTGAATAACTACCAGATAGATCATTTGCATTAATCCAACCACCAGGCGGAGGGAGGTTTGCATCTCCACTGTGAACCCTCAAGGCTTCAATTTCTGTTCTGTGGGACAAACGGCATTGAAGAAACTGTTCATATGAAACTTTTCCTTGGGTATCGGCACCCATCTGTTGCATAAGGTCACTAACATTGATGGCACCCTCCAAACCCAATTCTTGCAGGGCACTAATTAAATCTTGACTATAGTAAGATAAAAGCTGGTTAGATCTGGTTCCCAAATATTAACAGAATAATTAAAACTATACCTGTCTATATAGCCATCGCCATCAGCATCACACACTGCAAATAACCTTCTCACTCTCTCTTCCTCACTTATTGATTCAGCTTCACTATTGGTGTCTCCACAGTTCGAGCCCATGTCAAAAGCGTTCTGATTCCGAACTTGTTCTGTCGCTTTATCGTGATCCATAATATGTTGAGTTCACGACTCTCAAGGACCCGTGCGCCCACTTGAACAACGAGCCAGTAATAAACAAGCTAGCCTACGATAATGAACTAGCATAATAAGCTCGAGGCAAAGGACGATTTTCTAATCAAAGCCGCAAGGAGTCCACATTCCAGGCTATGACGATAGAAGCACAATGAACGGCGTGTTCCAATTAAAACAAGGGCCACAGGAGTACACCATACACTTTCAATTATTGTCAAAATAATAATAACGAGAAAAAAAAATGCTGTTTGGTTTTCTCTTTAGCTGGTTGTTGCATTTGCAGGCGTTGCCGCAGTTTAAAAATAAGATTTCATATAACTCGAAATTGAACTTTAATTCAAATGTTAATTAAATATCAATTTGAAAGCATAATTTTATACCCATCAAGTTAGTTCGGATTTTGAAATAAATTGTAATTAATATAATCCTTTTTTTATATGTTGATGTTGTTTGAGTCTAGCAGACGAAAAAGATTCTCGTAATTTCTGGATTCGTGTGTCTTTACACAAGTTTTCATCGTTTTATTTTAAAGTACTATAAAACTATAGAAAATGGGTTTATTCGGTATTGGATGCCAGCTTCTTTCTGGCCTGTCTAGGTTAGTTTCATTGTATGTAATACGTTGCTAATACTGATCTTATTTGATTTCTTATAATAGATTGGCAATTCAACCTGCATGTGGAGTAGCAGCGGTTTTTAACCAGACCAGATCAATCAGCCTTACCACAGCTCTTTGTAATGTACGATGCCATTTTCCTCGCCCAAGTGAAATCAAGCGAATTAAGAGGCACGGTTGGAAAACACGCCTCTCAACCCTTGATGGTCGCAAAACTTTAATGAGACGAATCCTTAAAGGCAGACATGTATTAAGTCATTAAAAATGTTTGAAGTAGTACACAATTTAAACAGAAATAAACCGATTTATTTACAAAAACATAACAGTAGAGCATGCGATTAATATTAGGTTTACAGATGGTGGCATAAAGAGGTAAGCAATGTTTTCTGTGTGTTTTCTAACTACGTTTAATGTTACAAAAGACTCTTTTAGGAAATATGTTTTGATTGTCTCCTGCTGGAAATTTTTCGGCTCAACTCTGCAATAATATGTCCCTGCATCAGAAAGCTTCACAAAACCAATATTCAGTTCTGCTTTGATCTCTGTTGTTCCCTCAGCTTGACTGCTGATGACTTGTGATCCAGCGGTTCTGTTGAGATATATTTTGAATTGTTCTTTTATTTTATAATTTATAAATAATCGTTGTTGTTGCATACTTGGAGTTAAATTTCAAGTTTCCGCGCCACCAAGTCAGATCAATATTCTTTCCATGTAGCCCATCCTCATGAAGGATGACTGAACATGTTAAAACCAGATTACTTCCTTCGATGGCCGTCCGTTCTTGATTGTTGCCAGCAATCTTCAGTGACATTTTAGGTATCCTTCCAGTACTTGCAGTTGTCGACACGGGTAATGAAGGTACGCTAGGCGAGTCTTTCAAATCTTGTTCTTCATAAAAAAATAAAAGAACAATTACATGTCACATAGTTTCAAATTAAAACAGATTAATAATATTTACCCAAAACTACAAGAACAACCGTGTGACTCTGTTTTGGCTCTGTGTTCACTTGGCATTGATAGAAACCCTCATCGGAAGATCGGACAGGTGAAATCTGTAATGTAAAGCATAGCTTAGCCGTTATCAGATCTTGCTACGCGTTGATGAATCTAAAGAATCTTCGCATTCGTAAAGAAATACCACCGCGACACTTTTTTTCAAAAGAACTCAGCCTTTCCTTTCATACAAATGCCCAATGCGTCATGTCTTGCACAATTTCATTGACGCTGGAATTCCACACGCAATTCTAAATCGGTGTTGCGTGACGCAATCCGATTTCATTTAATATTTTACAATCAACTGCTAGAATGGAAAAGTTGAGTGTCGAGGGTTCGCCTTCTATGCTTAAAATTCACATTGAATGTCCATGATATTTTTAGAACTAATAAGTCTTTAAAACAAGCAGCAAAAATGCTCGTACAATACATTACTTGCAATCCCCATAGGGCCGAAGACGAAGGATGGAGAGATGCCACTCTCGTGTCGCTGTTGTAAAACGACACAACAATTTTGTTATGACGAGGACGGAAGCTTGCGTTTATTTTTGGAAATCAAATACCTTGTGTAAACGTGATCACCGGAAATGAGAATGGCCAAATCTTTTTGTCTTATCCACGAAACCTGGAAAAAAAGAAGAATAAGAAACTGGTTACAGCAAGAAACAGGAATCTTCATTAGAGAACTAATGACTAACAAGTGCGCATCTTTCATGCCTGTCATTGTTTACGGTTCGCTATTCGTATGACTAAGACTAGACTCAACTGTTTTATCTCCTAAATGTGGAGCAATGCAAGGCATCACAGCTTTATCCCCTTCACGAACAGTGACGTTCAATGCTGGACCTAGCACAAGTTGCGTTCGCGTGTACAAACTGGGCATCGGTGAAGGGATGGAGTCGACGGCAGCGGCTGAAATTTCTGTCGATAAAAATATAGGAGAAAAAGAACGTTGAGTTTTGAAAACAAATAAACGGATCCGAATCGTTCCCGTACAAACATCTCGTTAAGATCAACATCCGCAGCGGCCCACACAACAGTGGAAACACTTTTACCGCTTGTTGTTGACGCGTTTCTGATTGAGTTGGCCAGCAAAACTAACCTCGTCAATTTCTCGAAATAGAAAATGCCGTGAATCACGTTAGTACGATGAACGATCCCATTATGCGACTCCTTTAGGTTTCCTTCCCCTATAGTCTGAATCCGTCTTGCCTTTGTTACGCGGATTAATTCCAAACGGCTCACTCGCCACTTCATGATTGGAGAACTGCGCCATTGAATTTATTTAGTTGGACAGTGAGATAATAAACCCCTGAAGTCTTTTCTTTCGCAGTTCTTACATTTTAGTGTTGCCAACAACGTGGTCAGGGATGTTTATTGTCGAGGGTCGTGTCCTCCCACAAGACCGTTAAGCGCGATCGAATGACTCCCGTGAAGTTCTTAGAAAGTTTCTTTGAACGTCGAAAAGGATCCGCTTTGTTATTGCCATGAGACTGTTGCTTTGGCGTCGGGGAAATCAACGAGTGGCGCTAGCGACGCCTAAAAATAGAGAGCTAGCCACGCTAGTGATGCTTATCGCGTCCCCTAATCAAAAGGGAAGACGAACAATCGGACTGAAATAGAGAAAGAGACAGAGCGAATAGTGGCTTCTTTGACAATGGCAGGAAGGAAGGAAGGAATCCCATAAATATTCCTCGCTTCTCCAAGAGAGATGATGTCTATACAGTAGTGTCAAAACGTAGAAATAAGTGAACCCGCTCGTCCGCGTCGCCTTGACAGGGAGACGCGTGAACTCGAGCGAGACCATTACGGGTATCAACAACGTTGGCCGGGACTTGCGCGCAAGAGACAGTATTAGATGAAGGAAGACAAGCTGAAAATAAAACCCGCTCGCTGCACATTATCCCTCCCTACAACACACACAGAGAAAGCAGGTTTCTCGGTCAACGAGCTTCTTTAGCTGAGAGAGAATCTATGACTTTTAGGCACCCAATTACCCGAACAAATTTGCCCAATACGTTGGCCTCCACCACCACCACCAGCAGCCGACCACCGTGCCCTGTAGTTTGTTTGCTCAAGTTCCAACAACATTTCCTAACCCGTCGGGAGGGGATTTGACGTACATTGTGTATATGATGATGTTAGTATAATGACAAGACTTGTTTATTTTTGAAACGTTTTTGTTCTTTCGTTTTCCGAGAATGCATCTAAACAAAAGGTTCTGTATAGGTCTATATCCAAACTTCCGAATCCTGTCGGGAGTTTGATAACATACCAAAGTCATAAGTCAAACCAAATTAGCGAAGCGGACATAAAAACGTCTAACCAAACTGTGCCCCCAATAATTACTACGTCCCGCTTAATTTTGGAACTGCGGATTCTTCGAGTTTCATCAGTTTATTTTATTAAAACGTCTAAAAAATGTTATCCAAGCAACACTCGTGACACCAAAAATTAAAAATTAGTTAGACCCGTCGCTTGCGTGTTCAACAACAAGGGGTAACAGGAAAGATTAAGAAAAAATCTCTTAGTCACTCAACACCCTGAAGGTCGGTATGAAAATGTTTGGATTTCGCTTCGAGCCTGACAATGATGTCTAACTTGGCAGTCACGCTTAAAAGCGTGCGGAGAAGTGGGAGAGGCTCGGCGCGACGTTGAATTATTATCAACACCTTAAGGCACCAAGTTTCTTTTTACAGAACAAAATTTCGCACCCTTGTGCGATGCAGTGGCGCAAACAAAAAAAATGGTCCAGTTCCAAGGCACGGTCTTGTCACGCAAGACATAATATATGCAGGAGCGGTTGATACATTAGTGGAGAAACCAAGAAGAAACGCTAGCTAAATCTGATCCAATTAAATTTTATCGGTAAGCTTTTCCTTTTGATTTCTGGGTTCTAACTTACAATCCTTTTAAAAATGCAAATAACCACTGTCCATTCCGCAATCGCTTATTTAATACAATCGGACACTAATCAACTGAATGAAAAATTCACTTACCATCATTGTGAAGTGAATTCCGTGTCGAAGAAGCGGCGACCATCCCGATCCATAACGAAACCAGCGGGGTGAGTAATTTTATGATCGGCGTCATTAGCGGAACTTCAAGTACATGGTGATTCAAGTCGATTTCACCGAACCTAACCACTGGAGGAAATATTAATGCGTCAGTCACAAGTCACAACATCCAAGTCCTCGTTGAAGTGTGCTCTAGTGGATTAGTAAGGGACTGTCTGGATCGCCTTGGAGATGCAGAAGAACCGTCGTCCGCGTAGTCAACCGAGTGGGGAGGATAAGAAATGGGCGAGCAGACCGACCTGTGTAGAGACGTGTAGCACAAATGAAGAAAACATTTTAAAACCGTCGCCAAGGCCGTGCTCGCCGTATAATTGGCAGAAGGAGGTGCTAGGAAATGGGCGGTGCGTCACCTAGGCCAACAATCCTGCCAAAAATTCCGTCTTATTTTTTAAATAATACTTACCAATAACCCTTCAACAAAATTGAACGAGACTTTTCACACCAAGTCTTTGCGTATCGCAACGCATTACATATTTAATTCATCAGCTTTATTGGAATCGGTAATTGAAATACATCAAGCTTTGCTCAATAATGAGACTAATCGTCGTTCGTAATGGCCAAGCCAAGGAGTTAACCGAGAATAAGCGGTCACATCGCATTTCCGACGCAAATGTTCGATTAATTTCTTTAACCAACTTAACCGGTGAAGTTGTTCATCACCAGCGGCCGACCCTCCCCAAGAAGGGAGAGCAGCTGCGAGTAAGACGGACCACGAAGCGGCCGAATGTGGGTTGCAGTGGACAGCCTTCTGTGCCGTTATGAGACTTGTAGATCCTTGCCCCGCAAGCAGGTAGCCCAAACTGATGAGTGAAATGACTTGTGACAAATCAATGGGTTGAAAGACATGGTCCACGGCCGAATCGCTCTGGCGACGCGCATCGAATGCAATCTCCGCCCAACGAGCCACTTGCAATCCATCCGATGATAGGGGATGAGATGCCTGAACTGTAAGTGAAGCTTTGAAGGAGGCCAGCAATGTCCACAGCTCGGCAACATTGGGCAGCATATGAATATTGCGAACAATCTCACGCTGTCCCTGCAGTTCGTTTCCAATGACCGATTGCTGATAGGCCGATAATCGACTAATATCTGCAACGTAACGTGGCTCTGTTTGATAGGGAAGCAATTCCTGAAAAGCGGCTGTCGTTAAAGTCTCGTCGTCTGTTAGCAGTCCAAGTGCTCCGAGGGCCAGCAGACCGTAGACTGATGGTGGTTGCAATTGCGAGCTTTCGTAGAGAAGCAATTTGGCAGCTTCTGCGTCAGGGAAATCGCGCCGGAATGCAGCCATAGCCATGGCCACTAACAAGTGAGAACGTTTCTCGTCATCCGAGGCCAACCAATGCAAGGCTGCTTCGTAAGTAACGTAAGCCTCGGCATGTCTGTTGGCTTTGAAATGAGCCAAAGCGATTCCACAGGCAGAACTAAGCTCTGATTCCTGTAGGGATCCGTACAGCTCAGTGGCGTCGTCACAACGGTCCATGGACGTGTAAAGTCTGGCCAGATTAGCTTTCATCTTATCGATGCGGGTCCTATTGATTGTAGTATCATCCAGACTTAGATGTTGGATTCCTGTAGAGCGAAAAAAACAAATGAACAAATGGTAACAACTAACTACGCTAATACACAGAAAATGTTATACCTTTCAAAAATGCTTCTTCGGCTTTCGTGAACAATCCCTGGCGTTCATAAAGGAGTCCAAGTAAATTGAGCGCGCAGCTATCATCAGGATAGAGAGCTACATATTTGACTAGGCTATCTATGGCTGACGGTACAGCGTGCATCTGTACAATGCTGTAGCGATAGTGTGCCGTCTGTTTAGCCAAGGGGTCGGCTAAGGTGTTCATAACCCACTGAGCGTACGACGGACTTCCTTCACACTGACCGGGACTACCGCTACCGATGGTTGAAGTATGGCGGAAAAGATCCATGGCTTCGGCTGGGCTCAATTGTTCGGCAATAATTCCCTGTCCAATCCAGGCGGAAACATGGAACGGGTCAATGTTTTGAGATTGCTTGAAGCATTCATGAGCCAGATGGAGATCTCCATTTTCCATGTACAATGCTCCAAGATGAGTCCAGGTGGCAGCAGTTCTCGGTGCATTTGGACTTAGTTCCAGAGCTCGGATAAACGCGTGTTGCCGGATGGCTGGTTTTTCAGCGATTAGACCAAGCAGATCCCAGTGTGACGAATCCTTTGGCTCCAAAGTAATGGCTTTTTTTATAGCCGCCAACGCAGAGGATTTGTGTGCTATGGTTTCGTCAACCATCCAGCAAGACTGATACGACAAAGCCAAATTGTGCCACAGCGCAGCTGAATCGGGCAACAATCTCAGAGCAGACAAAAAGAATTTCGGACCCATCTCCATTAATAGTTTTTTAGCGACAGGCGAATTTTCGTCTGAAAGGAGCACTGGCGGAACGTCCAGCAGCGTAAAATCGTCCTCCGGAATAGATCGAAGTAGCAAACAGACGTGGCCCAATAGAGACCAGACGCAAGCTAAATGTGAATTGAGTCGACTCGCCTTTACGAGCAGATCAAGAGCTTTGGAGCAGCAATCCACCAATCTGCCGGTGAATCCATCGGTTAAATACTCGGCTGCCTGGTTTAGAAGAGTTTCCGCAAGTCCTTTCAGAGCAGGCACGTAATCCGGGGTTTGCTTGAGGAGCTCTTCGAATGCGGTTACGGCTTCGGCATTTTCTCCCATGATTTGTTTAATAGATGCGATTTGGTACGATGAATAAGTGGATTGGGGATTCAGTTCAGACGCACGCTGGAACGCTTTCAATGCCGCAGTGTAAGATCCTCGAGCAATATATGCTTCACCTTAAAAATTGAATAAAAATGGATCAGCTGTAATTTAACCACAAATTTGATTCTAAAATATTCACATACCCAGAGCTTCCCAGCCCGAACTGTCATTGGAATCGATAGCCATTGCGTTTTGCAAGCAAGTAATAGCCAATCCGGCTTCTTTTTCTTTATCTGAAACTTGTTTCACTTTCTGGAACATTTTCAAGTGGAGGAGACCTTTTTGCAGCCAAGCCCATCGTCGATTTTTAGCATTAGAGCGAACGACAACATCCAAAAGTTTAAGAGCGCTTGTAATGTCATCAATCAAACGGTAGAGTTCCAGCAGCTTCTCAGAGGTTCTAGTTTGATACGGATCCAGCTGGAAGGCTTTCTCCAGACAACGCACGGCACGCTGCATGCTGGAAGGGTTGTGTCGCTGCTCGCCGTAAAAGGTTCCCAACAAAATGTAGGGTTCAGCAATGTCTCGATTGATCTTGATGACATTAAGCATAATAGTGACGCTCTTCTCACGTTGATCAGATCTCTTCCATAACATTTTGGCCGCGTTCAGGAGTAAAGCGACATTCTGGGGGTGGTTTTCACAAGCACGATCTAGCAACTCAACGGCTTCAATATCCTTTACAGTCTTTTGCAAATATTCAGCTTTCATGAGTAGCACTTGTTCCATATTGTCCATATTCTCCATACTTGTCCATATTGTTGCCGGTTGTTGTTCTTCCAACAGGTCGAGATTATTTTTACACTTTTCGAGTTGGTCGGTACGCAACAAAATTAAAGTTTCCAATAATCGGAACGTTACGGATGATTTTGCTTCATCTCGAACAGTCTCTAAAATGACTGACGCTTCATTAAGGCGATCAACTCCGTCCTCTTCAATCAAACTCTTGATCAATCTTAATCTCCAGGAAAGTCTGTCTGACTCGGTCGAGGATTCTAAGCCGGCGCGACAAACATTTTCCATTTTGCTCCACTGATGCAACTGTTGGTACGCGTCACACAGGAAAAGTTGCGATTTTCGCGTTGCTTCTTTGGTATTAATCAGCTCCAATAACTGTTTGGCTTCCATTGATTTTTCTTTCAAGAGTAACCATCTCGCTTTAGCCAACATCCCATGATCATTTTTGTTCACTGACAACAACGCATCAATGATTTCGCCAATTCTGTCCAGCGAAATGTCAATTTTCTCTTCTTCGATAAACGCAAGGCAAATGGCCTCCAGACATCGAACATTTTGGGGGTCCGAACTCAGTATTCCGGACGCAACATTGACCGCTTTCAAATATTGCTTCTGCTGCAACAAAATCAAAAGATATTGTTCTCTGAAGAACTGATCTAATTCTTCATCAGTGTTGATTATTTCACTGAGGGAATCTCCCAACTGCAATAGAGATGTGTAGTAATAGTGAGATTACAATTATTATAAAAATGATGATATTACTTACAATTTGAAGGAGTTGATGATCTAGATGAGACAATACTGGAGACAATACTTTTGCAACAAACTTGATAACTTCCTTGTCATTCTTTTTCAAGAGTATATTTGCCCTTTCAGTGTAGTTTTCCAGTTGTCCTAATAAAGTGTATAGTTCACACTGTTTCTTTAAGATATTTGATTGTTTTATAGGATCACTAGATAGCAAAATCAGAACTATAAGTATAGTTTAGTTACAGCAGCAAATTGGTCACTGGATATAAATGTTTAAAATATTCAACCTTTCAAAAAGGCACTCAAGTTTTCTGTAAACAGCACAAAGCTTTTCTGAAAGATCATTTGCCTGTTGACCACCGTCAGTAGTAATCACTATTTTGTTTCTTTCTTGTTCTAAGAAAGCTGCTAGACCTTGCCAGGCAGTGAGCTGGTCCGGTTGGAGTTCTGTTGCTTTGACAAATGCTGTCAATGCTTTATCACTTTGGCCGAGTTCTTGAAAAGAGACAGCACTCAAAACCCAAGAAAGGTAGTTGCTCTTATCATGTTTTAATATGCCCTTCAAACATAAAATCATTCATAATTATTGATTTATAATTTTTGAAAACAGCGTAGTTATTCACTTCACCTTGCAGGTGTCCAAGGCTGAAGTGTACTCCTTGTTTTTAATAAACTCTTTTGCGTCTTTTAAAGCCTTCTTTACGTCGTATTCCATCTTTGACTGTGATGGAAACAAAAATGTTGCAACATTTAAAAAACCAAATAGACATTATTTTACAAAGGGTACCTGAGAATGCTAAAATCAGTTGAAAGAACAGAACAGCAGTTAATAACAAATACCACCTTATCAAAATATCGAGATATCTAACACCGCGTATTTTCTTTTTTTTCTTTTGTGTCGTCGGCTGCAGGGATGAGGCTAAACAGTAACCTACTAATTTTTCGAACCCTTCCCGCTTTTATTTTAAAATCGATAAATCAGTAAAATTTCAACCAGCATCACTCTCATGTCTCTCAAGTCTCAACCCTGAGTGAAATATTTAATCGACAATAGAAAATATGTGAGTTAAAACTATCTTGTCATTTCTAATATTAAGAGATATGAATGTAATGAAAGTAAAGTAGTAAAGGTACAAAGAGAAACAATCGAAAAAATATTAATTAAAAAATTTATTTTTCTAAATAATCAATGCTATGGCTAGATATTAAAGTTTGAGTCGCTGAATCATGCTGGCAGCCTGGCACCGTCTGGAACTATAACATTATGAATCAATTTTGGTATTCCAAGCGTAAAGCCTCTTACAACTTAGGCGATTACCGCGTGCATTGTCAAGATTAGTTTTCCTTAATGATGCTTCAGCAATTTTGGTCTTATTTATAGTTATACTTGCACAATTATCACAAAGCACATATTGCAAACCAAACACTAGTGTTTGTCAGGGCGGTATAATTTTGGCAGTATATACAGCAGTCTCAGCAGCCGTCATGTGTATGCTCAACAGACATTATCCGTGCGGAATCTGTAAACACTAAATACAAACATTCTGTATAACAGACGTAACCAACCCAAAATGGGCTCCGGGATATAAAGGGCATAATCATTCGAAATGGCGAATGAGAGTTGAACAATCAAAGCCTTGTGTCGCGGTTGGTTGGAGGGCTTTGTGTACAAGTACACGTCTTTGGAATTACGTCGAAACGTGACTGTAATGAAGGTCGTACGGTCGCGTTTCTCCACATGGACAATTCGTCCGCGGGAGCAACTCCTCATCAAACAAAAGTATAATTTATTAGAGAAATCGCAATAAAAGATAATAATATAATAACGTATAGCATTTTGAATGTCGAGAGCTTCTCTCTCTCTCTCGGCGGTGAATTGCTGTCAGCTCAAAGGCACAATAGCCCATCATCAGGAGCTGGATTGAATAGTTGAAAGGCTCTGGCATATAGAACAGGTTAGTTAACTTTCGAGACAATGCGCACCTTATAGGCAGAACTTGTTCAAAAGTATATATACCCTTATAGAGTTGTAATGCTATATACAGTAGTAGTAGCTATTATACACGGTTGCAGCAAATGTGGAGCGATTCTTGCTTCATTTTACTTGGCTCGTGTCGTGAATCTTCAAGTCAGAATGAGAGAGAGGGGATCTTATCTGGCTAATGAGATGCAGAGTATCCGTTTACGGACTATAAGGCGGCGTGGTTTCGCCTTTCTTACTTGCCCTCAATCGACTCCAGTACTACAGCCGCCCACCCAAATGACCCCACAGGAATTTTTTACTCGGTCATCGACTCTTTATTCTTTAAAAAGTTCATTTGAATTCTGCCGGATTGAGGATAGAGTCGATAACTTAACTTTTATAATATGCGTACGTCTCTCGCCGGTAGAGTTGATGTTTCATTATATGAACGTCACACGACCGTTTCGTCTACTCTATAATAGATGTAAAACACGCATCAAATCCGGGCAGCTAGGCTATATAATATTGTGGGTACATGACGGGAAAGCCTCCATCTCAGACTGGCGGTTCAAGACCCTATTAAAGCCGGAACGCTAATCGGATCGATGGCGGAAACTGGCAGAGGAATCACAACAAGGGACTCTTGTCTGTATATAACAACTTATTTCTTCCTGAACCGACGACTTTCTCTTTGTGCAGAGAATTAGTATAGTTGCTCAAATGGCAAAAAGACGACTGTATAATAGATTTCTGGTGGATAACTTTTCTCTTCTTCTTTCCTCTTGGCTGCCCTTTTCTGATCTTTTTTCCGTTTGTTGCTTTTCATTAGCTTAGTCACGGAATGAACGTGGGAAAGTCCACCCGTAATCTATATCTCTCCGTTGTCTGTGATGAACAAAGAACGCAATATAATCCTGCAGTGCCTAATGGTCAGCAATTGTTCATCTTGTCCTAGTCCATTTTTTTGAAAAAAAGAAAAATAATAATAAGAGAGAGAGAGACGAGCATCCCCGGACATTATTATTCTTTCCGGTCGACGAGTTCCGTCTCAAAAAAATCCAACCGTCCGAGACACAACAAAAAAAGTCTTTTTTCTTTTTTCCAACAACAACAACAACGAGCAAAAAACAATTTCACGTTCCATAATTTTGTTTTAATTCATTCTTTCTTCCCAAAAAGAAACGATTCAAGAAAAACGGTACTATACATAACAGAGTGCGCATTATTATTTCCCATTGATGAAAACGGTGGAATAAACAAATTCATCAGCCGAAAGAGGGAAATCCAGAGCCCAGTGCTATTTCTTTGGAATGATGAGTTTGCTGGAACTTGTTGTCGTCCCTTTTTCTTTTTAGCTCCCGACTTTGCTCTTTTTTCTTTTCACGATTTTATGAATGATGAGCAGCGCTCGTGGGGGGACGACATTTACTATGTAGGAATGCGAGTGGCTTTTATGTTGTTGGTTGCACTGATATAAAACAAGATCTGCCTGTCGGGGACAAGCGCGTATATTACATAAGCTCACCCCCAAGAAATCCGGATGCTGCCGCCGCTGCTGCTGCTGTAACAGTGCCAGCGCGGTTTTTTTCAAAAGTCGTTATCGGACGGACGGATAATAGTCTGGCTGCTCCGCGCGCAGGAAATGAAATATATCTCTATTTATTCATCTCTCTCTGGCTGTCTCTACATATTCATGGGTGTTGTGCCTTTGTTGTCTTCCTCCATAGCCGCGCTCGACAGTGTTTTAGGAAACATCCAACGTTAATCAATACAAAGCGTCGACTAGTGTTACATTGGCGCGTGTGTATGTAGACTCTCTGGAGGATTCGGTGGCTAGACGGCTAACAAAAATTGAGCGACACATAGCGCAATGTACGAAATGAAATGAACATGAATGGAAAAAGAATTGGAGAAATGAATTGTCTTTTAGCCTTTGAGATGATCATCGACCGCAAGGAAAAAACGGACTGAGAAAGTTTGCCGAACGAACCGCGAATTCTTATTCTTTTTTCCGGGGGAGGATTTCGCTTCGGTCGTTCATCCGCCAACTGCTGGGAGACCTACATATAAGAAAGAAAAAGAAAGTTGAGTCAACTCTCTATGTCGTCCTTTTTCCTTGGACTGCTGAGCCCATCACAGTGTTTGATTAAGCCAATGCGCCGGGACGAAACGTGTGTGTCAACTTTGTTACTAGCTTTTTCTTTTCCTCCAGCAAATCCGTGACTCCTGGCCACCAGCTCGTCGGCCTTTTCTTTTTTTCTTTTAAATCCCTGGCCGCTTTATCGGGCAGAATGCGGCGCACATACTACTATAGAGACGTCCGTGTGCTGCTCCTTGTGTGCAACTGTAATTGAACGACGTGCTTCATGTGGTATAACGTTTGACTCTTGCTCGTGAGCGCAGCTTATTCATTGATCCACTCAAATTCTTGTTGGTTTTATTCGCGTTTCAATTCCGGCCCTCTCTAAAGGTACATACGCACACTCTTCTCTCGAATGGAAATTCAGAAAGAGGATCTTGTTATCTTCCTACCAGCTCAGTTAGCCCGTTCAACTGTGACGTAATCTCTTTTGGAAAGGACGTTTTGAATATATGACAATCAAATTTCGTCAATCCGCAGGGATGTTACTTGCATAACTGCATATGCAATATGCATGTAGCCGGGGGAGGGGGAAAAAAAGGCATCAAGTCTGGAAATATATCCGCCGGAATGCTGGAGGCCAACGATCTCAGCGACCTGCTGGATATACAAGAGGCGCGTTCCTTAAAGAAAAAATAGGATTTTTCGTTCATCTTTCTTTATGGCGTTACAACGAAGAAATTGAATTATTCTCCCCTTGATGACGAGACGACTAAATGTTCAAAGGACGGAGAAATAATCGAAACTCGTCAAGATGTTTGCCACTCTTATTTCTGTTCTTAACGAGGTGATATCTCGACGCTTTGATGTTCGCTGGAGCGTGAACGATTCGATTGCTGGAAACTCGAATGATATATAGGGATGTGTGTGTTGTCTTTATTCATGAGCTGTACTGTACAAGAGTGATCGTATATAATATGCACAACGTGATTTGTATAACAATAATAAGACAGGGAGATGATGAGGGGGAGACACACACACACACACACACACAGATCAGCAAATAACAGCTCCTGCGCAGGATTTCACATTTTTCGAAGAATCTCAGACTCTTTCCGCCAGCATTTCCAACCTTTTACACAACAATCAAATTAAGAAAGTTCGGCCAGCGTGAAAATTAGACGCCAAATTAAAAAAAAAAAAAGAAAAAAGTTCGTCGAGGATGATAAAAGATTAGAAATGGAGGGGGGGGGGAGAACAATATACCACGCAACTTCCCCAAAAAAGAGACGACGCGGATGAAAAATGAACCAACACAAAATTTTTATTAATAATACGACTCGGATAATCGATCCGATGACGCCAACGATTTTCACTTTCTTTTCTTTCCCCCCTCAATTGTTTAGTCGAGAAAATACATGTGCCAACTGTACAAAAGTTTTCTATGGTACAAATATTAGTGATTATTCCAATGGAGAGAGACACACACACACGAAATGACGCCAGAAAATATGCGCGGATCAAGCTCGACTTTGGCACTAAATTTAAAAAATCAAAAAATTTAAAATTAAAAATGACCGCGCTCGAGGGACTCGACGAAAAATGAAGAATGACACGTATAGATATCAAAGAGAAAAGATAGTATTATTATTATTATTATTAAAGCTTTTATTTGACGTAATAATATGTAGACGACGGTTCTGTCCCCCCCTGCGGGTCTTTTTCCATGTTTTAAATTTGATTCTTTTCTTTTTAAGGGTTGAGATGATGATGATGATGATGATGATATCAGACGTTAGTTGAAGTTTCCTCGCGGTGATCCGATCCGCTACTGCTGCAGGCCGAGTCGGTGAAATAGTCGTTCTCCGGGACGTATAAAATGTGTCGGCTGGTCGCCTTGGGAACCGACGAGCTCAAAGGATCCGACGACGAGCTGCACCAAAGCAGTTTACTCCGGCGGAAGAAGACCCGTCTGGCCAGGAGGTAAGTCAGCAGGAGCAAAGCGGCGGCGATCAGGACGAACACCACCGTCACGGCTATGACCACCAGCGTGTTCTCAACCGCCCAGATCCGGTTGGGCACTTTGGCCACGACGCAGTGCTCATATTGAACGACGCTCGACGAATTCACCGTGACCGACGACGACGGACTACCAAGAGACGAAATGGCGATGCTGCTGCTGCTGCTCCGCCCTTTGCTGGCCGTCAGGATGATGTCCCCATCCGCCTGGCGCTCACCATCCGGCGGCGGGAGGAATTGGCCCTGCTGGGCAAAAGTGGCGCACACTTGGTACTCCTCGATGGGGTAATCGATGGGGTTAGCCAAAGTGGCCTGCTGCAACGGGTTGCTGTCGCGACTCTCCGTCAGCTGGCCGAAAGTGAAGGACGTCGTGGAACAGTTGAGCCGCTTCAGGGCCAGCAGCCGCTGCTTCTCGAAAACGGCAACGGTGAACTGGCAGGCCGGAAGGGCGTCCGGAATCCTCATGTAAACCGAAACGGACTGGGGGGCGCTGACGTTGGCGTAAAAGGCCGTGATCTGCGTCGGCATTCCGGCAGACGAGACGTGATGGGCTTCCAGCAGGTAGCCGTCGTGACGGATCGAGTCGGAGTTGGCCGGCACTTCCTCCTCGTCACCGTCGTGATTCTGCTTCAGCGTTTGCCACGTCATCGAGTGCGAGCAGCCGGGCAGGAGCGAAGCTTCGTCGTCGTGTCCGCCTTCGAATAGGACGAGACACAGTCGATACTGGCCGTCCGTTTTCATGTTGTCGCTGAGTTTGACGGTCAGCTGGAGCTGCTTGTTGGGCCGCTCCTCCGAGTGGCAGCGGACCGGATAGGAATCCAGCAGCGCTTCGTGCTCCTCGTTGAGCTCGTAGACCAGAATGGCGTCGCATGTGTAAGGCAACGTCGCAGAATCCACCGTCCACATCGTGTGCAAGAGGGTGGAGCCTTCCAGCTCGGCCGAGCCGAATTGCACCTGGGCGGATGAGAGCCGGATGAAATCCTCGGTGGGTTGCGACGACAAGAAATTGTTGTTGCTCTCCTCGTCACCCTCGCCGTGCTGCTGGCCCTGGCCGTTGTTGTTGTTGTAAGGCGACGATTCACCGCCACTGGTCTGCTGGACGTCGCACGTCAACGCTTCCGCTTCCGCTTCAAACAGGAATCCGTTTTCCAGCGCTGGCGGAGTGGCGCAAACGGCCGATCTTCGGTTCAAATCATCCGCCGCTGGATTGCCGGTGGAATTGCGCAACCATCTGGCCAAATCGACCATGTGACAGTCGCAATTCAACGGGTTATCTGTTCAATTTGAATAAATCAAGAATAAAATAAAAAAATGAACATTTTGAATATTTGATTCACATATAACGAAATAAGACGAATCAAATGTCTAGAGTTTTCTGATGAGTCTAGAGAGAGAGCCGTCTGGAACGCGCCCCGAACTCTCCAGCACAGGCTCTCATTATTCGCTCATTAGCATAATGGTCGTGCGTGTTGAAGGGCCGTCTACAAGACCCCGGTGTAGTCTAAGTGCCATAAACATCCTCATCTTTCTCTAGTGGTGGTGCCAAGTCGCGGCAAAGACTCTGCTCAGCCATCGCGTGACTGTGAATTTTCCTTTTTTTTTTGTTTCGGCTGAAAAAGAAGAATGATGACTGCAAGGAAATCATCTTTTGTATTATACTAATATAAGCTCGGCCAGTATAGAAACCTAAAGGGAGAAGAAGAGAATTTGATGGCGTATCTTGCCAGTGCATTTTTTTTCCTGGTTGTACACAGAGAGAAGAAGAAAAAAGGAGTCGATCCCATTTTTGTGTGTGTGTGTGTTATCCCTGGGCGGATGTGGTGGTGGGATCTTTTCAATCAGTTGCCCAGAATCTCTCGGGGACCATTAAAGGGAAAACAACAATGAACACATCTCTTTTCAGCTGGGGGTTTGGCGGGTGGCAGAGAGAAATGTTAATATTGCATGATGGTCGTCGTCAAGTTGAAAAAAAAAATTTTCTTTTTTTATTTTTACAGCTTAAAAAAAAGGCGTGCAAGATAGATATATTTTTCCAGCAACGTCTAGAATAAGGCACACGTTTCTCTAGAGAATTTTAAAAGACGGACCTCCTCCACAAATCGTCGGATTAAAGTCATTAAAGATGCTGGGCTTATTTTTTTTTAGTCCCCCCCATCCTGGAAACTCTTTTGGGTTTGTAAAAGCCGGGCCGGGCCGGCCAGCAAACAGGAAATGATACCTGTTTTTTCTTTTTCATTTATGTCTACAAATGTGTTATATTCCTCTTTTTTTCCTCTGGTTGGCTGAGGGCCACATGAAGTAACGGCTTTGACGCGTCTTTTGTGTGCGTCGACCGTCCTTGGAGGGGGCTCTGCTCTTACACGTATCGTCATATAATCCTCCAAACTTTCGGGTTGGATCGTCTTTTTTTCTTGCCTTCATTTGTCACACCTTCTTTGCTGGTCTTTTTCATGCTTAGTTCCATTATTCATTCTCTCTTTCATTTCTATTTCCTCGTCGGATGCCAAAGTGGCCAAAATGTCTTTCCACTTTTTGATTTAAACTTCCCGCTCACTTATACGACGGCGGTTAAAAGACGAAATCTTTTCGGAGATTGGTCGCTGCTCATAGTCACGTTCACAAAAGGGCCAAACCATGAAACCGTGCTGCTGTTCTTCATTGGCGTTTTCATTCAATTTCCTAACAGAGTGTGTGCACACAGCATCTCGTCTGCCATTCGATCTTGTGTGTGTTTTTTCCTCCAGTTCAATTCGGCTCACGTCCAGCCATCCGACGACGGATTCTTTTCTTTTTTTATGTGCAAAGTGTAACCACACACAGCATCTCCTTCCTTCCCCCCCACCATAAGTCACGCAAGTTGCACGCGGCCCCTGATGGACACCGGCGCCATTTCGTTCGGTTTTTTTTTTTTTTTCGCCCCGGTTTTTATTTCTTTAACGATGTTCAAGCACGAGCATGAGCGAGCATGAAAAACTTGATTGCTTCTTGCTGGCTCCGCCGGCTATATAATATATCTCTCTCGTTGTTTCTCACAACCGATCCCGTCACTTGATTTATATATAAATCTTGGAATGAAACTGGGGGTCCACTGCGACTGCTGCTGCTGTTGGTTCAACTGTTTTGTTTGATGTTTGTTTCCGCTTTTGAAATAACACTGCTGCTGGCATGCTTAGTCGGCGGGAACAGCCGAGGCCAAACCAAGCGGATGCTGGAACGGAAGAAGAAGTATAGAACTACCATGCGTATATAGCTCTCGGTTGACGACGTCCTTTCTTTTTTTTCTCAAAGGTTCAGAGAACCAGCGCAGAACCCACCGCAAAAATTGTTGACACGGCGCTCGTGTGACCGACCCGTTGGCCTGTTTTTTCTTATTTGATCTTTTCTTTTCAGTTCACGACTTTTATGTGTTGCCACTGCAAGTGTAACTGAATTCACTGGAACATGGCCGAGACCGCGCGCGCGTGTGATGTTCAATTGCCAGAAGATTTCAAAGTCCGTCCGTTTCTTTCTTTCTTTTAACTTTTTTTTTTCCGCTTGTAAGAAAAAGAAATCTAAGGCGTGTAACTTTGGGTACAATCTCGCCGGACAGCTCGACAAAAGAACATCCAATAAAAAACTCTACAAGGAAGAGCGCGGACAAAAAAGTTGACGACCGGTGCACTTATTCCGCCACTGTTCGGATTCGATTTGTTTAAAATCAAAATTCGTCACGCGCCCAAAAATAAAATACAAATGAATAGAAGAAAATTTGACGGAATTCTCTCGGGCAAAATCTCTGGAAAATATTTCCCCGTCAACACATTGTACTTTTTCGTGCCCGGTGGGGGGAAAAAGAAAGAAGAAATCGCTGCTCTTTTATTATAAATCGGCCCATTCGATGAACTCGTCTGGGCTTCCCAGTTTTTTCGCATTCTCTCGATGATATGATCAATATACGCGAATGCAGTTTGTACTACGCGATTGAATTCCAACAAAAGGAATGAAAAAAGGTGAGGTCCCTTTCTTCCGGTTCTTTGAGAATTTTAAATGGGAAACTGGGTGGTGGATGTACAGAACATAAAAGCCTTTTGCCCATTTTGATGAAATCGTTTTCGGCACAATCGAATTGTCTGACGGGGCGGATGAAATTGACAGTTTCCCTTTCTACTTTCCCCCTGTCGTCCAGCCAGGGTTAAAAAGAAAGGTGAGAGCTGTGAAAAGAGCAAAGACCCATTGATTCCTGTGTGTATAGTAGGTGTCCAGCGGAGATGGGAAGCCAGCGGAGCGATGATGAGAAAGAGAATCTATAAGCCTGGCCCCCCTTCTTATTCTTATTCCTCAATTGAAAATGTGGCTTTGGCCAGTCTCAAATCGGAGCTGTGCTCTGAGCTCCCGTCTTCATTTCCAGCTTTTAAAAAGATGTGTGTAGTATTATTATAAGGAGCTTTCAGCGGCTTGATTCAGGAGCCCGCCGCCGCTGGATTGCTGAACTGCATCTGTTTAGACAGCAGAGAGAGAACTAGCCCGAAAGAGATGGGAATGTGTTTTGACACATCTGCCGCTTTTGCATGATGGAAACGAGGCCTGGCACAAAATAAAAAATAAGAAAAGAAAAGGGGGGCGAACCACCACTACACCGTTGGGAAAACAGATCCTGATGCCCAGCAAGCGAGAGAGAATCCTTCCGGCCTCCACACAAAAACAAGGGCCGAGTTGGGAGAGAGAAAGTTGCTTGCTGGGATATATATATGCTATTCCCTTTATTTGAAATGTTTATGATTGACGTCAGCCCAGCCGATGAAAATGACAGCCGACGAATGTCTTCTACCAACTCCCAGCCGTCCGGATGGATGGGATGAGGTGAGAATGCGGCGGAATATACTATAGCTAGCAAGTTGGCGATAGACTTACCAGTGAGTGACAGATGGATGAGCTTTGGCAGGTTGGTTAGCGCTCCGGACTCGACCAGGGAGATGTCGTTATCGGTGAGGTCGAGCGACTCGAGGCTGGGCAATCCGTCGACCAGGTCCGACGTCACCGCTCGTAAGTAGTTGTGGCTCAGATCCAACTGAGTCAAACTTTTGTTTTGATCCCAAATAGAAAATATATAAGATATAAGAATCAACTTTCATCCGTGAAATCCTTCCGCCTTTCGTCATAGATCCTTAAAATATCCACGAGATAATTCTATTTCCGTGTCTGTTTACGTCATGCTGGAAATAATGTATCGAGTTATATCTTTAGCTGAGAACTGCTGCAGCAGTTTATATAGACGGATGACAAATCACAAGTTATCTATGACAGCGATGAATAAGATGATACGTACTCGTTGAGATGAGAGAGGGACTGTCCGGAAATAGCGACGACTCCGTTGTGGCTCAAGTCCAGCGACGTCAGCGCGGCCAGCGAGAGGAAAGATTGATCTTCAATCACATCGATCTGATGGCCCAGAATGGGGGCAGCAGCAAAAGATAAAAGAGAGATCGATACATGTTTAAAAATGGATATGCAAGATAGATGTCAAAGTGATGACGCCATAACATCCATCACACGTTTTGCGTCATCCTTTTTCTTTATTTTATTTTATTTGTTATTTTGGGGTTTTACCTGGTTGCGGGCCAGCCGCAGAGTGCGGAGCCGCTTCAGTCCGCTGAGCATGCCGCGTTTGAGCAGCGTCAAGTTGTTGCCCGTCAGTTCCAGCGTCAGGAGATTGTCCAGACCTTGGAGGAAAGTGCTGGTCAGCCGGCCGCGCAGTCGGTTGTAGCCGAGATCGAGTTCCTGCAGTTTGACCAGGCCGCCCAGGGCTGGCGGAACCAGTTGAGAGGCTTCCAGGAGATTGGAGCGCAGCTGGAGACTCCGCAGGCCGGAAGGGGCGGCAAAGACTTGCGGGGCGATGGTCTCCAGGGCGTTGCCGCTGAGGTCGAGGAACCGGAGCCGGTCGAGTCCGGCGAACGGCTGGCCGCTGATGGATTGGATGCGGTTGTTGGACAGGTCCAGTCGCTCGAGATGGACGAGCGAGCCGAGCGCTTCCGACGGAACGCTGACCAATCGATTGTTGGGCAGACCCAGGGCCGTCAGCGACTGGGCCAGGCCGGCAAAGGCCTGCTGCGACACGTCCTGGATCTCACCCGACGATATGACCAGTCCGTGGAGCGTGACCCGCTCGAACAGGTACGGACTGAGGCGGCTGAAATTCTGGATGGACAGGTCCAGCAGGGAGACGGACTGCTCGAGCGGCAAGACCCTCAGAGCCCCGATGATGAACGAGACCTGATTCTCCGACTCGCTCTGCCCGGCAGCGCCCGAGCAGCGGAGCGTGTGCGGCAAATCGCATTGGCACGAGATGCCGGGCGAACGAGACGAATCGCTCACCTGCGGGCACGTCCACTCGGCTCTTCTCTGCCGTCCACTCACGGCACCAAGGCCGTCCGTCGCCGCCGCTGCTCCATTGTGCTGATGAAGATCGCCATTGTGCCGCCTCCGCCATGTCCTCTGGCCGTCGACGGCCGCTGCCGACGTCCAGCAGACGGAAAAGAAGAACGAGGCCAACAGGACTAACCCAACGGCGGCACTCCTTTGGCAATTTGAAAATGGCGCCATTTTCACGATTCTTCTTCTTTCTGCTTCTGTTGGTTATTTAATCGGTCACGGAGAATCTGTAGGAAGAAACAAAGAAAAGAAGCTGCAATGAATGAACTGACAGCTGGAATATGAATCTGCTCATCCGGCAGCTCCGACAACAACAACAACAACAACAACCACAACAACAAGTTGAAGGATATATGACGTGGGTGGAGTTCTTGTATCTAGTCAGATGGGCGGAGAATTCAGACGCGGTGACTAACCCGACAATTTGTTACGGCCGTCTCGGCAAGATGATGGAAGGCATTTCTGATACCCACTCGGCCATTTATCTCGTGAAAAGTCGTGATCGAGCGGAATGGGGGGGGGGGAGAAAAGAAAAAAATTGGAAATCAACAAACGAATTTCAAAGATTTTGACTTTTGGCTGATTTCTTTGAACCCCCCCAAGCCAAATTGCACCTCTCAAATTCGTGAATAACATGGAAAAGAAAAAAACGTGACGTATGCACCTGGACTCATCACCTGGAAAGTTTCTGGCAATTGTAAACGCCAAAAGTTTTGTTTTGTTGTAGAAATTTGCATCTTGCCACTTTGTTGCAAGAATAAACTCCTTGGGACAAAATGAATCAGCGAATCTATCTTGTCTTTTGATCCATCGATCGAATCTCATTTCCTATTCTGAATGCATCTAATTATGTTTTAGATGGAATATGTATATATAGATCCCTGGAAAAGGAGATGACAAAAAGTCGACAACGCCCCACTCGCTTGTTTTGCATATAGAATTTCGGTGGAAAAAAAGAAAAAATTGGTTTTTGTTCGATTCTTTATTTGGAGCTAATAGCCAGTTGTTCTGCTTTTTTTTCCTGGACGCATCGAGAATCTTGTATATGCAAGAGCGCTACAGGTATTAGAATAATGGAACGATTTGCATAAATTCGCCATCCCTGCTGCTGCTGCTGCAGGCCACGTCCCAATTTCCTTTTGATTCTTCGTCCGCTGCTGCGGGAGAAATTAAAATACCGAGAAATCACGAAAATATAAACGAACGGTAGAGAACAACTCGATGATGTTCGGTTCTCCAGGCGAAATATGATCGTTCTTTTCTCTCTATCCTAACATTCCACGGAATTAAGCCCACCGGCGTTATTATATATTATTCGACCAACTTCTTGGCTTCATCAGCCGAGAGACTTGATTCCTCAACCGTATTTTAACTCTCTACATCTTTGTTCGTCCTTTTGAATAGATACAGATATATAATAATGAACTGACAGCAGTAGTCTCAGGTCCAGTAGAAAATCTACCCAAACAGGATGGCCACTAGTTGGACTCTGGACCGGCTTCGACATCTTTTTTTTTCCGAGAAAGAAAACGTGAATAATGATGGTCGTCTCGGGACTTGTAGTATGTGTACGGTGGAGGGGGGGGGGACCTAGTCTGGAGACGTCAAACTCTATCGCCATGACGTTATTTATTGTCATTGGTAAAAAGAAAAAAAAAATAAAAAAAATTTCCACAAAAGCCGACGGGTGGTGCTATGGTGGGCCCGGGTTGCAGCCGAATGTCGTCGAGTCGCGTGAGAGGTCGTGATCGTAGTTAGCTAGCTAGCCCGCTGCTGCTGCATTTGGTCATGCGCCCGCTCCGTGCGCTCTGCGCGGCTCACCTTCTACGGAATGTCCAGGACAGGACACCACAGCACGAATATACATAATAATAAAGAGAGGCTATGACGTCATCCAGACAGTTTGGCCAGCCTTACGTGTTTAGTGGCCCTCCATTTCTGTTTTTTCTGTCGGGTGGATGAGAGTTAACACGCGAACGGCACACACAACTCGAATCAAAAAAGATGAGACTTGTCACTTTTTTTCGCCTTTCTATTTTGGTTTTGTCAGACGACGACTAAACTTTGTCTCGTGTCGATAGAGCCATAAAAATATACATACACTGATACACACTAGTCTCAGCATCGCATTTGAAAGATTTAAAAAGGTATTTCTTTATTTAATACTAGGCAGCATACAGAACTCTATAGCCAGCTGCTGCTGTATATAAGCTCGACACAAAAAAAAGAATCCAATGTATTTAAATAACTGAGAAGCTGTTGAATAATCAAATCAATACTCTGACGTGAAAAACTGGTCGTGGGGGATAGAAGAAGAAGAAGAAAAGATCTGACTTTTTGTGTTGACTTTTGTTTCTTCTGGCGTGTGTGTGTGTCTATATTTCTCCCTAAGAATATACCAACAGAGTTAGAGAAGCTATAGGATCTTATCTTTCTAGCCCTTCCATCTTTCGTCCTTGCCCTTTTCGCCTCTTATGGAGTTTGTTATCCAACAAGCATCTCATCATCATCAAGAGACGAAAAGGAGTTTCTCAACAAAAAAAGCCAAGAAAGAAAAATCTACTCGAGAAGAGGAGGAAAAGTGCTAAGGTGTACCTGTAAAGATCCCACCTTTTCTCTCCCCTGCTTTTGTGTGTCTATCCCCAATTCAAATTTCGTTTCTCTCTCCCCCCCAATCTTTTTTTTTTTGATTATTAGATAGACGATTAGATGTGGGATGGGCGCAACTTTTTTGATCCCTTTCATTTTACATATAGACTCTGGCATGGAAATTCCTTTTCGCTATACACACTTATAGGAAAAACTTTTTTTAAAAAATCTTCAACTGAAATATTTCGGTTCAATTGTTAGCGAGGCCCGCACGATCTTGGTGCTGCTGTGCCTCTATTATTCCAATTGTTGTGTAAGTTTTTCGTTTTGTTCCGGATTTCTTTTCATTTTCCCAGGCGCATCCATCCATCCAGCAGCCTTCGACGTGACCGTTTTGCCGTGTGCATATAATACCTCCTACACACAGACAGTACACACAGCAGAGAGAGAGGCCGTTATCTCTTCACGATTTGCTAGAAATAAAAATTTCTTTCTTCTCTCTCCCGGGCTGCTGCTGAGACTGTCGTTCATCCGAAAGGAATTTCCCTTCGTCATCTCTGCCTCCCCTACTCTATACTGTGAATACATGACACATATCATCCGGATGACATCACGCATAATACACACACACAGAGAGAGAGAGAGAGAGATGGGAATAAGAGTCTGAACGGAAATAATATGATGAAACCCGCCAGTCGGGAAATGTGCTGCCTGTCTGCGTAATAATGTTGGTGTTGCGCGCGCGGGAGTCGAATCCAACAGGCGTGACTATTGAAAACGCTTTTTTTTTCGTTCTATTATTATAATATAAAAATCCCTTCATATCTTGCCGAGTTAGTTAAATAGACGCCGGAGATATTATATAAGAGACTTACACCGCAGAAACGTTAGAAAATCGTGGTATATATTATCTAGTGTATATCGATTATAAAATGCGCAGCATATATTATTATTCTCTTTCGGGAGAAAGCTATATTGTATAAGCAAGTCGTCTGCACCCAACGTAATCGGGATAGGATGAACGCAACAACAACAACAACAAAAAAATGGAGAATGACGTCAAATCTCTTGTTATTGGATTTCCTTCTTCTTTTGTTTTCTTTTTTTTTTTTAAACCCGACGACTTTGGTGGTGTGCATCTTGCATATTAGACACAGACGCCGCTCTCTGTTGCCTGTACGAAATGTGATCCCCCCCCCCTCAAAAAAAAAGATGATACACACAATAAAATAATGTCTTTCTGCAACAACATGTAGATATAGTGTTTTTTGTCTTCTTTCTACCAGCATACATACGCATAATAGACACACACACACACATCTCCTTCCTCTTCATCATTTTCGTTTGTTACTTATATAATATCCAATTGCTCGGCTGCGCGTTTTGTCTGTGTGAACCGGAGCGAACCGCGTGTGTGTCTGTGTGTGTGTGGGACGAACGGGAGAGAGCCGTGCGCACTCGTGCCTGACGGATTCCACACAACACACGCATCTTTCCTCTCTTTTGAACGCGCCCTGCCAGCACAGCTAGCAGCAGCAGTGTCTATACTCGTGAAAGTACCTCTCTAGATTATAGAGTCCACCACCACCACCAACCACAAAAGAGGGGGGGGGGCGCTCCTTTTCATCCCTCACTCTCTACACGCTTCAATACTTCCACCAGGCAGTCGGTCGTCTATTGCGGCTATCGGCCGGAAGTATGGCCGGCTAACACGGAGAAATTTGGTTGTTATATTTTTTCTCTCGGGTTGTTGTTTCTTTCTTTCTTTTTAGTTCCAGCAGGTGTTTCCGGTTTCGGACGTTGCTGCTGGTTACGCGGTGTTGACTTTTTCTTTATACCCACACTATATAATAAGCAAAGGGAGAGAAAAAATTGTGTAAATATACGCGGCCGGCTCTTATTTTCCCTGTGTTCTTTTCCTCTTTTTTTCTTTTTTTTTTTAATGGTCCCCCCTTCCTTTGTTCACTTCCGTCCTGAGCGCCGGTCACCGGGAGCGACTCTGCTGCTGCTGGTCGCGGCTGGTCAGTTACGCGCGTCCGGCTTGCACGCGCGTGAAGGTGGACGTGGTAGTATAGAACGAGAGAGAGAGAGAAAGAGAGGATGTTATAAGTTGGGATAGAAAAGGTCCGGCGGGGGTGGATGTGGAATAGACAAGGAGAGCTGCTGCTGGTGGGGGAAACGACGACTAATAGTGCAGCGGATGGAATTAAAAAGGAGAAAAAGTTGATAATGACACGCGGGAAATAGGAAGAGGAGGAAAAATTAGACATCAAAAGAGAAAAGGGGGAATGAATGAATGAAACGACGTCGCTAGAACTTTGTCTAATATATAATCCGCTCGCCAATCAAAGTGACAAATGTTCCACGATTATTCACGGACGGATATTTCGTGAATGGCATCAACAATCAGCCAATGACAAAAAGCCAAGCGATTCGGAAAGAAATATCCACCGCGAGTGAATTGTTGTGAACGCGCGGACATTCTCCGGCTCCAACATCCGGTCGGAATATATAATAAGAAATAAGAATCAAAAAATCGTCGTGCTGGATAATGGGCAACACAATGACTGGGCGCTATAACAGCAGCAGCAGGTTCTATCTTTTAGTCTCTCGTTCGTTCACGGCGTAGTAGCACCTGCTGTTGACCAATAATGCTCATAGTGTACCTCTCGTTAAAGAATGTCCATTTCTTCTCCCCCTTTCATATTGTAGATATAAAGGAGATATTAGAACTGACTGGTTTGTTCTCGTTCTTATAAATTGCAGCGGCCGTTATATTTCGGCCGGAGCTCGTCGTCACAGTTGATTAGTAGTTCATTGCAGCACATACACGTTGGGGCGTCTTTATAAGACAGGAGAAAAGAGAGAGGATTGCAGTCTCGCAAGATTCTTCTTTGTCTGAACTGTCGTTTTTTGGCTGAACGCGAGCGTGTGTATGTGTTACTGGCTGGCCGTAATCAATGGAAACGGACTGTTCTGCTCCTGCTGCTGCCTGGGAATGAAAGCCCTGGAAATGGATTCCTTTGTTCTCTCCTCTCCGTTGATTTGCTGCGGGTCTCTCTTTAGACGCTTATATATACTATACTGTACCAAACGAGATATAATAGGGAACCAATCAGCTGATGTTCCGACACTTTCAATCAGTTTTCTTCTGGCTGCGCTGCCATCCACTAGCTCTTTCCATCGTTATATTGTACTGGCTATACCCTGTACCCCCCTCAAGTACACAAAGCATCGGGAGCGCTCCCGATGGCACGGGGGATCTTTTTTTTTGGAGCTGCTGCTGCTGCCATATAGACATGTTTGAACGACATCGAACTGTGTAGATACAAACACATCGAAGACGGGCAGAAGGCGAAAAAGTTTTTTTTTTTTTTTTTACCCGGCCGCGTCTTCTCCCGTCCGCTCTGGTCGATTAGATCCAGAAAAGGGCGAACAAGTTTCGTTTTAAGGGTCTCATCGTGAATTTATGTATAGATAATATATAGAGGTTCGCTTTGTGCTGCACAGCAGCAGCCGAGTCTATCTAGCGCTTGTTGGCATTAAATTCCACGCACGGTTGCACTTAGATATAACTAATAGCCCTTTTATGGAGACAAGAAACTCTGTGACTTTTATCCTTTTGGTCCGATCCTGCCTTGTTATTATTAATAGACATTAACTAGCGGGGATGTATGAAATAAGACATTCTCTGGACCCAGGAGCAGCAAATATATATATATCAGATCTCGTCAAAGATTAGGGGGCGAAAGAATTGGTTTTTTTCTTTTTTTTTGCTCGGCGATCGATTTGGCACGTGCCTGGCAGGAATGATGTGAGGGCCGAAAGGGAGCAAGGATTTCTATATCTCCCATACAGCACCGAATTGACTATAGACGTGAAGGATTTTTTGAAATATAAGAGAGCTAGAGGACTTACCGATTGATTCGCTAGTAGACAGACACCGAGGCGAATGGGTGACTATGGCACTCCTCTTTTTCTCTCTCCTCTCCCACCCGCAGGTTTTTGCTTCTTCTTCTACCGAGGGAAGATCAAGTGTTGAGCACGTCCCGATGACGACGACGACGAGCGTTGGGTTGATGAGATGTCAGCGGCAGGACCCACTTTGTCAGCTCAGCATGATGCACGTAATTCACTCGATGATGTTCTCCTCCTCCGTCTATAGGTACCGAGTTTGTCGCTTCTGATCTTCTTTTAACTCGTCGGTTAACAGTCAACTCTCTCTCGCCCCCAACAAGATTTGTTTAGACCAAAAAATGTTAGAAAACGACGTCCCACTTGGCCCCCCAAATGTTAAGCGGACGGTGAACGCGAATTAGTCGTCGTCGTCGAGTGATGCGTGTCCGGGGGAGATGTGCAGAAAAGGACCGAGTCTAATGAAGTCACTATCGAGTCCGCTCTTTCTCTTCTAGTCAAGCACAAATGCCCAGTGGGGGAGTAAAACGAGGGAACCAAGCAATAAAATTTCAAAACTCAAATAAAAGTTCAAAAAAAAAGAGAAATTCGATCGATGTTGTCGAGAAGTAAAATGTAAAACTAATACAAGTACATGTATAAAAGAGAATATGTATGTATGATTAGGAGGGTCTGCTGGAGATAGATAGAGAGAGATGGAGGGTATCGCTCTATCATCCAAGAGTTCTCCACTGTGACTGGCGACTGGCGGAGTTGAGAGTGGCCTCCTGGTCCTGGGCGAGCAACCTGGGCGAGCAGCAGCGGCTAGAACCGCCGCGCCACAGTACACTACGCGCCAAACGCCACTTGTACACTCTCTCTCCAATGCTGCAGCAGCAGCGATACCCAAACTCTGTCAACTGGAAAGTGTGGAAAAGCACAGGCAGGCAGGCGCGGGAAAGCCGAAAAACAACAACAACAACAACAACAACGCACAGGGAAAATAAAAAGAAAAAAAGGACGGACGACGTGCTCGGCATTTTTGGCATCGCCCGTCTCTTATAGTCGTGTGTACAGCTCAACGCGGCATAGTCGCATCTATAGCTCTCGACATAGTGACGGTTGGATGTTGATTATTGGAAATAATGTCATCACGCTTTTTGATGTCGTCCTGGCTACGTACTATACACTTGACTGCTCCCAGTCAAGGGACACCTCCACCCAAGGAAAATGGGAAGTTTCAAGTTACATTTGCGTCTCTCTCGCTGTAGACGCTGGAAACTGGCAGCCAGCAGTAGAATTCCCCCAAGAAGAAGATGATACAAGATTGACTTTTCCACACTTTTTATTTTTATTTTTAAAAGAATATATAACTAGAGGCTCTACATGAGAAATAAGAAGACTTAAAGTCTGAAATAATTTTTTTTTTCAAAAAAAGAAGAAATCTTAAACTTGAAACATATTTGTAGCCGGAGCGGAAATAAAGCTGCTTCCGCGCTCACGACTCTTGAGAATTTGACAACGAGTTTGCTCCGTCGCACTTCCAGCAACTCGCCCAGCTGATGGCAAAAGCGCTTCTTCTTCTTATTCTACTTTTTGACTTTCTTCGCTCTCTTACCCGCGTTTATTTTTTCCCGCGTGCAGTTGCTGTGGCGTTCACGCGGGCCAAGAAGAAGAAGAAAAAAGGATGCCGATCCTTGGCTGTGAACGCAAATGAAATTTACGCAAATTTATTGGACTTGTGTGTGTGTGTGTAGTATATCTAGCTATAGATATATCTACTCTTTGATGGCGTCACAGCCGCTTGAGAGAGCTCACTCGGACTCGGCAACCCGTGCAAATGCGTCTCGAGAGTCGTCAATAATTCAAAACGGGAAAGGAAAACAGAAATTTCGGTCGTGCTGTCTGTGTGTGCGCCGGGAGGGAAAACGTCGTCAACTTTGATGCGAGCCTAAAAATAGAAAATCAAATTTTTTTTAATAACGCTCGATGCAGTTTTGAGTTATTGATTGAGTGGTGAGTTGGTGACGAAATATTATTTCGTCGTATTTTTAGCACCCTAGAAACCTTTTTGGCTTTCAAGTGGGTCCTGGATGGTTTTATTGTGACGGTTAATAATTATCTGCCAGTTTCGTGCAAAACTGACAATTTGTTATTTTATCTTGACTGCTTAGTGTAACTTGATGAGACGTACTATTCGAAACTACCGCGGTTATCGTTTTTGAACGGTTCGGATTTAGGGGAGGGGGTCGATTTTTAATAATTTCTATCGATATCTTAAAATGGCGCCAATTAGAAGATTATCAGTGTCGTCTGCTTCGTTTTCTACTAGTTACGAACAAAGTGATGGTAATGGTGTGAAGTTCAAGATTTTAAAGATAATGGAACGATTTCTTTTTGGGAAACAAAAATAACATTTAAAAAAATAAAATTACAAAATGTGGCCGTCGTGTGAACTCTGGTGTCGTGTCTATAGAATGGCTGAATACACACTCCATGCTGTTAAGCAAGTAAATGACACTAAGAATCTAAATTGAATGATTATGGGAGCTTATAAAATAGAAACCTGTTCTGAATTTGTGAAATGTGGATTCCTGACTAGCATTTATCATGTGAGCCCCCTGTCGATGCATGGCACTTTGTTTACACTGTTTAACTTTTTCCTTTGTGCAGGTATGAGGCCAGAGCCAACCATCATAACCACAAGATATGACAGTTTTGCTTATGCTGGTATTGCATACCTATCACCAGTGCTGATGTAGAAGTGTCATCAGCAACAATCTCAGCATCATCGCTTGGGTAATGATTTTCCATTTTCGTTACTGTGATTCTCCTGTGACCTGCTAGATATTTTAATGATTCTGACTTGCATACATGTATTGTATTACATGGAAACCTTACATTTTCCTGTTTATTAAAAATAAGGGTTTACCCATAATCTCATTTTCAACTTTTCCTTCCTTGTTTGTTGTTTCTGTCAATGTTTGTTCGTAACCCATTTTTTATTTTTATTCATTTAGATAAACAGCATCCCTCTTGATTGGAGAAACTACCAATGCCGGCCGAATTAACGCAGCTCTTCTTCCCCTATCTTTAAAAGTCCTCGTGTACGCCCATGTGAGTGTGGGTGTATTCACGAGGACCCCCTTTTTACCCCATCTTGACTGGTGGATTCTGCGGATGGAACCCTTGAGAATGCCTGGCCGTATTTCCCAGGCTCAAAGGTAGGACAAATTCTTACCTATTCTTCTTTTCTGACTATCTGGTGATGTTGATCGTGACGTAGAACGGAGTATTCCCCAGTTATAGGCGGGGACTGTTTTCCCTTGCTCTTTCTATTGAATCAGCCAGGTTTATTTTTGAAATACGTAACTCATTTGAAAACGACTGCAGATCAGGCCTGTTTTTGTACTTCCCTACTTTGTCTGTGAGTGAAATCAATCAGATTCATTTGATGACGAAGAGGGACCTGCCGCCGCCACACCGACACCTCCTTCGTTATTATTTATGAGGAGAACGACGCGTTCGTGTAGATATAAAATATTAAAATGGCGTCGAAACGATTCTCTCCCCCTATTACGCGCTTTGTTGCCCTTGGAAATTTGAATAGACGGTGCGCAACAAAATCCACTTTGAGAATTGAACGATTGCGCCTCTATCCGAACGGAAAACGTGCTCGCAGACGTACCTCGTCGACTCGGGTATTGGTAGAGATATTGGGTAATAAAAAATGCGACTTAACAGGTTTCACCGGTGGGGTCCGGGGTTTATTGTTTGGAGACACATGCAAACCTAGATAGGAAGACCTGTATATTACATGTATAAAGGCGAAGCAATTCACGTCCTGATTACACACACACACAATGAGGAATCCTATTATTTAGGTTTAGGAAATCGATGCTGTGTGTGTAAGTCGTACAGGTAAAAGGAAGGGGGGGGGCTACCAACAGCACAGGGAGGAATATAAATCAGTCGGACGATCCGTAACCGAAAAGACAGAAAGAGATTGAATATACTGCACGTATCTGTTGAACACGGAAAAGGTAGGAACGAATATCAATGCGGAGCTTCTCCTGAAAGGATGGAGTGAGCAAGCGATTTGTTACGCATATACACACACACAGAGAGAGTCGTCCCTCGCCGGTGCCATAAAAATAGAAAAAAAAGTATCAAACTAAAAGAAAAATTCAAGTCAAAATAATAGACACAAAAGTGAGTCGAGAATAGGCAAACGGGTGCATGAATCTATGCGATGAATATTATTTTGTTTTCAAGAATAAAGAGAAAGAGAGGATTTGGCTTTTTTAAAAGATATATGTTTATAGCCATGGCGGTCGGCACGGTCAGTTCCTATTTTCTTCTGCCAGATAAAGAAAACACGAAAAAATGTGGAATAATTTTATTTATTTATTCTTGATATTTTGTCTAAATAAATAAAGAGAAAGAGAAAAATGGAAGCGGATGTCACAGTAGTCAGTCCCTTTGACTTATGCCAAAAAATAAAAATCAGAAACAGAGTTTTCCAGTCACGTCACGACAGTTGAATTCATTCACCAGGACCGTAAATCCCTCCTTTTCTTCTCTTCTTCTACCTAAACTCCGTCCTGTTGCTTCTTTTTTTTCTTCATAAAATAATATTCACACAATCTTTTTTTCTTTTACTTAAAGAAAAGAATCAAATAATCTTCTTCTTCTTTTCGCTTGGAGCTCTGTGCACCCTTTATAAGGTACATCCTCCTTATCTCTATATAAACGTTAGATCCCAGGAACTCGTCTCAAAAGGGTCTTCTCGGTTTTCTTCTCTCCCCCGCCACGCAACAAAGTCCGAGTCGAATTATTCCATTTTTTTTTCACAATGAAGAAACAGTTTGAACAACAAAAAGAGAGAATCTAATCGGCTTAGCAGTGTCTACTATTACACCCGCGCGTCTATTTTCTCTTTAACTTTTTTTTAAATTTTTATTAGTTTCCCCCTTTTCCTTTTTTATTCTCGGTCCAACAAAATAGACACAAGGAACAAACTCGACAAATGAAGGTTCATCTTTCAAAAGATTAAGGGTCGTGAATGATGAGGGGAGAAACATCACCTTATACGTACAGCGTGTACATACGTACGAACCCCAGCATTTTATTCCATCGTCATTCTCTATTTACCCCCCCCCCCCCCCTTGTCTATAGACCTAAAAAAATGTAATCATCCACCCTCCTCCACCGGCCTTAAACATACCAAAATGACGTGGAACCCCTAAATTTTTTGAATATTATTACAACTTCTAAAAAGAAAAAAGACAAATAACACACAAAAGAATAATGCAGGAAGAAGAAGAAGAGGCTGTGAAAACTTTCTCGCCGAGAAAGAAAAACAAAACTGGCAGCTCTCCACAAGTATCTAAAAGTTAATCAAACACATCGACGTAAGGCACTCACGATTTCTCTTCTTTGTCCGTTGTTGTTTTTTTGGTTTTTTTCCCCCTTTTAGCTGTCGAGTTCTGTTATTTCCCTCCCACACACGAAAATTTCCTTCTCCTTATTTCTTCGTCTTATTCCGTTTTGCTTTTATTTATTTTTCCCCTTTTCGGGCAGAGGTGATGTGCTGTCTGTGCGTAGTAAAGCGTTTGATGTGTGTTTTCTTATTTTTCCATTTGCTCGGTTTGAAAGTATCTTTTTTTCATTTTTCTTATATTTTTTCGGTTGTTGTTTGGGGCTGGCTGTTTTTTTTTGTTCGGGACTATCATTTTGATCGATGCGTGCGGGAGCCAACACATACGGGGGCCGTGCGCACCACAAACGGAATAGATGATGAGAGAGAGAGAGCGGACGACGGGCGACGTCCAGTCGGGAACTCTTCTATTCGCCACGCAGCAAAGAATGAGAGAGACGCCAGCTGAAACTCGCGCGCGTGCGTCTGTGTACATTCCTGAGCCGAAAAATAACAAAAAAAAAAGAAGAACATAACAGCAGAAAACAATAAGAGGATGACAGAGAAAGAGCTGGGCAAGAGTCAGCATATAGATTAGACCCCGCCTTTTTTAAAATATAAATCACGTAACGTAGATAATACGTAAATACAAAAGGCGATACTTATGCGGAACTCTCTGCGAAATGCCAGCTGTAAATACAGGAATGGCCAGCCAGTCCCCACTGCTGGCCAAATGATCCGTCCAACAAGGTCCCGGGACAGCAGCAGCAGCTATATAGGAGCGTGCCTTTAATGATGATGGCAAATCCAGCCTGGCCATGAATAATATTGCCCATATTAGTACGGAACACACTCTCTGCTGAAGCCCCCTTCAGTGGACGTTGTTTTCTTCTTCTTTTTCTTTTCGATACATAAATACCGGAGAAGAAAAACAAAATAATCATAAAAGGAATTGGGCAGCAGCAGCAGCACATGCTTAAACATCGCTTGTCAGCAAAACGAATGTGTACACGCTTGTCCGCATTCCGAGTGTTGTGTGTTGTTTCTTTTATCGCCTTTTTTTCTTCGTCTTCTTGTTTTTCCAAAGTCGAAACATTTTCGCTCCGTCAAGGTTTTCCGTTTTTCATCTCCATAATTTCACAGCGTTTCCCCCCAAAATAATTCTCCACGCATAGTTTTTTCAAACAAATTTTTTATTCTGCTCTTTTTATAGACGCGCGGGAATATTGTGCGCGTGTTAGAGGCCTAACACGCACGCCATATCGCACCCCGGCCTATCAGCAGCCAAGGGATATCTGTCGACAGCTATCAAATCGTCCTCGATCTATAAATGTACGTAAGATAGGCGCTATATAATATGTTGGGCTCGTTCTGCTCTGACGATATGATGGAACGTCGTCTTATATAAAAAGAACATGTATAGCGTCGGGGCGCCATTATTCAACAAGTCTATAAATCGCCAATGCTTCTCCATCATTTCGCTAGATGTGTAGACCGAAATCAGTCGATATAGTCTACTGCACAGATCGATGGGATATCCAAACTGAAGTTGAAGAAATGGGGGAAATTTCACTGGGGAATTTTGTAAAAGTGGAGAGACTGCTGCTGCTGCTGCTGCTGTAGCTCCCGCCGAGAGAGAGAGAGCGTGAGTCGTAAAATAGAAGTTGACGTATGGATATAGCTGCAGCACGGTGTTGTGCCAGAGGGTCACTTGAAGGTCAAGTTCGTATTACGTTGCAAAAGGACCTGGAAATGGAAATTTTCGTTTCTTTATTTTTCTTTCAAGCCGGGAGAGAGAGAGGTGATGCTGGACTATTGGCCGGCAACGAGACTTTTTTTTTTCCCGTTGGTGTTGCTGCTGCTGGCCCGTCACCGTGGCGTCGTTGCGTCGACCAACATAATAAACAACGTCGAAGCTTATCTCATTCCGGATGCCTTCGCATCTGTTTTCTCATGTTCGGTTCCTTCCTTTTTCTTATTTTTCGTCTTGTTTTTCTTCTGTGCCGTCGTGACGCCACGACGCCATGACGCCCGTCGCCGGCCCCCTGATCCAGCCTGTCAAAGCTATAAGCGCCAGCGCCAAAATGATGATGAAGAACAAGAGGGGCCCGTCGGAGGAGAGACGGCCCGGCGCCACGGCGGTAGTAGAACGGGACGGGCAGTTGGCAATCGGCCCGTCATCGGCAACACCTCGTCTACTATCTACTAATACACATTCTCATCTGCAGCTAACAACAACAACAACAACACGACAGCAGCAGCAGCAGCAGCACCAATGGAATCAAACGAGTTGGATTGCCCAGCATACCTCCTCTCTCACGGCTGCTATGAGCGTATAGCAACATTTCGGGAATGAAGCACGCTGACAGCTATCGTGCGTGCTGTTTACTTCCTATACATGTTTGATATTCCCACTCGAAATTTCATGATCAATTTCCCTCCTTTTTCTTCTTTTTTTCAAGCTGTTTTGAATATTTCAATATCGTTTACAACCCAAAGAGGAAATTGAATGTTTTAAAAGAAACAAATTCCCTGGCGTCGTAAATTATTTGGCGAATAAAAACCCCCCAAACAAAACAAAAACACATGGGAGGGAAATTCGAGTATGTATAATAAAAAAACCTCCAATAGTAAATCAATCTATTTGTTGCGCAGAACATTTAAACTGAGCTGGGCACATCACGCCATTTGCCGCATGCCAAGTTGGCAAGACTTGGAAAATCACGTTAAGAGATATTATCGTTTGTGTAAAACCTAATTCCTTTGTAGCAGAACTCAAAAAAAGAAAAAAAGGTTAAATGTGTAAGAAAAAGAAGAAATGACAGGTGATGTAGTACATTGTATGCAGCAGTTTTGTGTGTGTGAGCGTATTAGCGTGTTGTGCTCCATTTGTCTACCGCCCTGATTTCTTTTTAACTTTTTATTTCGACTCAATATTTCTTGCCTGGACATTTTTGGGGTTTGCGCTGGGGTCGCTGCTGCTGCAGTAGCCAAGGCGTGCGTGCCCGTGACTGAACAGCCAGCCCACTTCTATACTAAATAGTGTAGATAGCAGCAATGGGCGTTTTCACGGTTAGTTTGACAGCAGTCAATATATACCAGTCTCAGCGAGTGGTATAAAACATATCGGAAGAACAACTCGAGCTATAGACGTTAGCGTTCGCAGAAAAACCAACTCCACCCAGCTTTAGTCGACCGCTTTTTTGAAACATTCATACATACCCACAATCACCTCCCTTTCGGGTTTCTTCCATATCCTTTTCGACCCGAAAAGAAGAAAGAAAAAGCTTTTCTTATTTAACCATTTTTTATTTTTATTTTTACCTTTCGCTTTTCTTTTTCTTGTTGGGAGGGCTGCAACTTTACTTGTTGGTCAAGGAGGGGAAAAAAGAAGCCCCTTAAATCCCCTCCCCGTTTCCCCCTTATTTAAGCCGCCCCATTTTTCATAAATATTTTCGTTTGAAAATGGAAAATGTCTTGCCTTCTTTTTTTTCCGTTTCCTCTCTGCTGTAGCAGCCCACACAATAACATTAAAGAAAAACCCAGAAAATCCTTTCCTTCTTTTCCCTATATACCTGACTCAGCGGTTGCATTGTACCGCTCTCACGTCCGATCCAGCAATCGCCGGAAATGATGGTGCCAATTAAACCCCCCAATGCGCGCGCCGGACAACTCAGTTTCGACCGGAAAAAGCTCACAAGAATTTCGGGCTTTTTTTCTTTTTCTTCTGGGCCCCCTATTTATTTTATACATTAGTGCATATATATAAAACACGTGAGATATTTGGTTCTTTTTAAATATTTTTCAATGTGTCGTCGCCGTTTCCTCCTTTTTTGTCGACCAGAAGAACAGCGTCGATAACCAACTCAACTTTGTAGTTTTGTTTGCTTTGGCTACTGCTGGGGCTTCCGTGCTGGGCTACTCCCTCCGGGCGGATAGGCGTGGTTGTCCAACAAGATTTCACAAGAAGAAAAGAGAAGATCAAAGTGATGGGCGAAGGCCATGTAGCAGATCCAGAAATATGGTCTACTACTGCACATCTAATAATATCGAAAAATTCCCACTGGGGAAAATATATATAGCTAGCTTGAAACAAATTTATGTTTAGTACATTTTCTAGACGTGAGAGAGATATAGGATATATACAACATGTAGGCCCAGTTCAAAAGAAGAAGCCCTTTCACCACCTCACACCTTTTTATCTTTTTTATCCTTTTTTTCTATAACGATATTATTATATTATAGACTGGCCTTCTTGTATTTCTTCTGTGAAACCGGACACGCCCGTCGTTCAACTTGTAAAGAGACGCTCTCTGCTCTGGTCTCTCCAGAGGGCCAGCAGCAGCTCGAATCGTTTTCCTATCGGGCACACACAAATTGTTGAGACCCCTCTTTATTTTTCTCTCTCTCTGCTGCTGCTCCTTAATGGAGTTGCAAAAGGACATGGATGCCATTCAACTGAGCCGTAGGCCTCACAGCAGCTCTTTCCGCTTAACACAAAAGCATTTGGATAGATGTACTATCCTCTACACACATTCCGTCCCAACGTTAAATGTCCAAGTATTGTCTGTTCACTTTGTTGCTGGCCGTGTGGAGCCTCGCGGGACGTGCTGTTAAGGGCTCCCAGATAGGATCGCAGCAGCAGCGGCAGTCGAGAAGGGCTTACAATATCTTCTTATCGTTTCTCTTCTTCTCTCTATTCGTCCTTGCTGCTTCTTCAATAGAGTAGAGCGTATACACATATACCATCAGGTGCTTTGATCTTGTAGATAGTCTCAGCTCTCTTCCCGGCTGTATAAGTGCCCTGCACCGACCGCTGTGGGGCTCTCTCTCGCTACACGTTTGGTTGGAATAAATCTACGTAAATCCAAAAGATAAAAATCCGACAAATTTTCTTCCGCAGACAAGGGCCTGGATGACGACAAATGATGTTGATATACTCCGGCCTTTTTATATATAATCGAGGCTTGCTCCTGCCCACTTTGATTTGGAAAAATCCCTTTGCTTCTATAGTAGAAGTCCTCATTTATCTACCGCAGCATCCACAGTCTTTTTTCTAATCCGTCGACTGTAACAGCTCAACTTTCCATCAGTCCTCTCCCCGCAGACGACGGGATTCTTTCCATTCGATTGGACCCCGATGCCAATGCGGACCACCCCCCAGGAAAACTAAAAGTGTGGCAAATAAATGATGCCCGGCCAAATGGTTATTTAGATCCTCTCCGGGGACAAGTGGAGAATAAGCAGAATGTGAGGAAGGAGGGAAGGAGCCGGGAAAACATGGGCGACGTGGCGGGGGAACGACTTCATTAGGATGGAGCGCCCAGGGTGTCGGTGTGTAGACTGGCAACCAAGTTAAAGATATACACACGAGCTCTCTGCCCCAGCCTGGTAGTACCGCATTATACCAAGCACACACACACACACACACATGCACCACTCCGTGTCTAATATATACTATAGATATAAATGTCTAAAAGAGAAGAAGAAGAAGATCATTTAAGTCGCAAGTCATCAAATACAGTTCAGCTGACGGTGAGAGAGTGGGGGGAGAGCTGGACGGGTTTGTTTCTTAATGGGCAGACGGAACTAGGAAGGAGAGGGGGGGGGGAGTGATGCTCTAATCCGTTTTACTTTCAAGTTAGACTCTGGACGAGTCCTGTTTGAAGCAGTCACTCCTCGCGCTGCTGTTGACGGGCATTTATTATACAACCAAGGACGGCCAGCACGCCAAGCAGTTTCTTAAATATATATTTGTGACTCGTCATCAGCCAACCAACCAACACACACAGCCGCACACAGCACAGTCCGTGCTGCTGTTTGCCGATCGATGATTAGAGCGCGTGCAAAAACCCGACACAAAAGTTATAGACGCCAACTAGATTTATTATATAGACGGCCGCGCGGGTTCTGCGTGCTCCTTGTATTGTGCGGTACGTCACAGGAAGACGAGCGCCGAGTCTATTATATCACGCACGCCGGCTGATGTGTGACGATCGATTGGCCAAGTCGACGCGTGAGTTTGATATTATATAGGCGCCTATTATATGTATTATGACGAGTGCAATGTGTTGACCCAGCACCTGAACAAACTCTTTTTCAAGGGTCTACTCTCCGTGTGTGTATAGGCCAGACAGACAGACGGGGCCGGGGTGCTTGAAAGAGTTGCATGTCTCGACAAGTCAGCTCGTCGTTTGACAAAAGAAAATTCTTTTTTTTAAATTTTTATTTGTCTATCGATTTGTTGTTGAAATATCCTGACATAACGTGGAACAGATCAAATTGCATTAACCCGATAAGTTGCATAACGCGTAGTCCAAATCGATGCGTTTCTTCCGTCCTTGTTTTGTTTCGATATTTATCACGCAGACTCTTGGTCGTCGTCTACATAATGTGGTTTGAATGGGAAAAGGGCCGGCTGTTTCAGCGACGACGGCCGTTGAATGGAAATTAATGTGCTGGATCTTTTACGGCGAGCAACAAGTTTCAATGGCCAACACAAACACAAAAAGAAAAAAGGAGAGAGACAAAACAAAAGAGGCTTTTTTTTCTTACACCGTTACTTCCGTTCGTGCGCAGGCGGCCCAGCTATAAGGAAGAGAAAAGTCCGTCTTTTATGCATTGCATATATAAATGTGAATATCTATCTATCTATATAGTAGGCGGCGGCGCTATTGAATGGGCCACTTGATGAATAGAAGCTCCTCCGAGAAGGGGGCGACCAAATCATTTCTTCCACCATTTTTTGAGGAAAACAACATTTTCTTTTATTCAATCCCGCGCAGTGGCGATTCACAAGTGCCGAGTTTGTTGAAAAGGAAATCGTCTACCGCAGTACCGGTCTTGTCTTGTTTTTGTTTTGATTGTGTAAGAGAAAATGCGTGGCGTTGGTGAATCAAAATAGGCTTATAGGAAAATCCTCTATTTTTTCGAATCGACCTAGAAATAGTCTGAAAGATAACACGGAAACGAGAGCTCATCAGCAGTCATCAGTTGTTCATCGCACTGCACGACCAGATAAATTCCGAATCGTTTGGAGATTCAAACGAGAATGAATGTTGGGCGCCCAGCAGAATTCGCTACGGGCTGATGTCGGTGGATGGAATCCGCTCTCTTATTTATCATCCTTGCTGGCCAATGAAAATTTTGAGTAGCAGTAGTAGAGGCGTAATTGATTTATGGCGTGCTACTTGTTTCACGGATTCGCGCTCACGATATACCCGCGAGAGCCGCGTGTATGGCAGTTATTGTAATTACCGAGTCTGTGGCAGTGTGGCTATATATTTATCAAGCGAGAACAATGAGACAAACCTTCATCGATGCCAACGCCAACGGATAATTGACCAAACGGGGAGAAATGAGAAGGGGGCGAACAAAAAATATTTAAAAATAAAAAAGGCCCAACAATGGCAAGATGTGCCGTTATTTATACATTGATTTACTGTTTGGAAATGATGAATTGCCATTACCAAGAGTGATGCCGAGTAGCTGTTTATTATTCATAAACTATATAGCATATGCCGCCTAGTTTCTGAAAGTTTGATCAGATTGAGTACCTATCATATAATATATAGGATACATAAAAGTTGAAGCGGGTATATATTGAAGATGGCTACTGTTAAAGTGCCCAAGGCAGACCCAAAGTGCAAATGATATTCCTCCATCTGCTGTTGATTCGTGTACAAAGAATGAAATCCAAGAGAGAGAGAGAGAGAAACCAGTCGTCGGAGAGATCTATTGATTCGGAAGTGTATGGAGCGCTCCTGGTCATCGAGTGGACGTGTCTACGGCTCCATCACGTGCACGTCGTGTCCATTAATTTATTCCAGAATCTGGAAAGACGAACTCAATAAAAACAGAATCAATCCCGTGTAGTGAACACGGAAATTGAATTACTTTGATAGGCTTTCTGGGACTCGGGTGTGGAGAGAGTAGAGAGTATATATAACCTATAGACGAAGAAGGGTGTATATACAACAGTGGGGGTAGTATCATTTGCCATTGACGTCATTACTAATAAACTACGTGATGAGATCTATTGCGTAAAATCCTGTCAGTGTTTTGTTTTTTCACGGAGCCTACGTATAATACTTGGTTCTCATGCGGTTATGAAGTCTAAGTATAGAGAGAATAAGATTATAATAATCTTGAACTCTTTAAATGCATGAACGAACGTGAGCGCCATCAATAAGATCACGAAGCGCATTTCAATTATTGGAAAAGCAAGTCGACCGAGAAAACGTGAAAGTAGACTAATATGGAACTCGATTTACTTCGATTTTTGTCGACTTCAAATTGAAAGAATTCTTTTGTTCACGTCTTGTCTCGCGGGATCGTGAGAAAATTTCCTGCAATTTCAACAGATAACACATGATACAAAAAATAATACCAACAACAATGTTCACGTTATTTTAGTTTCTCTTTAGCATTTGGTGTTCCCGTATTCTTCCGTAGAGGATTTATAACTTTTTCAGACTTATTTTTTGGTGTCATTACGGAAGGAATTGCTGTTTTCTCCCAATACATGACGTCGGCTTTGGTATTGATAGCCCTCCCCAGATGGCTTCAAATTTTTGATGAACTGCGCGCCAAAAAAACAATTTTAATACTTTAATTTTTAATAGGTAAGTAAATGAGATTGGCACTGGATAACGATATCGTCTAGCTGCAACTCTCAGCGGACAGCGTTGGTTGGTTCTACTGATATAAGAACGTAGAACGGATCCATTCAACGTCCTTTTAGACGTTTATTCTGTAAATTACACACGAATGATGATTCCGTCGTTTACATCCATAGGAATAGGAATTTTACATGGTTTTTATGGTATTATAAATATTTCTAGTAGTTTTCTACATCAAACATTTAAGCGAAAAACAAAGTGCAACGTGGACACCATTTCTAGTAATAGCTGATAGCTCTGATTTTGATATTTGTAAAATATTTATAATTTCCATTCGATTTAATAGATATTTCATCTCACAATATTTGTGAATGATAGCTTTGCTATACTAACGAATTGCGTATAATTGAAAACGCTAATTGATTAAATGATTTAAATCGTGTTTGGGATAAAGTTTGTCCGCCAGGTGATGCGTTGAACAGTTGATGCGATTCCTAAGCACGAGCAGTCGAGCTCGAGCACGACTACGACACATGGCAGACATTGTTGTTGGATTTTCTGGTTAGTTTTCCATTCTTTATCGAATTACAAGTGTATTGCATCGGAATTTCTGATTGGATTAATCAGATTTAACAAGCTTCAAGTTAAGACTTAAGAAAGTTAACTTTACTGCCTGTCTCCACGTAATCGTTGCCGTATCATGAAAATGCCTCGATGTTGACAGGGTTTCTACTACAGCTACATTGACGACGAGAATGAGATGAAAACAGGAAATCTGAAATGGTAATAGTGTATGTAGTTGTAAGATAAATCAAGTGGTTTATCATTTAGTTTAAATTTTGTCCAGTGGTGTCCCATTTTACTTACACATTTTCATTGTTTATTTTACTTAAGTTCAACATCATTTTTATATGTTGAATATAAGTGACATACTGAACCACTTTTTCAGAATATTTGAAGTGGTTTTAGCACACAAGAAAACTGATATCCAAATTAAAACAAAATTATTTTTTTAAAATAGTACCAAGCAATAGTGTTTACTAACTAATGGTTGGTACTGACTGCTGGAGTTAAAGTTAATTGGCGACATCTCCAAGGTTTCACGTTTCATTCTTAAATAGTAGTTGTTGCCTGATTGGTAAGTTTAAATTAAATTAATTACAAGGCATGTCGATACCGAAAAGATCGCAACCTGGTCTCTGATGGCGCGCCAGTACGTTCCCTACCACACGTTCCTTTATTTGGTTACATTTGGGATTTTCACTAGCCCGGTCGAATTTTAGCTGCATAACGATCAAGAAAGTCTAAAACCTAAATCCCAAACAACTTATCTTTTATCCTGTCTCTTGGATTGTGATTTTTTTCTGCATAAAAAGTCAACATAAAAAAAACAGTCTACCGGAATTTGAGCATTAATAAAGGTAAGAAGGTGTGCTGAAGTGTTTTGTTAATCATAGAGATTCTTTAGATTTGTCAGTCGATCTCGGATCTGGAACGGGTTTTTTTAAATTAAAGATTCTAACACAATTTTATTTTTTAAAATTAGTCGTTAAGCCCAGCCGGTTATAATCCTGAACAGTGAACATTTTATATTCACATTTCACACTTCACAGTCGAATTTGCCGCTTTGGCTTTTAGCAATTGCAGGGATGCCAGATGCGGACTTTTAAATTGCAAAACTGAAAATATTGGCAATGTTGCGCCTTGCGCGTTACTTTCAAGATGGCTGCTTCAGTCTTACGCCAGCCTGTTCGGGTACTGCTACGACCTACGAGACATAATTCAACTCAACTTTCTCAACTTATTTTCCCTGGCATTATTCGCCATAAAAATGGTAACTCCTTCTTGTATTCATTTAAAGCTATTAAATGTAAATTTTTTGTCTGGTGCATAAACAGATAACAACATAGTCTGCAATTTATACTTGGCATTTGGCAATTTCATCTTATCATGTGGCCTGAAACTGCTGTTTCCCAAAATGTCGTCTCTAGCTGCACGTATCGGCTGTACGCTTCAGAACAGTAAATGTGATCATGTTTGTACATTTAGTTAGTTGATGAAATTGTTTCTGATAATAATTGTGTTTCTATTTTTCTATTAACAGCATGGTGAAGTTTGAGCTTCTTCATTGCAGTCCAAAGTGCTCATTGATTTGTTGAAGCCAGCTGGCCAAAGGTGTTGCGCTTACAGTCTTGCTACCTGTACCAGTTGGAGCTTTCGTCACACACTGAAACACTTCCAAACAATTTAAAGTAATTAGATTGATCAACTTTTTTGCAGTAAGGCTAAACATTAAATTTGTTGATGACTAGCTCTTTGCTTTATATCTGTTGACTTTTCAGTTAAGACTGTTTTAAAAGCTTGTTAACTGTGTATTCCTTTGTAGTGTTTGTAAAAGATTAGAGATTGCTTAGTTTAATTATGCTTCTGTTATTTTCTTATGTTGCACATGACTTTGTTTTCTTACAGTAATCGAGTTTTTTTTCCCCAAGTAGGATTAACAGTCGCTTGAAGTCTGAGCCTCTTTGTTGCAGTCCAATATGTACATGAATTTTGTGCAGCCAGTTGGAGAATGGTGTGGTGAGCCGTTGCATGCAGACTGGTGCTGGTGTCGTTCGTTCATTTAACTATGGACCGTTCAGTCGTTCGTTTATCGTAAGAAATCTGTTTCCTTGTCGCGTAAAATCGTGTCCACCAGGTGGCGAAGTTAGTAGGTTAGCATTTCGTTATTGATGTCGAAGACCATTGTGACATCTTAATTTGGGCTTCTAACTAAGTGCTTTTGTGGAAAATACTTGTTAAGAGTTGTAAACTTTTGTTGATGGAACATACCAGAAATTCCTTTGCTTATTAAAAACTTGAAATGATTTCTTTGATCATCTTATTGATTTCTTTTTCTCTAGTTTAGTGTACATTTCAAGTAAATCATTATTGGTATCTTTTTTCAAATTTGTTTTACTTCATTTATGTTCTTTTGTTTTGTAGGTTTCCATGGTCAGTTTTATGTTTGAGCTGTTTGTGACGTCGCTGTTTGGGGTACAGTGGTTTTGCAGTCATTTTCTAGTTGAGAGATGCGCTGAAATGGAGCTTGTGCGGACTTGCAGTTGAACATCATACTTTAATGTGTTATTTGCCTATGTCGGTGTCCATGCAGTCTATGTAGTGTTGAACTGCTGTGGCAAAATAATCGATATTGCCTGATGGCTGTCGGGCTTATTTTATCGGCAGCATTTTGTTGATATGTTGTCTCTTGCTACCTATACGGCTGTACCGCCATTGAGGTAATGCTTGATGTACAGTCTCATTTAATTATGGACTTCAAGTTAATATCTCCGTTTTCATTTCAGTTGATTCGTTTGCCGCCGTTCCCTAGACTTTAAACACCGGAGGGTCATAAGCTGGAAGCCTTCTATGACACACTGCTCTCATAATAACTGCTCCTCGGCTCTCTTCGCTCTTTTTCCGGTTTCTCTTAACCATGGCCGGGTAATCTCCCTGGTCGAGTCAGTCGGGCAGTGTCTCCCCCTGCTTGACTGGCTGCTGTTTGTACTGGACGGTTTGTTTAATAAATAAAACAAGTATAAAAAACCATATAATGTTTTCATTTTATAAATTGTTATTAATTAATTAAATATAAATAGGTAACAACTTGATTAACAAGCATATTTATGTAACGTTGTTTATTAAACAGACCGTCCGATACAAACTCTTAGTTAGTACTATTGCTCAAAAACTGATTCTCTTGAATCAGCAGACTCGAGTGTTTATAGCGCCGCCAAGGTAGATATTTCTGAATGGTACCCGTCTTGTCAACTGCTAATGATTCGTGTTCTTGGTTTGACAGAAGCTGTGTTGTGTGTGTTGATCGTCTCCACCATGCACGCGATAATCAAGACCAGCAACGTCTTGATCAAGGAGAAGCAAAGAACGACGATGTAACTACTAAATAGCGGGGTGGGTACCGCTAAATTCATTCTTAGTTGAATGTCGAATCGCTAATAGCATTGTTGGTTATGGTAGAACAGTTTTCCACACTGGTACGCTGTATGACGTCGAGCATTGCCAAAATGGAAGTGATCTTTGAAGAACTGAGCGTCTTCAAAGCCAGCAATGTTTCTTTTTTAAAATTACTGTGGTAATAATTCAAGATGATGAAGTCTAATTAGGTAGAAAACCTTTCTGAAAAGTTTAGGAGCCATTGTTAATTTCAATTGGTGTAAAGTGAGTTTTAAGCCATAATCATTTGGTATTAATTTTTATATGGGTTGTTGTAGACCCATTCCAATCCCCAGCAACGTAAACCTGCAGAAGGAAAGGCACGTAAAACTTGTCATGCAGTGGTGTAGAGGTTGGGTGAGAACGGGATGTAATACATAACCATTTGGTATTCATTTTGAATTTTGATATTGGTTGTTGTAGACCCACCCCCAGCAACGACAACCTGCAAAAGGAAAGGCACGTTAAACTTGTCAAAAAGAGGTTGGGTGAGAACGGGATGTCTTACTGTTACATAACCATTTTCATTTTGATATTGGTTGTTGTAGACCCATCCCCAGAAACTTCAACCTGCAAAAGGAAAAGGCAGTCCGCCTGTCCTTCACATTCGAAGGTCACGGAGATCATTGCATAAAACGTGTCATGCAGTGGTGTAGAGGTTGGGTGAGAACGGGACGTGTTTCATCATTTTCAAGCAGCTACAATAGCCGCAAGGCTTAAGAGGTGAGGGTGATCAAAAAATCGTATAAAAGGAGAGAGAAAAGGCGAAGGTAAATCAGTCGAGGGAGCATCTCCGACACGGCAACAACTGCAGCGCTCTGTCTGTCAGTTCGCATCCATGGGTAAATATTCTGTCTTTTACATAGAGTTTGGTATCAATCCTTCTTTTGATTATGTATGCCTGTTATTATGTAATATTTATGTTAAAATTTATAATTGTCTAGCAAACTATGGTGTAGTGCTGCTGTTGTGTGTTGAATCTTTGATGGCTGGGTCGACCACTGGTGTACCGATGTTTTCTTGGTATGGCGGATACCAAACCGCAACGCCGCCGCCTTACTACCCAAAAGCAACTTACGCAACGACCAGTTACTGCACCGAGGTCTTCAAGTACTACACCACTAAAACACCGGACTTTAATAGCACAACTTACGCTGCCCCGAGCCACTACACTGACGCCCTGAAGTATTAGTCTGCCCCGAGTTACTACACCACCAAGGCGACGGAGGATGACTACGCATGCTGCCCATCCTCCGAGGCTCATATACCGAGGCTCCTAAGTATTACTTTGTTCTCATCTACTTATTGCACCGATTTTCCTAAATACTACTCTGTTCCCAGCTGCTACACCGAGGCTCCCGCTGATTACTACACCGAAGCTTCAAAGTACTACTCTGCCCTGATCTACACAACCATAACTGAGGCGGCCAAGTATTACGCTGTCCCGACTTACTGCACAGAAGCTGTCTTTCGTACTACGTTGAACAGGAATACTACACTGATGCTCCAGTTCACTACACCACGACCTACGCTACATCGCAGCCCCCAAGTACTACACCGAAGAAGCCGCCTACAACAACGTATGCTGCCTAGTTTACTACACCGAGGCTCCCAAGTACTACATCACTAAGGCACCGGAATTCTACACGTCTATACATGCTGCCCCTGCCTACTACACCGAGGCCCCGCATTACTACAACACTGAAGCGCTCAAGTACTACACTACAACCTGCGCTTCCTCGAGCTTCTACACCTACGTCCCGAAGTATTAGTGCGTAAAAGGAGTCTTCAAAAAGAAAAGTGCCCGAACTGCAGTGCCTTATCTGTCACCAACTGCTTTCCTCGTAACCGATTCGCAATTATGGGTAAATATTCTTAGTTTTACATTGAGTTTTGTATCAATTATATTTTTTTCTGTTTGTTAATATGCCTGTTAATATTTAATTTTAATGTTTCAATTTATTTACTGTCTAGTCAACTATAGCGTCGTGCTCCTGTTGGGTGTTGTAGCTATCGTTGATGGCTGGGTCGACTGCTGGTGTAGCGATGTCTCCTTGGTATGGCGGAAACCAAACCGCAACGCCGCCGCCTTCCTACTCGACTTACGCAATGACCAGTTCCTGCACCGATGTCTTCAAGTACTACACCACCAAACCACGGGAGTTTTATACCACAACTTACGCTGCCCCGAGCCACTACACTGATGCCCTGAAGTATTACTCTGCCCTGAGTTACTACACCATCTAGGCGAGGGACGACACCACATGACTACGTATACTGCCTATCCTACTACACCGAGGCTTCTAGGTATTACTCTGTTCTCAGCTACTTATTGCACCGATTTTCCTAAATACTATTCTGTTCCCAGCTGCTATACCGAGGCTCCCGCTGATGTCTCCATCAAGACGGTCGAATACTACACTGAAGCGACAAAGTACTACTCTGCCCCGATCTACACAACCACAACTGAGGCGGCCAAGTATTACGCAGTCCCGACTTGTTACACCAAAGCTGCTCTTTCGTGCTGCGTCGAACAGAGATACTACACTGATGCTCCAGTCTACTACACCACGACCTACGCTACACCTAGCTACAACACCGCAGACCCCAAGTACTACACCGAAGAAGGCGTCCATACACAACTACGTACGCTGCCTAGCTTACTACATCGAGGAATTTAAGTATTACTCCTCCAAACTGCTACCAAAATGAGGTTCATATGTATTACATCAGCAATTCTTCCCACCTTGTCACCACTATTTACGCTACTCCGAGCTATATACCGAAGTTCTAAAGTATTTTTTGGATTTGTTGAAAGATTATTGAAATACAAGATTGATTCATAAATCACAATTGCATGTCTATTTTCTCTTAAGTACCTTTCCTCCTGCTGATTGTTGCATGATGTGAGAAAATATTTTTGAGTGCTATGTAAACTTACAAATAATGATCTTGCAAAATACAACAATGAAATTCAAACTCCTGTTTTACATTTCAAAATTTTCTATCATTAAAATTCGAAGACCAACAACACAATTATTTTTCTAAAAATTCAAAGACCATCTATTTTTCTGCTAAGTCCAGACTTTTGTTTTTGAAAAAAAAATTAAAAAAATCCCCCCTTACAAAGTTTTAAAAAAATTTTGCTAAAAAATTTGATACGAATTTTTATTGCATAAAAAATTTATTTTTATAATGAACACATACATTTATTTTTCCTGTGGCCCCCAGGGGGGGGGGCCTGTCGCTTTCTCTACCGCGATAATAACATGATGCAAGTTATATGCAAGTTATTATTTGTTTGGTGCAGAAAGCTTGTTTTATCTAGCAGTTCTCGACTGTTTCAAACCTGACATTGATCAGGTTGCCTCAGTCGTATACTGCATGATTGAATGAAAACTCAAGACAACAGATCAAACTTTTAACGCAGCAACACAAAATATTACTGGCAGAGCAATTTCGTATGGCATGGATGAAAACGACAACACAAAATTTTTGAAGTCAGGAACCCAGATGGAACAGCTCAGCTACAACAGCACAGCAACTTCTGGATTACACTGCAATCGCATTCAGCATACAACAGTTCAATCTGTCTTTGTCACACCTTTCACCATTTGGCTGCAACAAGGTAACCACCAGCATTTGTTTTACCTGTTTAAGAAAAGAAAATTATTTTCGAGAAACACAACTGTGTACACATTATAACAAAAGAATACAAAGAGTGACAGAAAACTACGCAGTCCAACAGAAAAACTTTGATATCCGATTCAAAGCTTCTATAGTAAACTAAATCTGTAGTACTTTTGCAAGACATTTGATCAAAATAATTACTTTTTACTGTTGAATGGGGTGAGACGTAAGCCAAAGAACAGGCAGCGAGACACACGAGGCACGCCATTTCGGAAATGTACAGGGACTTCCCAAGTCTGAGGTGAATGATTTGGCAAATTGGTTTCTACATGCTAAATCACCTGTAAATTTTCACATCAACATATCACATTCAATAACAATAGGAAATTAACAATAAATAATTAAATACCTTTTAATTTTCATCGTGAGAAACGTCACAACCAACAACCCATTTCTGCTGCGTCTTGGAACAAAATGGCCGCTAAGCTTCTCTGAAGACACTCACGCTACCTGGTGGACATCATTTCAGCCACTTATTCACAGCCACCTATTGACAGCCATTAGACTCCTGTTCCAAATCACTGAACGCAAGGCGCAACGGCTTTGAGTTCTACTGTCGTTTGAGTTCAATCAACTGTCGCATACAAAGACATTTTAAAAATTATTTAAAATATTTGTGGTTCTATTGTCGATGGAGTTCTTCTGTCTTTTGACTTTTGAGTTGTACGGTCGCCATACCAAAGTAAATTGCGTTATGGACTTGGGGTGTCAGAAGTGTCCAATAGATGACATAGGCGTCGTCGTTTTCATGTGATGGCGGATTGTTGTGTCAGTGGTTGTCAAAAGTTTTCCTATTTTTCCATGAAAATTACCGATGAATTCATCAGTAAATTCAAGTTCTTTTCTGTGCAACTTGTTTGCGATGTGATTTAAACTCAGTAGGTCACTACTGGGTCACTACCCCAGTGTGGACATGTTTGTTTTTCTGAACATGCTTTTCAACAAATAATTCATTGACGTACAAGTATTATTCTTCTTTCGGTTTGAAACTGTTATTTGATGTCATTTTTATTTTCTGTCATAGGGAAAGCTATGAAAAATATCATATCATCTAGGCCATGGGTAATCTTCAGGTTTATTGCAGCAGCTTAAGAGAAGAATGTGAACAAATGCAGGGCACTGGTCACATACCAACACGTGTTGTATTTTTCTGAATGTTAAACACGAGCAGCAGGTAGCCATTAACTTTAATTTATTTGAAGAATGTTGGAATATTTATTGACATATTTCCTTTAGATTCAACATGACTAACTGTTTGATGCCAAAGTTAGTTGGAACTCAACTCACTGTGCGTACTCTAAAAACACAGATAACTGGTGCTGTTGCCTTTCAGCCACCGGCAGGAAAATGATTCTTTTCTTCAGAAAATTGCAAGTTTAATTTTTTGTCTTGACCCCCAACACTTTCTGTTAATATTATAGATTTTTATGTTGAAAGAGTTACAAAGTTTGAAAAGCTAACTAAAAACTTTGTGTATTTGTGTCATAAGGAAAGCTGCTGGAGTAATTGGTGGTCATGCTCATTTGATTCATTTCGTGCCAGCTAGTGAAAGCCGAAAGGCCTGTCGAATTCAATTGAGCTGCTTCGTGCTGTCTCGAAGGAAGCAATCCAGCCGTTGCGTTCAGTGATTTGGAACAGGAGTCTAATGGCTGTCAATAGGTGGCTGTGAATAAGTGGCTGAACCACCAGGTAGCGTGAGTGTCTTCAGAGAATCTTAGCGGCCATTTTGTTCCAAGACGCAGCAGAAATGGGTCGTTGGTTGTGACGTTTCTCACGATGAAAATTAAAAGGTATTTATTGTTAATTTCCTATTGTTATTGAATGTGATATGTTGAATTGTTGATGTGAAAATTTATAGGTGATTTAGCATGTAGAAACCAATTTGCCAAATCATTCACCTCAGACTTGGGAAGTCCCTGTACATTTCCGAAATGGCGTGCCTCGTGTGTCTCGCTGCCTGTTCTTTGGCTTACGTCTCACCCCATTCAACAGTAAAAAGTAATTATTTTGATCAAATGTCTTGCAGAAGTACTACAGATTTAGTTTACTATAGAAGCTTTGAATCGGATATCAAAGTTTTTCTGTTGGACTGCGTAGTTTTCTGTCACTCTTTGTATTCTTTTGTTATAATGTGTACACAGTTGTGTTTCTCGAAAATAATTTTCTTTTCTTAAACAGGTAAAACAAATGCTGGTGGTTACCTTGTTGCAGCCAAATGGTGAAAGGTGTGACAAAGACAGATTGAACTGTTGTATGCTGAATGCGATTGCAGTGTAATCCAGAAGTTGCTGTGCTGTTGTAGCTGAGCTGTTCCATCTGGGTTCCTGACTTCAAAAATTTTGTGTTGTCGTTTTCATCCATGCCATACGAAATTGCTCTGCCAGTAATATTTTGTGTTGCTGCGTTAAAAGTTTGATCTGTTGTCTTGAGTTTTCATTCAATCATGCAGTATACGACTGAGGCAACCTGATCAATGTCAGGTTTGAAACAGTCGAGAACTGCTAGATAAAACAAGCTTTCTGCACCAAACAAATAATAACTTGCATATAACTTGCATCATGTTATTATCGCGGTAGAGAAAGCGACAGGCCCCCCCCCCCTGGGGGCCACAGGAAAAATAAATGTATGTGTTCATTATAAAAATAAATTTTTTATGCAATAAAAATTCGTATCAAATTTTTTAGCAAAATTTTTTTAAAACTTTGTAAGGGGGGATTTTTTTAATTTTTTTTTCAAAAACAAAAGTCTGGACTTAGCAGAAAAATAGATGGTCTTTGAATTTTTAGAAAAATAATTGTGTTGTTGGTCTTCGAATTTTAATGATAGAAAAAAATATTTTGAAATGTAAAACAGGAGTTTGAATTTCATTGTTGTATTTTGCAAGATCATTATTTGTAAGTTTACATAGCACTCAAAAATATTTTCTCACATCATGCAACAATCAGCAGGAGGAAACGTACTTAAGAGAAAATAGACATGCAATTGTGATTTATGAATCAATCTTGTATTTCAATAATCTTTCAACAAATCCAAAAAATACTTTAGAACTTCGGTATATAGCTCGGAGTAGCGTAAATAGTGGTGACAAGGTGGGAAGAATTGCTGATGTAATACATATGAACCTCATTTTGGTAGCAGTTTGGAGGAGTAATACTTAAATTCCTCGATGTAGTAAGCTAGGCAGCGTACGTAGTTGTGTATGGACGCCTTCTTCGGTGTAGTACTTGGGGTCTGCGGTGTTGTAGCTAGGTGTAGCGTAGGTCGTGGTGTAGTAGACTGGAGCATCAGTGTAGTATCTCTGTTCGACGCAGCACGAAAGAGCAGCTTCGGTGTAGCAAGTCGGGACTGTGTAATACTTGGCCGCCTCAGTTGTCGTTGTGTAGATCGGGGCAGAGTAGTACTTTGTCGCTTCAGTGTAGTATTCGACCGTCTTGATGGAGACATCAGCGGGAGCCTCGGTATAGCAGCTGGGAACAGAATAGTATTTAGGAAAATCGGTGCAATAAGTAGCTGAGAACAGAGTAATACCTAGAAGCCTCGGTGTAGTAGGATAGGCAGTATACGTAGTCATGTGGTGTCGTCCCTCGCCTAGATGGTGTAGTAACTCAGGGCAGAGTAATACTTCAGGGCATCAGTGTAGTGCTCGGGGCAGCGTAAGTTGTGGTATAAAACTCCCGTGGTTTGGTGGTGTAGTACTTGAAGACATCGGTGCAGGAACTGGTCATTGCGTAAGTCGAGTAGGAAGGCGGCGGCGTTGCGGTTTGGTTTCCGCCATACCAAGGAGACATCGCTACACCAGCAGTCGACCCAGCCATCAACGATAGCTACAACACCCAACAGGAGCACGACGCTATAGTTGACTAGACAGTAAATAAATTGAAACATTAAAATTAAATATTAACAGGCATATTAACAAACAGAAAAAAATATAATTGATACAAAACTCAATGTAAAACTAAGAATATTTACCCATAATTGCGAATCGGTTACGAGGAAAGCAGTTGGTGACAGATAAGGCACTGCAGTTCGGGCACTTTTCTTTTTGAAGACTCCTTTTACGCACTAATACTTCGGGACGTAGGTGTAGAAGCTCGAGGAAGCGCAGGTTGTAGTGTAGTACTTGAGCGCTTCAGTGTTGTAGTAATGCGGGGCCTCGGTGTAGTAGGCAGGGGCAGCATGTATCGACGTGTAGAATTCCGGTGCCTTAGTGATGTAGTACTTGGGAGCCTCGGTGTAGTAAACTAGGCAGCATACGTTGTTGTAGGCGGCTTCTTCGGTGTAGTACTTGGGGGCTGCGATGTAGCGTAGGTCGTGGTGTAGTGAACTGGAGCATCAGTGTAGTATTCCTGTTCAACGTAGTACGAACGACAGCTTCTGTGCAGTAAGTCGGGACAGCGTAATACTTGGCCGCCTCAGTTATGGTTGTGTAGATCAGGGCAGAGTAGTACTTTGAAGCTTCGGTGTAGTAATCAGCGGGAGCCTCGGTGTAGCAGCTGGGAACAGAGTAGTATTTAGGAAAATCGGTGCAATAAGTAGATGAGAACAAAGTAATACTTAGGAGCCTCGGTATATGAGCCTCGGAGGATGGGCAGCATGCGTAGTCATCCTCCGTCGCCTTGGTGGTGTAGTAACTCGGGGCAGACTAATACTTCAGGGCGTCAGTGTAGTGGCTCGGGGCAGCGTAAGTTGTGCTATTAAAGTCCGGTGTTTTAGTGGTGTAGTACTTGAAGACCTCGGTGCAGTAACTGGTCGTTGCGTAAGTTGCTTTTGGGTAGTAAGGCGGCGGCGTTGCGGTTTGGTATCCGCCATACCAAGAAAACATCGGTACACCAGTGGTCGACCCAGCCATCAAAGATTCAACACACAACAGCAGCACTACACCATAGTTTGCTAGACAATTATAAATTTTAACATAAATATTACATAATAACAGGCATACATAATCAAAAGAAGGATTGATACCAAACTCTATGTAAAAGACAGAATATTTACCCATGGATGCGAACTGACAGACAGAGCGCTGCAGTTGTTGCCGTGTCGGAGATGCTCCCTCGACTGATTTACCTTCGCCTTTTCTCTCTCCTTTTATACGATTTTTTGATCACCCTCACCTCTTAAGCCTTGCGGCTATTGTAGCTGCTTGAAAATGATGAAACACGTCCCGTTCTCACCCAACCTCTACACCACTGCATGACACGTTTTATGCAATGATCTCCGTGACCTTCGAATGTGAAGGACAGGCGGACTGCCTTTTCCTTTTGCAGGTTGAAGTTTCTGGGGATGGGTCTACAACAACCAATATCAAAATGAAAATGGTTATGTAACAGTAAGACATCCCGTTCTCACCCAACCTCTTTTTGACAAGTTTAACGTGCCTTTCCTTTTGCAGGTTGTCGTTGCTGGGGGTGGGTCTACAACAACCAATATCAAAATTCAAAATGAATACCAAATGGTTATGTATTACATCCCGTTCTCACCCAACCTCTACACCACTGCATGACAAGTTTTACGTGCCTTTCCTTCTGCAGGTTTACGTTGCTGGGGATTGGAATGGGTCTACAACAACCCATATAAAAATTAATACCAAATGATTATGGCTTAAAACTCACTTTACACCAATTGAAATTAACAATGGCTCCTAAACTTTTCAGAAAGGTTTTCTACCTAATTAGACTTCATCATCTTGAATTATTACCACAGTAATTTTAAAAAAGAAACATTGCTGGCTTTGAAGACGCTCAGTTCTTCAAAGATCACTTCCATTTTGGCAATGCTCGACGTCATACAGCGTACCAGTGTGGAAAACTGTTCTACCATAACCAACAATGCTATTAGCGATTCGACATTCAACTAAGAATGAATTTAGCGGTACCCACCCCGCTATTTAGTAGTTACATCGTCGTTCTTTGCTTCTCCTTGATCAAGACGTTGCTGGTCTTGATTATCGCGTGCATGGTGGAGACGATCAACACACACAACACAGCTTCTGTCAAACCAAGAACACGAATCATTAGCAGTTGACAAGACGGGTACCATTCAGAAATATCTACCTTGGCGGCGCTATAAACACTCGAGTCTGCTGATTCAAGAGAATCAGTTTTTGAGCAATAGTACTAACTAAGAGTTTGTATCGGACGGTCTGTTTAATAAACAACGTTACATAAATATGCTTGTTAATCAAGTTGTTACCTATTTATATTTAATTAATTAATAACAATTTATAAAATGAAAACATTATATGGTTTTTTATACTTGTTTTATTTATTAAACAAACCGTCCAGTACAAACAGCAGCCAGTCAAGCAGGGGGAGACACTGCCCGACTGACTCGACCAGGGAGATTACCCGGCCATGGTTAAGAGAAACCGGAAAAAGAGCGAAGAGAGCCGAGGAGCAGTTATTATGAGAGCAGTGTGTCATAGAAGGCTTCCAGCTTATGACCCTCCGGTGTTTAAAGTCTAGGGAACGGCGGCAAACGAATCAACTGAAATGAAAACGGAGATATTAACTTGAAGTCCATAATTAAATGAGACTGTACATCAAGCATTACCTCAATGGCGGTACAGCCGTATAGGTAGCAAGAGACAACATATCAACAAAATGCTGCCGATAAAATAAGCCCGACAGCCATCAGGCAATATCGATTATTTTGCCACAGCAGTTCAACACTACATAGACTGCATGGACACCGACATAGGCAAATAACACATTAAAGTATGATGTTCAACTGCAAGTCCGCACAAGCTCCATTTCAGCGCATCTCTCAACTAGAAAATGACTGCAAAACCACTGTACCCCAAACAGCGACGTCACAAACAGCTCAAACATAAAACTGACCATGGAAACCTACAAAACAAAAGAACATAAATGAAGTAAAACAAATTTGAAAAAAGATACCAATAATGATTTACTTGAAATGTACACTAAACTAGAGAAAAAGAAATCAATAAGATGATCAAAGAAATCATTTCAAGTTTTTAATAAGCAAAGGAATTTCTGGTATGTTCCATCAACAAAAGTTTACAACTCTTAACAAGTATTTTCCACAAAAGCACTTAGTTAGAAGCCCAAATTAAGATGTCACAATGGTCTTCGACATCAATAACGAAATGCTAACCTACTAACTTCGCCACCTGGTGGACACGATTTTACGCGACAAGGAAACAGATTTCTTACGATAAACGAACGACTGAACGGTCCATAGTTAAATGAACGAACGACACCAGCACCAGTCTGCATGCAACGGCTCACCACACCATTCTCCAACTGGCTGCACAAAATTCATGTACATATTGGACTGCAACAAAGAGGCTCAGACTTCAAGCGACTGTTAATCCTACTTGGGGAAAAAAAACTCGATTACTGTAAGAAAACAAAGTCATGTGCAACATAAGAAAATAACAGAAGCATAATTAAACTAAGCAATCTCTAATCTTTTACAAACACTACAAAGGAATACACAGTTAACAAGCTTTTAAAACAGTCTTAACTGAAAAGTCAACAGATATAAAGCAAAGAGCTAGTCATCAACAAATTTAATGTTTAGCCTTACTGCAAAAAAGTTGATCAATCTAATTACTTTAAATTGTTTGGAAGTGTTTCAGTGTGTGACGAAAGCTCCAACTGGTACAGGTAGCAAGACTGTAAGCGCAACACCTTTGGCCAGCTGGCTTCAACAAATCAATGAGCACTTTGGACTGCAATGAAGAAGCTCAAACTTCACCATGCTGTTAATAGAAAAATAGAAACACAATTATTATCAGAAACAATTTCATCAACTAACTAAATGTACAAACATGATCACATTTACTGTTCTGAAGCGTACAGCCGATACGTGCAGCTAGAGACGACATTTTGGGAAACAGCAGTTTCAGGCCACATGATAAGATGAAATTGCCAAATGCCAAGTATAAATTGCAGACTATGTTGTTATCTGTTTATGCACCAGACAAAAAATTTACATTTAATAGCTTTAAATGAATACAAGAAGGAGTTACCATTTTTATGGCGAATAATGCCAGGGAAAATAAGTTGAGAAAGTTGAGTTGAATTATGTCTCGTAGGTCGTAGCAGTACCCGAACAGGCTGGCGTAAGACTGAAGCAGCCATCTTGAAAGTAACGCGCAAGGCGCAACATTGCCAATATTTTCAGTTTTGCAATTTAAAAGTCCGCATCTGGCATCCCTGCAATTGCTAAAAGCCAAAGCGGCAAATTCGACTGTGAAGTGTGAAATGTGAATATAAAATGTTCACTGTTCAGGATTATAACCGGCTGGGCTTAACGACTAATTTTAAAAAATAAAATTGTGTTAGAATCTTTAATTTAAAAAAACCCGTTCCAGATCCGAGATCGACTGACAAATCTAAAGAATCTCTATGATTAACAAAACACTTCAGCACACCTTCTTACCTTTATTAATGCTCAAATTCCGGTAGACTGTTTTTTTTATGTTGACTTTTTATGCAGAAAAAAATCACAATCCAAGAGACAGGATAAAAGATAAGTTGTTTGGGATTTAGGTTTTAGACTTTCTTGATCGTTATGCAGCTAAAATTCGACCGGGCTAGTGAAAATCCCAAATGTAACCAAATAAAGGAACGTGTGGTAGGGAACGTACTGGCGCGCCATCAGAGACCAGGTTGCGATCTTTTCGGTATCGACATGCCTTGTAATTAATTTAATTTAAACTTACCAATCAGGCAACAACTACTATTTAAGAATGAAACGTGAAACCTTGGAGATGTCGCCAATTAACTTTAACTCCAGCAGTCAGTACCAACCATTAGTTAGTAAACACTATTGCTTGGTACTATTTTAAAAAAATAATTTTGTTTTAATTTGGATATCAGTTTTCTTGTGTGCTAAAACCACTTCAAATATTCTGAAAAAGTGGTTCAGTATGTCACTTATATTCAACATATAAAAATGATGTTGAACTTAAGTAAAATAAACAATGAAAATGTGTAAGTAAAATGGGACACCACTGGACAAAATTTAAACTAAATGATAAACCACTTGATTTATCTTACAACTACATACACTATTACCATTTCAGATTTCCTGTTTTCATCTCATTCTCGTCGTCAATGTAGCTGTAGTAGAAACCCTGTCAACATCGAGGCATTTTCATGATACGGCAACGATTACGTGGAGACAGGCAGTAAAGTTAACTTTCTTAAGTCTTAACTTGAAGCTTGTTAAATCTGATTAATCCAATCAGAAATTCCGATGCAATACACTTGTAATTCGATAAAGAATGGAAAACTAACCAGAAAATCCAACAACAATGTCTGCCATGTGTCGTAGTCGTGCTCGAGCTCGACTGCTCGTGCTTAGGAATCGCATCAACTGTTCAACGCATCACCTGGCGGACAAACTTTATCCCAAACACGATTTAAATCATTTAATCAATTAGCGTTTTCAATTATACGCAATTCGTTAGTATAGCAAAGCTATCATTCACAAATATTGTGAGATGAAATATCTATTAAATCGAATGGAAATTATAAATATTTTACAAATATCAAAATCAGAGCTATCAGCTATTACTAGAAATGGTGTCCACGTTGCACTTTGTTTTTCGCTTAAATGTTTGATGTAGAAAACTACTAGAAATATTTATAATACCATAAAAACCATGTAAAATTCCTATTCCTATGGATGTAAACGACGGAATCATCATTCGTGTGTAATTTACAGAATAAACGTCTAAAAGGACGTTGAATGGATCCGTTCTACGTTCTTATATCAGTAGAACCAACCAACGCTGTCCGCTGAGAGTTGCAGCTAGACGATATCGTTATCCAGTGCCAATCTCATTTACTTACCTATTAAAGTATTAAAATTGTTTTTTTGGCGCGCAGTTCATCAAAAATTTGAAGCCATCTGGGGAGGGCTATCAATACCAAAGCCGACGTCATCTATTGGGAGAAAACAGCAACTTTCTGGTGACAGATTATTTTCTTTCAATAAAATATGTCGTTCGTTCCTAGATTCCTATAAAGTAACAACATAGATTTTGTCATTAATTATTTTATTTGTGCTTAATATCATACATTCTTTAAAAAAATTACACTTATGACGGATCGGAGTTAGATGGTTCTCATGATGTTGTGGAGGCCTGCTCCTTGCGGCCAATCCGCAACAATGATAACCAAGCAGACTACAAAGCTTTAAGCTTGACGTTTGAAAAGGAAACATTTTGAAAACCGATTCCAGTGTTCCACTTTTTCTACGCTTATTAGAAAAGCAAAAACGTTTTTAAGATTTGTTTTTTACCCTTACCCTTAACAGTAACAAAGAATCTGATTAAAATGGTTGGTATTTGAGTTGTGTATGTGTTTTTTTTCCAATTTTGTAATATTTTAAAATTTTAATTTTTCCAGTCTGTTACTCTCCACACTGATCTAGGCAATATTAAGGTATTTATTTTGTCAAATATTTCTTAATAAGATAAATCATATTCTTAATTATTTTCATTTAGATAGAGGTTTTCTGTGATGTAACACCAAGGGCTGCAGAGGTAATGTTAAGAATTTTATGAATTTTTTAAAATTATTTTCTGCACAAGTGTCTTATTATGTATCCAGAACTTTTTAGCACTTTGTGCCAGTAACTACTACAATGGATGCCTGTTTCATCGAAACATAAAGGGATTCATGGTGCAAACAGGAGATCCAGCAAACACAGGAAAAGGAGGCACATCTATTTGGGGAAGAAAATTTGAGGATGAGTTTACAGAGGAATTAAAACATAAAAATCGAGGGTATCTTTCAATGGCTAATTCTGGACCAAACACAAATGGCAGCCAATTTTTTATCACATATGGTCCGCAGCCTCATTTGGATTTGAAGTACACAATATTTGGAAAGTAAGTTATCTATTTTTTACAGCAATTAAAGCTCTTTTTTAAAACACAATTTTTTTTTTTATTTTTAGAGTTATTGATGGATTTGATGTGCTGGATGAATTGGAAAAACTACCAGTAAATAAAACTTCTCCATTATTATATGTATAACTAATGAGTTAACTAATCCTCGTTCATAGGTCAACCAGAAGAATCATCGACCGTTGAAAGATATACATTTAAACAGTGTGACTATTCATGCCAATCCACTTGCTCAGTGAAAGTTTGAACTGCTCCTTTGCTATGTATGAATGTGGGTGTTATACATCAAAACAGAAATTATTTTTGTTTCATTTAATATCATGTTCAAAGTACACCAATAGGTACACAATAGTTGACATGAAAAAGGGTCGAGCTGTGTGAATTTTAATATGCCATAAGTAAAAATCCACCAAGCTTCAATGCAGAAATTGTGAAAATCCATCGAAAATAAGTCGAAAAACAACCTTAATTCAGCGCACATTACGTGACGCCTTTACATTCTGTGTTCATCTTAAATGGGATAGGTCAATTTGGAGGTTAACAATTCATCTTCTGAACTCGTACTGATCCTTCCTTGGCTAATTGGTAGATAAATCATCCTTTTCGTAGTCATCCTCATTTGTAGTGATTTCAGTAGCTTCAGAATGTTCCTGGTTTTTTTCATCTGCTTCTTCAGCATTCCGGTTTTCTTCTCCTGACTGGAACAAGACATTAAACTTAAAGACATTTTCTTCTAAATCTAAAATTTTAATTTACATACAGCTTGACCGCCATACTCTTCTTCAGGAGTTTGATCATCATCACCTATCAAATCACATATTTCTCCAATATCTTTTTCCGCCTCAACCAGTAAAAGCTCTTGACTTTCTGAACGCTTCAGTTCTTTCTCTGTTCCGTCTTCATTCTATATTGGAGAATTCAAATAGATAAGTCATCAGCCAATCATAATTTTGTTATTTTTGACCACCTCTGCACAATTTTCAAATTCTTTGTGTCCGTTTTGGTGTTCTTCATAGGCGCGATGGTGCGAACGGGTACGGCAATGAAACTCGAGACCCTTTTCCAAAGGCTCGACTCGACTTAAATATCGTTGGCAAACGTCGCAAAAAAATGCTTCAACTTTCTTGACACACTCCTGACCGACAGCAGTTTCTTCTAAAGACACTCCATTTTCTGCGTCGCCTATTTATATAAAATGAAACATCACTAAAATCTAAAGCAACTTGATTTACAATTTTACATACCATCAACACTGCCAACGGCATCAAGCGTCATAAAGTTTTCGAGATCCAATACAAGTTCGTCCTTTTCAAAACCGTTCCTGTCGTGCTTGCGTTCCTCTTCACGACGGCGTTCATAGCTTTTTTCCATATTTACCTTGTTCTGTAAATATTAACATGCCAATCATTTGCATAAACCCATGCTAAATTGGTGAGCACAACTGACCTTGATATGCGTTAAAGTGGCAACGTGTTTCTCGTAAAGCATACGAGACTTGAAATTGACTCGACAGATTGGACAATATGGCATTAAAAAGTTCTTGATTATCTGAAGAAAAGTACAAAATTGATAACACAGCTTAGCTTTTTGATATAATTATGCAATATGATTAGTTGGCAAAATACCTTGTGAAGCTCAGTGGTTTCGTGGTTTGGACGACTCTCACTGTGACAGAGTTTACAGATGGCACAAAAGTTCATTTGAGCTCTGTGTGATGATCGAGATGTTTGAGCCTCAATCTGCGATTGCTCCTTACGCTGCCGCGTTCTCAATTTGGCAAGTGACATCCGATGTTGTAGCGAAATCTTTTCAAGCGATTTCGCATGACGTGGCGAAGAAAGATGGACAATATATTCCTTCAAATGTGAAAAATAATTATTTTACAATAACAAGAAGAAAAAAATATTACAAGATATTACTCTAAATGTAATCGATCGTTGATTACAGTGAGGGCATTGCAATCTGATGAAATGTTCGGGAAACTCTTTCACTGTTGTCTTCCTTTTCGGAGATCGCTCATTCTGTGGGAATTATACAAATAATTTAAAAATATACTCAAATAATATTCAAATAGATAGTTTTAGATTTTACCTCTGATTTCCTTCCAGTTTCTTCTGTTCTTGAGTGCTGGTCATCATCAGTTTTTACACTTTCGTCAGCAGTCGCATCTGGATCTTGTTTAATCTTAATTTCTCTCTCCTGACCATGATCCTTTTCTTCTCTGAAAGAGTAAACAAATTATTAGGAAAAATCGATTTAACATTAAAAAAAAAACAAGGGTTCAGCCAAGAGTAAAATTAATTTAGTTTCCCGAGTTGAAATCAATAATCTACAAGCTGATAATTGGAACTGCGGTAATAAAAACAACGCAGGTACATAAATCAACTACGGCTGGGGAAAGACAGAGATTGTGGAATAGATTCAGAACCCCGGATGGATTTCAGCTGTTCCATTGCGTCTGGTAGAGTTCAATTCCAAGACTTTGGTATGGCTTCTGTGCATGTTAATTCACAATTGTTTGTAATTTTAGAGTTATCATGTGATTTGATCCGGGCTAAAGTTTTTTTCCTTTTAGTTTTGATGAACTCGGTTCATGTTTGTAAGTTCATTTTTTTTTTATTTAATATTTTTTTTTTGTTCTTATATCATTTCTGCATTTGATTTACCTCGTTGATTTGTCGCTCTCCGAATGAACTGCGTCGATTTTGTCAGATGTTGCATCAACATTATTTTCTGGTGGTTGACGGCTAGGCGAAACCGAGGGAGCGTCGCTAGCACAAGCAGACTCTTCTGCTATAGACAACCGATTTGGGGATGAGGAATCCTCATTCTTTTCGCTCTGGTAATTTTTGTTTTTGGAATTCTGAGAACCAGCACCATGGTTTCTATTAGCTCCTCGTCCACGCCCTCTTCCACGGGATGAAATAAATCCTCCGTTTCCTCGGTGGCCTCCACTGGAGCTAGCACCACGCTGCTGATAACGACGATTGTCATTAAATCGTCTTTGAGAATTAGAATCATGGTCGTGACTGCTAGAACGGTTGTTTTCATAGGAGTAGTTGCGGCCCCGACTACTCGATGAGCTTTGCTCGTATTGCGGGCGGTGGTGAAGATGATTACTCCGACCCTACGGGTTAGGGAGCAAGAGTTTTTTTTGTTTAATACGTCATTTGAGAGTTGACAATGCTCATGAATCTCCTTCCTTGGTTCGGTTGACTCATCATGACTTTACAGGAATTGAATTTTTATTCATTGTGGGTTAAAATTAATTTTCCTAGATTAATGCCTTTTACATCACTTAAACTGTTAAACATCATATCATGCAGTACTACTAGCACCTACACACATTCAGTAGCAAAAGAATATTTCACTTACTTCAAAACTGTGGCTGCCATCAGACCGATGATATTTACGATAAGGGTCCTGGTTATGTGAATGCTAAAAGACCCAAATAAAGTAACTCATAAAATTGGATTTCAATCATGAGAAGAAATAATGAAGAAAAAATGAAACACTTACTTGATCGTAAGATTTTTTATGATCTCCTGATTGTTCATATCTTCTTTTGGTACCTATAATAAAAACTGTGTAAATATCAAATTTTGCAATTTCAACATTTTGAATTTATTAAATACCTCGTTCAGATGAAGAATATTTTTCATACTCTTTTGGTGCCGAATAAGGGTTTCTTTCGCCTGACCAGCCAAGACTGTCACCTTGGGTTCTACGATGCTGATTGTTATTATCAAAATTTCTTCCAGAATAATCTGAAGAAGAATAGTTTGATGACGAGGGATTCCGGTAACCAGACCCGCGGTGGCGATCCATGTCTACTTAAATTGAGGCAATAACACCATTCAAGTTTCTCGTCATTACATCACATTAGTAAAACACAAAAGATAGATTACAATCTAGGGAATCTGTGGAATAAAATTATTCATTTTGGATAGCTATATCTTACCAAAAACTATAAAAAAAAACAATCAAAATGTGTGATAAATTATAAGAACGAATACACTGAACACACAAACGCTTGATGCAGAAGAATGATGCATCGTCTAATCATCGACGTTGCAACGTTACCAAAATAAACTTGCCTCTGCGTGTGCCGTCTGCCCGTCTCTGTGTGCGAGATTGAGACTGCTGTGCCCTTTCTGTGTGATTGGGACATACTATTGACTCTGATTGCTCCCTGCTTGAATTTCAACTTAAATTTCAGACTAGTTCGTGGAATGCGTGCTTTTTTATTGTTAACCAACCTACACGTACCATTCAATAAATGCAATGCTCTCTGCAAACAATCAATAAAACAACATTTGCTGGCAGATCAATTTAAATGGCTCTATTTTATTTTTTTTATTTATTAAGTGGGAATTAAATATTTGACGTTGATGTAAATCGACCTGAAGTTGTAAATAGATCCCTTTTTCTACACGATCTTTAATTAGAATTGCTATAAGTTTACTTGATCGCTTGATCTGCATTAATAAGACCTTTCAATCATTTTATTCTTGAATACGTCTTTTGCTGGAGCAAAAAGAGAGTGCCTGATGACTTACTATTCACGATAAAACTTCGTGAACTAATGCTGTTAAAATTAAGCGTGCATGCCCTTCATGGTCTTTCGTGCGCATACGTAATACCCGTGTTGTTATTGAAACTTGAAAGTGCATGTTGTACAAGGACTTTTATCCACCGCTATCATCAGCCAAATGCTAACGATCAATAATGGATTCTTTTTTTTACACTAAGTTAATTGTTACACGCACAGATAAAGCAAACTGAAGACATATTCTTATTAGTCTATAAGCCCGGATGTGCTTAGAAACTGCAGAAATTATCACTTGAATTGAATTAGTACTGCATAACAAGTGTGCTGCTGGATTAGTATTTTAATTAAGTGATATTAATTGGCCATTAATTCTTTTGAAGAACTGACAGATAATTTTATTTTCAAATATAGGGAACATTCAGTATAAGCGGATAATATTAGTGATTAATATGGTCATTTCATGTCAGGATAATATTGGTTCTTGGAATCCGTTATCTTTGAATAAATTGTTAATCTTGAAGAGGGGACGGAATACGTACCCTACTATGGTATATAACTGCTCATCTCGCCAAGGCTCATTTAATTCACTGTCCAACATTCCAAGATGAAGGTAAGACATTTACTCTGTTACTGTTTAGTTAAAAAAAAAAGTCTAACTGTTTCTCTCTTTGTTAAATTTCTCAATTTATTCAGACCATCGGAGCAGCTATTTTTGTTGCTTTCTTAATAACCAGTAGCTCGACTTCTCCAACAATTTCGTTCGATCGACTTGACGAAGAATTGGATGCTTTCATGGATGCAATTGCTCTCGATTTGGTTCTATCGCCCATTGACGATTCATTTTCTGATGTTCTCATTCCCTCTGACTCTTCTGATTTCGAACCCCAAGAAGCGACAAGGATGGGTCCTTCGGTAAAATAATTAATTCACGTTTTCACACTATCGAGCAACTAATGAAATTTATTTTTCTTGCAGGATTTCCCAAATGTTGAAGATCGTGATAGTTCTGATTCCTCGAAAGAGCTCAGCCCAACTGTCTACAAAGAGCTGCCCCTCCCATATATTCCAAATTTTAGCGTTGTAGCTGCTCCGTTCAACACTCCAGGACATCAGATCCTTGGCCTCTTGCCAAAAAGTGAACAAATCACTTCGAAGATGCTGTGGGTAGACGATATTCAAATTCCCGAAGTCTTTCAACTCGTTCTGGCTCTCCATGATCAGCTTTTGTCAGAAGCTTTTCAACCCCTCGTTGTCATTTTCAAATCAGAGCCTCTACCAGCCAACGCCCGCATTCTCAGTTATACCTTTCCACGACTACGATCTCCAGGAGGTTTCTTTAACCCAATCAATTCCCATCTTTTAGCGATTCCATTTGACTACCATCAATTCGCATCGGCCTCGTACCTATGTTTAGGTCTCCTTAATAATTTCCACCCACTGGCTGATACCCTTGCCACTCAGAAACTCACTCCAGTTGCTATTTCCAATAGTCGGACGAGTAGTCAGCCTTCGTTACAAAGCCCAGTTATTGAACTGCCGCAGCAGCCTCGGCAGCAGCCTGTCCGTCCGGCCGCCCATTTGGTAGAACCCGCAGCTGTTGACTTCGTAACTCCGTCGTCACCGCTTCCTCTCGCTCGCTCCGACGAATCCATTCTATTCCGTTCGTTGGAACAGTTCATTGAAAGATATCCGAAGACGCCACTGTTTACGGCGCCGGAAAATTTCAAAATTTTAACCATGCTGCCTGAAGACTACTTGAATTCTCAACAAGAGAGTTATCCAGTCGGCCTAGTTCCAAAATCAATGGCACTTGAGCCGAATTTTCTTCCCATGTCAATTCCGTCGGATTATTACAACGCGCAAAATCCCTGGAACGAATTCCAAGTTGTTGCCGCGATGAATTTGTCGTTCCCCCGTTTCTTTCAACCTCTAATCTTAATGAAACCTCTTGACATTGATTTGTTCAACAACGGAGTCAAGTTGCCATTGTGGACCGTCGTGAACGAAAAGGGTAAAGGACAATCTTCCTATCAAGTTGTTCTGATTCGAAACATATACGAGCCAATGCCTGATAGTCCTTACTTGGTAACGTGCATCGTCCCGAGGATCCAGCCGGAAGCAATATCTTTATCCTTCATCGTCAAAACTCCTCGTCGGATGTCTAGCCCGGATGTTCTTGACAACCCAGCAATTCACCCGAGAGTTATTGCTGCCACCAGTACGTCTAAATCGTTGATTGCGAAGACAGCGAAGGCATCGATTCCCGCTGTTAAGATGTCGAAGCCATCAGACCGTGAGAGACGAATTGAAAATATTACTCAAATTGAAAGCCAATCAAACCAAGCCCAAGGCAAGTCTCTCCCATCAAAGAAATCTTGGAAAAACCGTCCATCTTATGAAATCGAACCATCGGTCAAAGTGGTTAAACGAGAACCTTCTAAGACTCAACGTTCCATCTGGTCGTACTTTGGCTTCAAATGTTGATATCATGTGTGATAATTTTGTAACTACTAATGCGCTTTTATTTATTGTTGTGTTCGAGGGTTCGAGGAGTGAATACACGCAAGTTCAATCACAAAAATGATGATAATTCACAACTATTATTGGTATTATGTAAGTAATATGGGCAATGACAAAGCCCATCCATCAGGAAAATTCCTGATGGAATTCAAATTATCGGATGGATTAGCGCATCTATGAGTTAACCATTTCTAGAAAATGGCGAAACAAGCGCGATTGGGAGAAACCCAAAATCTCCTCCCATTAACAAGAAAATGAATTTGTTAATAATGTGTGACTAATCCCCGGTGAGACAACTGCTTCCTTTTGATAAAGGGACTTGTCACGCCCACTTAATTCACCAACAACTCTTGGCAATTTTAGCTATCCAGACCGACCTCTGACCATATCAGATGTGACCGTTTGATATTGAAATCTAATTTTTGTGAAAGGTCGCAACCTTCAGTGTCTTTGACAAGTGTTTCGAATGGAAGTTTAATTTTTGGAACTATCATTCGCTAAATCTGCGATAAACCAGGAATGCGAGATTGGTATTCCACTTATCACACAAACCCCATAGCCTTTTGCCAAAAATGTTAAGTCGATAATGGAATCGGGGATGTGAAAGAAAATGCCTCACATCATATACAGTCCTAGTACATTATCTACCACGAAAACAATATGTTTACTACATAGTTGCTGGGCAGCAGTTGGAATCCGTGTGGATCATTTTTCCTCTCAATCTCACTTTATTATCATTTGTTTCTCCCCGCTGTCGTGGAGCAGCAAACTCCCAACAGCCCAAGACTAATCAATCCACACATCGATTTATCAATCGAGATTTGCTCTAACACAAAATAATGTCCTAACAAATTCTAGTCGATTCTAGACCAATGTATATATACACCGCAGATTGCTCTGGGGTTAACGAGGTTCGTGGTATACAAGCAAATGGGAAAACATGCACGACGACGACCGCATTCCGCGCACTCACGTTCTCCGCCGGTACTGATATAACACACGTTTCCTCATTCCCCAAACTCCTGTACATCCAGTCAAGACGTCAACACAACAACAACAACAATCGAATAAGCTAGCTTGCTCTTATCCGTCGACTGCACTCATTTTTCCTATTTTCGTCGTCATTTTTCTAAAAACATAATACATATAATATCAGCCCGGGCCAGATACTGGCATCCGTTTTTCTTTTGAGGCGGCCACACATTAGAGAGAGAGAGAGAGGAAGAACGCAAAAAAGCGTTTTTAGTGGCGCCATGGAAACAGAATATCCGTGGCTTGTTGACGCGCGGGTTGAGTTCGAGTGCACTAGGGCATCCATATGCATTATCTCTCTTTTCGGATCTCAGAGTCGGAATAAGACTGCTGGAAGAGCTGTGGGTTTTTATGTATTGTTCTTCTTCAGACCCAGCACATATGCAACTCTCCCGAGAGAAAAGAGAGAGAGAAAGACAAATTAAGGGCGCGCAATACAAATGTTCGACGCGTCGTTTTTTGTGTCTAGCACTCGCCGTCTTTGTGTCTCTCACGGATTTCATCTATTTCCAAAATGGATATGCGCGTTATTTTCTTTATCTTCTCTCGCCGACCCATTCATTTTGGCTTCTCGTCGTTTTTATAACTGGAGCGCCGACATGGCGCCCGAGAAATAAGAGAACCAAATGGCTTAGCTCTTCTCTCTGCCGGAATCCATTTGTTCCGCCTATTAATTATAGACGTCTTTGATATGCTGCCGTCGTCCCTTCTTTATCACGACGTGGGAGACATAGTTGGAAACGCAATGGACGTGCTGTCGCCGTATAGCGACTAAAAAAAAAGAGAGATTAAATCAGCCAAACCAATGCCGACACGATTCGCTAATGGCAAATCGGGAATTCTTTGCGCAAACATGCGGGTCCGTCATTTTCCAATAACATTGAACCCATTGATTTTTTCTTATTCCTTTTTTTAGGTGAATATCTATAGAGAGCTTCGAACTGATACTAGAGCAGTTGCGCATCCCAAAATTTATTAGGATGATGTGAAAAGAGTAGGTTAGTGCGGGCCCGTATGGCAGGAGCCAGCATACGATTGCAGCGGTTGAATCTAGGTGAAACGCCGCGCAATTCCCATCGTTAATGGCATTCTTCTTATCGTTCGAGGTCTCGTTATACTTTGACTTACCAAAGCCAGTCTGCTCTCTTTTATAGTGGGCTATCTGTATTTTCTCCAGACACACATACTCGACGTTCGCTTTTTCTTCTTTCCTTTCTCCCCCAAGACATTCACGTCGAAAACTTAGACCCTATGGCTGGGGGGAAACTGTACGGTACAACCATTAAAGCGGGGGCGAGGGACTGAAGAATAATAGGCATAGGACGTTCGATAGTTCGATCTAGACAATGTTGTACTAGGACCTGTATGTAGGAGATAAAATATTTATACTTAATGCAATCCGCTTTGCGCTTCGAGTTTGAGACGTTCCGTGTTATCCGCACGGTAGTGGATAATGTAGCGTAAAAAACAGAAGGCGCCCTCCTTCGTTATATTTTTCTTTTTCCTTTGGAGTTTTCCCCCCTTTAGCGTTTATAATGGATGCATATTTACATATACTCTCCTGGCGTGTTGAACCGAGCCGAGCATCCAGTTGGAAATTGTAATTTTTTTTTACAAATAGGCTAGAAAGAATAATAGTACATCTCTATATAGATAACTAACTTTTGACCCTGGAGCATGGCATGGCAGTATTTATGTGTTGGAAGAACGTGTCTAGAAAGAGTAAAAAGCGCATCCGAAGAATGCGCGTTTCTCAGTCGGCACTTTCGTTCAACGTTCAATATTGGAGGAGCAAGACGATATACTTGCGGCAGTAATGAAAAAGAGGAGAAAAAGATGGGCTACCACCCCATTTCGTTAGAAATAACGCAATAACTTCTTGTCATCTTTCGTCGAGTTTGACTTATTTGCGCCTGTTACCCAACACGGCATACACTGTAATAAGATAGACACTACGACCTCTAATAAAATGCCATATATTATACAAGACGTTCAGTCGTCGGCCCGCTCAAGGGTTCTTCAAGTGTCGGTCGGACGCCTGCACAAATATCAACACGGCCGCCCGACCGTTTTGCCGATGACAAGCCGATTACATATTTTAAGACCCACTGTCATGTCTGATGGCTATTTTAGAACGCTTGTTTGCCCTTCACTCAAACAAGGCGAAATAAACAACATTTCTATGCGACCATCTTCCAACCGAGATCCCCAAAACCTAGTTTATTTATAAAAGTTGAATCAATAAACACGAAAATGGATTATATTGGCGATTTTAGAACTATCCCACACAGGAGTAATGCGATTGTCAACGGGATGGCAAATTCCCATTTCGCATCTGCTCTGAAGGATGAAAATATCTTAAGTCTATTTAGAAATTCGCCGTAGAGCCGCATATAGGTGACATCATTGCCAGCATCAGACCCGCGCTGCGAGAGTGCGGAGCCAAGGAGAACCCACAAGAAGACGAGCGGCGATTTGGGGGGGGGGGGGGTGGAGTTGGTTGATAAGAGAAATGAGACGCACACACACAGCGACAGAAGAGCTCCGCCCATCCGTTTTTTTTCTCTCTCCCTTGTTTCTCTCCATTTAGCCGGCCCTTTTTTTTTCTCTATCAAAATAATTCTCTTATTTTGTCCTGGCACTAGGGCCAACACTTTGGATGTCGAACGGATCCTGTGGGCGCCTCAGTTTCCTCTCTGCGGTCGACAGCGCTTCCCGCCTCCTCCACCACCTCTGCTGCACAATCCCGCACCCGTGTTTTTCTCACTCGCCCGCGCCGCGTTGCGATCCGAATAACATCCAGCCGCTGGCTGTTTCTTAAGTCCCGCATCTGCGGCGATTATATACAGTTGCTGTGCTTTTGTGTTGTCTACAACATTATATAGTAGCGTGTCGTGTGTGAGAGCTGTTGGGGGAAGAAGAGAAAGAAAAAGAGCGCCGTTTTCAAAAAAGGGATTCGAATTTACAAAGAGCCAAAAAGGGAAAGTCGACGGCTTCCCGCTGAGATTCACGCTAGAACAAACTGAAGGCGACAGGAGGATCAAACCCGCAGTAGCTGATCAATCGTCGGGGCCAGCAGCCCAGATCCACCACCGCGGGTCTACACACACAAGAGTGGAATGTTTTAAAAAACAAACAAGACTATAGAATCTCGAGCGACATGTTATTTTGCAAACGATTCACGCGTTATTCATCGGGAGGAATGATGTTGGCCTTATTAGCGCTGTCGCTATTGGCCATCGGACACGAGGCCGCCTCAGTTTCGCCCATTTTGACGGATGAAGAGACATTCACCAGTTCCGAGTATTACAGCAGCGTGGAATCAGAGATCAACATCACTCCGCCGCCGCCGGCTGTTCCACTGGATTTCGTTTATCATAACTACACGGCGCTAACGGATTTCCTGCGAAATGTTTCCTACCATTACCCAGGATTGACGCATCTCTACTCCATCGGCCAATCTGTTCTGAGTAAGTCTCCGCGTATAATTAACAAATCAATTAGATCCAGCAGCAAGTCAGCTTGCCTGCCTGCAGCCCTAATATAATAGTGCGGATGTGATGATGTCTTTATTGCATGACCGACAGAAAAAGAATTATGGGTGTTGGCTGTGTCGTCTACGCCCGACCGACACGTTGCGGGTAAACCAGAGATGAAATACGTCGGCAACATTCACGGCAACGAACCCGTTAGCAAAGAGATCCTCTTACATCTCATCCTGGTAAGTTAAATCATCCGTCTCTCCACTCATCTCCTTTTCCTCTTCCATAATTTAAAAACGTGCGGTTAGATATATGAGAATACACGCTCAAACGCAGTGCACCATCCACAGCACCGATGATCATTCATCGCTGACCTTCATTCCCAGTTGGGCGCATCAACAAAAACCAACATTTTCTGGCCATTGCCATTTTTTCTTGTACGACGACGACGTAGGGCTGTCAAGAAAAGATTTTTGAATTCCCGCCGACCCTATATACATTTCTTTTTAGTACAAATAGTAAATAACCGCCGGGAGAAACTGCTGCGCCTTTTATTCCCTAGCGTCGAGACCGAAAGCAATAAAACGATTGTTGTATAAATCGTCTTGTTTTTGGCGCTGTACGCGATGAATAATTCTCCGAAAGTGACGATGACGCAATATCGAAACAATTTGCATAGAAATGGGCCCGGCATTCAGCGAAGGTTATATGTAGAGGCGTGATGATGGAGGAAATATATACTACACCCGGTAGTTTGTTTTTTCCTCTACGTTATTATTGTTATTGATTCGGGAAAACTGAAGTCGATGGTTATTTCACGACTTACTCAGTCAAACGGATTGCAGCCAGTTTTGACAATTTGATTACAAACTTTAAATAAGTTGGTTGAATATATTTGTAGTCTAGAAAGTCTATACGATTCTATTATATAACACGGGCGCTGCTGAGTTACACGACAGCCGATTTTATTTGTTCTGCCGACGGCCGTCTCTATTTGATCTTGTTACGATCGTGTTGTTGGTTTCGATCCTTTTCTTTCTTTCCCCCCCAAAATGCTTTAGCGTTCACCTTTTGTTTTGACAATCCCCCCTATACGTTGTATTTGATTAGCACTTGGTGTCGGGGTACGGTCACGATCCGGTGATCACGTTGCTGTTGGATCACTCCCGGATCCACTTTCTTGTCTCCATGAACCCGGACGGCTTTGAGAAATCCTCGGAAGGAACTTGCTCCAACGACAAAGGCAGGCAAGTTGCATTCCACAGCATTCGATTGATTTTACTGTTATTTAAAATCAAATCTCGCGCCACAAATGTATTTTTAATCTCATCACCAGGAAGAACCAGAAGGATTACGACTTGAATCGGAACTTCCCCGATCACTTCCAGCACAATCATTTCCCCCTGCAGCCGGAAACCAGAGCCGTAATTCAATGGATGTCGAAGGTTCCGTTCGTTTTATCGGCGGGCTTACACGGCGGGGCCCTGGTCGCTTCCTACCCCTACGAGAATCAAATCAGCCAACGTAATAATAACAACACATCACGCACACACCCACTCCACCATAAACAAGCGCTAAATCAGGCGATGAATCTAAATTGCCTCTAGCACCCACACACACATGTTATACAATATTTCCCGCTAACGAACTGCTATTCAATCTGCCCGTTTTTGTTTGTTTCTCTCATGTCGGATTCTATATGATGGTGATGAACTTTTTATTTTGTGCCCGGATCAGCCAATCACATGCTCGAACGAGAAGAGAACCCGACACCGGACGACGATGTGTTCCGCCACTTGGCCGCCGTCTACGCCAAGAATCACGCCACCATGTGGATGGGCAAGCCGTGCAAGCCCAAATCGGAGAGCTTCGTCGGCGGGATAGTTAACGGTGCCAAATGGTACACGTTCGTAGGTCAGTTCCGCGTTCCTTTTCGCTAAATGTCAGACACAATCAACTTCTATGGTTTGGCGGATTGCAAAAGTTAACTCTTATATAACGACACGCCAAAATTGTATCTCGTGACAGGCGGGATGCAGGATTACAATTACATATTCCACGGGACGATGGAGATCACGCTGGAAGTTTCCTGCTGCAAACATCCAATGGCCTCCACTCTGCGCCAACATTGGCTGGATAACCGAAAGGTAATATGTTATGCGGAGTGTAGCCGTATAGGATACGCGAGTACAATGAACTCGATATAAATTTTTGTCAACGTCAAAGTCAACAGACAAATTCGGACGGCGTGAAAATCCTATCCTACAGTACGTGATTCGACTATACATTGTTGAACTGACGAATGTCCTTTTCATTTTGGGCCATCGCAGGCTCTCATTCTTTACATGTACGAAGCACTTCGCGGTGTCAAAGGGTTCGTGATGGATGAAGAATCCGGATTGCCCGTCGGCGGAGCCCAGATGAGCGTCAAAGGGCGCCATCGGGAATTCAACACGACGGCAGACGGCGAATACTGGCGGATACTTCTCAATGGCTCCTACATTCTCCAGGTATATCTCTCAACGCTAGGTCCCTTTTATTGCGTGTTCGTTGCGCTTTATTTTTAGATTTGTGACGCAATTTGAACTAGTTCAAGTGGCGTTCCCAAATTACCTTGGGGAGATTCCTTGGGGATGTTCTAAATTATTATGAATTTCTTTGTTTATTTTAAATGAGAGAGATTATTGCGTATGGCTAATTCAATTTGGTTTGTTTTAAAATGATTTGGCCATAGGTTTCGGCTGAGGGTTACGAGTCTTACGAGGAGCCATTCGAGGTGATGGGAGACGAGGCGACGGTGCTGAACGTCACGCTGCGTCGTCTAGCGGTAAGTTTCTCAAGCACGTCATCCTCTCCCACTCTACTCCCGACGGGCACGGTGGAGGACGCGTCGGGCAGCACGAACGACACGACAAGCCCATCCGACCCTGACGAATTCTCCGGTGACGGTAGTCATAACACGCAGGATCCCAGCGGAATCCATTCTAATCCAAATAATAACAGCCTCACGACATCGGTGACGGTGGCGACGCTTGACGCCGTGACGTCCAATAATGAAACGACGCCCAATGATTTACCGACTAATCCCAATGCCACCGCCGCTACCACTAACAACAGCGGCAGCAATGAAGATGACGATGATGATGACGACGGAGACGACGACAATGTGCACCCATCTAACAATGCCGAAGGCCCCTGGGCCGGCGCCGTCATCAGTGCCGCTTCGATCCCGCTGGCTTTCGGTGGCGGAATCACGATGCGCTTATGTCTTACGCTGATCACTGCCTGCACGATTGTTTTTGTTCGAAAATGAAATAATTCAGAGAAAAGAAAGACTTGCTAAATCTATATAATTCGCTTACTTTCCCGTCTTTATGGTTGCTGTTTATTCGCTTTCTTATATTTTTCTAAACTAACTTTTCCGGCTCGATATCGTTGAAAATAACCTCTGCTCACTCGACTTCTTCTTCTTCTTCTTCCTGCCCAACTTCTTTTCAACTTCCATCCATACATCTTCTCTCCACGCGCTGTGGGCGTTTTGAATCAGGACTACCCGAGCTCTTTTTTCCAGCCGGCCGTCAACGTCGGAGCTCGAACGGCTCGAACCGGATCTTCTGGAATCTCACTTCATTTCCTTTTATCGGCTGGTCTGCTGCTCTGCTCGCTGCTGCTGCTCGTGTGATTCAATCGTTTTCTTTTTTCTTTTTCTTTTTTCGCAATGAAAAGAAGGCGCCAAGTTCAATATGGTTAAATCTAACAATGGAGTATGGCTTATGATATATATACTTTTCTCGGCCAACGGAGTTGTAGAAAAGTTTTGCGAGATCGCCGGCGCTATTCGGAAAAAAAATCGATTGATGCCCTCCTATATTCGCAGTCGTTTTATTCAAATCGAGTTTCGACTATATATCATACATTGTGTACAATCAAATCAATACATTATCAAGTCGACATCATCAAACATGACAAAAGAAGGAAAAAACAAACAAAGTTGTTTATGTATTATTGGCTGTGTATTTGGCAAAAATCGATCAGACTGTCAAGGAAATGGCGGAATTCTCGCTGGAACTAAATTATGCACAAGAGGGGCGTGTGCCAAAGTAAGTAGACGTGGGCTGGAATATTCGGTCCCTATTTACGAGTTCACGGAAGGATTTGACGTGCTCGAACAATCTGAATAAAGCTACGAAGCGGTTTCCATGGTTATGGTTCAATTCGACAGTAATTGGTTAAAGTAAACAAGTAAAAACATGGCATAAAATTCTATGGTAATACAACTTAACTTAATATCATAGACAATATAATCTTTTAGGCCCGGCACTAAAAACGGCGATGCAATCTCTGCCGTCGCCCCCATGACAGGCCTACAGAATGAAATAGTGCATAGATATGAGCATATGACCCGAAATATATTAGAGAACGTGATGCTGGTAGCCATTAAAAGAAGCAGCAGCCCATCCACAGCATCTATAAGGGGGGAAAGAAATGCTAGGAATCAAATAAAAACCGAAAGCCGTAATGAAGTGGTTGTCAGACGGATGGAATATAAGGTGGAAGAATCCGGAAGGAGAGAAAAGATTCCGACGCTCGAAGCCTTTGGAGATGAGATTGTCACGATAGATGTTGATCCGTGTCGTTATTCACTTTCATCTTCTATATGGCGTCCTATATTCTCATCCACTATACACCTACTCCATCCATATCCCATCAGCTGGGGTTGCTGTATCTCCGGCGCGATGCTGGGCGTCTCTCGGTCGACGGTGCTGAAAGAGAGAGATTATGTATATACACCTTATAGCCGTGCATAGAGACAGAGGAATCTAGTGTTTGCTTCCAAGATTTTTTTTTTCTCTTCTCTTCACCGCGAAGTTCACCGCTACATTCCTGTCAGGATTTATGGAAATGATGAACATTCCAGCAGGCAGCTCGCATGGAAGTCAGGACAGCATCATGTGCTATATGCTCTCTGCGCGCAGAGCATATAGACCTTTGGCTGCTGCCGAGTCGCTCAGACAGAATCAAGACGTTTGTTAGAGGAGAGCTATATAGCATTGACGTCACTCTTATTCTCTCCAAAAACTAACTCCCCCACTCTCTATGCCAAGCTTCCGCCGACTTGCTCTAAGGGCTAAAGTCAATCATGCCTAACAACATCAGAGAATAGCATAAAGCGAGGGAGCAGACAGCAGAAAGGCAAACCACAGCAACAACAACAAGCCGAAATGTTTTAGGAAAATACCAAAAGTTCGTCAGCAGAGATCCTTGATCAATAGTTTGGATTGCTCGCTCACTCTCTCTAGCAGCAGCTTAACGATTCCTCCTCCCTTTATTGTGAATCTTTGATGAGGACAAACGAGAGAAGAGCTTTAGAGATTTTGTACATGGTATCCATGTATCCAGCAGATTGGCTGGGCCAGCCTGCCCACACAAAGAGGCAGTAAACAAAATTGTCTGCTGGGGATTGTTATTTGGTCGATGTTAAACAAGCCTAGATGCCTTTATTATTATTACAAGATATTCTAAAATGTCTTTTTGATTTTGCCGTGTGATGGTTTTCAATCTCTTCCGCGGTTGGAATTTTGATCGCCCCCCTCCGGCGGTCGCTCAAGAGGCAGCACCGCAAACAAAACCGTCGAAGCAGTTGCTTTCCAATCCAATTAGGTAAAGTGAATGAGCAAACAATCACAACGTCCCTGTTATACACACGCCGGGGAGCAGCAGCAGCAGCAGCACGGCGTCCAATCAAGCGCTTTTCTTATTCTCATTTTGGAAAGCCCTCCAGGGTTACACCATGTCGTTGGCTGATGCCGGGAAATACGATCTATTTTTACAGCGCCTTATTAGGCACACACAGCCTTATCTTCTTCAGCCAACATGGTTGGGCTATTAGCGAAATAAAAGCAATCTCCCCATAATGCCACTCCAGAAAAGTAGACACACAGTATACCCACACGCGCGCGCTCCGATTAAATTGCCGAGATATAGTCTAAACAGAAGCTGTAGAAAAAGTCTATGAGGGACCAATTTCCCGCGTGACGCCAGCCGTAATCAAACGAAAAAAAGAAAAAAAAAACAATTTCTACCTTTAGAAATTGAAGGTGTACCTCTACCTACACAGTGCCAAACAACCGCCCGGTTTTCTTTTTTTAATCCGGCGAATTCGGTTCGGTGATTCGGCGCGGGAAATTTAAAATGGGAAAACTCTCTTTGGCTTTTGACTGAACAAGGGGGTGGGGTGGGGGGAAGGCCGAAAGCAAAGGACACACAATCGACTGAATAACATTGACACAAAGCGAGGGTTATATGTACATGCTGGTGTGTAGTAACTGGCGCTGTCGAACATCAAAAGAGCGAGAGCCGTTTGAATAATGCAAAAACGGTGAGGACCGCAATTGAATCAACGGCATCTCCCTGCTCTTATAGAATCGCCTGTTTGTGTCCATCCCCTCTCACTTTGACGTCAATAGTTTTCTCTCCCCCCCCCCCATCCTGTCTCATCCATCGACAACACAACACAGCTAGTGCACTTTCACTTTGCCGACGGGCACGTGTGTAGACGCGCTCTGTAATCGGCTTTTGACGGAAAAGCATCAAAGGAAATCACGGCACTATATATACAATGCACACACGCAGACACAAGCGAAAATGGGAAGAATGTGATTTATTTATTTAATGAAACGAGCTGAGGTTCGCTCTCTCTCTCGAAAGGTTGACTCTCTCGGTTCAAATATCCGCGCCAGACATTAAATCGCGCGCCCGTCGCACTCGATCCGCACGGAGGCGACACACACAACCAGCCGAAGAATTACGGAATAAAATTTATACGGGAAAACAGTCGGAGATTTATTTGGCACTGAATTTAGGATAATATACATTTTTTTTCAGCGGAGAGGGGCTATCAATATTTGTACGTTTCCATTTGTGCCGTAATAAATCCTTGTAAAGACATGGGGTGGATACTATCCGTGTTGGCTGTTTCTTTTGTTTATATTCATACGCTGCTGGATATACGTATCCAGAGTATTACATGGGGATTTGCATGGAAAAGCTCTTTGTTTAGAGCCCAATGCGGCCGCCGTTGTTCAAAGACAAAAAGAGAAGTAACATAGCGCTGGAAGAAGAAAAAAAAATCAAAGTTTCTAATCCGGAGTTGTTCTTTTTTTCAGCCGGAATAGGGGGAAAGAACGGAAACTTTTGATAATCTGATTGAGCCGAATATAACCTCCAGCCTCTGGGTTATAAGTCGCTTCTTCTTCTTCTCCTGGAACAAGATAGATATCAAAAAAGAAAAGTTGCTGATGCCAAATTAAAGAAAGAAAAACATAAGGCGGAATCAGAAAGTTGCCGGGCAAAGAATTTCTCATCAACGAGCCAAAGATCCAGCAGCGCATTGCAGTCCGGAAGGTTTCAGTTACTTCCTCTTTTTTTTCCAGCAGCGCATTTTGTGATATAGCCCCCTAAAGAGCCACGCCCACGTCGAGAGAGAGAGAAACTATATATAGGCCATTCAGTTGGTGTGTCTAAGGTATATTACACAATGCGCATAGCGGAAGTGTCCAGCCCTAAAAGGACCAGCAGGAGACGATATAAGATCACAGAGGGGGGAAACAAAAATCTAGAACACAATCAGGTATACTACACTGACGGTGCGCACTCTCTTTATATAATATAACTGGCGATAATAACAAAATGCAATGCGCTTTTTCTCCCGGTGGATTGTGGGGAAACCCCATTCAATCAATGAAAGTGAAGAGAAAAGGGGAACAAGGTTGTTGTGATCTAGCTGATCCCGTCTATATTATCCCGTCTATATTACTACACAGGATACATGAAAAGGAAACAAATATAGACAAAAAAAGGCCCTGTCAGTATATAGAACGGCCAGTCTTCAAGGCCCAGCATCTTATATCGACAGCCATCCAATAGAGAACATTCGGCCGCCATCAAATCATATCAGTGCTTATATATAGAATGGCAGTAGTATAGTGTATCTATGGGCTATCGGTGTTCTCTCTAATATGTTTGGCCCGATGGTCAGCCTGGCGTTTATTGATCAATCTCATTGCGGGACGGGCGGCCGCAGCAGCAGCTTTCTTGATTCTTCTTCTTCTTCCTTTCTTTCCTCAGAGATTTCTGGCTCTCTTCTTCATCTGTATTATTACGGCTTTCTTCCATTACGGCGTCACTCGATGGCAACCATCAGCACCATCGCTCCTTCTTTGCAGTTAGTCCTGCACGACCTACTTGTACTCCACCCCTACTTCATCTCAGCTCCTGCTGGCCGTTGGAAGCAAGCGATCCTTCATCTATAAAAGTTAGCGACCGTTGTTACCGCCAACAAACGGGAAATCCCTTTGAATTGCCGAGTCAACGCTTGCATCTGTTTCCATAACTCGTGCCACCTACACCCAAAAAACAAACACGCTGCTGCTCCTGCCGACCGAAAAATAAAAAAGAGAATAATACGTAAGTCTCTTATGATGGCATTGTTATTTATTCATACCGTTAGCTTTTTTTGGATTTTACGTCATGTGGGGGGAGACCGGTGGTACCCACCCACAATGTAACATTACAAAAGAAAGGACCGACTGCCGTTTTTATCCGACGCCTGTGAATCTGTGATGATGATGCGTGTGTTTGAATGTAACAGCTCAATCTGGTTATGATTGAATTGTACAAGTAAACGTCGTATCGATCGACAGGCCATTAATCTTCACTTTTTTTTCCCGAAAAAGGTTAGAAAGCTTTCTAGGCACGCAATAATGCAATCTCATGCATGATGGGCTCCCCTCTATGTCCACATAACATGCACTGATTTTCATCCCCCTCCCCCTCTCTCCACTACAACACTCCCCTAGTTTATCCGTAGGACTTTTTTTTTCCTCGTCGTCGGCTACAAAAACATCTATAGATGCATATAATATACTTTATAGACAGCGGTATATACGTAATATTGACCCGCTTGGTCTTTACGGGGGTAAAACCAGGGGAAGGGGGAAGGGGGGTGTTGGATGGGGGGAGGACCCGGAGGAAGGAAGACGACGAACGACCATAACATCCACGGCACGAGTCGCGTATCGGGATGGAAAGAGAGGGGGAGGCAGAAGAAGAAGAAGAAGTAAAAAGGGAAAGAGAGACGGAAGAGCGCGATGAGAGACGAGCTCAGTCAGTTGGCAGACGAGTCGCAAGCCGGATCGTCCTTTTGCCTTATGTGTTGTACAGGTGTTGAGAAAAAAGAATAAATTAAAAAAAAAAAAAAACCTTCCGTGTTGAACCCGGTGACAGTTACGCTGAAAACGTTGCACCAGTCTAGACTAATTGTCGGGTGGAACCAAAAAAGGAATAGGTTAGGTTCGATTTTGTGTAGCAACCCTACCTTTTTTTCAAGTGGCTAAAACAGAGGACTCGGCGACCTTTTTCCTGGCAATTTCTCATTCAGTTTCAAGTGGGCGTATCTGATCTGAAAGGAAAAGAGAATACCCAGGATGTCACGTGTCACAGGTATGCTGCACTAGAGCTCTTTTAATCATTCGTCACTTGATCCGAGAGTAAAGGCTCCTCGCATGCGGGAATGAATCGAGCGTCGTGATCACGTTCCTTCGATACAGTGGACTTGGAGCTCTATCGTTTTTCCGTTTGTTTTCTTTTGTTTTTGTGTTTTCTATGACATCAGCAGATCACAGCTCAACGTGGGTCCATTACACGGGCGAGCCGATTGGCCCGGTCGGCGCCAACCGCAGCGACGGCCATCGAGTCAAATTGTTTGAAGAGTCGGTGACTTTCATCGCCCAATTACATCCAGAGGTAATACTAAACGAAAGGATTACGATTGATTAGGCTTTCTTCGACTAGAACCCACTCAACCCGAGTCACACGCGACGTTCAAGCGACTACGTGACAAACAGCGACACAGAGAGCGGAGCGCGTCGTTACCCATTTCCCCACTTTTCTGGGGAATGTCGTCGTGTCGGGATCGTTCATTCGTTGCAGTGGAAAGATGAGAAAAGTTCAATATTGTGTGTACGTTTGATCAGGATCAAGACGGCATGGTTCCGCCACTGGATAGGACCTGGATGATTGGCATTTGGCCCGTCGACGTCTACCAGATTCCCATCATTATTGGGATCTCTTCAGGCGTACTTTTGTTATTGCTCTTCATTGCCGTGCTCGTCGCCTGGCGATGCTGTCACTTCCAGCGACTCCGGGAAAAAGCGTTCGGTACGAAACTAGTTTACATCTTCTTATCAACAGACTGGGCCAACTCACTTTGTTGATTGGATATCTTTAACTTTTCCGTTTTTTCTTCTTCTGCTGTCTAGCGATCAATGCAGAGGGCCGGACGCCTGTCATCCATTCGCCATCCACTGGCAGGTGAGGATCCCGTTTCAACTAATAACACAAATTAATAAAACTAATCGTGAAAATGTGTTGGAAATTTTTCAAATGTTTACCAGTTATCCATCAGTTCTGGCCATGTCAATGTCGCCTTCGAAACCAGCCAGTCCGTCGTTAACGGCCGCGCGCAACCAATTGGCATCGAATTCCTGCGAGTTGGTCCGCCTCACGACCGAGACCCCAACGACAACCATGGTTGGTATTTTTTTCCTTTGAACGACATTTGATTAAATCGCTATCGATTTGTGAAGCTTTTGGAATGCCTTTGATTGCGTAGAGTACATTGACGACGGCCAACAACGCGGTCGAAGGGGAAGACTCGCAGCATCAGACGACAATTGAGCGCCACAGTTGCGAGGACATGTCGCTGGTCGGCTGCGGCAACTACATCGCCTTCGACATCCCCAGCTTCTACGAAGAATCCTTAAATTCGTCTTCTTTAAGCACGTCAAGCAATGGTATTATATCAAAGGAAATCCCCCAACGGCGGCCACATTGGTCTTCTTCTTCTTTCGATATATTTTCTAATAATCGATCTTGATTTAACGCAGCTGTTTTGGATGGATCTTGGTCTAATTGTGATGGATCCCTCAACGAGCTCAAGACCCGTTCTTTGCCCTCCTGGGCCCGCAACAAGCCGCCCATTCGTTCTGCTCAGCAGCACAACAGCCGCCATGCCAATGCCGACCAGGTATGTTTTGGGCAACAACCGCTAGATTTGGTTTTTAACCAAAGACAACGTTATCTAAACAAGATTTGATTTGCCAGAAGAAAGATGGACGCTGCGCGGTGCCCATAATTGGATCGAAACGCTCTCATCACGGTCTACGTCACGACGCTGCCGCCATAATGGCCATCAACAAAACGGCCAAGACAACGGCGGTGCGGGACAATGGTGACAATCTGTCCGGCAGGGTTTCCCTGGTCGGCCACAACGATGCTGTGATCGTCTTCAACGAGCGGACCGCTCTCTAACAGGACTGACTGACTTGACCGACAAAAAAAAGTGAATAGTACAACACTCGTTGCCAAAATAACGCGCAGGGCCATTTGCAAGTTGGACCTGATGACTCCACTTGACACAGCACAGGGTGGAACATTGCACAACTACAACAACCATACGACATAACTAACTGAGAAATCAATTTTTTTTGTTTGTTTTTTAAAAAGAAACACGAACCGTTCGTCCCTTTCTTGGAATTCCTAATTAGGCTATCGATATTATATTCTTCTTCTTCTTCAAATCTACTGTTGAATATCATCACCTTACGAAAGTTAGTTGCCATTTTCCTATCTCTCATCTTTCACGAGCGTCATTCACGCTCAGTGTGTCTCGTCTTGTTTTTCTCTTTCCCAGTTGTTTTTCTCTTCCTTTGTCTCTCTCATTTCCGATCATGTTTTGTCACTGTTTTTACATCGTTTTATACAGATATGGATACACTTAATTGGATGGATAATAATAACGCGCTCGGCGCTGTTTGCCCCTTTTTTCCTTCCTTCTGAACGGACCGACACCGGAAGGGTGGGAGATGGATTCCCGTATGGAAATTTCATCATTCGGTGAATGAGAATAATGGCTCTAAAGTCGTGATGATATGAGAAAAAGGGTGTGGCTCTCATTTTATTCTTTTTTTAAAACCCCTACCCGTTCCTTCGGCAAACATGAAGGTGGCCAAGGTTTTGCCTCATAGGTGCGATTAGTTTATGAACGACTACACAATGCATATCATCAACATACTGTATAAATATGTATGATGCGAACCTTTTGTGACAATGACAAGAGTTGGCCCTTTATGACAGCCGTATAGACCGGAGGTACGCAGCTGGTGTTCATATATATACGCCTCCTATAAATGGATCTACGAGACGGCCGGATGTGTTTTTTTCTTTTCTTTTCTCTCCTTTCTCTATTATGCATGCGCATTTTTTTATTTTTGCTTGTTAGTGTCGGTTATTTTTTTTTACTACAAGGGAGCAACAAAAAATTTGGTCGATTCACGCAAACTCACGCCGCTCACGGTCTGAGACTTGTGGTTTGCCCGGCGACCGGTAGAAGTCGCGCGGTGAGCTTTGCGCTCTGATTATTATTTACTCGCGATAGTACACGTCACCTTCGGCGTGAATTGGCAACCGCAATTAGCAGCTTGATGGTATTGTGTTTTGCATTGCATTTACGATAAAATCTAAATGATCATCAAGGAGAAAGGAGGAATTAAGGAGTGCTTCATTTCAGACCAAGGCATGACTAGTATGTCCCGGTGGAAATTGTACTAGGAAATCTTTCAACAGTACGAGGATCGAAAAGTGAATTAATGGGAGTCGATTATGAATATTCCATGCAACCATCTACCATGGAATGATCAACTATTCAAGAGTTAGTCGAATTCTATGTAAGAGAGAGTTCCTTAAACTATACAAGCGGTATAGAGGGGGATAACAGCTCTCGTCTGTTGCCAGGCGGATGATGTAGGCTACATGGGTATATCCGGTTTTCCACTCTAAATTTCGTAACATAAACCTTCGCAGCGTATCCGTGTAAAAGGAAAGAATTCTATATAGGTAGGAAAAAAAAATCACTTTATTACGGCAACAATAATAAATACGGCCGGACTGTTGGCAGTTCAAGAATGGAGTGACCTTCTCCCGACCGGGGCAGTCATCCCCCTATCGACCGGCACCCATATGGGATATTAGGATAGCTCCCTAGAGTCTCCCAGAATTTTCGACTCGATGAGTTTGCATTATGGAAAGGATGCCGACGATATTGCTGATTTGTTATTGATTACTATCTGTATGCTCGAGTTGGGTAGACTCCATGGCCGGGCAGTGGACCGACGGTTAACTCGGCTCTCTCAAGACTCCTTGGCTTCCACACTCGCCCGGTTAACGATTTCAATTAGAATACAGGATCGACTAATTCGCCAAGTTCGCCGAGCGCAGGCTATATATAAGACATTCCATTATGGTTTCCTCGCTTGACTTCGCCTCCTTCTCTCCTTCTCGTTGACTGAATTGACTCTCATTAAGACCTGCTGGCCGGGGCACGAGGCAACCAGGACACGGCGCTACCTGATACTGCCAGCGCAGCGATGAGGGTCGCAACAGGATGGAGGATTGACTCGTCCCCCCCGTGTGTCTCGCCTGGGAAATAATAATGAGACTGGCCGGCAACTCGTTGCTCGGGAGACAGAATTTATCCCTCATTAACTCATTGGCTGCCCAAATTCTCGATTACCTCACGTGATTACAAATTGAGACCTAAAGGGATCCGATCCCTAGTCAAGATGAACAATAACAAAGCTCGCAGGATAAAGAAGAAGAAGAAGAAAAAGAAAAGGAGAGAGAAGCCAAACGGGAAGGCAAGTCGAAGTAATCTTGGAAATCAACAAAGTGCACTAACGAAAGTGCAACAAATCCGGCGAAGGGCTAGGACGTGGAATAAGACGAGATAAAACGAGGAAGGAAGGAAAAAAAGAAGAAGCCGGTGGACACTATAAACAAAATTAATGGAGAAATAAAAGGAAATAAAAAAGATCCTTTCTCAAAAGAAGATACGCAGACACACAAGAACATATACGTATACCTGGAAGATAAAGAACGGAGAGAGTATGGTAAGGTATAGGAGTGTATATATATACAACATTCAGGAGTCAAAAGAGTGAAAGGGGTGGATCGATCACGAACGGTGCCCATCTCCGGCACGGCCTCGACTACGTCTCAGAGTCTAAACTTGACCCAAGTGCGTCACATTAAAACAGAATCGGTGAGATCCATTTTTTTTCTGTCCAATAAGTCTTATGTCTCTAAGAAAAGCAAACAGGGAGAGAAGAAAAGAAAAATGGACCAACCCGAGGGGGGTGTAGAATGGATTGGATTCCAAGAATTGAGGGAAGAATACGTAAGGAAGAAGAAGTAAATCAAATCAAATCAAAGAAAAACGATGTCCAATATCGCCACGGTCAGCTATCCCCCCCAGAAAAAGAAAAATGGTCCAACAAATCAAAGAAAAGCAGAATACGACTACGCACTACACCAGGTTCGACGTTTCAAGTCGAGTGTGAACGAAATGGAAAAACCAAATAAACGCCAAAGCAAAGCAAAAAAGAATATTAGGAAGGCCGGGGGTGAGGGTCCGTGAAAAGTTCCGAGATCGATGGCAATCACGTAAAGATGCGCCAAATAAGGCGGACTCTCCTTGCCGATGACTCCCGCAGCAGTCCGAGAGATATATAAAAATAAAATAAAAGGTCGATGTCGAAAGAAACACGACAACAAAGTGGCGGGGGGAGAACCTGAGGAACCAGACCGAGACTGCTACATTCAGTCAGACAGTATTTGAGAAAGGAAACAAATAAAACGGAGAGAGAGAGAAAGGAAAAGCAAGTAGATCTAGTGAACTTTGCGAACCGAAGCGACGGACATGATTCTGCCATCGAATCATGGAGAATTTTACAAGGATAAAAAGAGGGAAATGTAAAAAGAATCACGCAATCGCTTTCTGTTTATTTTGTTTGTTTGCTCTAGTCGTCGACTCGCTTCAATCGGATTCGGAAAAAAAAAAGAAAAAAGTTTTTTAATAGAACCGGGCGACGTGTGCAAAAAGAAAAGACAGAAAACCGGATACCCATCTGCGCTGTATCGGTATCTTGATACCCCTCCTATCCGGCATTATACGGAACATCCAGCTCGTCTTTTGAATCGTAAGGCGATTTGTCAAATAAAATCAAGAGGGACGACCAAAATTGTACAAGGTCTAAGCGACTGGGACGTGACGGAAGCGCGCGGATGACGTCGGCAACCCATCGGGGGCTCGTTCCGCCTTCGACCAACGCCCAGACTGCAATAATTCATCTCGTCTTGGATCGTTAACAAACAGCCCAGCGACTCGTGGAGAAATTACACGCCATTTTCTTTACGACGCACCAAGTCACCGCAGTCGTCGACTGTCGAGTCGTCAAGGAACTTGAGAATGTCACGCCATCATTTCTCTTTGTGTCGGACGCCGTACCAATCTACTAATGGTTATGAGGACTGAAATGAAAGTCAAACCCAATTTTGAGCTCCATCATAATTTGTACATCATCGTTGACAGCAACGAAAAAAAAAAGAAAAATAAGAAAACATGTACGTTTTACAAGTGGGGGGGGGCACACGGAGGAGATGGAAAGAACGTTGGGGGAAGGATTGGTGCAGTCGCCACGGCAGTTTCATTTTATCGTGAAAACAGAAACTGTTGCACATACAAGACAAGAGCCGTTCAACCTAAAAAAGACTGGAGGAGTTTGTTCCGGGCAAGATGTGTAGCCTAAGAGAGGTGTGTATAAGAAAAGCAACGAGGCGGAGAGGGAGGTAAGACCTAAAATCGGCGCGATACACACACTGACATACACGTCCATTTAGGGAATATTATTATTATTATTTTTTTGTAACTTTTATCTTTATGTTCTTCTCGTAAAATGCCCACCTGGACCCAACAGTTGGAATCAAGACAATTGGGGCGAGAGAAATACAGAAGAGGAGGAAGAAAGAGAAGTTGGACTGAGAACGACGCAGCTGGTTTGGATTACACATGGCGGCACGTCTAAATGTTGTATCAACACAACAAAAAAGAAATGGGCAACAAGAATTCAAGTTGAACATTTCAATAAAGGAGGAGGGGTGGGCCTTGGAAGTTTGGGAGGGAACAGAATCGGTGCCGTGCAACAAGACAGACCCAAGAAAATAATAAAAGTTTGCGCACGCGTATGGAAGATGTTGAATATCAAACAGGATTCATTTTACTCGCGTGAAAAATAGAACAAAGTGCTCTCGTTCCAATCCCCTTTTGGCCCTCGCTTTTTATGTTGGGAGGAAACAAAAACACGACTCGTTTACCCCCCACCCCCATAGGCATCTGCATTTACATCTCTTTCACGTCAGTCCTCGACAAAAAAAGAAACATTTTCATTTCGCTACAATAATAAAACGAAAATATCCCGAAGGAAAGGAGCCCACCAAGCACCAAAGTGAAAAGATAACGAGAAATCGAATTTTGTTTTTTTCCCCTTCTTGCTCACACTGTCGCCAACTTAATCTCATCTCTAAAAACTTCCATGACAAACAATTTCGTTTTCACGACAACAATGATGACTTTCCACTGCAGATCCAAGAAAGAAAAAAAAAAGATGGGGACAAAAATAAATAAAACGAGGAATAGGCCTATTTATTGTCTTCTAACTGCCTTTCACGTTGGGAGTAGGAACAATGCTCTGCCAACGGAATAGAAAGAGAAGACAAGAACTGCCATGTTCGGAAAAAAAAAGGGACTCCTTTGAACTCGTGTGCAACCATGCGGGAACGGACAATCAACCCCCCCTTCCCCTTGTTTGTTCCCCAAAGGAGGAATGGTGAGATTTAATTTTCGCGATTTCTACTTCCAGGAGGAGGCAGAGAGCGAATGAAATGGATGTGAAGTTGGAAGAGTTTTTTTGGAAAAAAAAACTCGGTCAAAAGTAAAAGAAAAAGGGAATGGCTATTTTTTGAAACGAATAAAAATGGAGAGAGGGTATTGATAGAGACTGTCAACATACATTTCGATCATGGATGAGAGCTGATGGCGAGGAGGGGTAAAACATTCCGAGAGGTTAGGGATACCGTTCCGTCTAGGAGGAAGTGGCGGCAGCTCCGTTGGCAGCGATGAGAGGTGAAGGATCTTCGGCTCTTTGATCCTCGAGTCGACCCGATTGGAGTCGCATTATCAACGAGAAAAAGTCTTCGTCGGGCATGGTGGGCCCCCTGTGCCGCCGAGGCGATGTATCCGGCAAGGCGCTGCGCTGATCTTCCAGCCTCGTACCCTACACGATGAAAAAAATAAAAAGTAAAAAATCATTTTAAAAAGTCGTTCGTGAAAAAGAAACGAGTACAAATTCGGCCAAAAAGGTGGAAGAATATCTAACCTGACACCGCATCAACATTTCGAAGAAATTCTCATCGGGCAATGCGGCTGCATCCTCGCCGGCTGGCTCCACAGACAGCCGACGTAAAATGTCTGGATTGGCGTTGTTCAGGCCGGGTAGTCGCGGTAGTGAAGCTCTCTGCTCATCCATCCGGCGACTCTGCATGCCGGCGATCAGGTCCATTAAATCTTCCTTCAATCTCGACGGGCTCTCTATCGAAACAATATGCGAAAAAAGAGGAAAATAAAAACACACTCCCTCGTAGAAGCAGGCAAACGAAACAAAACTCGGGGCGACGCCAGGAGCGCGTATCCCCCCTCCCTGGTTTCCCTGGAAAAACAACTCACCGTGAATATTCGACGGGAGTGTACTTGCTTGTTGGTTCTCCTTGTTGTCTACGATTGCCAACGAGCAACGCTGATCGTCCATGCGTTTCGATTGGAATTGAGTGACCAAATTAAAAAAGGATTCCTCTTCATCCATGGCGTCGTCTCCGTTGGCCTATCGTATTGCAAAACGAAATGGATTCCGGTTAGCAACAGGGTAGTAACGGACAGAAATAGAGAGACAAAAACAACAAGCGAGACTATGAGATGTGACAGTTGTGATAGACTGGCAGCGAAAGAAGCAGACAGACGAACGAGCCATCCGATAGAGCCGGATCAAGAGAGGATTGTTGAAACTTACAAACGGGGGCAGCATATCACGTCTAACCAACGGGTGACCAGCGAGCGGTCTAGGCCACACAGGATCCATTTCATGCAGTTCCCGGCGTCCCTTGCTATGAAGTTGTTTCACATCCGGCGTCAGCTGGATTAATCACAGTGCAAGCAACCGAAATTGAAACGGACCAACGAAAACAATGATGACGGTAATAAAAATAATAATAAAATCGCCATGCTGCAGATTTTGCCAAGAGAAAAAATAGAAGTTTTGGAAGGTCTCCGGTAGATTTCCCACCTTCCCAAGTTTGAACGCGAGGGTGCGGTATGCGAGAAAATAGAAGCCAAGAATAATAACAAAGCGACAAAAGCGGACGAACACAAACAAACCTTGAGCAAATCCATGCGCTCCATGCTTAACCTGCGCCTTGCCTTGCTATCTGCTCCGTAGAGTCCGTCGTCGTCGGCCTCGGAAGCGTGACCTTTCGTTGAGTTTCCCATGCCGCCGCAACCACCGTCGCCGTCAACGCCCAATGTGCGTCTCAAGTCGGCCAAGTTCATCTGTGCTGTCGCCTCGCCGGTCGGATCGCCAATCTTAGAGATGGAGAAAAGAGGGTAACGGTCATTTTACGCCATAACCATTAGTCCATTAGTAGGTCGGTTGATTGGTTCGTGTTGGCTCACCTCGCGGGATATTTCAAGGTGCCGTTGTGCGTAGTGCAGGGCTTTCTCGTGATTTCCCATGGCAGCGTGTGCATTCCCCAAGCTCCAGCAAGCACGTCCTATTGGTGACGGTCACGAAACAAACCGGAACAATGTTAATGGCGATCACAGGGAAGAAAGATTTTCCAAATTTAAAAGAACAAACAAAAAACAACCCGAAAGAAAATGAGCACCGAGTTCTCAGCACCGACTAACCTTCTCCAACTTTATCCATTAGCTCTTCAGCAATACGCAAGTGCCGCAGATGGTAATCGATGGCTGTGGGATAATCGCGAAGCAGAGTATACGTATTTCCCAGGCTGTAACAGGCTTGCGCTTCGACGGCTCGATCTCCGAGATCCTGTGCAAGTAGGAGTGTTTTCCTGAGGGAGAGGGGGGTAAATTGAATTTGAATGGGATTTCTTTAAAGTTTAAAGACGCTCGACGATTCCGTCCTTTTCATACGCAAATTACGGAAACTTTCGATCAGTAAAAAGGAAGTCGCTGTATTTACTTGTAATGTTCTGCAGCCGTTTCGAACTCTCCGAGGAAGATGTGCGCATTTCCCAGGTTGCTGTGGGCTCTCCTTTCGGCTGCTTTGTCCCCAAATTCTCGAGCAATATTCAGTCGCTAGAAGCACAATTGAAAAAAGAAAGTGGGCGATGAAAGAAGATTTTTCGCTCACGTAAACCACGAATAATTTGTCCCGATTGTATCGATTTTAATCTCCCTAAGCCTTCCCTATTAAACCTTCGTTTTTTTTACAACCCATACACACGATATCATAAGATATACATTTTTTATAGCCAAAAACGCTCACCTCTTGATGATATTTTATGGCTTGCGTAAAGCTACCCAAGAGATAATGGGTATTGCCCAAGTTCCCGCATGCCCGACCTTGGGCAGCACGATCGGTTATTTCTCTCATGAGTTCAAGATTTTCTCTATTAAGACGAAAACCAAAAGATAATGTTAATCAGAACGGGTAAGTAAAATCCAATCTCAACTTCCTCTTGGAAAAAATAAAAACTCACTCGTAATAATTTACGGCTGTTAGCAGGCAGTTCCGCACGTCTTCGGGAAACTCGCCTGGATCTTGTTGACCCAGCCGGCCGAGATGTTTTCCTTTCGCATGAAAAACGTTCCCCAAGTTATACAACGCCCTTCCTTCTCCAACCTGGAAATGCGTGGGAGCCATGTTTACATTAGAGGCGACGAAAACGATATTAGGAGCTAAAAAAAACTGTACTTTATCGGTAAGCTCCCTGGAAATGTCGAGGTGTCTTTTGCAACAGAGAACAGCTTCATCGAATCTGCCCATTACTTTCAATGTGTTTCCAAGATTTCCACTGGCTTTGGCTTCACCTAGTCTGTCACCCATGGTTCTGTAAAATATGGCAGTTTAGAAAATAAAATTTAAATTTTTCCACAATTAGAACCAAACAAATATAGTGTGTGAACAATTACCTGGCTAGAGTAAGATCATGTTTGTGATACTGCATGGCTTTGGTGTATTCACCCAGGTAAAAATATGCATTTCCAAGTTGTGAGTAAATGGCGCTGAGGGTCCTCAAGTCATCGGTACCAGCTTGAATTGCTGCTTCGAAAAAGGCGACACCAGCTCTGTGAGAAAGCAAACACAAAGTTACTGACAAGTGTGTTTGATACTACGTATGAATCACAATAAGTTTTCCAACCGACAAGCTGATTTCCTCTAGGGCAAAACAACTTGGCACATGGAAAGTTTCTACCTGCAATCACCAGCTTTGCAAAGACGTTCTCCTTCTAACGCCAATTCAAGGCATGTGCTGTTATCCATGTCTGTCATTTTGTCAGGATGATTGTGTTTTGACTCAGCGAAGCTAAATGTTGACTAAGAAACACTAGTGTATAACTTTTCCCACTGTGTTGAGAAGTCGGTAAACCTAACGAATAACAAGACGAGCGTCTAGGAAAGCCTCGACTTCAGGAGACCAACTGAACGACTGAACTAAGGAACGTCCAGTTCAAATTCAAGAGACTCCCGACAGAGTATTGATTGTCGAGTTGCGCGCGGCTAGACTCACTGGTTGCGTTGCTTGCTCTTTTTCCACGAAGTAAAAATAAAAACATATGAATCAAATGCGTGTGACAGTAGGCTAGAATTCAAACCAGCATAGCATTACATCAGTCTTTAAAAAAACGTTGGCAAAACTTTTGAAAACTAAGACAGTACGTCTCGAATAAAACGAGACAATCGCAGAAACAAACCGCCCTTGTCTTTATTCCGCGCAACTTTTATTTCAATTCGACCAAACGACCGTTGGAGTGGATAGTTAGCATGTGGCGCCAAAAAACCAAGGCTAAAAGCCCCTGGCGGAAAAACAACTCACCACTAGATGGATCACGGACGAAAACGATTTTTGAAGCTATTTAGCAGACGAAGTCAAGTTGTTTCGTTAAAAGTGGTTTTACTTGTTTTCTTTTTTTTTTAAATTATTTCCGTGTTGTTATTCATGGATGATTACGTGAGAACCTACTTTCGGTGAAGGAAGAAATTGAACATTCACAGCTGCTGATTATTAAGGAACAAAATGTTTTTGAAGAGTTTGATTACTCGTCATAATCGAGTTGCTGTTCATGCTTTCATCGAGCGACAGTACACAACGACGACCCAAATTCCCTACATTTGTAAGTTAAAATTTGCCTTAACTCTCTTATGCACATAATTTAACTGGATGTTTGCCCTACATTGAATTTTCCAAGTGAAATGGATGAAGTCGGAAACAACAAAGAAAAGCGAACCTTTGTATGATGGGCACATTCCCATAAATTTGCTTCAAAGAGCTGTCCTTTCTGTGGGTTCTAGCATTGTGGCGCTGACAGATCCTGCAAGAGGAGGTGACGAGAGCTCAAAAAACTCAAAAGGCCTGAAAATAAGTTTCCTTTTGTTGATCCGAAATTAGACATGGTCGCTGTCAATGGTGAAAGTTCTGGCCACTCTGCTCTCAAAAAGATGCACAGAAAGATGCTGGAAAGTGAAGAAGGCCGACAAATTCTCATGTAAGCAATCTTTCCACAGTTAGTTATCAAGATTCTAATTTCTCATTATCATTGCCAACCAGGGGGAGGCCTAGAATAAACTCGAGCACAATAGACATTGAGAAGCTCAAATCTTACCCAGACGGAACTTTAGGAAGAGAATACACCAAGTTTCTCGAAGTCAATGTAAGTCACAAAGTTACAAAGCCGTCTCGCAATTCGTGAGCATAAATCTGACTAGATAAATGGGGCTGATTCAACAGAACGTCAGCCCGGATACGAGATTGCCTGTCCGCTTTGTTGACGACGCCGACTTGGCTTACGTGATGCAGCGCTACCGCGAAACCCACGACCTGGTCCACACTTTGCTGGGATGTCCCACCAACATGCTAGGTATAGTCGCATTCACGATTGACCGGCAAGTTTAGATTGCGCTGCCTTGGAAATGCTCCTGAAAAGCAAATTTCCTTTTTTTTAATAGGCGAAGTTGCAGTCAAGTGGGTTGAAGCCCTTCAGACGGAATTGCCCATGTGTATCGGTGGTGCTGTGTTTGGACCTATTCGCTTGAAACCAAAGTAAATAGACAATTCATTGCCTCCGTTTTTCCTTCACACTAGAACAACGAAAAAAGGACAACATTGGCAGCAAACGGTAGAACAAACAAAAGAGACTAACAAGTGGACAGATCGTTTCCAGCCAGTTAATTAAATCCAGCTGTGTGACAACAATAGGAAGCCCTTTTATAAATTTGAATTGAGTCAACTGATGTAATAAGAGCATCCTCTTTTTCGTTTTCCTTTTTTCGTTGGGTCTCCTCTCAATTTCTTTTCTCTGCGTCTCTCCCCCGTGTGCGGTTGTTGTCTCTCGTTCGGTCGAGTGTAGCACGCTGAGCCGCTTTTGTCTCCTCCCCAGGACTAATGAGCTTCTTCTTCTTTTTTGTTTTTCTTTGCCCGTCTTTTGTCAATTATTATGTTCGTGCAAGGAACCGGTCGACTTATCTGAGCAAGTACTTACCGTGGGCCATAGGCGTGGGCTCGAGGAGCAGCTTCTTAATGAACGTCTTCTACGAGCGACGCTGGGAACAAGATATCGCAGAATTGCGTGACGAATTGAAAATCGAAACTCCACCTGGGGTTTGATAGGTCCGCCGCCTTCCCATTGAGACCGACGTCTGCCGGATGCGGAGACACAACACTGAACCCCCCGCGAAGATGCGCCACCACCCTCACTCTCGCCAACAAATTTGGACCCTTTCAGTCTCTAATAATTGTTGTTTTCTTTTTCTTTCTTTCTTTCTTTCTTTCTTTCTTTCCCTCTTGTCGTTTTTATATATTTCCCTACTCTCTTGATTGGTACTTCTTCGTCCCATCCGAGTGTCTCTTCTCCCCTCCGCCAGCCGGGGGACCTGGCCTGATGGGCGCCCATCATTTTCATAGAGAAGAGAATAGAATTGGCCGACACAATGGACGGCTGATTGAATACATCCTCGCGCGTTGAAAGAATTGATGTCTGACGCGTGTGTTATTAAATAGATTTGTTTTTTATTTATTTATTTATTTATTGCAATGCATCCAGCCACAGCAACCGCACCCGGCAACTCGCGCTTAATTGAAATACCAAAGGGATCGACGGCCGGCCGGCCCTGCAAGTCATCATGGAACGAATTGCCATTGGAAAAAGTTGGGAACGGGAGCGCAACAGCCTAGAGAGAGAGCGGCGTCATTCACGCCGCCCGCTCTTTCGTCCCTGCATGCTGTACCAAGGACAAATGTGATCGACTACTCTACTAGCGACGAGCCTCAAACAGAAAATCAATAATATCTATCAAGTTGGTGACGACAGTCTTGCGAGTTCAACCTCTTTTTCTTCTTCCGATTTCTTTTTTTTTTCTTTTCGTGTCCCGCTCGGTGACGCGCCCCTTTTCTCTCGTTGACTTAAAGTTAATTCGCGTCAAATCAGATGAAAGTCTTGATGGCCCCGCCAACGCAACGGTCACTCAAGACCCCACGAGTGGCACTACTTGGTCAAGAAACTCAAGACGGACAAATTTTTTTCGGGAGAGCACGGATGTTTACTTCCTTCTTTTCGCCGGCCAAACCAACTGCAACCGGACGTACATTCTGGGTTTAACTCTATAACACAGTCAATTCGTTTACCTTGGATGAATTGTCGTTCCTCTTGAACGGATTCGGGCCAGAGCCGGCACCGACGACGTACATATATCCCGCGCCTTGTGTGTAGAAGAGGCAATGATTGTTCGTGCTGCTGGTCGCCCAACTTGCCCGGCTATACAAATTCACTTGACTGTACCGTACCAGCAAGATTCGTATTGAATATCACTCAGTGTGTGCCCAGTTTCGGGCCGTTCCGCTTCGTTATCGAATTGCCGGCCATGTGCAGTCAAGTGATGAGAGCTGCAGCACAACGGGCCTCCTCTCTAATTGAACCCGAAAAAATGGGGTCGAACGGGCCGATGAAAAATGTAATGGCGGATAAGATGAATCCCTATCCAACTTTTTTTTCTGGGTGGGGGGGGGGGGTGGCTCTGATCCTTATTGTCATCATTCAAAGCAGTGTCTCTTCTTCATTTTCGGCCGAGATTTCCAGTTTTTGAAGGAAGCCTAGCGCGCTATACACTGCCTTGATGCTCTCATTCAAAGTCAATCCGAATTGTTGCCTAATCTCGACTGCTGGGAATGGAATATTAATTAACGAAGTAAATCTTCTTTGTCCCTCGTCAACTACATTTTAGTGTGTACCGTTATAATGTCTTGGCATTGGGCTCTTGTCATCTTCTCGTGGAGACTACTGACAATGTCGGCATAAATATGCCATCGTCCGTATCGACTGGGTGTGTCCTCCGAGACTGTGCGGGTGAAACAAGTGAAGCTTCTACAACATAGAAATATCCATCCAGCAGCCTCACAATGACAAAAGCCTAGTACATCTTTTGTATGGTCGAGTCGCAGTTCAGAGAATGTATATAAAGGATGATTCCCCTTGACCCAGCGCACACTGGATTTCTCCACACTCGAAGGACAGCAGTTTCGTAAGAGAAAATGCTGGGCTCGCTCGTCATCGACAATGGCCCACCGCCCATCCTTCCACCGCATCTTTTTGGCCGGATGCCGACCGCTGGAGCGTTGCGCTGGAATCTCAAGGCGCACAAGATAACATGACTTCATTAACTGTCATCGATCCCACGCGGCTGCGGCTGCATGCGTCCGTCCCGTGTTGTCTATGATATGATGCCGATATGCAGCAGCAGCAGTAGCGCTGGTCTTCTTATTTATTATTTGACAAGAGGATATCGTAATGTTGAACCATTGCAGCTGCATCATACAGTTTCTCTTTTCTCTGCAGCTAGAAAGGAGAGCAACAGCGTCCTCCAGGGGAAAAGAGATGACTAACAGGATTGCATGAGAAGAACGAGCTGATGCAGCATAGTATAAACAACCCCGGCTGCTAGCTGCTAGCTGCTAGCTGCTAGCTGCTATAGCCTGGGTTTCCTGAAGAAGTAATGTGCCCGGCAGTTTTTGACGTCATCAGAGTCGTCGTTGAGAGACTGACCCCTTTGGAAAAGTCAACGACGTACACGTTGTACCGAGAAGAAGTCACGACTCGCAAATGTGCGCCACTCACGTTATTATTGCGACTTTCTCAGCGCGCGCGCGGGGGGCAAACTGATTTCGCCGTGATGGCGTTTCAATTCGACTCACGCTCCCAACTCGAAATAAATGACTCAGCTTGAACACACGAAGCCCTTCTTCTCTCGTCCCGCTTAACTTCATCAAGTGCCGTTTCGGCACAAAACAAAAAAGTGCCGTCTCTCTTTATCTCTCTCTCTTCTTTTCTATTTTCCATGGCTTCTTCTTTTTTCCCCATTTGGATTTTGCGGTCGTTGTCGTCGTCAGTTAAAATAAATTGAATCAAAAGAAAAAAAAATCAGAAGACAAATAAGTCGGAATGAACTGGCGTCAATTTCATTTTCTTTTAATTCTTATCAGCCCGAGTTCAATGTCGGACGGTGACACACGGACTGCTGAACGACGCTCGTCTCTAATCGACTCACAATTTCCGGTTGAGAGCCGACCGTTGACAGGCCCATCCAGCACTCCGCGCTTTCTTCTGCTGTGCGGGATTATATCTGACTGGCGTCGTGAGCGGAGAGAGAGAAAGAGAGAGAGCTATGGAGCACATTCTTTGTGAATGGCTGATGCGTGTGTGGCGTGTGGCGATTTCTTGTCTTTTGTCAGCACAAGTTGGTCGACGACGACGACACAACTTGGCATTATTCGTTTCTTCTTCTAGTCTACCGACTCCCGGTGTTGTATATGGCTGCTGGACAGCTCAGCTTTGTTTCTCATCATGCAACAGGAGATTAGGCAGCCGGGCGAGAACCTTCATTTCATCAAAAGTGTATATAGGGCCAAGCGGACCAAGCCTTTTTCTCTTTGAATGGGTTGGACCCCCTGACTGGCCCGCGGCAATCTCTTTGACACAAGAAACGGCCATGACAATACTACTCTCCAACAGAGTTGGGCTTCTATTATATCGCATCAAAACCCTTCACAATAATAAAAACTCCACCGAGAGATGATATTAGTAATAAGGCGACCGAGAAGCAGCACTTTCGTACGACATTTTGTAGATTTGACGTCCAGAATCCTCTTAGTAAATGAACTCCTTCCAAGGATCTTATATTTATTCAATCCCGTCATATTTCCCCGAATGGTGTAGAGACTATTATTAAATTTCCAGTAAATGGCCGAGTCAGAAGGAGATGATCACATAGTTCAACAGGGTCAACGGAAATGATTTACCGGACCAGACGAACTTGGATCTCGGCAAGTTCAAAAGCGGATTATGACAATTAGTAGTGCCCACAGAGCTCACAGACGTATAGAGGCATCAAACTTTCAAGGGCTCGACGCGGCTCGACGGCTAAAAAGCAGCAGCAGCAGTGGTTTATTAGCATATATCTATCGAGTGGGTAAAAGGAGTGTGACAAACAGGGTTTGTCCGCCCGCTCGGTCACCGATGAGCATTCGGCCGTCTCTTATATATTTCAATCCGAGTGTCACTTGCACACAACGCTCAGCCCAGCCCAGCCGCCGCTCCCGACTGAACATCTAGGCAAAGAGAAGAAGAAGAAATTGATGATGGCGTGACAAAACCTGATGCCAGGGAGTCACCGAGTCCACTATAGCTTCAAACAGCTTTTGACATTGACGGTCTTTACTTTTCATTTCTTTTTCTTTTCTTGGCTTCTGTGTGCTGGCCGTTTTGCCCGTGAGGAATAATCGGAACACACTCTGCAAGAGATGCCGCCCCCGGTTGATGGGTGATCATCCAATATTTGCCCAGGGTGTGGCAACTGTGATGTTGGCGAGAATGGCCTCTCCCGTTGATGTGTACACGGCGAAGCTAAACTAAGATACAGATGCATGTCTGGGCCGCGTCACATCCCGTCCATATTCTCTCGGATGGATTCGGGGTGGCGAGTCAAACCACCAAAATAAAAAAATATACAGGACGATTTGTAATCTCCGATGATGTTTCCACTTTCTTTTCTACCCTGGTTGTACACACAATACGTTTCTACTGTATAGCTCGCACACAATATGTACTCCTTTTCTACGCAGATGTAGTACTATCAAGAAAAAGATGTGGAAGTAGCTATAGTACACATAAGGATATGGGAAAAATCTTTGTACTACACATATAGATATGATATCCCTCGTCATTTTGTTTGCTATTTGTATGCCAGGCTGCACGCTCAATCCCGCGGAATGATATGAGAGCTATACGTCTAGTACTATACTCCATTTTTTGAAAGCTGCCGAATGAAAAACCTCTTATCGATTTCTCTAGAAATATTCGCGCTCTTATATTTCATCGAAAAATACCGTCGGGCGGAATGTACGTGGAGTAGTATACTCGGTGCGCTGCCACCCTCCGTTATATCATTCACAGCACCCAATATCTACAACACCGTCACTTTTATTTTGTATGCCATTAGAGAGTTAGTACGTATAGACACTTTGGCCGAGAAATATAAAGTGGAAGTCCCCTCCATCAAGCGATTATATGCAAGAATATATCACCTCTCTTTGAAATCCACTTCTGGCTCTCTCTCTCTCTTGACAGTGCATTGCCACATTTGTAAACGCTCAGTGAGAGGAGGAGCTATATAGACTATCTACACACACACGTGTAGTATAGGACGGCGATCAGGGGCTTTCTCGACGTTTTCATATACAGCTTTTATTACCATTTTGTCATTTGAATGTTAGTCTATAATGCCGGCTTATGTATACAGTCCCGCTCGTTTCTCTCTTCGTCTCTCGTCTCTCTTGTGTTGTGTATGTGCGCATCTGCGCACGCCGTGTCCCCCCCTCTGTGAAATTCATTGTGGTCGATATTCCCGACCCGAGAAAAAAAAATTCATAATATGCTAAACTCCTTGTGAATATGCGGCGGCTAAAACTCCGCTATACGTTTTGATGATTTGCCACATTGACGTCAACATTTCCCTTTTTTTTTATTTTTTAAAAAAAGGCGCCCTGCTGTGTAATATAGCGGCAAAGATAAATCCCGGGTGTATAATACATATTAATAACGAATGCCTTTGCTGCTGCTCTATAATAGGATATGATGTGAGAAATATATCCATCCCCAATAATAATCTGAAAGAATGTGATGGGGTATTTTCAAGCGGTTATTATTACAGCATACCGTATGCCGAGTAGTAGTATAGATCTCTATTCTATATATAAGACGCAAACAAAAGTAGAATTCTAATCACAAATCTAATGAAGAATTGATAGATTTATTCGGACTAACTAACTTTGTGGTGTATATACTATATAGTCGTGATAAGAAAAGTTGTCTGCGATTTCATGATGTTGACCGTTCCAGAATAGAACGCGCAGCACAGCAGTTCAATACATCACTGCTGGCTGCTGCTGTTGCGGGAAACTCGATCTCTCCTCCCGGCCGTCATCAATTTGATCCACATCGCCCCCGAAGCTATCATAGGCTATATGTATATAGAGCCCATACAAAAAAGGGGATTCAATTGTTGTACAACCATCGGCCGACTGATATGTGCCAAAGGAAAAAAGAAAGATGGAGCATATACACAATAGACCACCCCAGAAAGAAAAAAAGGAGTAGTACAGTAATACATCATCATTTCTTCTTATTATTATTATATGATTCCACAACCAGCAACTTTATAGTCGTGTTTTCTCCCCATCTCGAGAATTCGCCGGGACTGTCTTGACTATGTAACCACCTCCTCTTCTTCCGTTTACTCAGACATACATCAAACTGTCACGTATGGCTTACCCACAGCACACACACAAGAATAAAGGGAAATGGGTGGCACACGTAATATGTCCATATAGGCCTATATCTTTGTCGGCACGATATTACATTCCCCCCCGGCCATAGCACCGAGAGCAGAAATAATAATAATAAAAAGTCCAAACTCGTGCTGCTGCTGCTGCTCTCCTTTACGTCATATACATTTTTTGAATCGCATTTTACGTAATGGGCTGTTATTTTCGGGGCCACATATAAGAAAGTGCTGCACTGGACATGTACTGTGGCGTCTATTATAGTTTATCAAATCCAAACTATTAAAAAAAAAAAAGATAAGCGTCGGGAAAATGAGAAATACACACAAACACGAAAAAAAGGAAGAAGAATAAGAGGCTTTATACACGGAAAGATGAGACGATCCAGCTGGTGGTGCTGTGCTGAGGATTGGCGACTGCTGGAAGAAGAAGAAAAAACCCCTTCAATAGACGACGACGTAGGATATAAGAAGACTGCCGAATGAAAGGGGATACTCTGTGAAAGGAAAATGATGGGGCTGAACAGCCACCAAACAGCATGTATAAGAAACTCGCCGGCAAAAACCTTATTGATACGCCAACGTTCGGGAAAAAAAGGGGAAAAAGGAAAAAAAAAACCTTTGCGCTTTGAACGGGGAGAGCCTCGAATGTCAACATCAGAGTTATAGACCAGCCAACGCAGCAGCAGTGTCATTATTTTAGGATCTTTCTTGTACAAATAAAAAGAGCGAAATCGCTTTTTCTTGTGTATATGTATTATATATATGAAGAAAATGTGACGTTATTTTTTTCCTTTTCATGTCTATTCGGCTCTGTTATATATTCTTATTGGTTGGCTGGCTGGCGCTAGCCAGAGTCTCTGTGTATTGGCTGCTGCTGAGACTCTTATATATATTATAAGACAGTATTTCAGGTAACCAGCCAAAGGATTTGGCAGTATCCTCTTTTTGTAATTAGTGCGCATCACGTGTAAGTCTCGAATTAGGAGCTAGCAGAAAAAGGACGGCCACTTCTAGGAGAACTTTCTCTAACCCCCCCCGGCCCCCCGTCGTCGTCGTCCAATTCCGCCGTCTGCAAAATCAATTATCGAACGAGAGCTCCTGATGCGCTGCTGCCACCACTCTCTCCGCTCTTGTATGTTATCTAAATGGCGTGGATAAAGCGTCTATAACAAGACCAGCAACAGACTGAAGAAGAAGGGGAAAAAGGAGCTGTATGTACACGCCCTGTGACGACAATTTTCTGCACGACAGGAGCAGTACGTCATCACCCACTTTTCGTCACCCCCGCCAATGATCGAGTGTTTGAGAATGTGTTGAATCAATTCGTGGAATCAGAGCGGGAAAGCAAAAGATTTTCAAAACATGTAAATAGATCACTCTGCACAGCAGGATTTGAGTAAGTGTGTGTGATTAGCGCAGTGAATATATAAGGTCTAATAGAAAAAGGAAAACAAATGCGCAGTAGATATAAGAAATTTTCAATTAGACTAGAAAGTAAAGTTTCATTTTCATCGAGTCCCGAAAAAACTTACACGTCCGTGAATTCATAATCAAAAAGTTTGACGGGTAATACTACATGTACACGTATAAACACATCGTCCATTATTCTTTCGCCTGTTTAATCTAGCCAAAGTGTAATCTACACACCTTTTTCGCGCTCCCTATATATACGTTGTAGTCTAATATACATGTATCGTGAAATATACACAAATTCACGCCCGGTATATTATAATTCATCGAGCTGTTACGAGGAAATTCGATCGCGCACGGCGGGAGAAAAAGGGATTTCACATCCGGCGGGTGACGGATTGCCAACCAAAAATGGCGGGACCCAAAAGAGCGTCAAATATTTTCCCGCCGAACGGCCATAGCGCAGAGAGTACAGCGTACTGTGTGACCCACAAAATCTATACGAGTGCGCATATATATAGATATATTCACAGATTGAAATTCACTACGTAATACAGTGTTGTGTAGTAGGTGCACTTTGGCATCGAACTTGGCTCTGCTGCAGGGCAAATTCCCGTCGTGTGTTCTTTTCACGTCAAGAAATCGATCCATATATCCTAATATTGGACTGGCTGGCTGCTTGCTCTATACATCAGTCTCGTTTTACATCTCAAGAAAATCGAGTGTTCTATACTCCTCCTATATGTATATTGTATAATAGTTTCACATAGATTCTCTCTGCCGTTTTATAGGGAAATGGCGGATCCGGTTCTTTTTTTCTTCTTACAGCCGTTGCTGCTGCTGCTGTCTGTGCGCATGTGTGTAAACCTATTATATAGATACAGTGAGCGCGTGATGTTCGACAGCCAAAGTCTCCAGATCAAACGTTTTCACAAGTTTTGTTTCTTCCCCCTTTTTTTACTTTTTTTTTTTTTTTATTCTTCAAATAAGTTGAAGAGCTCCCGACAAAGTCAAGGATCACGTTTGAAGTCCGGTTGTCCCTTTTGGCTTTCCTTCCAGCAGCCAGCCAGCAGGAAACTATTTCCTCTTTTATCCTCATTTATTTCCACCAACTAATTCCTATCTCTGCCTATTTCTTTTTTAAGTCGGATCGAAACTATATACGTAAAAATAGAATCGCTGAATACGGCGTATATATTTCCCTACATCATATTATAAGACCAAATATACGAATCGAGATTCCCAATTGATGTGTGTGATGTTGCCACCGTCGAAACTTACCATCTACCGTATATAACATCAATTCCCTAGACGGCTGGGTTATAGTTGGAACGATTGCCCTTCTCTCTCAACTTGGCGGGCTAGGAATTCAAATTACGACAGCTCAGGATTAAATGGAATGCAATAGTTGCACTCGTTAAGTCGGATATGTATATATACCCTGCACCGCGCTCTCTGGCTCGCCCAATATCACTGCACCCGACCAACAGCACACATAACAATCTTTGTTTTTCCCTGGCAACACTAAAAACACAGACGCCTCTGTGTGTGTGTGTGTATACACTGTACGTATATTATATGTGCAGAAATATACTGCCGCTCGTAAAGTGCGCAGCATAGATACATATATATACGTATATTGGAATTGCAACTCGCATAGTGGATAATATTGTAATAGTGCCGGTCGGCTGCTGCTGCTGCACTCGAAACTTTCGGCTAGACATGTATACTCTATACCATACGCTACACGTGCACATACTTTTTTTTTTCGTGGGTTATTATCATTGCATCTGATGTATTATTCGTATATCTAACCAGCAGCGGGCATCATCAAAATCCGATAGAGAAAACATCAAAGGTTTCAGCAGCAGAGACTAAACTTGATTTCGTTTTGTTATTGTAATCTGTACGGTTGAAAAGGGATGAGTCGTATACTCCTCTGAGATTTGATTATTTTTCTCTCTCCCTCAACTTCCGTTTCTCGGCCTTTTTTTCTCTATTTTGGCCAGTTCCGGTGTCTTCTCCCCGCTTTATTTCCGTCTCGCAAACGTCAAATGTCAACGGCCTTTTCTGCATGATGATCATCTTTTTTTCTTGCTGCTATGCGCTTCAGAAATAATTCGATCGAGGCAGAGCAGAGCAGGTTCATACAAGATGTTGGAAGACGACTGGAACGTAAATGAAATCCTCGATCCGCCCGCTCTCCTATAAATTTCGAATGGTTCAACACGCTCGTTACAACAAGTGTCGGCCTATTGTGTGCGGCGCCCAATAATAAGCTTGCGACAACACTTCCACGATGGAACGAGAGCCGTTTTTCCTTGTTATATTGCGTACATGTCACAATCATGCGAATTCCACGCGTGTCTCAAGTTGCTTCTATACAAAACTATACACTCAACGAAATAGTACATGCCGTCGCGCAATACATAACCAGACGCACACGACAATTTCCCATTTATTTCAAATCACCCGCTCTTTTGATTCGAGTGTATGCCAATGTTCTCTCCTATAATACACGCTGAATAAAACACACACTGTGCGTAGGCTACTGTAGTACATGCGAGCGAATTTCAGCAACAATGAACTCTCGACTTTAGTCAGCGGCCAACTTTCTGGCAGGATTTTTTAAAATTTCGCTATGTGACAAACATTAAATGACGCCGGATAAAGTTGTACAGTTCGTAGAGTACGTCGTCGTCCTAGTCGTAATATGACGAATGCGGATGAAAGTCCTAGCCGTTATGTTATGTGCGTTATAGAAATAGAAAAGCTGATCATTCCATTTGGTTCCACCATACAGTCTGCCTAGTTTGTCTTTCCCCAAAGACTCTCGGCCCACAGGATCGTCACGCCGTTATCTGTTCTTTCCTGTTTGGGGCGCCGAGGTTGTATGCAGCAGGAGCTAAAGGCTTCCGCGAATGCTGCTGGTGATATATGTATTCCGTGTGTGTATCGTAGCTTATATAGCCCGACGAAGGGAGAGCGATAAACCCGTCAACACTCACCGAATATCAGTTAGAGCCGGGCCAGCAAAGAAACGGGAGCTGCTGCCGGTGACAGCTGGAAGGCGACTGAATATGCCTGAATTCACAACGGGATATATTGAATCATAGGTGATTTTTTCATTTTCTTTTCAGCGGATTTTTTCATCATCAACTGATAGAGCGGGGCCGTTATAGATTTCTAAAACGGTGATGACGAAAGTTGTATTGAAATTTTTTGATTTGTTTTCTTTTTCTTTCCCGGTCGCCTGTCTCATCATTTGAGAACTTTATAGGAGGAAAAAAGAAACGAAATTTATTTTAACGAAGCTGCCGCGCTGCTGTCGTCGTCGGCCTGCGAGAAACAAATTATTGATGAGGTTACATCAAATTCAGCAGCCATCAAGGTGCTGTGACGGGTTTGAATTCATCTGATCTGGTGTCTCGCCTATATGAATAATGAAACGTCAACAAAACCGTCCATTTCTTCTTTTCTGTCAGATAGACGTCATCTTCTGGAAATTCTTTGCTGCCAGACTCTGAGCGATTTTTCTATAGACGGAAAAAAGGATGTGACCATCACCATGTGGCGCACCACCCCCACAACCTACGCAACCGTTTTGATTATATTTTCCCCCAGCCGTTTCCATTTGCCAGTTGAAAAAAAAAAAATAGATCAGCCAATCATGGCAAAAGTTCATGTTATTGACCCGGCACCCGGCGGTTCACTGAAAACGGTTGGCGAAAAGTTTGATTTTTTTAAAAAACCCAATATCAATCCGTCTTCGTATATATTTTCCTAGTTTCTTTTTATATTGTCTGTTGTAGACATTCGTCGAGAGTTCATCCAACTAACGGCGAAAAACACTTGCTGTTGACAACATGTAAGGAAAAGAACACTCGAGGAACAAAAATAAAATAAGTGAAAAGTTGATAAAACATTGAAACCTCTGTGTGAAAATACAGTAGTTTGGTGTCCCCCCATCAGTACAGAGGGACTAACACACACACACGTTCCACGTGTGTATATCCGAGGCTGTCAACTTATGCAGAAATGAGTTGCCAAACGAAGCGCGACATGAAACTGCACGTAGTAATAGTAATTGTCTTTTGTCTTTGCACAGTAGACGAGAGCTATAGACGGAGTCGGCGCGTCCTATATATATCTAATACGTGAACAAAGGAAAACTTTCGGCCACAGCATCCGCCCGCTCACGGTCGATGCCGCAAAAGCAGCACGCTGGCAACGACGACGAGATCTATAAAATAATGAAACACACGGTGTGGCGATGTACTCGACAGAGACACTTGCTTCTGACCTTTCACATCACCAATTGCTGTCGGTTTCTATGATGTCTGCCATTCCAAAAGCGAAAAAACAAAACACCAAACGTTAATAATTTGGAAACACAAAGGAATTTATATGGTCGCCGGCTACTACCATACACCGTTCGCTCGTTTGTTAAAGTGGACCCCAAAACAACCCAAGCGGATTGAGAAAATTGTTTTCTTTATAGATATAATTTTTTGTTTTGTTCTTGCTGAACTGCTGAAACACATTGATGACATTCATATAAATAAAAATGAATAAAAATATTGGGCGCGTCGATAAATTGCACGTGCGACCAAGTGGCAAATGGCAGACTGTTGGTGTATCGTTGCTTTTGTAATATCATCTTAGAGACAGAAATGTGTGTGTGCTGTTGCTGTATGTGTTTTTAGGGATATAGCTTGTTATATTAATTACGTTCTGTCAACTGATTCTAAATTTAAGATAGGGCGTCGAATATCCATAAAGGAAATGGAACAGTTGGCGCGACAAAAGTGAATCTATCAGTGTCAAGTTCGCGCTGTAGCATCATCATTCACTACAATATCTAGGCATTTCATGCGGAACGACGAAATCAATTTCAAAAGTTAATAGGAGGTCTTCGGTGGCTGTTTTTCTTTCGTTGTTTGTTTTTTGAATGAAACCTTTTATTGGTTTTTATGTTATGTGTGCCGCAAAAGTAATCAACATTCCAAATTGGATTAAACAAATTGGATCCCATTTTAGAATAGCGTAATGAGGCGATGAAGGAAGAATTAATATTTAATTTTAATTAACATTTCTTATCTTAAATAGCCCATTTAAAAATGGGTAACTTTTAAATCTAAGTACCAAAAGCTTTGAATGTTCTCCGGTAGAAGGCTCTGATGATGAACAACATTGATGTGATTAAAATTTTGTTTTTATCTGACTTCCTACTAGTTAAATTTTGATTGCAAAATATCTTATATTCCTGTCTGAATATAAAGATGACCAATGTGATGGAAACACCATACGCAGCAGTGCACCCCATCTACTATCAAACCAAACCAATTCGTATCTAAATTGCTGTGAACTCGTGATGGTGTGCGATCAAATGTTATGGTCTGAATGCCTTTTTCAATTTCGTGATATACGTGTAATCTGGTTAGCTAAATTAATATTATACGCAGAACATGCAATCTTTGTCCAGTCAAGAATTCCAGGATGTCTATAAATGGGAAGAAAGAGAAGATGGAGAATTAACAGATTTCAGTACTGAAATGGAAGACGGGGAACTTTCAGATTCCAGTTTCACCAAACTGGACACAAGTCACACAACAGTGGGAAAAGAAGTCATGGAATATACTTGCTTAGTCCCAAAAATTCCCGAAAAGGAAGCAGTGGGTCACTTTATTGGCGGGAATAAAAACAAAGGACGACTGTTTGACTACTATGTTATAATTGACTTTGAAGGAACTTGTGGAGTTCTAAAAAACCCAAGACATATCAAGTAAATTTATAATTTTTTTTCCACCATTCAGAATTATCCACACCAAGTTTTTCTTTTTCAGAGGTGGAATACAAGAAATAATTGAATTCCCTGCCATTTTACTAAATGGTCACAATGGACTCATTGAAGATGAATTCCAATCCTTCTGCAGACCAGTTCTTAACCCTTCATTGACAAATTTTTGTAAAAAATTTACAGGAATCACACAGGTTCGTTATTTTGTAAATGTTCCATTTCCGGCATTTGGAGCCTACAACTGAACAGTTCGTGATTCAAATGTATATTCCATATTTATTTTTGTCCTTGTGTAGGATGCTGTTGACAAAGCTCCTTTATTCAATGAAGTATTTGTCTTATTTGAAGAATGGTTGCAGAAAAACCAAGTTATTGGTTCCAACTATTCATTCGCGGTTGTGACCGATGGACCTGACGACATTCGTCAATTTTTACAGAAGCAGTGTAAGGTGAGTTTTAGTGTAAGTACGATTACATCGTCGTCCTACAGTTAACCACTCACATTTCTTTCGTTTTTTTTTTTTCTTTTCGTTGCTGTTTTGTTGTTTTATTTAGATTTCAGCAATAGATTTTCCAACGTACTGTAAGAACTGGATAAATATTAAGAAAACTTTCGCTCGTTTCTACAAAAATGGCAATATGCAATGTCTGTCCCTAAAAAATATGATTCGGGATATTGGATGTGAATTTCAAGGAAGAGCTCATAGCGGCATAGATGATGCCCGAAATATTGCTTCAATTGTTCAACGTCTTTTGACGGACGGAGCGCGCGTTACGTTCAATGAAAAGTTAGTTGTCAATCGGGCCCAGAAACGTAAAATAAGGCAGAATTCTACAAATACCAACCCAACCACACAAGCTAACCCAGTTAAAAAAAGGAATTTGAAAGTTCAAACTGCCGTAAAGAAGGCAAAGACAAAAAATCCTGCCAAGAAGACGGTTCCTGCCTTAAAAGGTTCAATTACAAAAAATGATGTCAAACATGAGCAAATTAAATCCAAGAAGAACCGGAAAAGAAACGCAAAACGTCCAAACAAGAAGGAACAAGTACATGCCAAGGGTTTAAAAACTGCAGATAATTTAACAAATACCAAACAAATAAGGGAGAAATTAAAACTTGCTGCAAAAAATGTTAGAAATCTTAGGAAAAGGTTGAAATCTGCCCTACATCAGGAAAATATTTGCAGTCCCATTTTACCATAAGGTAACTAGGGCACGGAAATCCAAATAAATAAACATTCGGCTTTTCGCTTATTGTTTTGAACAGGAAAATCCAGATCCCAGCAACAACGAATTTCGTTTTACAAAACTACAGCGCTGCGGTGCGCTACTAACCAACAGGCAAAAGCAACATTTGAACAGTAAATTTTTAGCTATGGTTTCCGTTTTCCAAAAACTGTTCGACCACTTATTCATAAATACATATATAACTTTATATCTTACTTATATAACTTTACCCTTGAGTCCTTTCCTTTATTGCTGTGCAAGTTGATTAAAAATTCTGCATTTTCTTTTGTTGAGATATTGAGTTGGAGTAAAAGCTTTGCATGATCTCCGCTAGAAGGCTCCGATCATGATGTGTCACTCGGAAAAGGTAAATAAACTTTGAAGTAGCAAAACTGAATTATTAAAAAATGGCCACTCCGTGGTCTGGTTTTTCGCTTGAAGATCAGGCAAAAATCAAATCTGAATTGGATATTAAACGTGACGCAAGTAAGCACTTAATTTCTGAGAAATTTTGTATTGATTATATATGTAATGTAAATTGGCTGTAGAGAATGAAACAGACAGTGCCTTGCAGACTGCCGACGAGAACAAGGAAGCAAAATCGATAGTGATGCAGAAAAAAAACAAAGTCAACCCAAAGAAAACATCACATTCTACCATGTCTTCCTGTCACACAAATGATCTCCCTAATGAGGCTATGTTATCAGCTAAACCCAAACAGGTTAAATTTTAATATTTAAGATAAGCCTCAGCAAGCCTCATAGTATAGTATAGCACAAACTATAATTAAAACTAATGTGTTTTCTAGGAAAAGGTGCCTGAATCTCCAGTTCATGTTAAACTAAGAATTTCAGAAGATAAACCTACCTCATTTGAGATCATGGAAGCAGCACCTCTTGAAAATGGCATAATAAATGATCAAGGAAGCGATGAATCACAAAATGCCAGTGATGAAGGGCATGAATCAACTTGTTGCCAGCCTCCAAATTCCACACTCTCTGTGGATTTGCTTCAAAATGGGGGGAAAAAGGATCCTGTTAATCTGGATGAATTTGAAAAGAAACAAAAGCTCATTGAAGAACAAAATCGTCTAAAAAAGCAGATGCTGGCAAAAGCTTTGGCCCTTAGGTTTGTATTTTCAGTTTAAGATTTATATAAAATTATTTCCTTGGCTGATTTTCAGTTGTTTATGCAATATGACAGAAAAATGAAGACTCAAGCTGAAGCACTGAAGATACACCAAATTCAAGAAGAGCTTTCCAAACTTGATGCAAACTTGAGCAATGATGTTTGCATTTTGAGAAGCCATATTGAAATAGCAAGTGTGGAGCTGTCGGAAGCTGAGTAAAAGAATAAGTCGTTAAACACCCATCTACGGTACCGAATAAAACTGTTAGTTTTTTTTTTTTTTTTTTTTTAATCAGGAAACGCTATACGAAGGCTGAACGTGAATTCGTCGAAGCTAAGCAGTTACTCTTCAACAAAAGAGAACGCAAAGATCTATTAACTGAGCATCTCTGTACTATTATTGAGCAAAATGAGATGCGAAAAGCACATCGTCTCACTGACTTGATGATTCAATTAGACGACGAAGATCATCGAGCAGAAACACTACCTGCCGGTAACCGGGTAATGAAACTAGGCTACTATATGCGATTTGAAAACCATGAAGAAAGATTAATGGGTCAAACTTTTTTAGCTCATAGATCCAGTGACGATTGATGAAGTTTGAAATTACGAATCATGCAGCTTTAGGAATCTCTTCACTATGCGTGCCTTACTTAAATTGCCTTTTATTATGAATCATAATCATTCACTAATCATTTCACCTGAATGTTGTTGCTACTTTTTATGACTTTAGGATTTTATTTGATATTTTTAAATATTATTGATTATTGCACATCTCACTTAACCAAAAATACACAACGAACCATTTACAGTATTGGACTCTGAGGTTGAAGCACTCAGTTGTTATTCCAATGTTAAGGGAGAAAATATTGAAAAGAAAAATTCACAGTCTAGAATAAATGCGAGCTGTTTCATTGCAGATCTAGTTCGAGCTTTCCCAGGTATGCGTTATTTATGTATGACCAGTTAACGAGCATACCAAACCAAGTCCACTCATTATTTTATTTTCTCATTTGCGTAGGTACCTTTCTTGGAAACAAACTCAACTTTGAAGTTTAGAATAGTTGGAATGAGGAAATTTAATTCTTGGATGATGGGAATGGGATGCATCTTTAAAGCGTATGGGTATGTTACTTTACTGTTTATTTCTCTGATACCATGGTGACCGATCCTCACCCTGGTCTGGATGTTAAGCGCAGCGTTAGTAACCAAACATGGAAGGCCAAAGCTAATATTTAATTCAAAAGCTCATCGAATATGAAAGATACGATCAAATGGAATCATCGACTATCCTACCTAGTGGTCTTTGTTTTCGATTCTGTTGATGTCCACCAGCTGCTGTGTTTCCTGGGCAACCGACCGAGAATGAGCGGCTATTTAACGGCAGTGCGGGAGCGCAAATTCAACAATCTCGACCTGACGTCCTAGATAAACACACGCAACTAACCCAACTACGGTATTCATACTGCTTGAAATGGACCACAAAGATCATCACCACCAAACTGTAGCTCATGGAAAAAAGGGTCACGAACACACTGATTCGAAGCACCAGGCTGAAGAAAACCAAGCTCCGCGTGCTGGTTTCCAGCTTGGTCAGGTAGAAATGTGTTTTTGATTTTAGAAATTTTTTCCCTTCTTCTATTGAAAATGTTTGTTAAATTGAGTAGACGGCGGCCGGCTTTGGGACCAACAAAACTTCTGAGCTTTCGACTTTCGCCAATACGAAAGACTTCGAGGATTTGGAAGCTGAATCACGCAGCAACAGCGGACACGAGCATGAAGAGCACGGTGAGCACGACCACGAAGATGACAAAGAAGACCACCACGCTAAAAAATAAAACAAAGGCGACCAACTGGTGATCTTCGCAATCATCTTTTGAATCATTTTTGGCTGTATGTGCTAAAATTCATTGAATGTTTATAGTTTTCGAAAAAAATTTGTTTGCTTCTATATATCTCACTTATTTGCCGCTGCTTATTAATCAACCATTGATTTTGCTTATAGTTGTGTTTTAACTGGTCCTATTTAGAAGAATTGCACCCCTTGTTTCATTCATAATCGGAAAATAAATTGGGATTAACTCAGCAATTCCACAGACGAACATATTTATTATTGTCATTTAAGAAATCAAGAAAATGAAAAATTGAAATTGATAGTATCATTGTGGTTAACAATACTTTTCTGAAAAGAACTGGTGCCGTTGCAAGTTGCTTGAGGAAGTTGTGGTAGTTGTCCCTTGAACTGTCGGATTATTGGATCTGCAAATAAAGAAATTCTTCTTCTCTTTTGCTAAATTAAAACGGACAAAGTTCCAACAGCCATTGGTGCTGCCTTGCTTTGGGCCCCGCAAGCCATGGTTTCCGTATAGCTTTTCAATAAAATACGTTGTTTCAGCTTCGGAGTTTTGCTGATCTTTTGTCCATAAAGCTTGATTTTCTTCAAAGTTATCCTGTATGTCACATCCGTTTTCTTCAATGATTTTATTGGCTTTCAAAACAACAGCTTCTCTTGAATCGGAGAAAAACGAAGCCGGCCTTGCGTACATGAATGGCCCTCCAAAAAGAAAAGTCTCGTTTATCCAGATCGAAAGTTGCTGTTCCTCGGCGTTGTTTCTAGCGTTTAAATAGCAGTCAAGTTCCTTTTCTTCCTGATGGCTATCAAATACCAACAGCGAAGTGTTGTGATATTCACAGATTTTTTTAGCATCCTCGTATGTTTCCATTGTTTTATAGAAATGGTAACGATAGCCTTGCCAAAGGTAGTCAACAGTAAACGTGGTGTTCGGAGGATGGTAAGGTGTTGGTTTGAAATGCGTGATAAGACTTGTTTGAGTTACAATCAAAGCCGCTATGCAACCCGCAATAAGGCCAAATACTACGTTTGCTAGCAAAATACAAGTCCATGACCGATCGTCCAAACAACATGCACAAGGAGCATTTTCAATCATTTTGATTTCGGTACTATTCAAACTTGAACACCTATTAATTTTCAGTTCTCAGGGTGGCTTTTTCATAAGATGGATGACGTTGCTTGAAACTTATGTAACCTTGGTTGCCTTGTCTGTCGTTAGCAGTCGTCGGAGGCAACGGTTTTCATTGATTACTGGTTGTTTTGTTAATACCCCCAATAAATTGTTAATAAATTTAAGTGGGACCCATTAATTCACACATTATTCAACACAATATTTTAAACTTAAAATTAATTCAAACAGGTTCAACTAGTCTCATATAGTGTCGCGGTGTAAACCTCCTAATCTCCTATGTAGTCATACTGTCTGTACTCTGTACTTGGATTTAATGCCATTTTGGTTCACGAACTTTATGAAAATTAATTTTTTGGCCTTTGAACTATTTAACAAGTAACAACTTCTAAATAAAAAATAAGATCATTAGCAATGAAAATTCGACTTAATTTACCGCTCTTTATTTTTTTAAAAAAGTCGCATTGAGTATTGACTAACTTAGGCATTGCCACATTTAATATGAAAGATTCCAAGAAAAAGCAGACGATACCTGACGTCCTGACGATACTTCATTTTTTCACTTCTGTTTGCACGTGTCGGTAGCAACTAGCTTTCATGTGCAGTTGGTTGCCAAGAACCAAGAAGCATGGTCGACGAGACCGAATGAGACTACTAGATGAAGACCGCTAAAACGCTGAAAGGGTGAGAATAGTTTATTTGTTCCTTATTCATTTCTGAGGGTAGGTTTCATTTTGATTGCAAACACTACATGTATTAAGCTTGCAAGTGTTGTCAATTGTCATCCAGAAAGTTTACCTCCATTATTAGGGTTTTTGTGATGCAAGGGACCAAGGGTAAATTATGTGGTAGCACAGACTCACGAAGCACGAAATGGTGGAAGTATTGAAAAAAAAAATACATTTTTTAAATCTTGTTTCTACTGACATGTTGGTTTGGTACTGGACAGAGGAGCATCGCCTAGAAATTTCACTACCAAAAAGTTCTTAATCATAAAATCATAGTAGTGCCATGGAGAATGAAATTAAATGTCCCTGTCCAACAAGAATATTAGCTTTTAGGCTTTTAGGTGAGTCGTAAGCAAGAATTGTTCAATTGTTGATGACTGCTTTATGTTTAACTTTTTGTGGAACTATAAAGTCATTTGCTTAATTGATTTTTAATTAATTGTTTCAGAAAAGCTGAAAAGTTAAACAATAAAGTGTACCAAACAAATAATATAACTAACTAAACTATTATTTATAAAAAAAAACAAGATTCTAGTGACAGCAAGGTAAAAGTCCAAATTGCTGAGTTCTTAACTTCTCGCTTGATGCCACTGACATAAATTTATTTTGATTCATGCTGAAAAGAATTGAGTGGATCAAGCTTCATCACGGGTAACTTCTGAAAACAACTTCAGTCAGAGATTTTACAGCAAGGTTTTGGTATTATAATTAATATTTAATAGTATAGAAACAGCTCAATTTTGCTTAAGATTTGATCTAGTTAAACTTCCTTTCCTGACTTCCTTTACAAGTTTTCTTTTACATCTGGTACACAGTTTTATTTGGTCGTTAATAATTGCGCTTTTTTCCACAGGACTCAGTGGCAATATCAGTCAGCTGCACGCAGTTTATGGATCTGGTGTTTTCCTGAAATTTAGAAGCAAGACCTGATTTGGACTGCAAGAAGACTTCTTGAAATGGTAATTTGATTGAAATTATGTTGATTAATTTCCTTTAAAGAAAGCTATAGATTTAGTGATTGAAGACTAAAAAGAGTAAATTCCTTTGTTTTACTTTTATAGAATTTTAAGTGAAGTCTGTACAGTACATGAGATTTTACTTGAGTTCGTTTTAATCATTTACATTTTTTTCAGTAATTGGAATTCTAGTTTACTGTAGACTTCTTTGTAAAATTTCTTGTATCAAAATAATTGTGAGGAACTGCTTAATTCAACTTAACCCCTGTCAATCAGGCTGTCAATATGTTGCTACATTATAAATCTGTTCCACAATAGTAATTTCAGTTTATAAAATAGGTTTTACAGCCAGGTGAAATCTCTTCTTTATTGCTGTCTAACACAACACACATGGTTTTTGGTTGTGACCAGCTGGTGAAAGGTGTCATCAAATTAGGTTCAGTTGTTGCCTGGAGTCTGTGATGCCGGTGTTATCTTGGAGTGTGTTGGTGTTGAGACAGATATTGTTCTGCTTAATTGTTTATGAGTGTACTGACTGAAGTAGTCTATGATATGGACAAGTGCATATCTGGGCTCCCTTCTTTTCTGTGGCCCCGTTTCCCAAACAAACCACTAACCAACGCCCGCCGAACCACTCACTCACTGCGACAACCAGGAGGAAGGGAGATTTCTGATCGAACGGGGACTTGCAAGGCGCATGATTCGATGAAAACTTTTGTAGGGTTATGAGTTTAAGCCGGAAGCCTGCTATGATGCATTGCTCTCTTAAAAACTGCTCCTCAGCTCTCTTCGCTCTTTTTCCGGTTTCTCTTAACCATGGCCGGGTAATCTCCCTGGTCGAGTCAGTCGGGCAGTGTCTCCCCCTGCTTGACTGGCTGTTTGTACTGGACGGTTTGTTTAATAAATAAAACAAGTATAAAAAACCATATAATGTTTTCATTTTATAAATTGTTATTAATTAATTAAATAAATAGGTAACAACTTGATTAACAAGCATATTTATGTAACGTTGTTTATTAAACAGACCGTCCGATACAAACTCTTAGTTAGTACTATTGCTCAAAAACTGATTCTCTTGAATCAGCAGACTCGAGTGTTTATAGCGCCGCCAAGGTAGATATTTCTGAATGGTACCCGTCTTGTCAACTGCTAATGATTCGTGTTCTTGGTTTGACAGAAGCTGTGTTGTGTGTGTTGATCGTCTCCACCATGCACGCGATAATCAAGACCAGCAACGTCTTGATCAAGGAGAAGCAAAGAACGACGATGTAACTACTAAATAGCGGGGTGGGTACCGCTAAATTCATTCTTAGTTTAATGTCGAATCGCTAATACCTAATAGCATTGTTGGTTATGGTAGAACAGTTTTCCACACTGGTACGCTGTATGACGTCGAGCATTGCCAAAATGGAAGTGATCTTTGAAGAACTGAGCGTCTTCAAAGCCAGCAATGTTTCTTTTAATTACTGTGGTAATAATTCAAGATGATGAAGTCTGATTAGGTAGAAAACCTTTCTGAAAAGTTTAGGAGCCATTGTTAAATTCAATTGGTGTAAAGTGAGTTTTAAGCCATAATCATTTGGTATTAATTTTTATATGGGTTGTTGTAGACCCATTCCAATCCCCAGCAACGTAAACCTGCAGAAGGAAAGGCACGTAAAACTTGTCATGCAGTGGTGTAGAGGTTGGGTGAGGACGGGATGTGTTACATAACCATTTGGTATTCATTTTGAATTTTGATATTGGTTGTTGTAGACCCACCCCCAGCAACGACAACCTGCAAAAGGAAAGGCACGTAAAACTTGTCAAAAAGAGGTTGGGTGAGAACGGGATGTGTTACTGTTACATAACCATTTTCATTTTGATATTGGTTGTTGTAGACCCATCCCCAGAAACTTCAACCTGCAAAAGGAAAAGGCAGTCCGCCTGTCCTTCACATTCGAAGGTCACGGAGATCATTGCATAAAACGTGTCATGCAGTGGTGTAGAGGTTGGGTGAGAACGGGACGTGTTTCATCATTTTCAAGCAGCTACAATAGCCGCAAGGCTTAAGAGGTGAGGGTGATCAAAAAATCGTATAAAAGGAGAGAGAAAAGGCGAAGGTAAATCAGTCGAGGGAGCATCTCCGACACGGCAACAACTGCAGCGCTCTGTCTGTCAGTTCGCATCCATGGGTAAATATTCTGTCTTTTACATAGAGTTTGGTATCAATCCTTCTTTTGATTATGTATGCCTGTTATTATGTAATATTTATGTTAAAATTTATAATTGTCTAGCAAACTATGGCGTAGTGCTGCTGTTGTGTGTTGAATCTTTGATGGCTGGGTCGACCACTGGTGTACCGATGTTTTCTTGGTATGACGGATACCAAACCGCAACGTCGCCGCCTTACTACCCTAAAGCAACTTACGCAACGACGACCAGTTACTGCACCGAGGTCTTCAAGTACTACACCACTAAAGCAACGGACTTTAATAGCACAACTTACGCTGCCCCGAGCCACTACACTGACGCCCTGAAGTATTAGTCTGCCCCGAGTTACTACACCACCAAGGCGACGGAGGATGACTATTGACTACGCATGCTGCCCATCCTCCGAGGCTCATATACCGAGGCTCCTAAGTATTACTTTGTTCTCATCTACTTATTGCACCGTTTTTCCTAAATACCACTCTGTTCCCAGCTGCTACACCGAGGCTCCCGCTGATTACTACACCGAAGCTTCAAAGTACTACTCTGCCCTGATCTACACAACCATAACTGAGGCGGCCAAGTATTACGCTGTCCTGACTTGCTGCACATAAGCTGCTCTTTCGTACTACGTTGAACAGGAATACTACACTGATGCTCCAGTTCACTACACCACGACCTACGCTACACCGCAGCCCCCAAGTACTACACCGAAGAAGCCGCCTACAACAACGTATGCTGCCTAGTTTACTACACCGAGGCTCCCAAGTACTACATCACTAAGGCACAGGAATTCTACACGTCTATACATGCTGCCCCTGCCTACTACACCGAGGCCCCGCATTACTACAACACTGAAGCGCTCAAGTACTACACTACAACCTGCGCTTCCCCGAGCTACTACACCTACGTCGCGAAGTATTACTGTGCGTAAAAGTCTTCAAAAAAAAAGAAGTGCCCGAACTGCAGTGCCTTATCTGTCACCAACTGCTTTCCTCGTAACCGATTCGCAATTATGGGTAAATATTCTTATTTTTACATTGAGTTTTGTATCAATTATATTTTTTTCTATTTTTTAATATGCCTGTTAATATTTAATTTTAATGTTTCAATTTATTTACTGTCTAGTCAACTATGGCGTCGTGCTCCTGTTGGGTGTTGTAGCTATCGTTGATGGCTGGGTCGACTGCTGGTGTAGCGATGTCTCCTTGGTATGGCGGAAACCAAACCGCAACGCCGCCGCCTTCCTACTCAACTTACGCAACGACCAGTTCATGCACCGATGTCTTCAAGTACTACACCACCAAACCACGGGAGTTTTATACCACAACTTACGCTGCCCCGAGCCACTACACTGATGCCCTGAAGTATTACTCTGCCCTGAGTTACTACACCATCTAGGCGACGGATGACACCACATGACTACGTATACTGCCTATCCTACTACACCGAGGCTTCTAGGTATTACTCTGTTCTCAGATACTTATTGCACCGATTTTCCTAAATACTATTCTGTTCCCAGCTGCTATACCGAGGCTCCCGCTGATGTCTCCATCAAGACGGTCGAATACTACACTGAAGCGACAAAGTACTACTCTGCCCCGATCTACACAACCACAACTGAGGCGGCCAAGTATTACGCAGTCCCGACTTGCTACACCAAAGCTGCTCTTTCGTGCTGCGTCGAACAGATACTACACTGATGCTCCAGTCTACTACACCACGACCTACGCTACACCTAGCTACAACACCGCAGACCCCAAGTACTACACCGAAGAAGGCGTCCATACACAACTACGTACGCTGCCTAGCTTACTACATCGAGGAATTTAAGTATTACTCCTCCAAACTACTACCAAACTGAGGTTCATATGTATTACATCAGCAATTCTCTCCACCTTGTCACCACTATTTACGCTACTCCGAGCTATATACCGAAGTTCTAAAGTATTTTTTGGATGTGTTGAAAGATTGTTGAAATACAAGATTGATTCATAAATCACAATTGCATGTCTATTTTCTCTTAAGTACCTTTCCTCCTGCTGATCGTTGCATGATGTGAGAAAATATTTTTGAGTGCTATGTAAACTTACAAATAATGATCTTGCAAAATACAACAATGAAAATTCAAACCCTGTTTTACATTTCAAAATATTTTTTTCTATCATTAAAATTCAAAGACCAAAATATTCAAAGACCATGCTGCATTATTTTCTGCTAAGTCCAGACTTTTGTTTTTGAAAAAAAATTTAAAAAAATCCCCCCTTACAAAGTTTTTTAAAAATTTTGCTAAAAAATTTGATACGAATTTTTATTGCATAAAAAATTTATTTTCATAATGATCACATACATTTATTTATCCTGTGGCCCCCAGGGGGGGGGGGCCTGTCGCTTTCTCTACCGCGATAATAACATGATGCAAGTTATATGCAAGTTATTATTTGTTTGGTGCAGAAAGCTTGTTTTATCTAGCAGTTCTCGACTGTTTCAAACCTGACATTGATCAGGTTGCCTCAGTCGTATACTGCATGATTGAATGAAAACTCAAGACAACAGATCAAACTTTTAACGCAGCAACACAAAATATCACTGGCAGAGCAATTTCGTATGGCATGGATGAAAACGACAACACAAAATTTTTGAAGTCAGGAACCCAGATGGAACAGCTCAGCTACAACAGCACAGCAACTTCTGGATTACACTGCAATCGCATTCAGCATACAAGGGTTCAATCTGTCTTTGTCACACCTTTCACCATTTGGCTGCAACAAGGTAACCACCAGCATTTGTTTTACCTGTTTAAGAAAAGAAAATTATTTTCGAGAAACACAACTGTGTACACATTATAACAAAAGAATACAAAGAGTGACAGAAAACTACGCAGTCCAACAGAAAAACTTTGATATCCGATTCAAAGCTTCTATAATAAACTAAATCTGTAGTACTTTTGCAAGACATTTGATCAAAATAATTACTTTTTACTGTTGAATGGGGTGAGACGTAAGCTAAAGAACAGGCAGCGAGACACACGAGGCACGCCATTTCGGAAATGTACAGGCACTTCCCAAGTCTGAGTTGAATGATTTGGCAAATTGGTTTCTACATGCTAAATCACCTGTAAATTTTCACATCAACATTTTACATTCAATAACAATAGGAAATTTAACAATAAATACGGAAAATACCTTTTAATTTTCATCGTGAGAAACGTCACAACCAACAACCCACTTCTGCTGCGTCTTGGATCAAAATGGCCGCTAAGCGTCCCTGAAGACACTCGCGCTACCTGGTGGACATCATACAGCCACTTATTCACAGCCACCTATTGACAGTGCCATTAGATTCCTGTTCCAAATGACTGAACGCAACGGCTGGATTGCTTCCTTCGAGACAGCACGCAGCAGCTCAATTGAATTCGACATGCCTTTCGGCTTTCACTAGCTGGCACGAAATGAATCAAATGAGCATGACCACCAGATTACTCCAGCAGCTTTCCTTATGACACAAATACACAAAGTTTTTAGTTAGCTTTTCAAACTTTGTAACTCTTTCAACATAAAAATCTATAATATTAACAGAAAGTGTTGGGGGTCAAGACAAAAAATTAAACTTGCAATTTTCTGAAGAAAAGAATCATTTTCCTGCCGGTGGCTGAAAGGCAACAGCACCAGTTATCTGTATTTTTAGAGTACGCACAGTGAGTTGAGTTCCAACTAACTTTGGCATCAAACAGTTAGTCATGTTGAATCTAAAGGAAATATGTCAATTAATATTCCAACATTCTTCAAATAAATTAAAGTTAATGGCTACCTGCTGCTCGTGTTTAACATTCAGATAAAAAAAAAGTTCTAGGAGAATATTTCACTATTCCGATAGTTATAACCGTCGTCTTCAGCCACCATCGCAAACAAGTGTCACAGCAAATCGATGCGAGACGATGCCAAGAACGAATCAAAGGCGAAGAATCGTTTCCAGAAGAATAGACTCGTTGGTACGGATCACAAGAGTTGCTCGTTACACATCTTTTGTACGGGACAATCAGTGTCTTTTATTGGAATAGTTGCTCACTCGACTAGGATTATTTTCATGTTGGAACGTTGATATAGCCAATTATTTTCAATCCAGATCTTCGTCTGCGCGAATGACGACAGAGGAGAATAAAAGATGGCTAAGAATAGCAATTAGACGGTTGTCACGGCCAAGAGGGTTGATCACGCAGCAGCATGCACGCTCAAATGTGACAGCCATTGGAGTTGGAAACCGCAGCTCCATCCTACGCACTGAATTTCATTTGAGCTTTCGTTACGAGATTGCACACTTGTCTCTTCTTTTACAAGATAGAAGAAAAAAAAGAATATAAAACCTACTAAACAAGGGACAGCGTCTGGTTGAATAAGGATTCCGGCAGCTTGATAGATGGCACATCCGTTGCTACTCTCTCATTCTCGATACTCTCCTGTTTGTTTAGCCATCAAGGTGCACTCAAGATCGCATCGCCATCCAAAAAGCCGTTGAATTAATGACTTTCGCCGTCCAATCGCTTCGAGCTGAAAGCTTCTTTTTATGTACAATGGAACCATCGATCCCGATCGCTTTGATTATTATTCCATACTGCACAGCATTTCGCTTTGCTAATGCAATCCATTGAGATGAACTCAACCTAATTTCATCAATTTTGATTGTATTCTAAACATATATTGTAGCTATATACGCTATCGCTTCCCTCTTTTTCAAGATGAAAATGTACAGACATGCGCGCATCCGCCCTCTTTCCCTCCCTACTCTAGCCAAATGTATAAAAACCAGAGTTGGACCAAGCTCGGCACTCCCACTCCAAGTCTTTCTCCCCTTCACGACATCATCTTCACGACGTCTCGCGCCTGTATCTATTCGAATTTGAAATCAATTACAAGTTCTTTTTGTTTACTTGAAAACATGGATGCGCAACAGTTTCGCTCCGCTGCTCACGAGATGATTGACTTCATCATCGACTATCTGGAAAATATCCGCAGCAGGTTAGTCGCATTTTTGTTGATTAAAGGAATCACGCGGTCTCACTAGCAGAAAGAAGAAAGAAATCAGTATGAGATATGATATGGTGACTGTACATTTCTCAAGGGAAGCAAGTGTTATCACGTCGGTGGCAAAAGGAGTAGGGGAAGAGATCCGCCTTCCCTTATTATATTTTTTCATCTCCCCCTTTAGTCTGTTGATGAAACTAATGAAATGAGACAGTCTGATTCATTGTCCAATTAACTGGAGATCTCTTTTGGGCTGAATTATTGGCGAGCTTAATATGCAATAATGAAGTAGGAAAAGAATAATACGTGGGCTTGTGTCGTTGATGAAATGTTATCATGTAGGCGTGTCCTGCCGACGGTCCAACCCGGCTACATTCGGGATATGATACCCGCAACCGCACCGGAACAAGGGGAGCCATGGCAAGCAATTTTCCAAGATGTTGAACGAGTTATTATGCCTGGGGTAATTAATCACTGATTAAATTTACGTAGTAAGTAAGTTACGTAGTATAGATGGAGATTGTAACCTATTTTGTTTTTAGGTAACTCACTGGCACTCTCCTCATTTCCACGCTTATTTTCCTACTGGCAATTCTTGGCCGGCTATTTTAGCCGATATTTTGAGTGACGCTATTGGTTGCATTGGCTTTTCTTGGGTAAGCACCATACAATTCAATTTATCTGTTAATTATTCAAAATAAAAGTTTTAATGTAATACTGAAATAATGTGGGAACAGATTGCGAGTCCTGCTTGTACTGACCTAGAAGTTGTCATGATGGACTGGTTGGGACAACTACTCGGTCTTCCTTCTCAATTTCTCGCCTGTTCCGGAGGGACAGGAGGTGGCGTGATTCAAGTATCCTAGTTCCTTTTACTATAACTTTTAAGTTATTTAAAGTAATTGAATTTGTTCCAAAGGGAACGGCTAGTGAGGCAACCCTTGTGGCTCTCTTGGCAGCAAAAGCGAAGGCCATCAATCGTTTGAAAGCAATGGATCCAGAAGTCGATGAAAGCCAAATTGTCGGTCGATTGCTTGCTTACTCTTCAGGTATTCAAAATGTTTTTTTACTGTAGTTCAGTGTGATTTCTATCATTGCTAAACATACGTATCTTCTAGATCAATCGCATTCTTCGGTGGAAAGAGCTGGAATTCTGGCCGGCGTTCGGGTTCGTCTTCTTCAGAGTGACGAACTTTTCAGTCTGCGAGGAGAAACTCTAAAATTGGCAATGGAAGAAGATAGAGCTAAAGGATTCATCCCGTTCTTTGTATAATAGATTCAACCTAATGAAAATAATTAAATAAAAAACACAGAAATATGTGGAAACTTAGGTTACGGCAACTTTGGGTACAACACCTTCTTGCGCTTTCGACGACCTGTCCGAGATCGGCCCAGTCTGTCATCAATTTGAAAATATTTGGCTGCACGTTGACGCCGCCTATGCTGGTAAATATCTAAAAAAAAATCCGGTTTAATTCTCTTCAACATTTTTCTAACTGTACAGGCTCAGCTTTCATTTGCGATGAATACCGCCACCATTTGAATGGTCTAGAGTTGGCCGATTCGTTCAACTTCAACCCGCACAAATGGCTTTTAGTCAATTTTGACTGCTCTGCTATGTGGTAATAAACTGAAACAGAGTTCAAACGGAAATTTTACTAGACTACTATGACATAATATTGATTATTACCGATAGGTTGAAAAATGCAAATGATGTGGTAGATGCTTTCAACGTCGATCCTTTGTACTTGAAACACGATCGACAGGGACAAGCACCGGATTACCGGGTAGAGATTATATTAAATTGTATACAGTAGATTGAAAGAAACTTTACACTTTGCAGCATTGGCAAATTCCCCTGGGGAGGCGATTTCGCTCACTGAAACTCTGGTTTGTAATGCGTACTTACGGCGCGGAAGGACTGCGGGCTCACATTCGCCGTCAGATCAAACTGGCCTGTGAATTCCACCAACTGGTGGTCAACGACGATCGCTTTGAGGTTCCAGTTCCTCCTGCCTTGGGCCTTGTTTGCTTCCGGATGAAGGTATTGGACTTAACAAATATGGATTTCGACCAAAAATTGTTATTCAATTAATTATGTGCACTCAAAGGGAGAAAATAGTTTGAACGAAACATTACTGAAAAGAATCAACGATGCGGGAAGGATACACATGGTGCCGGCTAAGCTTCGCGGACAATTCGTTCTTCGACTGGCCGTCTGTTCTCGTTACACCGAATCACGCGATATTCTTTTTGCTTGGCAGGAACTTAGAAGTCACGCCGATGCTCTAACGGGTCAGCAGCAACTGTTGAAAAACTGAAGTTAAACATATTACTTAATGTTGTAACATTTCAGTGTATCGCTTAAAAACCCTACTGTAATCTGTTCTACTTATCACGTCACGAACAATACACGAATGAACATTACGAGAACGCCTGCCAAGATAGCTTGGCAAACACTTCATCTATATCAGTCACGTGTAACAAAATCTAAGTTTAAACACTTCTAAAAGATATCTGCAAAATTTCAATGTCATCCTCAATGAAGCTAGCTTATGAAACCCATATATTACTTCCCATCTCACTTTTACTTTAATCCCACTTCGATATTTCTATTATACGGTATTGTTGTCGGGTATAATTTATATCCGACATCAATTCATAAAGCGAAGTCATAGGTAAAGTGAATAAATAGAAACTTAGCCTTACGAAGTTTCTTTTCACACGGTTTCAACTCAGGTAACTAGGCTACTTCGAATTAAATACAGGTATGTTTTTTCCTCTTTCATCTTAACAAAACTCTTGAGGCATTTAGACACAATAAAACAAACAGGATAATCAAGAAAAAATGTATTTTTTTACATGTAAATAAATACACTTCTCAGGTATAATCCAGTATTTCACAATACTTACCATTTCATACATACAATGACTGAAGTACCCCAACACTTACCCTCCAGAGAATCTTCAAAACCTTAAGAGAAAATAAACAGTTAGTATCTTAGTTGCAGTAACTACTGGAATTTTCTATAAAATTCCAATTGAAAAAGTTTCTTGATACACAAAGACCACGTAACAGTCTGAATGCTAACGTGCCCACTCTTTATTTACTTTTACCTCTTAGAATTCCACCATTTCAAAGGAAAATGGCAGATTAGTTAGAGGTTATAAAACATATGAGAAAATATACCTTTCTAATGAAGAATGTGAATGTTGATGACCATCTCTTCATGCAAAAAAGATTCAGTTCAGTGAAATTCAGTCAGCTCATGGTTTATCAGCAATGGCTTTTCAATGGAAATGCACCTGTGAACAAACATCAAATTAATAAACATTTAATGAATAGACAATAGAAGATTATCACTGAAAGAGTATCTTGATACATCAAGACCAAATGACAGTCTAAATGCTAACGTGCCCACTCTTTGTACTTTTACCCCTTAAAATTCCACTACTCCATAAAGAAATAGCAGATTAGTTAGAGGTTACACTAAGGAATGATCATAATGAATATAACATGCCTTTTGGTTCACGACCAAATATGACTTGACATTTCAAGCCATCTTTTCAAGAATCCGACATCAACCATTGGATAATAACAGCAAGTGGACTCCTCACTGGAAACCTGTTGATGGCAACAACATAAGTATAATTAACCAAAATTACACAAGTAGAAGTTTCACGATTTTTGAAAGAGTTTCTTGATACACAAAGACCATGTAACAGTCTGAATGCTAACGTGCCCACTCATTTTACTTTTCCCTCTTATAACTCCAGCATTCCAAAGAGAAATGGCAGATTAGTAGGAGGATATAACAACGTTCAAATGGTATGCAAAATTTACCTTTCAAGCAAACATTCTCGACGGACGATGATCGGAAATTTATACATGTGACTTAAATTAATCTAAATTAAAGTATAAATCAACTAAGTAACATCCTAAATCAAACTCAGATTTTTCCAATTACAAAAAGACTTTTCTACTGGACAACTAAATCAAACTAGATATTTAACTTTTACAGTAACAAAAATTTTTTACAATGGCGACGTAGTATGAAATGTCACAGCACGTGTGAGCGAAGAAATAGAAGTGACCGAAATGTTCAGTACAAAAAGCTGACATTAACTCGTATCATAGAGCAGAGACATCTGGAGGACGAAACTATGTTTTTTACTGTCTCCTCCATCATCCGATAAGATGGCACTGTCCTCTCAGAGTGATAGGGAGACTGCACTAGACTGAAATTTGAAAATCGAAAGATTTGAAAATCGATTCCAAATATATTCCACAAATCAAAATTTCTTTTTTAAGATTAAACTAAATTTGTAAGGATTCAACGCAAGTGCTCCTATAGTCCTAGGGAAAAACTTGCGCCGCACATCAAGTTATCGGATTTTTTAATTTCGTAGTTATTCTTGTTCAAAGTTCAAACAATAAAAAATTCAAAAGTTTATTCGACAAATCACCAAGTACAATACAAAATTGGAAAGGAATGTTTGGCATTCTTATAAAGGTATTTTTATGTCACTTGGATAAAGTAATAAATTGTGCTTGTCTGAATAATGTAATCAAAACGTTCAATGACTCCCTCAGCATATCTGTATTCCTAAGACCGCAATATATCCCATATTGCTCTAGTCTATTATACTCGTTTGGGATTTTTAAAATATTTACAGTTGCAAGAGATTGGATTACAATGGATTTCCTACTGCAGTCGTTTCATCGGTGCAATATGCTTTGTTGCGATATCCACTGGAATTGTTTGTTTCTATTTCCTCTTTTTCTTTTTTGGGTTGTATGCAGTATTTCTGAGCGCATTTATACGTGGTATTGATTCCTAGAAAGAAAAACAATATAGAAGTTGTCATGATTATCTGAGCCACTGCCGGAAGTGCAGCAATATCGCTGTATGGAGTCGGTAAAGTTGTCTTCAGTAGGACGAAGGCAATATTGGCGTTTTGCATAGCCGTCTCTAACGACACGGCAATAATCTGTGGGCGACTGAGCCGCGCAACCCAAGCGAAAACAGCGCCAAACAGGAAACCCGACACTGTCACGGCTAATCCGGCAGCTAACAAAATCCAATCCATTAGAACGGTTATGTGCGACATGCTGTAAATTCCCAGCTAGAAAAAGAAATCAACTTGTTATGTCACAAGTCATGATGTTAGGTCGTAAATTATTGTTTTACTCCGATAATAAAGATGATGAAAAAGACGGAAAACTTTTTCAGAATTTTCCCAGTTAAAAATTCGGCGAGAGAAAATTTGAATCGACGAATCAAAATTCCGATTCCAAGTGGAAATGTCAATAAAATTAAAGATAGGGCCATGTTATCATAAGGCACTTTGACGGACGATCCTTTAGGTAAGAAGAACCCAGACAATAGCCAAAGCCACAATGGCATCATTCCTACGAATAGAAAATAATTATTTTCGTGCGCGGGGATTCTGAATGATAACGCTTACCCATGGCAGCAATGGATGAAACGAAGGTCATAGTTATACTCAGATTGACGTCACCGTCCAACAGCAACGTCCAAAAATTCGAGGCTATGCCACCGGGGCAAACGCCAATCACCAACAATCCAAAACCCATCAGAGGGTCCTGGATCATGAGCATAGCTACGCCAAATGAAAACTGTTCGCAAATGAAGAAACATATTGTTATTCATCACACAATCAGTTCACGCGTCTATATTTATCAACTTACCAATGGCATGAAAGTAAACTGGGAGATGAATCCAACGATTAATCCGACTGGACGGAGAATGTTTTGTTTTACGATAGCCAAGTCAAGTGCGCATCCCATATTAATTAAGTTAAGCACGGCCATTACAATCATAATACTGTCGAAATGAAATAAAGAACAAATTAAAGTTAATTGACTGATAGAATTTTTTAAGTAACATTACTTACATGGTGAATACGTTATCCAGCGTATCACTAGCCCGAACGACGGTCACCAAATAGCTGGATAAAATGGGGATCGTTTTCACAGGAACGGATGAATCGTTTGCAGGTAAAATGTCCAAAACAAAGTTGAGATCGACGTAACCAATTACTTGCCCGATAACTTCGATGGACTTGTTAGTTCCTTCAGTAATTTCGGCCCAAGTAAACTCGATTTTCTGGTTGTTATCCTGAATTGCCACAGTCTGTCGATTTGACATTGAGACTTTTACGACAAAACGAAAGGCTTCTGGTGTGGCTGCGTAAACCGGTGGCGAATCATCCTCACTTTTGGCATAACTCAAGGTTAGATTGATGGTATACGGAAATTTTTCCGTGATTTTTTCAAGTTTCAGTGGATCAGCAGTCAAGACCCATAGACCATCGGAGTTGTCGATGTTGGTTCGATTCACATATTGACCGTTACAACTGGTTGTTGTAATTACATTGATGATCAATAAACACGTCGCACGAAGTAAGGAATTCACCGACCACATTATGCACATCATGCCCAGGACACAGACACTGAGCTACTGTGGTGAAAACACTGCTGTTCAAATAATAACTAACAGTACTATATTCTGTAATAATAAAAACACGCGCAAGTTGGGGAGAATGTGGCTTAGTTGGCCGACTTTGATTCTTTTCTCTTTGTTAAAGCTCGTACTATATTATGCTCACGCAAACTCTGTCAAAAAAGGCTTTTGTACCTGCATTTCGTAACCGACAACTGCGTGATTGTGCATTAAACAAGCGGCTTCCTGTCAATCCAAATAACAAAAGGGAAAATTATTTTGCATTTCCTGAGTTTAATTTAAAATTGGCCAACTTACCCGCTGCACGACATCTGCAACAGTCGGTATCCTCTATATGACTGCGACTTAAAAAGAAAAAAAAAATATGTATATGTATATCCTGATTGCCTGTAGCACTGCGTTCAAGTCCCGGGGCAGTGTGGGCCTCTCACATAGCGTGAAAGTCTCTGCTGATGGTGAAAGTCTTGGACTTTCTCTTTATCTCGATACTATCGTTCCGGGGAATGGGCTCTTCAGAAACTTGTTTGGTTAAGGTGCTACCAAACAACACTTGTTTGAAAAATGTGAAAGAAGGGTTAAAATGAACTAGTAGAAATATTTTGGATGATGATTTCTGTTGAACTTCAACACTACACGGCTGATACGCACTTCGCACGGGTTTTCCCACCAATACTTTTTACTTCAGTTACCCACCAGTCGAGTGATATGTCCGGGTTGCCTTGGAGGAAGGTTGCACGGCAAGGTGAACTTCTTTTTTATTCTGAAATCACGCCCATCCGCCAACTCTACCCATTGTTGCATAAATTCAACTAAGCAGACAGCTGTGATTTGCAGTCTGTTGTCTGCTGTTGCTATGATGTAACAAGCGACATTTGGGGATGAAAATTTAAATTTATGCATAAATGCAGTCAAGAAAAGAAACTCGCAACCACAATTTTCACCTTTCAAAAGAAACGATAACGAAAAATAGAAAAGTAGAACATTTTTTGGTTTTCTCTCGTTCGTTCGCATCGAGAATAAATAAAGGAGCGTCGTGAACCCGCCGCTGGTCAACAACCAAATACTCATGACCGGTTACGTCTATTAAAACTCAATAAGGGAACCAGCACGTTGAAATGCACATCCAAAAGATTTCGAGAGAGTTCAACGATGGACAAACCAACCAACAAGAACTCGGTGACGTCACAAAAAGTTAACGGACCCCATTGTTTTGCATTTAAAAAAAATTGAAGAATTTCCGTGTGAATGAGCATTTGAAAAGGAAGTGTTAATAGATTTTTATTTTTTACGAATGGAAAATGTACCGTTAATACAAAGCAAATACGGCCGCCTACGTCTATAAAATAGAATTAGTGGTTAGATCGCTGTCAATTTTTTTCGTGATACAATCATATCGTTCGCCTTTCTATTCCACCGCTAACGTAAACCAAGTCATGCGAAGTCGTTGGAATTTTTTTCCCGCTCCCTCCTCAAAATGTCGAATATTTCGCAGTCGCTAATTAAGAGCGCACCGCAATCGTTTCTTTTAAAGTACCGAAAAATCGCATTGTTAAGACTTATTTAGTTTAATGACTAACGCTTAATGAGCTGAAACATTTTAAACAAATTTTGACATAAATAATTTTTATTTAGAGCCACAAATTACCGTACTTTTACTTTCACGTCACATTTTACTTGGGCTGTTTCAAGTTTCAAATAAAAGTCAGCACAGGAATAGTGAATGGATATGAACTGAGCAGGCGCAGTAGCGCCATAGTCAATTTGTTTTCTAAAAGTAAAATGCGCAGATGAATACCAACGTTATCCAAAGTCCGTAAATCTATTTCAACTTCTTATTATATTAGATTTTAGGTGGTATGATATAATCGACGTAAAAGCAAAAAGAAAGACAAATTATTCGAAGAAATATATACTAACTAGAACTAAATAGTTACGGTTGCCTAGGTGACGGAAAATAAGTAAACAAAGGGATATCACAGAAAGAGGGAGAGATCAATCGAGTGCGTACAGCTCACACGGCACAGAGCGGAAGAATAACAACAACAAAATGGCGTTGAATTACATCAAGGAACGAGTGCTCGGTCGTGGATCTTTTGGGACTGTTTTCTTGATACGAATGGCGACGGCTGAGGCGAAAGGAGCAAACGGGGTACGTAGCAATTGCAAAAGTCCTGAAAACGGAGCTTTGAATTACGTGCTGAAGGAAATCTGCATCCGAGATGAAAAACAACGCGATGCTGCCCGTCAGGAAGGCCGACTCTTGTCTCAGTTGAATCATTCGAATATCATTCGCTATTTCGACTCTTTTGAATCACCCGTCACCGGAAATTTATGTCTCGTGATGGAGTATTGCCCAGGAGGTGACGTCGCAGCTGTCATTCGTCAAAGACGAGGTGTTCCAATCCCAGAGACACAAATTCTCAATTGGTTTCAACAACTAGCCTCAGCCCTGGATTACCTTCACAAGCGGAAAATCCTACACAGAGATATCAAAACGGGCAACATTTTTGTGACGGCCAATCCTTCGGTACTGAAACTTGGCGATTTCGGTGTGGCCAAAGTGCTTGAACGGACTGGCCAAATGGCACGGACGTGCGTCGGTACGCCGGGATATTTGTCGCCTGAGATTTGCGGGAATCGCCAATACAACAGTAAAAGTGATATCTGGAGTTTGGGGTGTGTCTTGTACCAGTTAATGACCCTTCGGCCGCCATTCACGGGGCGTAACATGAACCAGTTGTTGATCGCCATAGTGCGCGGCCACTTCCCCCCGATGCCGGCCCGTTACAGCTACGAACTGCGACAGACTGTAGCAACAATGTTGCGAAAGAATCCCGAAGACCGACCATCAGCTGAAGCTCTCCTCAGGAAACGCCTTTTCTCAATCAAACAGACGCATCAGTCTGTTACCAAACGAAAGCTAGTTATCAGTTCCATCAACCGCAAATCACTCGGGTCTCTTTCGGTCTATGCTACCCCGCTAACACGGCCTGCAAAAGGAACATTCGTCAAAAGTAAGAGCCAAATTGTTAAGACTAAAAAAGATCCTCGTCGAAGGTGGAATCCACCAACGCAAACTTTGATCGGTGCTCTCAGCTCGTTAACACTGACGGACGCGACGTCTACTTACACTTTGACAAATGACCGATCATGGTCACTTGATCATCTCTCTGAGAATACTTACGATGAATCAGACGAGTCGCAGCAATCAGTTGATTCCGATATTCTCTGCTGCATCAACGACCGGAATACTATCGTGAGGACATCTGATGAAACGCAATATCACCGACTGGAACGTTGGATGGTCTCTCTTGAAGCAGTCCATGGCGTCAAACTACTGAAAGATGGTAGATAAAAAGTTTAATGTTTGCCTCGTGAATAATGTAATTAATTTATATGTCTTTTGTTTCAAGTTAGTGGGCGTCTGGTGAATGCAGCGATATCAGAAGTGGAATACGTCGTACGTGACATTTTGTTTAATAAAATTTCGGAATCATCCATCAACGAGCTGGTGGATTTTTTTACCTTTCAAAGACGTCTTTACCTCAGCAATTTTGGTGTTTAAATACTTTGATTTGTTATTTTTCTTTATGTGTGCAAAATAAAATGGGGTACCCTTTTATGTAAAGATTTAGCAACTTTTAATTGGCAATGACAACCCACCAAATTGGAAAGTGTTAATTTGAACAAACTTAGATTATTAGGAACTAGAAAAATTACCTATGAACCTTGAATAAGTCAATTTTGCATCAAGCTTCTGACGCAATTTCAATGTGAATATACGAGCAAGGTACATGCTGACAACTTGACAGTAGAGACACCTCAAGGCAGCTGTTTGTTAGAATATGGTCAATTTCATCAAAGGTAAGTACTATTAAGTATTAACATGTTACTATTTAGACACGAGTCCTGAGGGGAAAAAAGAGGAAAAACAACACGAATGTTTTCAAAAAAACAACTGTCACTTAAAAACGATGATTATAATTTCCTAAAGAATCCCTATAACGTTATGATAATCCAAAATTCAGCACAACCTTCCGGGAGAAATGTGCTGCTTCTATAATGAAAAACTAATCACGCGAGGTTTACACGACACGAAGAAAATACGAATGAAAACAAGAAAGTGTAAAAGGGGAGGAGTCGATGCCATGCTTACATTCTTACTTGGACATTCCCTGGATAGATGGCATGGTCAGTGTGGCGCCAGTAAATTCGTTCTTGATACTGCCGAATAGCCCAATACCACTCCTAATAGCTAATAGGAATTACAAATTTATATATTAAGGTGATGTAATAAAACGTGATAACGGATGAAAAAGAACACTGAAAATGTCTGTCCTTCTGTTTATTTGGTTGTGATATAAATCATAACCAAATCAAATATTTGACTTGCATGTGTATTGGCCTATATTCCAATGAAGCTATAAGATTTTACATCATTTTTGAGAAGGGGATTAGGCCAATAGGATGAACGTTCCGCAAAGAAAGAATGAAAGTTTCCTTTTATTATTTTCCACCATGACGACGACGACATCATTTTTTTCCGTAATAACAACTTAAAAATTGGTTCCCTCTGGTGGTTGGGGCAGCTTCATGTTTTCTTTAAGGGTCATCATCCTTCTTAACTCTTGCAATAGCGTTTTGATCGTATAGTTGCGCTGCCATTTGACCAAGATGCTCACCATTCGTTTGTCAACCTACCAACAATAGTTTGGTTAAATAAATGAAATCCATAAATATATAAAAACAATGTCAGATTATTATTTACCATTCCTGTTGTGTTGTGCACACCATTCATATTGATACGAGTTGTAAATCTGATCAGTGGGCACTCCTCTGGATATTTCATACCACACTCAATCTTCAAACTATACATTCTGTTCTCAAATGCAGTCTACAAAAAAGGCACAAAATAATTATCAAGTTATAAGGCGTGTTTAAATACAAGCTTACTCGAGGGGGGCCAATGATCATGCCTGTCCAGTGTGACAGGGTCATATCACTGTCATCCTCCAAACCCCAACTGATGGTTCCATCACCAACTCCTTTCTGTCCTTGTTCAAGTTCTTCCAATAATCGAAAGTTTCGTGGCACTACCACATCTAAGGTTACAATATCCACCATTTATACATTTGATAATATGGCTAGCCAATAATATGAAAATGAAATAAGCTTTAGAAAAATAATCTCTTTAAAGAGTTAGACCAATTAAATTTTTTTTTCTATTTTTTGACACAATCTGACAGCAAAAAATGGAGAAAAGGAAAACAACTAATCAGTCAGAAAACCGATACGATTTTAACCGAACCCTGGATATTGGCAATAATATGCCAAGTGATCCAAATGAAGTCAGACACGTAAAGTTTGATTGAATTTCATTAAATTTGTGTCAACCATACGAATTAAATAATTAAAAACCAAATTTAGAGACGTAAGAATTACCCGCTGATCCTACTCCTGTGGTTGCCATCTTGTATGAAGACAAACTTCTTACGCGCCGGGTTGCCAGATAGATTACACACCTCAAGCGTCGCAACGCAATGAGCCAATCAGCAAACGACAATGCAACATTGTTATCAACTGTATTTAAAATAAAAAAAAAAAAAAACAAAAAAACAAATTAAGACAAAATTTTGCTAATAATCCATGGTTTATTATTCATTGGACAACAAGGGGTATAAGTAACTAGAATAGGAATCCCAGGCAGATCACAAAGTAGTTGAGTACTATTTCATGTAACAAAAAAGGAGTATAAAAAAGAACTCGTGTGTGCGGAATGACAATATTTCAGAACTAAATAGACTCGAGACTAATTTCACCATTATTTTCATGAGGAACGTTTTTAGACCAGCATAGTTAACAGGAAAGTAATTGGTTGAAAAAACCCCACCGTGGCACTTTAGACAATGTGAATTCTATCGCATTTTGCTGAACTGTTCCATCAAGTCTTTACCAAAATGAGTAATTACATAGTCATGGTAGTACATCATGATGCAAAGAGGTTGACCGAGTATGAGCGACATCCACACCAAAACATTACCTAATCGCGGCCCAGCTTTTTTCTCGACAAAGTGAGACACGGCAGACAATGGTATCTGGGTAAAAGATTTAAGTTATTTAAAAATCGATTAAGGTGATAATTGTAATACCTGCAGCATCATGCCAGAGAACGCCCACAAATTAAACATTCGTAATGGGACACTGACCAAGTACTCGTGAAAAAACGCGCTGAGCAGGAAGACGGACACGGAACCGACAGTTTTACCATAGCCTCTTTCGATCAGTGGCATGTACAAGTGCCTAAATATCAAAATTGTATTTTTATATTACACGGATTAACCGATAATTAAGATAAAACATACCTAACGGCCCACCGGTGAATTGGCATGTTCCAAGAGCGCCAAAAAACATCGATATTAGTCGCGTTCCACCAGTCACCATAAAAATCGCGATCGGCGAATTTAAGAACCTCGCCCAACATGTTAAAATAGGAATGGAAGCAAAGATAGAACCAGATGAGCCATAGTAAGTGATTGGGAATCTGTGTAAAAATAGAAAACAGTTTAACAACAATCGTTTCATTAGAAAAATATGAATATCTTATTTGTAGCGCACCGCTAATTTCAATAATCTTTCGGTGGCAGGTACAGGTTCCATTTTCTGCATAAATAAATTACAAGAGTATGATTTATGATCGATGAATCAATGAATAAAGAAAAAAGGACAAACCGAGAATGTTTCGAGCGAGTTTTTAACGCTGGGAATTATCCATTGCTGGAAAAGACCCAGAACAACTTGCATTCCCACTAATACTTCGATGACTCGTTTGATCAAAAACCGCTTGCGGATACGGGAAGTACGTGGAAAATTGAGTTCGTAGCACAGCGTGGGGATTGCCATAAAAAAATACAAGTCATGGACAGTCAGATTATTTGGATAGGATACTACTTCGTTCATAGATTTGCCGTTGTCTACATCAGAAGGATCTAAACAAATACATAGTAAAAATCAGAAACCGGTTTAGAGGATAACTGGCCTTGAATGATAAGTTATATGGCTAGTACGCACGTGGCTGAACAACGGAGAATGCTCGGCGTCGCTGCTGTTGACTTTTACTCCGAACGAGACGGCACCAATAGTTGACGTGGATGTAAGACCACAATTTCAGGAATGTGATTGTGTAAACAGTGCAAAGCAATGTGAGTCCCACTGCATTTACAAATGTTCAGTTAAAAAATAAGAATAACAAACTAAATCTAAAGTGTGATTTACCAAGACCAAATTTGTTTTTTAGCGTCCAACTAGAAATTACTGGAATCATTATGATCAACGACAAATTACAGATATGAAGCAGCAACGCCTGATTCCATCTTATTCGTTCCTGAACGTTGAAAATGATTCAGTTGATGATTACAACAACAAATACAACATTTTCCTTAAATTTTTAATTTACCTTAGCCAAAAGCTTCTCAACCCAGAGAGTAAACAGTATGTGAACATTGATGTCTGATGTAAAACACAAAAAGGTAAATTAAATTTTACCAGTGTGTATATATATATATAAGATTTTTTAAAAAACTTAATGAAAATACTTACAAATAAAAAGATAAACAGATGGATTCTCAATACTGAACTCAGCCGTGCCGCCGTTAAGTACTATTATCCATTGAATGGGATCAATACGGATTCCATATCTAGATACAAATGAATAAATGATAATATATAACACCTGTTCTCATGACAACAAAAGTGTTCCAAGTAAAACAATGAGAAAGTTGTTTTCTTTATACTTGAGCAAATTTTCCAGAGAAAGTCTGAGTCCTCCCATAAACAGCAGTAAGAAACCCCAGTTGACAAGTCCTGTGAAGTCACGAAACTCTGAAGACCATGAAAACAATGAATCCCTAGGCTTGTGACATCTTTATAAAAAAAAACGTTATAATGATATTTAGCTATGAGAAAATGCATGATTATTAATTACGGTTTATCTGGTTGTGATTTCCTGACTTTTTCAGCTTCTTTGGTGATTTCTTCTGCTCTGGCTACAGATTTCGTTCTTCTCAGCCTCAGATTTTGCCTCCTGTCATCAACCAGGTAGGTGACAGATTTTTTTCCATCTATTTCATCTTTTGACAAACTGTTGACTGTTTGTGTTGGAATAGGTTCTGAGGGTTCTATCCTGGCTTCACCAGCACCCTCACTTGGAGGCAGCATTTTGAATTGCCTTGCAAAAAAAATCATTACATAATGAATTATACAGTTTACAGAAACAAAGTCTTAAATTATTTAAGGAATTGGGACCTACTTTTATTTTTTTATAAGAAAAAAAGTGATGTAACAGTACTTTGTTTAAATTCCGTTTTGCAACAGGGTGCCAACTGAATGGGTGGATGTTGAGCTGTTGGTTAATTGCGACGATTTCCACTGCTATTTCTGAGACGATGTGATGTCTATGACTAATCGCTTGTTGAGATCAATATGTTGGTGTTGACTCGTGTCCTCGTCGATCCATGGAGCTCGAAAGATAAGGCCGGTAGGATATGTAAATAGTAAACAAGGGGCAACTCAGTTTTCAAGATGACATTTCCAGGGTCGACAGCTTTACTTTAAACGATTTGAACTTTTTATTTCGTAGAATCTTAGTTATTATTTAAAATAGCTTAAAAAATCAATAATTAAAATTTCTGTTTTTCAAGTTATCATCAATTATTATACACTGTTAAAAACAAAAATACTTTTGTTTGTCATGTTTTGATAAGATACCGTAAATCCGTAATATGAAGCAATCCCAGCACAGCTACATTTTTGCCCAACATATTTTTCTTTCGGTTTGCGGTAGTTTTGGTGTTTTGGTGTATCAGATAAAGAACAAACACGTCAAAAGATAATTAAAGTAGCTCACACGTGCAATGGACAAAATTACTCTATTGACTTTGGTGAACAAACAAAACGAAATTATGAATAAACAAGACCATTGACCAAAATGACATTTCAATATTATGGCGCACAAAATAAAAATGAAAGGAAAATTAAAAAAAAAAGAGATACACATATGGTGTGAATGAAATTGAAGCACCAACGTTTTCTCTTGTCCGACTAGCAATTTTTGCACGCGTGTTCTATTGACAATATTAGGCAATAATTAAAATGGAAATTGCTGAATTTTATGGGGATGAAATCCTATCAGACAGACGGTTAAATAACGGCAACATCAAATACTCATGCCGGCAGACAGAAAAAAAACGAAAAAACGATAATTAAGACGTGAGTTCTTCCAGGATTTCTTCTACCGTCTTCTTCTCCTGACGAAAATGATCCATGTGTTCTCGCGGTATAGTCCAGTCGAGGAGGATCTCGATATTTCCCTTGAGCATGGATCTCGTGTCGAGTTCGGTTACCGATCCCGCCGTCACGTTATCGACTGGCTTGCGTCCCGAGCTCTCGATCGACTTGACCAGAACAATATCGATCAATTTGGATCCGTAGCCGAGACGTCGCAGTCGATTGGGCGTAGAAATGCGTTTCAAAAGAATAGCCAACAGCATCCGCATTCGCTCCAGGGACATCAGCTGACCGTTTTGAACGTTTTGCAATTCAATTTTAGTGCCGTTGGGCAGCTCGACCAATTGCGTCTTGTTGTTGGGTTGTTGATCGGTGGACGGTTCGTTGTTGGCGGATGAATTCTCTTCGTCATTGTCCGTCTCTTCTTGGTTCTCTTGATCTTCCGGATCCTTTTCTTTGGCGTTGTGCGAGGCCGTGTGCAACGTCAGTTCATTTTTCGTCTGGAAGAATTCGTTGCACGGCAGACAGACGTAGGGCCTGAATGAATAAAAGGTGTTGAGTGGGTCAGTCAAACGAATTATGAATTTGTGCACAGACGACTGACCGGTCTTGTTTGTGGATGCAGCGCATGTGTTTCTTGAGGTGAGGCAGTTGGAGGAAAGAGGAAGAACAGAGTTGACACTGGAAAGGCTTTTCGCCCGTGTGCAGTCGGATGTGCAACTTGAGTGCCGTCGAGTGGGAAAAGGCCTGTTTGCATATCTTGCACTTGTACTGCGCAATTTCAAATAAATTAATTTCCATATTTAAAATACATCCGAATGGAATCAAAACAAAGTACCGGTCGCTCGCCAGTGTGCGTTCGCATGTGGACTTTGAGTTGTGAACGCTGTGCAAAGCTGTGGCCACAAGTTTCGCAACTAAAGGGTTTTTCGTCCGTGTGAGTGCGCAAATGTTGGAGGAAATGCCCTTTGAAGGATCGCTGGCAGACTGGACACTGGAAGGGTTTCATGCCGCCGTGGTAGCAGCTCAAATGTTTGCGCAACCCGTCAGATCGGGCAAAAGCTTTGCCGCAAACCGGACACGGGTAATTCCTCTCTCCCGTGTGTCGTCTCAAATGCATCTGAAAACATTTGGAATATCGCATTACAGCAAGTTATTACAACAGTGTCAGATATTTGAACTGAACTCACTTTGAGGTTGGTAGAGCAGGTAAATCTCTGATCGCACTGGTCGCACTGATATGGCCGCTCGCCAGTGTGCGTTCGTTCGTGCTGCAGCAATTGACCGCCTCGTGCAAACTTCTTCCCACAATGGCTGCAAGCGTACTGTTTTAATATATAAATACGAAAACAACGGATGAAATGAATTGTAACCGAAAGAAGATGAAATCGAATCTTACGGGTTTCTCTCCCGAATGGACACGCAGGTGAACGATGAGTCGCTGTTTGACAGGGAAAGCTTTGCCACAAATTTCGCAACAAAAAGGTTTGAGTCCCGTGTGGCGAGCCAAATGGGCCTTGAAAGTGCCCACCTGAGTAAAGGCCTGTTGGCACACGTCGCATTTGAACCTGTGGTCAGATTTGGCAAACAAATGAATGATGAATAAATAAAGGAATAGAAACATGTTTTCAACAATACGGTCGTTCTCCAGTGTGGATGCGGATGTGTTTTTGGAGGTCGGATTTGGCACCGAATCCTTTGTGACACGTGGAGCAAATGTGTTTCTTTTTGCCGGTTTTCTTCGATCCTGTTTCTTCTTCTTCTTCGTCTTCCTCGTCCAATTCTTCTTCGTCACTGGAGACCATTTCTTCATCATCCTCCTCCTCATCTTCTTCTTCTTCTTCTTCCTCAGTCACTGGCTCGTCTTCTTCTTCTTTCACAATTTGTTGCTGTTGGTTTTGTTTCTTTTCTGGCTGTTGAACCGTGCGGCTGCGCAACCGTTTCGTCGATGCCATAACGAAATGGTTAGTCTTTTGGCTATTTTTGAATCGCCAAAGAGGAGATCCAACACCAACAACCACCACCACCAGAAAGAAGAAGAAGAATGTCAGAAAGAATTTCGTGTCGGAAATGGAAGCCGCCACCCCAAATAAAGAAGTGACGTCCGTTTAGTTTCAATTGAAACAAACGAGAGAAATGTTTGTTCTAATAAGGATTGAAGAGAAATAAATGAAGAGAACTAATTAATGAGGAATAATGTGAATAATTAAAATGAAAACAGGTCTGTAGGGAAAAAGAGATGTCGATGGGAGCCGCAGCCGCCAACCACCACTACCATCACCGAGAAAAAGCTGGCAAAGATAAAAACACCCACAAATTGGACGGACAGACCAACTGGACAAAACGACAGGGAGGCAGAACAACACATAAAAAGTGGGCGATGGAAAAAGAGAAAAAAGTCAAAGAAAAATTTGAAACCCGCCTGCCCCAGCCTGTCTATCGTACAGAATGAAACACATAGAAGGAAAACGAGTGTTGAATTTCGCTTCTATATAGTAAACGGCCCCACCAGCACAACACCACATGTGCGTTCGTTTCCCCTCCAAAACTCCCCTGCAACCAACCCACCCACCCACTCAATAACATTAGGGAGGTAGACCGGGGGGAGGGGGAGTTCATATCTGGAGCAGTAGAGGGAACACAGGCAGCACAGAGAATATTCCGATAACAGCCACACACACATACTGCACACGACCAACTCGAGTCAAAATAAAACGAACAAAACCTTTTTTTTTTTAAATCCAAAGATCCCGAAAACAATTTCCCGCAATGAAAAGAAAAACACACGAAACAAATGTTGGGTTCAATAAAATAAAATGTGAGACTTACACGGTGAATTGTGTGATGGAGTTGAAAGATCCACGGAGATGTGAACGTGCGGCTGACGCGGGCGACGGCGATGAACGACGACGACGGCCGCCATGAAATGAACGGCGTCTGCGCGGATTACACCTCCTCCTCTCCCTCCTCCCCCCTTCTCCACTTGAAAAAGAAAAACGGGGGAGCAGAATGCGACGCTTATGCGCATGAGCTTCCCTTCGTTACGCGCAGCAAGAAATTCAAAACAAAAAAATGTGTATAAAAATAGGACCCACCAAATATTCCGGACGACTTTTTTCTTTTCTTTTTCTCCTCCAATATCTTCTTCTAGCGGGTGGGTGAGGCCTTATCGCAACTGCAGTTCACTGCGATTATCTCTAACGGTATAAAGGACAAAAACAAAGTGGTCATTTCGACCATTGACCAAAGAGTAACACAGAGCAAATGAGGATGTGCCCGTGTATACTGTAAACGTCAAACACAGGCACGGCAGAAAAAGAAAGAGATAAGATTAAAGACTTTTGACACACTAAGTTGAGTTCATTTTGTTTCTTGTTGACCAGAAAGCAAAATTTAAAAAGAAAACATCCAAAGGGCAAAGAACCCTCCAGTGGCAAGGTCAGAAAGAGACTTAAACGCCACACAATTGCTGTACAAATAATAATAAGAATTTTGTATGAACCAGCAACGGAAAATGAGGAAATGGTGAAATTGCCGGTTGTTTCTTTATCGGCGTCCACGCCAGTAAAAAATCCAGGCCAATCTAAGACCAACGACGGCCGAAATGCCCAGAATAGGCCACAGTCTCCCACTCAAACTGCTGGATGCTACTGCACCAGGATTGCTACTGGTGTTGGAAGCTGCTAGTCCGGATATCTGGCCCTTTTCAAGGGCTTCTGGGACGTCTGGACGTTTAGGACTAGTCAGAGGTTCGCTCATTAACGAAAACTTGCTGGCAGAAGTTATGAGAACCTCTACCATTTTGCCCATGTAGTTTGGCTCCATCGGGACTAGCACCTTGATCCACGAATGAGTAAAATAATCAGTCATCGATAAGAAGAATGAGTTGGCATTTGTTTACCTGAACGTATTCCTTGTTGTGCCCAACGTAATAATTCTTATCGTGAGAGATGTCCGTAACCAGAACGGACTGCCGTTGACCAACTTGATTATCATATGGTTGATATGACTTGAATAATTCGCTAAGTCGTTTCGTTCGATTTTTCACCTGAACAATCATCAAATAAATAACATGATCTGTTAGTTGCATGACAAATTTAACTGCATGAGTAATTGCAAACCTGTTTAGTTGGAACGCGTTCCATGCGATAGGCGGGAGTGCCTACACGCGGGAAGAATTGATTAATGAATAAACTAGGGAAACGATGTTTGGAACAAAGTTCCATCGTCAAATCAAAATCTTGTTCCGTTTCGGTAGGGAATCCACAAATTATGTCGGTGGCGATTGAAATGCCTGGAACACTGTCGTAAAGAATTGTTTACATAAAGTTCGTTCATTCAAATCTAATAATTCAAATTTCAAAATGTTACCGCTCTCGAAGAAAATTTACGACCCTCTCAAAATCAGCTACGCAGTATTCTCGTTTCATGTCAGTGAGGACTGCATCACTGCCGGATTGAACGGGCAAGTGGAGGAAAGCGTAAACTCGGGGGTGGTTTAGAATTTCAGCGATCGCCTGCGCAACCAAATCATTAAAACTGCGCAAAGTATTTCAGGAAATTTAACGAGATTTACCTCAAGATGTTCAAGGATGTAAGGAGGATTGGTCATGCCTAACCGAAGCATGCATCCATCCGGAATAACTTGAACGAGTTGCCTCAAGAGTTCCGGCAATGAACTCCCAATGTCTCTTCCATAGGCGCCCGTGTCTTCGGATGTCAACCAAATCTCGCAAACACCTTCCTGGAAAGACTGGATAGCTCGGGCTACAATTTCTTCTGGTGGATAACTCCCCAATTCTCCGCGTGCGTGTTTGGTTTTACAATATGTGCACTGATTCAGACAGCCTGTGTTGATTGGGATGATTTCTATCAAAGGATTCTTTCGAATTTTTGGCAACAGCAACGAAGCTCCTCCAGTTTTTTTCTTCTCTGCGTCCTTTTTCGTGCCCAAAAGACGAACGGAATGGCCTAAGAATGGATTTACAATACAATTAGAATTACTGTTGCAAAGTGATTTCAAATGAACAAAACCTTTTAAAGTTTCCTCTACTACTTCAACTACTCTGTCTATTTGCTGAACCCCAATGATACTTAATCCTTGCAAGTAATTTGCTTTAGGTTGTCCCTGTGGAACTAAAAAACAATATCTTGATAAAGAGACCAAATAAAATTATGAGAATGACATAGCATACCACATCCAGCCACAACAACTGGAGTGCCTCTGGCTCTCCCATCATCAATTTCATTTTTGAAGTGGTCCTCTGCAGGTGTTTTAACAGTGCACGAATTGAGAAGCCACAAATCTGCCTCATATTTTTCATCTAAAAATTCAATGTTTATTATTTAGCATAAAACGATTTTTTTTTTACAATGTTATTTACCGGTTAATGAATATCCGTAAGCAGCCAGCTGTCCTGCCATGTACTCAGAATCAGAATTATTGTGAGCGCAGCCTGGACAGAAACCGAGGGAAATAAGTTAATAGGTTGTTTCACGAAATGATCAGTTCACTCACCCCATGTTTTAACCCAAATTTTTTGGGTGCCAGGAATAATGCTGCCATTCTCCTCCACTTTGGGGATAACTTTATTGGACTTGGCAGGATCTTTGTTGTTGGGAGTTTTTTTCACTCGTTTCCCAACAGCATTAGATCTTGCTACAGATCTTTCTAATGCAGTTAAATCTCCTTCTCCTACAATGTCTTCGATATCGTCCAAAACATCATCGGCTGACATGTTCGATGTTGAAAGGCTACACTGGATTGCAAAAGACCTCAAAGTAAAAACTAAAACCAAATGGATAAAGCTCTCTATTGCATGAAAATCAGATTTGAGTATAGCTTGCACACAAGTTTAACAAATTACTTTATACCTATAAGTGCTACAACTTAAAACAAAATTAATGCAAAATCTTTTGAATTAACAGATTTCGCTTCTGTTATTCGTTCCAAATTCTAAACGTGTAATTTTGAGCAGACGACCACGTGAGCTCATACTACTTCACGACAGAGAAATAAAGCCTCTTCTAGTCCCATTCGAAATCCTGTTTCATCTTTTTTAATTCTTAATTCTTTTTCTTATAAATCAATCAGAAATTCAGAAAGAAGTTTTTTTTACCGAGAATCAGTCTCACGCTTTCAAATGTTCATGGTTGTTTCCAACTGGGTTTCAAAACAATAGTAATTGAAAACAAGATCGTTTAGTTGCTTTTTGTATTGTGAATTTGCGACTTTTTGTATTCTAGAATCTACCCGAAATTTTGAATCGAGATGAGATGTTCTAGTAGACTGAAGAAAGAAGGGGAAAGATAGAGAGAAAAGTCCACCCAAAAACTTATTTTTAATGAGAGTTTAGTTGCATGTAAAAAAAGGGATAGGGAATATTAAAGTACTAATTTTAAATTTTTGAGTATCACCAAGACGCAGTTTAAAGGCGTGGCGGATGGAAAGGCAATCATACAAAACAATTACAATTTCAAAAAATAAACAACTCAAAAATAGAACAAAAAGAATTGACAAAAATTTTCAAAACGACCAAATTTTCTAACATTTGTCGAATGCCAATAATTCACTTCTAATAATTCACACTAAATATTATTTCCCTGAAATCCGAGATCCTTGATACATTTTGATTGTCGTTTTATTTCTTCTACTAAAATCTTTTTATTAATTTTCTATTGGCATTGTTTATTTACGCACTTCTTTATTTAAAGGTAATCATGTTGTTTGTATTCAGGTTGCTGGAATCCAAAACTTCTTGCTTGATCCACTCATTGGGAAATTCAGGATCATCCGATTTCATTTCGACTTCACTTCCCGTTCCCAACTTGGAACCCAAATTTTCTCGGTTGGTGGTGGAAATATGTTGCCAATCTTGACTTCGACGTTGATCTTTCGTGGGCGTACGTTCGTTCGTGAGACTCAAAAAAGCTGCTTCCTTGGCCAGTCGATAATCGTCAGGATTCTGATCTGCGGCATTGGGTTTACTACCACTGTTGTAGTAATGATGGTGATGATGGTGATGTTGCTGGATTGAAGGTTGAGGTGATGTTTGTTGTACTGCTGCAAGTGGTAATAGAGGTGACTGTCGTGCGACGGCGGAAGGCGAAGGCGTCAGAAGACGTCGATTCGAAAAAATTATGTTCCTATTGGGAAGTCCATCGGAAGACATGAAGTGGAATTCAGTTTTCTTCATTTCTGGTGAATCGATAACTGATTCTTCCATTATTGGATGAATACTCAAATTTAACGGTTCGTTGGTTAGAAGATTGTGCTGTTGTTGCTGCTGTTGTTGCCGATTGTGTTGTTCTTCTTGTTGTTGCGACGCTGCAGAAGGTTGCGAGAGACCATCTCGCGGCTGTTGTTGCTGAAGTCGGATAACGGATGAAGCGTGAATGCCGTCCAGAGGAGATTCCGGTCGATGAGGTTCGTACGGTTGTAAACAGGCGAAGCATTGAGTGGCTCCGGTTTTGGCATCAATTAATCGGGCGCAGTCGTAGGATCGATAGCGATAATCCGGCAAAGTGAAATAATTCTGCCCGGCCAATCCTTGCTCCAAGGCCTCCTTCGGATGGAATTGGTGGACACGTTTGAGAACGCTGCCACGTCCGTGGCAAACGGTGGCGCCTCCATTGAGAGAATCCAAAAGCGGCTTGACGAGACTCGGATCAATTCCACCGGAAGTGAGAGAGCGGAAAGTTCCAGAGCGTACACAGTGGCCCAATACTTCGAACCAATAGGATAAATGGCGATCGACGAGGAGTCGCATTAAATGCGTTCGATAACCAAATGATGGAACGCGGAAAGTAGCAAACGAAGGTGGTTTAATTTCCAACCAGATATCGCCTCGATCATCGGCGTATTCCAAACACGATAGGCCGCAGGATCGCACCATAGATAGCAAAGCACCAAACAGCCCTACTATTATATCATTATTATTCAATTAAGTCAGTTGGATGTGAATAGTGATTAAAATGTATTTACCTGCTGGGAAAAGTTCCAGTCCTGGTGCGGACGTCGACCGAGCCCTCCTTTTATTTTCCCGTTGCAAAATGATCGATCAATCGTTCAAGAACAACGCACACAATTTAGTTTTTTTTTTTGTTTTTTTGTTTTTTTTTTTGTTTGTGAACAGTTGGATAAACAGAATGAGACAAGGAGATAAAAATCCATAGAGAAAAAGAAAAAAAAAAGTAAATAAAAACAATTTAAATAAATTGAAGTAAAAAGAAAGGGGGATATGTATTAAAAAATTGTAAAAATAAAATAATTATCGTGTTCGACTGACGACAAAACCATTACTTTGAACGCTAACTCGATAATAGTAAAACAATGTCAAAAACGGACCCCAATTCGCTATTATCAGTACCCATCAAAAATAGAAGAAAAGAAGAAGATGAGGGATGGAAGAAGGATCGGTTCGTGGAGGGAAATGTTCCCGTGAATCCGTCACTGATGTAATCGTGTGTGTTTCTATTCAAGAAAAGGAGCGGTTCAGATCGAGATTGAGAGTTGAGCTCAGAAGATTGAGCCATTGACTAGGCATCGGACTGCCGCCGTTGCCCATTGCGGCTTCAAGCTCCATCATCCGATCATCACCCGGACTGTGTGAAGTTAATCAACAGGCCAAGTTTCAGTTTCAAAACCAATAAGAGAAAACAGACACAAAAGACATCATAGTAACGACTCCAATCCAGTGGATTCTTTTGTCTAACAAATTCTATCTCCATTCTTCCTCCGTTTATAAAGATCCTGATTTCTCAATTGCAAATCTAAAATACTATCCAAAATCGACCGTGTAGAATTTACGATAATCTTAAAATGAATGGAAAAATTGAAATTTCATGACTTACTCTTCGTTGATCAGCATCTGTTGCTGCTGTTGTTGTTGTTGCAGTTGTTGATTCTCCAAACTGGCAGCAGCGGCGGCCGCGGCAGCTGCAGTGACCGCATGAGTCGAAGTTAAAACTGAAGTTCGTCGCTGCTGCTGCTGTTGTTGAAGGGCCACATTACCACCACTCATAGAGCTTCCTCCATTTCCTCTAGCACGGCCATCCTGGATGATGGAGCGGGAAGGTTCTTGCGACTGAAATGTCGGGGCTGGAGTAAAATCATGTTCAAACAAACTGCTGGAAACCTGCGATTGAAAATAAAAATGTTTTTAAATTAGTAATCTCGAAAATGATTGAGAATTGAAATACCTGTTGGAATGAAGGGGAAATGAGATTTCCGCTAGGAACTCGACGACGATCAATTGGCGATACATCCGTGGAACGAGATCCGTTATTGTTGGATCGATGCCCCACGATGGATGACTGATTATGATGGCCTGGATGTCGCGAAGGGCTGTAGACTTCCGTAGGAGAAAAGGCCACGCTGTTGCTACTGCTGGACGAAAGTTGCCTATCATAAGGATCGGAATATCCTCCGCGATGACGGTGGAAATCGGAAGCGTCCACGGAGGATGATGACTGTGCTGGATGATAAGGTAAAGGACTAATAGACTGATGATGAGTGGACGGCCCTCCTGTGCTGTTGGACGAATCGTGAAAATTCGTCATGATGGCAAAGCTTCTGCCAAATTCCGTCTCTGGATGATGTATCGCTCCTTGATCCCGATTATGCGAATGGATAGTCGGAAGTGAAGGACGCGATGGATCAAATTCAATATCTTCGTTATCCCTTCTGGCTTCCTCTTCCTCTTCTTCATCATCATCTTCTTCGTCTTCTTCTTCAAGACGGATTTGCGGATGATGGTGGTAATAGCCGGAAGAATGCAATGGGTAACCGAAAGCTTCTAAAGGAGGAGGTGGTCGTTGACTAGTTGCGGGAAGAGGATCCCTACTGCTAGTCGGGAGTTGCGAAGATCCTGGGAATTCAATAGAAGACGAAGAAGAAGGCACCATCATGGAACCATATCCAGGACGAGGTTCCGGGGTGGTCGAACTTTGACCGCCTCCTGTCCCAGCAGCAGAAGTCGATGGATTTCCACTGCGACGATCCGCCATTCCTTTATTTTGCGGACCCTACATAAAAAGAAATAAAAAATAGCAAAGTTAGTGAGAAAAATAAGATATAATGAGAAGCCCTTTGTGATCCACGATTCTGATAACAGAAGACACTTTTGACAGGTAAGGAGCATTTTAACAGGTAAAAAAAAAGTCACTGTAAAAATTGTTAATGCAGGGCATTTCTTTTTTCCCACACGGAATAACCAATGGGCCATCTCGAAATCGCACTAATAGGGAAGGCGACATGTGTCCGGTCCACAATCGGGGGGGTTAACCGAAAAAATCCGAAAAAAGTTTCTATTTTTATCTACAATCATCCCTTAGCGTTCGGATAAACCCTGACCTGTGACAATCGAGAAAACATTTGGTAGGCCTATACACCAGTATTGGGAAATTGTCGGTCGGCTCGTTAAAATCGTACGTGACCGTCTGTCCCTTTTTAAAAATTTTGCTTTTGTGGTGGAAACGCCCCATAGCAACAACAGTACCTTCCGTCTCCTTTTGTTCCATTTTTGTTGGGAAAGGTCACATGAGGTCGTTTCAATTTTTTCAGGTCAACAGTGAAGGGAAAATGAGGCCACAAAAATCTAAAAAAAGAAAAGAAAAATACTCACGATGTTGTGAAGTCGTCGAAAACTGTCGAGCCATCCGTTGGAAGCGGCAAAATTGGGAATGTTCAAATTCCGGGCGATGGATCGAGCCTCTCGCTGGAGCATGGGACCAGTGACTCGTATGCCCATATTCTTCTGCCTGTTGTACCAGTCCCAAACTTTTTGATTCGTTTCTTCATTACCCGTTCTCCTAGAACGTCTTTTCCGGGCGCTAATGTGCGGATTAGATTCCGCCTGTTTGTCTTCCCACTCTTTTAAATAAGCATCACGTTGACCCAAAATGTTGAGGATTTGAGTCTTGCCGCATCCGAATTGCAGCGCCAATTGGCGCATACTTTTACCGGACGTTCGGGCCTGGATCACCTGAATCCGTTCGGCGAAACTTAATTCTTGTCGTTTATTCCTCGTGGCTGTAGTGGTCGTTGTTCCAGTCGTTCCAGTCGTGGCCGTAGTGGCCGATCCGGATGATCCAGCTCCCTTGGCGGATGAAGTTGATGATGGAGTAGACGTCGTAGTAGAAGCACCAGGTGAGATTTGATGAGTTGAAGTCGATGGTAATATTGGTGGCGTCACTGATCCTTCCATGACGACATCGTGATGATGATGTCGTTGTTGTTGCTCGATGGAAGAAGAAGAACTCGGCATTTCTTGTTGAATGGATGCTAGTGGAGGTGGTGGATTAGGTGGAGGTAACGGAGGAGGTGGTGGTGATGGAGGTGTCGGACTGCAGGATCCTCCAAGTGATTTTGACGTCATGATTTCTTAGTTATTCGCTGAGTTCTAAAAACAACAAACACCAACGGAAGATTTAAAATGTGCGACCACACGCAACCCCTCTCAACAAACGACTAAATGCGACACTGGGAATTTTTATTGCACTGAAGAGGACGTATGTAGACGTAATGTAAAGAGTCTACGTGGTCTAAATAAAAGGGAAACTATTAAATGAAAATTAAAAGAACCCGTGAAGACATGTCAGATTTCGGTGACGACCGGACAACGACTGAAAAGCTCATTGTCAGAATATGACCTCAAAAGTAATAGAAAAGAATTGAAGGATGAGAGAGTAAAAATATAAAAGAATACGAAATGGTCAGTTTTTCGGATGGGCAGAGAGGTCAAACGACGGACTCAACAGAGGTCAATAGACCTCGGGATATGCCGGGAACAAAAAATTGGGGCAGGAAAGAAAAATTTAATAATAAACCTTGTAAAACGAATGAATGAAATAACAATAATTTACGGGGGCAAAATCTAGTTTTCTCGAAAAATAATTTTGCATTTGTCAATTTTTTCCCTCGTTAAATTATTATTTTTTAAACAAAAAGAACAAATAAATTTACCTGGCAATATCAACTGGTTTGGCGGTCAATCTGCTTGTGGGCATGAATCCTGCCGGCGTGACGAGACATTAAACAGGACCAATCAAACGGTTTGAAAAGACGAGATTCCATATGTCATCTGCTGCCGAACAATTTCACATGCAAATATACATGTCTGGTAATAAGAAAAACCTTATTGCAAGGTTATTGTTTTGTTCAAGACATATAGTAGACACACAAAACACTTGAAGAAGATCACTGCTGTTCGTTTTTTTTAAATAAAAGTTGCGTCAATTAACCTGAGAGACTAAATAACCCACCACCCGTGTAGAGAGAGAGAGAGACAACAGGACCGGCTGCTGTGCTTCTTCTATCTAATCTGTGAGTCAGACACGAGGTGATTATTCCCTTTTGAATAAAAAAGGCCCTGTCGGCCGACGACCACCATCCCCCCACCACCACCAACACCCCCTTCTTTTTCGCCAAGTCACCCCCCCCTCCCCTTTTTGTGACTGACCTGTGGGTACAGACAGACACAGACAAACACAACGATACCCCGCGCAACAGGCTGGAGAAAGAGTGGGTATTATACCACCGACAGAGAGGATGGGAGAAAGTAGCACCTAGGGTAGCACCTAGACAACAAAAAAAAACCAGACTGGACGAAAAAATATTTCGACGTGTCGTCGTACGATCCGGTCTGGAGGCCGGATTTCTCAACCCCCTTTCAGCCCACTCCACCTGTGTATTCTCTTCCTCCCATTCCTAGACGTGTATCAGACCATTCATAAAGGTCTGTTACGCAACAAGCTGTGAATTGGTCGTAACCGGTTTTTTTTCCCAAGGCCGTTTAGCAACCCCAACGAGATGTTGCATAACAAAATGTTCATAAGCTTTACTTTTTTTCCATACCTTTTAAAGGTAAATCACATGGGAATTTCAAATCCCAAACCATTTTTAAAAAATATACTTTAATCGACGTCATGAAATATAGATAGTAGGCATCGCTGTTATAAAGAATTGTTTTCATACCTTCAAAATTATGTCTGCTTACAAAACGATGAGTCTATGTTCTATTTCAAATACGTCGTCTCCTTTTAATTAGCCCAATTAAATATATAGGAAACCAATATTCCCACGTCGATTTGGAATTCTTTGAAGCCAATGTTCATTGGTTTATGTTTGGGTCGGGTGATTCTGGAAACATTCCGTCCATCCAAGTCCTTTTTCGTCAGGTGGGAAGCTTTTCGAAGAAATATTTTAGGGCTTTGGTAAAAGTTGGCTAGTGATTGTAAATCTATACATTTCTCATTATTAAAAAATTAAAAAAAATAGGTCACATGCTAGAATTTTTCATCAATCTTCAACTATGGCAAAAAGCAAATTTGAGTATGTAAGGCTTTTTGAAACTGAAGACCGCTGCTTGCCAAATTCCTGTGAGTGAATATTTCTTTTTCAATTCGTTATTGGTTGTGAATACAATTTATTGGAATTAGGGATTGTTGTCCGTGTGGATGGAAAGGGATTTCACAAGTTCTCAACGGAACATGATTATGAGAAACCCAATGACATGAGAGCTCTATCTCTCATGAACAAAGCTGCAACATCGGTCATGGAAGAATTTAAAGACATATGTCTGGCATATGGACAGAGTGACGAGTACAGCTTTGTCTTCAGGTATTACCGTTAATGCTTTTACATTTATTCCTTAAATGCATTTAAATCTATTATAGGAAGGAGACTCAAGTTTACAGCAGAAGAAGTGCCAAATTATCTACAAATGTGTGCAGCCTCTTTACTTCTGCTTTTGTTTATTACTGGAGTGAACACTTTCCCTCTAGCAAACCGCTTTATCCACCTGTGTTTGACGGTCGAACTGTGCTTTATCCATCTAATCAGAATATCAGAGATTATCTCAGTTGGAGACAGGCAGATTGCCACATAAATAATCTTTACAACACGACATTCTGGGCCTTAATACTCAAGGCAGGTCTCACCGCGGTAGAGGTAATAAAGTTTTGATTTCTTACTTTTTTTCTATTTGCTTGATTGTTTAAACAATTGAAACTCTTTAGGCCGAACAGAAGCTGAAAGGGACACTTTCAGGAGATAAAAATGAAATCCTTTTTTCTCAGTTCTCTATAAATTACAACAAGGAGCCAGAAATGCTCCGTAAAGGAACGATTCTCGTTCGTCGGAAAGTTCCAGTTGCTCTACCTGATGGAAGTGGAACACGAGAAAAATCTCAAATCGTCCAGCTGCACACAGATGTTATTGGTGACGAATTTTGGAACGAAAATAATCATCTGTTGACCATTTCCTAAATGTGTTAGTGTTAATACAACAAATTTGAATTAACATATATTTACACACCGAATAAATCTACAGCCACATAGACGAATTACCAAATAGTGTTAAAAAGTAACCAAAAAAAGTAGGGAAGAGGAGTAGTCTAATATAATCTGATTTCAACGACAGGACAATGGTAATAAGATAAGCTATTGAACGTGGGAGAAGAAAAAAAATCATAAACAAAAGGTTCATTGGCTTAGATGGCTTGTGTTGGTGCATTTGTTCTTAGAAGATGGGAATGTAGTTATCGATCTTGGCGCGATGCTTTTGAGCGACGCACTCGGATATCCAAACAATGTTGCGACACTCTTGCTCTTTGAGCTTTAAATAAGAGTAAAATACGCCAAAGTGGAACTGTTGCATGAATCCGTACATGTTCAATTTCACCTGTTGATAAATTAGTTGTTAGGCTGCAATTTCAGTCGTCAGAAATAGGGTTTGACTTACTTCGTATTCGAAAAACTTGTCCTCGAGGGTCTTTTCACCGGGATTGTTACCAGAACCATCAAACAGCTCTTTATACTCCTATACAACCCGATAAATCGTAATCAAAATCATTTGGAAATAAAACTGTCAATTACCGCATAATATTCGGCAATCCCACGGACTTGCTCAAAATCGTCAGCGCGAGCCAAGGCCGCGAGACCGTCAGGATGAAGTCGGCCACATGTCGGATACAATTTAACTCGGTCGTCCTTGGAGAGTTCAGTGCCGAAAGAGTTGATAGTAATGATCAAAGCGCGGCGATCAGCTTCAAACTAAATTAGCAGTCGTAAAACTTAATAGAAATTCACAGGAATTGCACAATAAAATTTGAACTTACTGCTAAAATTTCACACATGACCTCAGCAGTGGTTCCTCCCAGTGTTTGGCAGTACTGGTAGAATGATTCAAGATATGCTTTGTACAGGGTGTTTCGAATGATCTCAATATTCATTTCATCCAAATCCTGCTCGCTGATGCAATCTACAAAGAAAGGAGCCAAGGGAGTGTCTACCAGCACAGCATTGTAAAGCTCAGCTGGAGTAGAAGCAACATGAATAGCTTCCATTTGCTCAAAACTTCCCAAAGGATGGCACTTGCTGATTAGCTCAGTGATGGGACGATGATGCAAAGTGCCTGTAATCAACAATATGATGTTGTCAATCATGTAGCTGTACCTGCAAACGTAAAAAAATAAAGAAGAATAATGACACTGCAGTGGAACGAATAGCGCCACAACTCTTATTCATCATACGTAATGTAATCCAAGAAGGTAGCCAGAGGTTCAACAGCATGATTTCTCATGTGCTGAAATTCAATGACTAGTTTTTCCCTCAGACGATCATCAATAACGGAAACAGCCAATGGACTAGGTTCATTAGCCAAGAATTGTCCATAATCGGTGCTCTGCAGATGCAGCTTCAAATCTAGAAACCAAGCAAATTAATGAAGAACATTACGCTAAATTGAGGAGTGTTCGGTAAACATTACCATCAAGTGTTTCGCACTGCACCAAGTTGATGTAATCCGCCTGTTTCAGGACTCCGTTCTTAAAACCACGGCAAAGCCCCTCCAAGTAGCCGTTGTCGATGTTGAATTCTTGAAATCTCATTTTACCACTTAAATATGTTCTAGCGACCTGTTTGGCTAAGTAAAAGCTAAGAGAAAATAATCAAAAATTGACCCGGATAGACCAATGTCACAAGACGACAGATCAGAATCACATGACACTTGGTACGGGGTTGCCGTTGAAGTTGATTGTTATTAAAATTAATTTGAAGTAAAATGTCAACCAATAAACTGTTTTAACTAAATTTATTATTTAGGAAGTAAATAAGGATATTATTTTGATTTATTGGCAAAACTTATTACTTTATTTTTCAAAATCATACAACAGAGCAAAATTGAGTCCGCTTTGATCCGCACATTTGAACCCAATATTGTTTTGACATGTTGATACTGAACTCTCTGTTGTTTCCAAAAGCAATAATTAAATTTGATTATACTGTTGGAAAAAATTGCATCTCACCGTAGATGTCTTTCGAAAATACAAACTACAGTCAACTTATTTTTTCTTATTTCAAATCTTAAATTTCGGCACACACTTTGCATTCGGATCTTTATATAAGTCACATCTGTTTTCCTTGATATTATGCAATCAGATCCCCAGGGCCAGTTAGAGTGCCTGGGCACTGGACAGTGAGGCACTGACTTTATTTTATTTTATTTTTTGTAACTACACGCCAGTACGCCACGTCAATTATGCAATCCTAATTCTTAAGCGATGGATAAAAAAAAAGTCACATTGCAATTCTCCCCCTATAATAAAAACAGTTAAGCTAATGATGCAAAACCCCCGGGAGTCGCCAATTGCCATGCCGGAACCGGGAATGGGATTGCCGGCGCCGTGGATCCCACGGAATCACTAGCAAGTACAGGCTTCAGTCTTAGCCATAAACTCTGTGGAGAATGGAAAACATTATATAATATAAATAAGGTGCAAGACAAAAAAAAAACAGATCGTTCGCTTTAATGACTAAAAAAAAACAAGCAAACAAATAAATTAGAAACACTGTACTTGTAGAATGCAACTGCGTTAAGGACTTAAGGTATCCTAAATTGTTTTTGTAGGCGTGTCAATTCAATTTTGCCGCCAGATGTCGTGACTCACCGATGGGTATAAAAAGTGGTGCAGACCACGTCGACGGTCTCTTTTTACTCCCGATCATCGTGCAAGTATTCTGTAAGCGTAGCTCCAAAGTCCCGAAAAAGTCGCATCATGAGCAAACCAGCGTACAAAGTTGGCAAGTGGAAATTATACCGTGTTTATTTATTTTTGAGTGTCATTACTTACGTATTGTTTATCATTAACAGCTGACATCTCCTTGGCTGATTTCGGTCGCAAAGAAATCATTTTGGCCGAAAATGAAATGCCCGGTTTAATGGCCATTCGTAAGAAGTACGGCCCATCTAAACCCCTGAAAGATGCGCGCATTGCGGGATGTTTGCATATGACTGTTCAGACTGCCGTTTTGATTGAAACTCTTATTGAGCTTGGTGCCAAGGTATATTGTTATTTTGAAACATGACATTCGGAAATGATATTTTTAAGTTTTTGTTCAGGTTACCTGGTCCAGCTGTAATATTTTTAGCACCCAAGACCACGCTGCTGCTGCCATTGCTGCTACTGGTGTCCCAGTCTATGCCTGGAAAGGAGAGACTGATGAGGAATACATCTGGTGTGTTGAACAAACCATCTACTTCCCTGATGGACAGGTAATGATAAATTAAATTTACTTATATTATTTTTTACTGAAGGTTGAATCTTATGTCTTTTTATAGCCTTTGAACATGATTCTTGATGATGGAGGTGACCTGACCAACTTGGTTCATGACAAATACCCTCAATTGTTGGAGGGCATCAAGGGTATTTCAGAGGAGACTACTACTGGTTAGTGAAACTTACTGCTGCTAAGATCTGACATATTGACAGTTTTGATAAATTACTTTTTGTAGGAGTTCTTAATCTTTACAAGAGGGTCAAGGATGGATCATTGAAAGTGCCCACATTCAATGTCAATGACTCTGTCACAAAGGTACAAATATTTAAATAATTTTACAATAGAATTCAACTTACACTGTTTGTTTGTTTTATCACAGAGCAAATTCGATAACTTGTACGGATGCCGCGAGTCTCTTACGGACGGTATCAAGCGAGCAACTGATGTTATGATTGCTGGAAAGACCTGTGTTGTTGCCGGATATGGTGATGTCGGCAAAGGATCTGCCCAGTCATTGAGAGCTTTTGGTGCTCGTGTTCTCATCACTGAAGTTGATCCCATCAACGCTCTTCAAGCATCGATGGAGGGTTACGAAGTAGTCACTATGGATGAGGCTGCCACAAAGGCACAAATCTTTGTCACTGCCACCGGTTGCAAGGACATCATCCGCCCCCAACACTTCAACGCCATGCGTGATGATTCCATCGTCTGCAACATTGGCCACTTCGATTGCGAGATCGACGTCAAGTGGCTCGAGGCCAACGCTGTAGAGAAGATCACCATCAAGCCTCAGGTATTTAAAAATAAAATGGCCTTGATCCTTGGGAAACACGATGGTATTGAACGTCTTATTTTAACATCTTAGGTCGACCGCTACCGTATGGCCAATGGTAATCACATCATTCTCTTGGCTGAGGGAAGACTGGTTAACCTTGGCTGTGCCATGGGACATCCTTCTTTTGTCATGAGTTGCTCCTTCTCCAACCAGGTTCTGGCTCAAATTGAATTGTGGACCAAGCCTGGCCAATACCCAATTGGTGTTCACATTCTACCCAAGAAGGTATCTTTTCCGTACAATCAGTCGATAAATTTCAATACTAATTGTCTTCCTATTTTTATAATGACTTAGTTGGATGAAGAAGTCGCTGCTCTGCACTTGGAGAAACTTGGTGTTAAGCTGACCGTTTTGGAACCGGAACAGGCCGGTTACTTGGGAATCCATCACGAGGGTCCCTACAAGCCAGACCACTACAGATATTAAAGCAATCTAAAATCTTGTTTTAATTAAAACATGTCCTTTTTTTGTTTAATTTTTGTTTATTTTTTACGGTTGCCAGCACGATCTGTTCCGTATATTACCGCGTATCAAAAATATAAACCAGTTTCTTTCGAAGTTTCCATGTACCTGTTTCGAATTTTGTAGTGCCCTAGGGCTTCTTTGTTTACCTTAGTCTCTAGTGGTCCCGTGGCTTGGCCTTCATTTTCCCAGTTCCTTGTTCTGAAAGTTCATTCTGTTGGCTTCTCTCTAGCTGTTCAGTTGTGGAAGAGAAGTTCTCTAGTTTGACTGTTACAAGACTTAATTTAAAAGAAAATGAAGATTACCATTGTACTCATTGCTTGCGCCATTGGGCTGATCGAGGCTCAAAATGGTTTGAAAGTTGATGTAGTTTCTCTTCCTAGTAATTGCCTGCAGAAATCACAAAACGGCGACTTTCTCTCAATGCATTACACTGGCACACTAACTGATGGCACAAAGTTTGATTCAAGGTAACGTGCATTATTAATTTCTCAATAGCATCAATGTTAAATTAAAGAATTTCTCAACAGCTTCGACAGGAACCAACCGTTTCGCTTCCGTCTTGGTTCTGGGCAGGTCATTAAAGGTTGGGATTTAGGTTTGACTGAAATGTGTCCAGGTGAAAAACGCAAGTTAACGATCCCAAGCGCGTTGGGTTACGGCCAGAGAGGAGCTGGTAACGTGATTCCAGGAGGTAAGCAATTATTTGATGATTTCTATAAAGCCAAGTCATTTTACATAGCTAAATCACTTCAAAATACTAATTCATTATACCTTGATGATAATATTAGGTGCTACTCTTCTGTTTGATGTGGAGCTTGTCAGCATCAGCAAGTCATAAATTCCGTGGCTTCATATCTTCAGCCAATAAGAGAGACGATAACGTAGGACGGATTCGTCACTCCAATCAAGTTCGCTTTTTCTTGTGATTTTTCAACCTACGTGGGAATAAACGCAATAAAAACATTTTTATCGTCATTAAACCCAAATGTACCGTTATTTACCTAGTGTGTTTTTACACTTGTGGCGTTGTTGTACGGGACTCCCCTTTACGACACATACCGCTGATTGCGTGTCGCAAGACTAAAAATGAAATGTCAAAGATAATATAATCGGGTGTGGCAAAGGTTTCTCCTATAAGAACACCAAACATACGTAATTACGTACACAGAGTGGTGCACTCGACAAGAGTTACAGGTAAGAAACATTTTTCTCTAACCAAGAAAGGAAACGTTAAATTTTAAAAAATGTGGAATACTTCTATTGGTACTGAATTGCATAGCTACATGCATTACAATCGGTTACAGTAAAGAAACCTTTAGTTCAATCCGTAATCCTTGCTAAACAGATCCTACGACTTTAATTATAGCTCTTTTTAAATCAAGTTTGAAACCATGACGGAATCTTCTAGACGAACCTACTGCCTTTTAAAATGGCTCTTTGTTCTCAACATTATTTGGCTGGCTAGTGCACAGAGCACCTTTTTCGAGTATGTAAATGTTTGAAGTTTATCTAAAAAAATAATATAACTTCCTGCTTTCGTATAAAATGCAGGATCTCGTCGCCATGGGTTTGGACCTGTAAAGAAAAAAAGTGCCTTCGGACAAGGGCATCTGAAACAACCCAAGGCCAGTCAAATGCCGTTTGCAAGTTAACTTGTTATGATTCAGCAACTTTATGGCCTTTGCCTACCGGTGAAACGAGTTTGTCTAAAGATGTTAGCGCCTTTTTCGCCAACAACGTTCGAATCGCCAAACTAACATCAAATTCGACAAAGGTATTTTTAAATTTTCCCACGAAATTCTAGACACAAATATTTACGTAAATGAACATTGCAATAAACGAAAACAAGACAGAGGACATGCTAAAAGAGGCTGCCGCCATTTTTTCGGAGCACATAAAACAAATGGAAAATAACGGACTTGGGGGTTCGACTCGCGATTGTTCAGTATCGGCCAATACCTGCGCCTCAGCTGCACCGTACAGCTCATCTGAACATTTATTTAATGTTGAAGTCATCGTCACTCAGAACATAGCACCATTGGCTCTTGATACAGACGAGTCGTACACACTGGACGTCAAAACGACCAATTCCGTTACAACGGCCTACATCGTAGCTGAAACTTTTTTCGGAGCCCGCCACGCCATGGAAACGCTGAGTCAACTCATCACCTGGGACGAACTGTCAAATAGTTTGGTAGTGATTCAAAACGCTCACATTGAAGATTCGCCCGTCTTCCCACACCGCGGCTTCGCTGTTGATACGGCACGCAATTACATGGAAATTTCGCTAATCAAGCGCATCATAGACGGCCTATCTTACAATAAACTCAATGTTCTTCATTGGCACATGTCCGACTCTAATTCCTTCCCTTTTGTCTCGACCCGAGAGCCCCTTATGGCCATTTACGGGGCCGCTTCTGCTCGTAAAGTCTATCGCCCAGCTGAAATTCAAGAATTGGTCCACTACGCTCAAGTCCGAGGTTAAAAGTTAAAACATATTCTAACACATGAAGTTCAAAATTAATCAAATTATATTACCACAGGAGTCAAAATTATTCCGGAATTGGACGCTCCAAGTCACGTAGGTGCTGGATGGGATTGGGGGCCTCTTTACGGGATGGGCGACTTGATTATTTGTCTCGACAAGCAGCCATGGGACGAGTATTGTGCGCAACCACCGTGCGGAATCTTCGATCCCACCAACGACAAAATCTATACCGTGTTGAAAAACATTTACAAAGATATGGATGACGTATTTCAAAGCGATATGTTTCATATGGTATGGTTTAATATAGTTAACCAGTTATATAATATAATTAATCATTTATATCCCTATTATTATAGGGCGGCGATGAAGTCAACATGAGATGCTGGAACGAGTCGGAAAATATCACAAAATGGCTAGCTGATAAAGGATGGGATAAAGATCCGAATCCTTATTTGAAATTATGGAGCTACTTTCAGAATCAATCTTTGGCTAAATTGGTAATTCAGAATTTGTCTAACACTTAATTTTTATCTCTGACCCCCCTCTATACATCGAATGATAAAAAACAAAACAGGACGAGGCTCACGGAAGGACTCAACCTGTAATAATTTGGAACAGCGATCTTACGGCCAAGGAACACGCAAAAGACTATTTAGACCCCAATCGCTACATCATTCAGTATTGGAATACATGGAACAACACGATTTTGAAAGATCTTTACGAAGGCGGTTACAAGCTGATTATATCCAACTATGACGCTCTTTATCTCGACTGTGGATACGGAAGTTGGTAAATATATAATTAACTGATAGTATAAACATAATCCATATATAATATTACAGTAAGGTTTTACAGACATTGGAATAAGTAATTATTATCTTATAGGGTTGGAAACGGGTTGAACAACTGGTGTCCTCAATACACTGGATGGAAACTGATTTACGAGAACAGCCCTAGAGTCATGATTCAAAACTTCAGTCTACCTTATAACAAAGATCAAATCTTGGGTGGCGAGGCAGCATTATGGGCTGAGCAGGTTGGATTAATTTGCTACATGTCTGTTTTCAGTTGACAAACAGATTAAATTAAAACTATTTTTTGGAACAGTCTCAAGGGGGTGCAATTGAAGGCAAAATATGGCCACGGTTATCTGCTCTAGCTGAACGGTTGTGGACCGATCCAGACACTAATTGGTTTGCTGCTGAAACCCGTCTGCACATTCAGCGTGAAAGGTGGAATACTTTACAGATTACACTAACAACATGTTTCATTCTTCCTTATTCTAACGAAATCTTTAAATAATAATAGAATGGTGGAGAGAGGCATTACCGCCGATGCATTACAGCCGGAATTTTGCGTGCAGAACGATGGTAGCTGCATACTTTAATGATTTACGCTATTTCACAATATCCTGTCACTTTAAATAACAATATATAGTTATTCCTCCAGTCACAAATAAACATACTTACTGCTCACTTGGTTTGATAATGTTTCTCAAAATTGTTTTGATGGTGTTTTTAAAAAACCAGCACTGCTGGAAATTTTAGTATTTCGTCTGCTACGTGTGGATATTTTGTTCTATTTCTATTTCTTGACATTGCCTGCCACCTATCCGCCGTTATCCAATCAAGAACAAACATCAATCACCGAAATTCAAAATTGATTTGACGTAACACGTAACGTCATCAGTCTCTTCATAATCACCAACATTAACCACGAAATAAATTTATTATTTTCCAAAAGTACAAAAACTTAATACCCCATAAAAATTCTAAATCAAGTTATTTACGATCATTTGCGTGTTCATAGATACTGACATCACAAAGAGTATCCCCACTCTTTAATCCATCCGATACTATCGGCACTTGCTTTAGTCGGTTTGTATTCCAACCCTATGAAACCCTCGTAGCCAAGATCTTCTAACAATTTCAAAATGTAGCGGTAGTTGATCTCTCCTTCGCTGTCAGGCGAATCACGAGTTGGCGCTTGAGAAATTTGAATATGGCCTGCAAATTGAGTTATAAGTGCGTTCAAAATTAATTGCGCAATACAGTTATCAAATCGAATAATTACCAATATATGGCAAAAGCTCCTTAATCCGGTTGGTCAAATTGCCTTCAATTAACTGCAAATGAAAAATATCTAGCTGAAGTTTTAGCGAGTCGCTGTTAATCTCTTTCACCAATTGCAAAGCTAAGAAAACAAAAAGTCGATAATAAAGTAAAATCCTATCACATCATATCCTAAACTCACCTTTACTGACAGAATTCATAAAGTAATGGGGAATCACAACTTCTGAAATAGGTTCAATTAAACCAACGAAACCTTTTTCTTTAAAAACTTTGGCGGCATACTCTAGATTGTCCTTGTAAACATCGTCCATTGCAGTGTCTACAATTCCGGAAAATTTCTTTCCAGCCATAATATGAATTCTGAAATAATTCAAAATATAGTATTATCTGGTACTTGTTCATGTGCTTTTAATGCCCAATTATTTAAAAAAAATCAATGTTTTACTTTTTGCAGTCTAATGCGGCTGCGTATTCCATAGTTTTCTCCAGACTTTCTCTAAATTCGTTCTGTCGTCCGCTCATGATAGCAAGGCCCAATTCACCACGTTCCAAATCACCTATGTGTATCGGCATCAATGATTATCACAAGGCGATGTCAATATTTTTATATTATATATTCTTACCAGGATAGGCATTGATTAAAATTTGATCCACGTTTGCAGCTGACTTTGCCTTGAATAACATATTCGGAAATTCAAAATTAATAATTAAATACACGGCAGTAATGTAAAAGCTCTGAATCGAACAAATATTTACCTTAACTACATCTTCGACGTTATACTGGTATGGAAAAGTGAATTCGACAGCTTTGAATCCGGCCTGTGAGGCTAGTTGGTACCTTTCCAATAAATTGTCCGTTTTCTCTGTAAACATGAAAGACAAATTGGCACAGAATTTGAGGACCATTTTCTTATGCTGAAGCTGAAAATTCGTTAAAGTTTGGACAAGATTTGGACAACTGCCGAAGGACGACTACGAGATTCTGTCGTTTAAGATGTTATTATCGCCTATCTCTTTCCCTTGACTATTCTCTACAGGCCCACATGAGAGCTGGGCAACCAGTACAGATATGAAGAAGACTTTTGGTAAAAACTCTAGCGTTGAATGTTCGAAGTACTAAATGCATAATGTAGAGAATAAAAGTTTGCTTGTTAACGCATTCTCTGCGTTAATATTAACTTTGAAAATCTAAAATTAGAGCGCTCAATTTTCTTGTTTAATTCCGTGCTTTGTTTTAACTTAAAACGGAAAACATTCACGCTGTTTTATGGACAGATGGCGTACAAGTACAAGGCCGTTTCAAGGGGAACTAAACGTTCATAAATATTCATAAAAAAGCTGCAACCTGCGAGAATTGTCTAGTCTTCAAAGCTCTAAAAATGTATGCAAATTTATGTCGCCGATATAAAAATTCAACCTTGATTGCTGAGATAATCGCCTTGTATATTTAATAACGATTTATACCTAAGTTTTAAAATGTAATCTATACCTACCGAATCATACGAAGAATGTTATGCGATTCACGCCATCGGACCAGAAGATCTACCGAATCTTAACGAAAAAACGTCCCAAGACCTTGAAAATTAATGACATTCTTCAAAAGAGTCGCAGTGCACATGAACCGAGACTCATCAGACAGTCTGATGAGTCTCGGTTCATCAATTCAAAACACGGAAACCATCTTTTGGATTGTAGCCCTGGGCTTCTGAGGACCTTGCGTCTTTATTTTAAGAAAAATTTTAAGGAAAAACGAAGCGACAAATAAAAGAGAAAAGAAAAATTAATTTTTGCTGAATGAAGCTGTTATGCACATACTGAAACGATACCAATTCACGGCCAAAGATTCTTTAAGGCCTTGATACGGTCACGCCTTTATTCTTGACTAGAGTTTCATTACATTTTTAATTTATTCCTCAATCTTTCTGACGTTGGAATGAATCGGAAAAGACGAATTTTCAAAGGAGGATTGCTTAACAGGTTCGTGATATCATGTGTTGCTGGGTCCCCTCCCACCGGTCTTGCTTGAAGGCAAACCGGATTGTTATGCTGAGGACATATATCAGAAGATCAACCTAAATAAAAGTCGAATCCTTTTGTGGGGATTTTTGTTGAGTGTTTAAAAGGAAGTATACGTATACGTTTCGCAACCAACTTTCACTATCCAACAAGCAGACAGCCTCCAAACTTCCTTTTCGAAACGGCACATAATGTTGCAGAGAAGAGAAAGGAGGCAAAAATGCCCGAAGGATTGTAACTTGTTGTGAGCAACACATGCCCCACAGGTGAGCCAAAAGTTCATTTTCCAGGGACTTCACATCATTCAAGGGACAATTGTACAGTTGCTTGGTCGTGCGTGAAAGTGGCCTGTGAAATACCGTTCAGCATTTTTGCCCCGTGATATCCTGTGATATTCACGTTGTTGATGTAGCCCCCAAAACAAAATCGAAATGTCTAATCGAAAATCGACTAAAAAAGACACGGGTGGATTAGAAGAATCTGGTGCATTCAGTAACGACGCCTTCGTTAAGGACGAGGGCCCACCAGTAGGCAACAGTGAACGAGAAATAGAAAAATATCGACGCTCGACCATCAAAAAGACAATCAGTGCTAACCGTTTTTTTAATAAACCCATCGAGGATGAAAACGAGGACGATGGCGTTGTGGAAGATCAGAGTAGACGCTTGAGCATGGATAAAAAGAAAAGGAAAGCTTACCATCGGCAGCATTGCGCAAAACGAAAATTCAGAGATTCCCAAAACCACAACGCTGCACCAACAAAGAAAAAACAATCGTCAAAGAAAAGAATGCCAAGGGACGAATATGGCCACCGATTGGAGCGAGCGTTCAGTATTTCCAGCGAATCAAATACCAGTCATACCGAGTTGCAAGGAATTGATCACCACGAGAATTTCTCTTCCATGCCTTGGTACAGCGGTTGCTCAATTTGGCTGCAGCAAATGTTGGCAGCGGCCGTTGAGGACTTGATCAACACCAAAGAGGCCTTCGTCATTCGCATGTGTAAATCTTTTCTTGACGATTCAGCCGACCAACCAGCTTGGGACACTTTGCCCAGTGATTGTCATAGTATTGGTGTTTTGGTCTCTGCTCTCAAAGGAAATATTGACATGTTGAAATATTTCCTTGGACTTGGAGGTGATGCCAATGCCATCGATTTGCTGAACAGGACGGCCCTACATTACGCGGCCAGTTCTTCTAGTTCAAACGCCCCCCAATGCATTGAAATATTAATCGAACACGGTGCAGCCGTTGACGTGTGGGATCGAAACGAAGAAGCGACTCCGCTCATTTGCGCCGCCGCTTCAGGTCGTATCGAATTGGTCGAAGTCCTTTTAAATGCCGGAGCAGAAGTCAATGCAGGGCTTTCCGATCCCAAACATTTGGACGGTAGTAGTCCTTTATTATGGGCCATAAGAGCTCGTTCGATAGTTTGCGCTACGCGTCTAATCAAGGCCGGTGCTGCTGTCAACAGTTTGCAAGTTTACACCGAGTCGCCGATTCATGTGGCGGCTGTCCAAGGCGACGTTCAATGGTATTATTATTATAATTATTATATAAATTAATAGTTAATAATAATAATAAATTAATTACTGGCTCAGTATGCAATTGCTGTTGGAAAATCAAGCAGACATCCGTGTGGTCTTCGGAGCCGAGAGGAGGAATGCTCTTCACTTGGCATCTTTCGAAGGCAACGTGGAATGCATTCGATTGCTTTTACAGACCAGCAAAGCGCAAATCAACACCAAGGATGCCCTAGGTCGGACACCTTTACATTTGGCGGCCCTTTCTCAATCAGTGGACTCGGTTAAAGAACTCTTGGAAAACGGAGCGGAAATTGACAATTGCGATGAAATGAAGGAGACGCCACTTCACGGGGCTGTAGTCAAATGTCGTCAGTCGACCGAGGTCGTCAAGTTGTTAATTTCCAAGGGAGCTAATGTCAATGCAAAGGATCAGTTTGGACAAACGCCACTTCACATAGCGGCGTTTAATGAAAATTCAAAATTGGCTATCCTTTTGATCCATTCGGGAGCCGATCTGTCAATTAAGAATCGAGCAAAAATTTCGGCTTTGGCCTCAGTCGTCCGACGAGTACCCGACGCCTTGACAGCCATTTCACGCAAATTAGATTCAGCTATTGACGTTGTCGACAACGAGCCAGCCGATCCTGATTGTCAATTGAAGTTGGATTTAAGGTTACTTGACTTTTATTTGTAATTATTAAACATTTTTTTTTTTTAATATAGTTTTTCCTTTAGAGTTTTAGTACCAGGGGGCAACCAGCAAAATGTTGGAGAAATGGGTTTCCTGACGTCGTTGGTGGCGGCCGAACAACGACACATTCTTCAGCATCCAATTATTGGGGCTTTTCTTCACTTGAAGTGGATGAAAATTCGCACCACTTTTGTAGTCTCGCTAATCTTTCAACTTTTATACGTTCTCGCCCTGACATCCAACATTTACTCCATTTATGTTGTTAAAATGAACACGAGAGTAAACGATACGCAAACAACGAACAATACGACGAACAACTCGACGTCATTCACTGATTGGCCAATGGAGTTGGATACCACATTGTGGTATTTGACAGTCTTATTGGGGGCGGCGACAGGTGTCAAGGAATTTTTCCAACTTTACTGCAATGCGCACGAATATGCGAGGGATATAGAGAACTATTTCCAACTCATTTCCATCTTTGGAATGATCCTTATCCTTTCCCCTCACCCAATGCACACAGGTGAGCCCGATAATGGTGATTGGCAACATCACGTTGCCGCCATCGTTATTATCGTGGCATGGATTAATCTCATGTTGCACGTCGGTCGATTTCCTGGTAATGTTCTGATTTATCTCTCCATTTTTAATAGACTCTAATTCATTGATTTTATTTTTCTTTAGTGTTTGGTCTGTACGTGCAAATGTTTACGACTGTCGCGTGGAACATTGGCAAACTGTTGGTGGCTTATATGAGTCTCATCGTGGGATTTTCTCTAGGATTCGCAGTTCTCTTTCCTTCGGAAAGTGTCTATAACAACATGCCCTACGCACTTTTGACGACGATCGTCATGATGACGGGCGAAATGAATTACGCCGACATGTATACCGAGGGAAAAATCAAATATCCCGGAACAACCCATTTCGTCTTCCTGGTTTTTCTTCTTTTCGTCGTCATCGTTCTGATGAATTTACTCGTCGGTTTGGCCGTCTCCGATATTCAAGGCTTGCAGAAATCGGCTGGTCTGGATCGCCTCGTTCGATTAACAAAACAAATTGCTCGCATGGAAAGTTTCGTTTTCTTTCCTTGGCCCATCCATTTTTCCAGTATCTGGTCAAAGGTTCCAAGACGTGAATTCATACGGCGAAATGTCCTGGTCGTCTCACCCAAAACCAGAAAAAATTACAACTTCCGACCCAACGATCCGCGTGATAAAAGCTTCCCACCCGAAATCAAAGAAAGCCTGTTGAAAATAATTGCTGTAAGGATAGCGAACAAGAAGAAAGGCGCACAACAAAAGTCGTCCCACGTACCAATCATTCGAACTGCAACGATACCTTTGGATTCAAATAACGGAGAGCTCTTTACGGAAGTGATGAACAGAGTTGACGAACTCTTCCATAATTACATGACACAAATCGTTACGATAAATTCGACGATAGAAGATCAACTCGCGCAGCTGACGGCCAAATACAACTACCCATCGACTCGATCACGACAGACAAGGCATTCTTGTGATTGTTCCATGATTAACGAAGAATCCTTCAGTGTTCCTGGAATGAGCTCACTGGCTTGATGATCCACCCACCCATTTTTAAAATCAGTATATAACCTTTTGCTCAATAACATATTCAATGGTCAATTCATTTCCATGAATTTCCACACTCGAGTCGATAACTAACACTAATTATTTAAAAAAAAATTATAATTACCAAATATCCGGGAAATGTGGTATGGATCCAGCTTTTGTAGAAGTGATATTATGTCTGAGCTTGTACAACTTGTAGCATAGCGTTTTGTTTGCTCCGTTTGGAGGACATCTACGAGATAAAATAAAAATGGTTACCGTAACGTGATGGGAAACAATTTTTGCTATTCCATAATCAAAGAATGAGAAGTTCATAATTTACATTTAATTGAATATCGTGAAATTTAAAGTTTCTTACGAAAAACATTTTTTAAAGTGTAAAAACTGAAAAAAGTTAGCATGTTCCATCAGCAGGATGTTGTAAAGCGCATGAGTGCATGACAACGGTAAGACCGTTAGGCAGTAAAAATGCCTTAGAGTGTTGTGTTGCCCAGGGCTCATGAACACAACCGTGTCAGTCTGTGCTTGTGTTTCTAACTTGATATCATTCGTTGGAAAATAACTTTCAGGGTGAAGCCGTCTCTAAATCTTCGTGTGACCATGGATGCCTTTCGAAGCTTTGTATACGAATTGTACATCATGGTTAAATTTATTTATCTCAGTGCAAAACAATTGTTCCAAGAAGCCTGCAGAACTGTGAAACCACTCAATGGTAAACAAAGAAATTATTTTCCATATTCGTGATTCAATATTTTACATTTCGTTCATCAGATCCTATCAATCGACGAGAAGAATATGCTATAATCACCGGTGGGAATCGAGGATTAGGTTTCTACACTCTTCTGGGCTTGCAGGCTTCTGGAATGAAAGTCATTGCAGGTACAAAACAGGTTTTCTTTTCAATCTACTGTCAAAATGGACGAAATTCTAAACACTGTTAACGTAATACAGGTTGCCGGGATGGAAGAAGTAAACAACAACTATTTGAGAATTTGGAAGAAGCTGGTATTCCAGCCGATTCAGTGGAATGGATAAATCTCGACTTGTCATCGTTAAATTCGATCAGAAATTTTGCAAAAGTTGTCACTGACAGAAACATCCCGATCAGTCTACTCATAAACAATGGTATTTTTTTTCTCGTGATTATTCAAGGCAAACATTTAAAGACAAATTTTGTTTTGATAACAGCCGCCGTTATGTTCACACCCTATGGCTTGACAACAGACGGTTTAGAGCAACAGTTTGCTGTCAACTACCTGGGACATTTTCTCTTAACTCATCTACTCTTACCTCGATTAATTGAAGCAGGAAAGCATCATCGTTATGCTTCACGAATCGTTAACGTTGCTTCAGATGTATCTTACCTCGGCTATCTAGAACTCAATGACTTAAACGCCAAGTATAATATTTCTAAGGGTCGTTAGTAAACAGCTAATAATTTCTTTTTACCCCACCCCTTAAAGGTCTTTTTACAACAGATTTGTGGCTTATTCCCAGTCCAAATTAGCACAGGTTTTATTTAACGAAATGCTCCATGATCGTTTGACACAAAATAACTATCCTGTCAAGTGCTACGCCATGCATCCGGGTGTTATTCAATCCAACTGGTACGCCAATGGAAGGTTTTTGAAAATCGGTTTTCGTATCGTTGGCTTCTTACTTAAGGTATAGTTATACGAGAAAAGAAAAAGTAAATAATGTTACTTTAATTTTTAAAAACTTTTGATAGAGAGAACCAGTTGCAGCCCAACGAGTTTTGTATACAGCATTTTCACCCGAATTGGAAAACTCCAGCGGTTGCTATTTATCAGATTGCAAAATAACAACACCCGCCACTAAATCAATCTGTCCAAGTATGCGATTAAAGCTGTGGGATGCAACACACAAATTACTTGATATTGAAGAATTTGGAAAAGTTAAAAGTTCCCAATAATAAAAAGCGTGTCAAACAAAAACGAAAGACCTCATTTTCTAGTTCCTAACTGAAAAAAAGTAAAAAAACATGATTCATGGCTGCAATCCATCGATTTATTGGATCGTAGAGCACAGACAAACGAAGTCGAATAATCTACTCGTCGTCGGCTTCGGCAGAAGCCTCCAGTTTGGAGAGGAATTCCCTCTTCTTGGTGGCAACACGAGCCTTGCGCTCTTCCAGGGTGAGCCTCTTGGCGTTCCAGCGCTTCTTCTTGATCTTGGATGGATCCTTGCTGGACTTCTGCTTCTCGGGGTCAGCTCGGATAGCTTCATGGGCCTTCTTGTACATGGTCTCGACCTGATGAATGATAATAGATAAAAACTACGTTTTTTTAATGCAAATCATATGAATAACTGAACTTACGGTATCGGCAACAATGCCATGCTTGATGAACTGAGAGAATTGCTTCTTGTAAGCTTCTTCATCTTCATCCACCAATTGACGCATGTAGTCAGCAACATGGGCACCCATGATGTGCTTACGGTGAACTTCGGCGTTGAAATCCTTGGATTCGGAATCGTAGCCGGGGAAACGCTTGGTGCTGTGGGGAACGTCAATTCCACCATCGACGGCTCCCTTCATGGCGCCGAAGATGCGAGCACCGGTGGTGGTGCGGGCCAAACCGACATCGAGGCAAGCGCGGAATGCACCTGGTCCATCGTCAACATCTTCAACATTGAAGACTCCTCCAGTAACTTCAGTGCAGCCTTGGTAGATGGTGTCCAACTTGAACTTCTTCAACAGCTACAGGAAAATGTTGACAGTTTAGTCATTGTACTGGTTTTTCAACAACACGGTCAAACTTACTCTTCTTGCGAGCAAAAGTCCAGTACAGTATGCAGCAGCATAGTTAGTCAACCCAACCTTGACACCGTAGTGAGGAAGTTCATGACTGTATGCAGCACAAACAATCACGTCTCCTTCAATACGAGCGTACGCTATCTGCAAGACAAGACACAAATAAATTGAAAGATCAAAACATGAAAAGACTGCAGTCAGTGGGTGATCCAAAAATTACCTGACAACAAATGTCTTTGTTGGTGAATCGAACAATCATGCGGTACTTGGGGGTGTTGTACTTGTTCTTGTCCTGAACTACAAGACGACGGCGGGCATAGTAATCGGTCTTTCCCTCACGACGCCTGCGGAACTTGACTTGAAACCGCTTGAAATAAGCCTTGTTCTTGATCACTTTAATAAATCCCTATAAAAAACAAACACGTTAAGCGGCATGACAAGTCATATTGAATCCAACGATATCACAACTTAAATACGACATCTATCGTTATGCAACTTTTAAATTTGGTTAGGGTGTTACTTGACACAAAGTTATACGTTAGAAACTTACCATGGTGGAGATATATTATTTGAATAGCTTCGGTTTAAGGGCGAAAAATGGCCGGACTGTGGCTTCGACTACTCGTCGAGGCCCTGCTTAACTGAGAAAGGTATGGTTGGCCTTAAAGCTGAAATCAACGTCTGTCAGTGTTGCCAAGTAGGAAATTTTTAGTCCGCTTTACTTGTTTATTATTATTTTTCATTTAATAATTGAATTTTTATACAAAAAAAAAATATTTTATAATTAATATAGATAGTATTAAGCTTCAATACATTCATAATTCATAGAAAATAACAAATGTCATTTTTCAATCTCTCAGCTGTTTTGCTGTTCTTATGTCAGCTGTGAGCTGTCAAAATTTGAAAATCGCAATATTAGCCTACTTGGGCCTAGGAAAATTGCTGTTTGCTGTTTACCTTAGTTCTCCTTGTTGTGTTGATTAATCTTGTGTTCTTCATGTATTTTGAAGACAGTGCAAAATGGTTAAAGGATTCCAATTTCCTTATGGTCTTGATTGGATTGGGATTAGTTTACATAACATTTAAAGTTCTAAAATACACAAACAAGAGGGTATGTAAGCATTGTGTGTTAGTACAGATATCAACGCGTGATTTTAAAATGATTTTTCTGTAATAATAATGTTTCTGGGATTATTCCAGGGGTTGCTGAAAGAAAGAATCAGGCGCAAACTGGGTCAGGTCAAAGAAAATCAAAATAAATTGGAACAACATCTTAAAAATCATGATGACCCAGTTATTGAAAAGCGTAAGGAGATAGTCCAGCTGGATATAGAAGAATTGCTAAAGAAGCTTCAAAATGGGGATTTGAGCTGTCTGGAAGTGCTGAGAGCATATCAAGCAAAGGTAATCACTATAGCAAGTCTTCAAGTGTTTTTACTGATAAAAATTAATCACTCTTTTTTTTCTTTTAGGCTCTGGATGTAACAAAAGAATTAAACTGTGTCACAGAATTCATCAAAGAAGCAGAGGTATTGTAAAAGTCTGAAATAATTTTTGTGTATATCCTTTGTATGTTAACGCAATTGCAATGCATATTTATTCAGAAATGGGCAGAAGAACTGGACGCTAGCACTGATACAAAAAAAACGCTCCATGGTCTTCCGTTTAGCGTCAAAGATAACGTCAGTGTCGGTACGGTATGCCGTTTTGCCGGCAGAATATTAAAATCAAGCATAATATTAAAACACTATGTTTGTTTTTAGTTGGCTATGATTGCACGGCGGGAATTTCGAAGTTTATTGATCAATCTGCAGTGGAAGATGCCGCTTTGGTCTCTGCACTCAGAGGCCTTGGGGCCATACCATTTTGCCGAACTAATGTCCCCCAAACATTGTTAAGGTATAGTTGCCAATGCAGTTTTGCGTTTAGCTAGAATGGTACGTTTAAATTCATTTTGTCTCCTACCAACAGTTTTGGATGTAGTAATCCGATATGGGGTTCTACGAAAAACCCCTTTTGTAAAGAGCGAACACCAGGCGGTTCCTCTGGTGGAGAAGCAACTTTAGTTGCTGCTGGAGGTTCCCTACTCGGTAAAATTCTTCGAATACATTAATATTATATTGAAATAAAGTTTAGAAAAAAATCGTGTATAACATTTACCAGGAATTGGTAGTGATATCGGGGGAAGTATTCGCATTCCGGCGGCTTTCTGTGGAGTTTTTTCAATTAAACCTACCAGTTTAAGACTCAGGTATTTCAATATTCTGGTTATTCACTTCCCTGAATTCGAAATATTTTTCTGTCTATCTAGCTACAAAGGATTTAGAAAATCGGCCGTTGGTTGCATTGGAAGTAAGGCAACAAACCTTCAAACCATTACATTCTTTTAATTTTGTAATCCAATTTTGTAGTTCCTTCTGTACCGGGAATCTTGGCGCGAGATTCAAAAACCGTGATAATGCTCTGCAAACTACTCCTTGACGATGGTTACATCCGGAGATACTTCGATCCAGATTTGCTTCCAATTCCTTGGAATGAACAAGTAAGAAATTATTAGTAAAAATATTTCTTTCCCATGAAAACGTTTGTAATATGTAAAATTATTAACGTAAAATAGATATTTGGCCTTTCTAACAAATTACGGATCGGTTACTACGAAGAATGCGACTACTTCCCCTGTACACCTGGTGTCCGACGAGCTGTTCGAGTGGCTAAGGAAAAGTTGGAGGCGTTAGGGCACGAACTCATTCCATTTGTTCCGCCACGCGTTGATTACGTTATCAGTTCTGTCATCAGCATGTTTTATGCGGATCAAGGCAGATACGTGTTGGAGGCTCTGTAAGTCATCGACTTTTCAATAGTTTAGTTGGAAAAGAATCTAATAATTTAATTTGATCTTCTCCTACAGCTCAGTTGATGACATTGATCCATTGTTAGTTTTACAAATCAAAGTAAGTTGAACTGTTTCAATTTTACTATAATAAGTTTTTTAAACGAATGTCTTCTTAGGTTGCACTGAAGCTACCGCACCTTGTAAAGCAAATTATTCGGCCATTGCTGGCTTTAATCGCACCTCGTCTCGAGCCATGTTTCATGGGTAAGTCGATAGTCTTCTAGCATAAAATGACGGCCTAAAATTTACTCCATTCGCCGAATTAGCTGCTGCCGGGCATCAGTATCGCCATTCTTACCAACTCTGGCATGGAATACTTAAGCAGAGCGAATATAAAGCGAATTTTCTAGCTGATTGGAGGAATCTTCGCTTGGATACATGCATCGGTCCGGGATTCGCTTGCCCTGCTCCTCTAGCCAAAGACACTGGCCGTGTAACACGTAAGTGGTGCACCGCTTGCAAACTTTATTTATGCCCGGATTAGCTAATGAAATAATTTTTTGGTTTCTTCCGACTAATAGCTGCATTTGCGTATGCGTGTCTCTACAATTTCCTTGACTTACCTGCTGGTATCGTTCCCGTCACCAAAGAAATGGAAGAAGACCAAAATATGCTTATGAATGGTGGCTATGATTTCAGAGATTTGGTCTGTAAACTTGTTAAAAAGGTAAGAAAAAAAAATCAATCATTTAGAGTTTTATTTAATCGTAACGTTTGATTCCTATTTGCCTAGACTACTCGGGGAGCTACTGGTTTGCCTATACCGGTCCAAGTTATTGGTCTTCCCTATCAAGAAGAAGTTGTGCTTCGCACTATGAGTATCCTGGATTCCGCCTTCCGAGTCTGAATTATCTCTTACGTAATCATTGCACTTTGCGCGGTACTAGTTTCTCCGTCCTTACGACAGTGTGCTACAAGAGCCACTTGGACCCTTAGAGGAAAGGTTATGGAACAATTAAAAGATTTTGAAATTAATAGTTATTGATATTATGGAAAGAGATTTTACAAATGTTAAATTTACTGTGATATTACAGTAATCAAAGCAGGTAGTTGTGTTAAGTATCGGGGATAAGAATTGATTTTAACATTCCATTACAGTTTATTATTGTAGCACAAAACAGTTGAAAATAAATGCGAAAATGTGTTTGCGTTCAAAAGCGATCATTTGATGTTTTCCCGAAAAGTTCAACAGGGAGGGATGTTTTACACGGCCTGACTTTTTGACCTGGAAAAATTTGAAAGGAAACCTGCAGTCGGCTTGTCGATTACCCAATCAGTCTGTGCTGCATCACGAGGTGTTCCGTAGACTTTGTCTACTTCTAATTTCGTTGCAATATAAGCCAATACGTCAAGGGATTCGAACCCTTCGACATGGAGAGAATGCGACTTCAAAGAAACCAAAAGACGCGGAAGAAAAAAATCGCATTTCACGTCCGTTTATTTCGCGCCAGCCATGAGAGCACGTCAAAGTGTACGGTTTAAAGAAACCCGACCCCTTGGAGCCCAAATCCAAATTGTGAAGCCTAAATGTTCTGAACGTTATCCCGTCAATCTATGCCGCCTTCAAAAATTGCAAAATTTCGCTTTAGCCGTTATACAGTGGATGCCGCCGGATGTCGAATCGATACTCTTCCGTAAATCGACTTTCAAAATATAATTCGAATTTTTTCGGCGGTCAAAGTTCCCACTCAACAGTTTCTAGACCCTGGCAAAGCAATTTCTGTTTGCAATCGGTGCTTGCGGCTATCTTGGATCGAGTGCGCGGGTGGACAGGAAGGACCGGAATGCTGCAGCAGAGAAAGAACACGCGAACAGCTGATAATGATGATGTCACACAAGAAAAGAGCCATCAACAGGAAGATAACGATCAGTTGCCGGATGACGAAAATGTGATCTCTTTTTCCCCCCCAGCAGGTGAATGGACCGAGCTCAGGGGGGCGTTGAACGAAGAATCCGTCAGGATGCGAATCAAGTTGACCGAGAGAGTCATCCATAACATCTTTGGTGACACAAGGGGCCGATACGATCGAAGACGAATGGAGATGTTGGCAAACAACAGAAAGTACAAGAATACTTTGTTGCAAACGTCCAGCATTCTGGATGGTCTGCTTGATATTGTAATTCCATCAACTTTTGATTTGCTTTCAGAGAAAATTAGTATCCGTCATTTTAGTGAATTTTCCTTCTTTTCAAATTGAACGCTTAAAATTGTTGGATATTTTCTTATTTGTTTAAACTCATAAAGTCACGGATACTCTAGGCGTGGCTTTCAAAATGGACAAAGTTAGGATTTGAGAACCCATATTCAATAAGTCTCAGACTCAGAATTACCGCACCCGTCTCATTTAGACGATATCGTTTTTCTCAATTTATGCGCTAGGGATAATGTGTTTATCAAAATACGATTAATTATGAGCTTTTAAAAAAGTATCTGAGAACGTCTTTATGAACCCTGAACTTGGGTGTTGGCTCGATTTTCTCCAGTTTTACGACATTATTAAAAGCCATCGCATCGGAATTTTTATGGGCTATGATCCTATGTCTATCGAAATCAATCATCCCATTGAAAAATGTGAATGTTTTAATTCAAGTCATCTGTTGGCACCAAATCGAACTGATCAATAAAACCACATACGTGTTTAGAATCTCGCGAACGAAAAACAAAATAACCCGTTCAGTAATCGTGAATGCTCCGACGGATTCTCTCCATAATAATAAAAAAAAAATGACACGGCCCGTGATAACTGATTTATCTCGATCTGTAAAAATCAAAAGAAAAGGGGAACGGCAGCCCTGCCGAGGAGAGCAGGTGTCTATGAGGATGACTCAGCGCGGTCCTTGTCGTCCGGTTGGGCCGCACCCCTTTTACATAACAGGAACAAAGCGACGGCCAGCTAAACTGGAGCAAATAATGATCAGCCGACTGTATATAGGCAGCATTCGTGTCGTTTAGTGACTTTCATGTTGAAAGAAAATCTGAAATCAACAGCCGAGTAATCAAAAATAAAAATGGTGATGTGCATAATAAGCAGAAACAAATGAATAAATGAATAAATAAAGAATACGTTTTGTTTTTTCTTCTTTTCTTTTTTTATTTACGTCCATCCATAAAAATCGCCCAAATTGGATCGGTCGTTCGTCTTGTTGCCCGTCTCGATACATTTGATCCGCGCACGTATATAAACCCAACCTCTTTTTAATTGGGTTCACGGTTACGAATTTCCCCCCCCCCCCCAAGTCGATGCGGCTATCAGATGAATCTTATAACAATAAATCGTCCGCTGTTGCTGTTGTTGTTGTTGTAGTATAGCATATCATTTCCTTCTCTCATCTCTCTATATGCGCGTAAAATGTCCGAGTGATGTATAACCATTCGGCCTGTTTGGCTAAACAATAAATAAAACCATTCGATCTCTCTCTAGTCTCTACAGCTTCTAAAAAGATGATGACTTTTCGCCTGAAAAGATATCATCAACTTCGAAAGCAACTAAAAAGTCATTCTCTGCCGGCCATGGCGGTAGTTAAAGCAAAAAAAGGGATTCTTTTTTTTAAAAATAGAGAAAGAACACGACGACATTAGGACAGCAGCAGCAAAAGGGGAGAAGGCTGTAGCGTTCGCCGTTCAGGAAGGAAAAAAGCGCAAAGTAGGTCTCTGGCGGGGTGAACTATTTTTAACTTGTGATGGGGAAAGAGAAGAGAAGACCTGCGTCCCGACCAGCAGAGTGTCGAAGATTACTTTAGCAGTCTCTCCCCCGACCGAAAGTTTTGCCAACGACAAGCTCTCGTGTGTGTTTGTGCTGCACGTCTCAGCTTTCTCTTTTGTATTCAACACACACTATTTGTGATTTGCATTTGCATTTCTTAGAAAGAAGTAAGGAAAAAGAAAAAAAAGAGAACGGTATGGATGAAATTGATGGACTCGGTCAACTCACGGATTACCGCCGACTGTGTAGTGATCTCACTCTCCAGACCAAAAAGGAAGGATTCTTTAAGGTATATAAATGGCTTGACAGATATAAGGAATATATATTTTTCTTTTTAAACTTTACTTTGTATACTTTTTCCCTGAGAAATGTTATTCGTATCTCATTCAAAATGGGCCGCAGCACTATATATTCTTTCAATGGGGTTTTATACAACTGATTGCAATAATCTCGACTCATTTAACTTTGACCCGCCATTAACAAATTCCAACCGGCACGGGATTTAAAAAAAACTAGCCAACAGCTACACTCAAACTATAAAGCGATAAATTCTAATAAAAGTTATACCAGAACGAATGCTGATAATTAGTCGGGAATATTTCTCATTTTCCTTTGATGAACATTACAGGATTATCTTTCGGCGATTGTTGAACAAGTCAGCGATGAGGAGTTTGAAGGATTCACCAAACAGCAAACGGATCGCGATCGCGTGGTTTACTGCTGGACACTTCCGGCCCTACACAAAACGATGAAGAGCTTCCGGCCGTCGTACCGTGGCAAATCGGCCGACGAGTCGATCAAACGACGTGAGCAAGGCAACGAAGCTTTCAGGGAGAAAGATTATCGCAAAGCCCTGGTCATGTACAATCAGAGCGTCGTCTACGCTCCTTACAGTATAATAAAACGATAAATAATAATTATTCATTCAGTATATAACTACAAAGATAATGAGGGAATTGTTTTGCTTGAAGGTTCGTTACTGGAGAAAACGACTCTGGCATTGGCGCTGGCCAATCGCTCGGCCGTTCTGGTTCACTTGAAGGAATTCGCATTGGCCATCCGGGACATCCAGTTGTCGCTGCAGTCCAACTACCCGGAGAAACAACGGTACAAGCTGTACGATCGAATGGGCTACTGCCACCAACAGCTGGGCGAGACGGCCAAAGCCCGGCTGGCCTTCACCATCGCCTTGGATTGTCTCGAGGAAAGCGATCTGGAGCCAGCGGCGCTGGACAACTGGCGCCAAACTGTGGAAAAGAGTCGAGCTAAATTACCATCCAATAATCCATCAAACAGCAACAACAACAACAACAACAGCAACCACTCCACAGCCAATGCAAATGCCACCAACGCCTTGCCCGAATTGGTGTCCGGGGCCAATTCAAATATCCCCAATGCATCAAAGAGTCTGGCCATGGAAGTGGACGACAATTCGGGCCGGTATTACGTGGCAGCCGACGATATCAAACCGGGTCAGACGCTCGTCTGCGAGAAACCCTACGCTGCTTGTCTCCTTCCTGGAAAGTTCACCAGCCACTGCCATCATTGTTTCGTCAGGTATATATATAATACAACCGTATATACATGAGAGAAATCCATATCAAATAGAATCGACCGGAATAGCGGGGTCAAGCGTGCCGTCGAATCTCAAATCTGAATAATCTCTTTCATTTTCTAACCCCTCGACGTGATAATGTTGGGCGTAACAATATGAGGAAGCGGGGGGGAATGAACAAATTCCATCGATATTTAGATAATGTTATTCCATCACTAAAAGCTGATTGAATTCACTGACGGATCTCTATATGTAATAACAAGGCCGGTGCATGTAACATCCGCCTATAGCCCTATACTTGGCTTTGGCTGTTGTTGTTGTATAATGTTGTTTGAACAGCTCGTGATCAACGCCGAATAAATGTGTTGCATTTTGTTTCTTTCCCGAACGACAGATTGATCGCTCCGCTGGGATGCCTCACTTGCCGGGGGGTTTTCTATTGCAGCGTCGAGTGTCGTGATGAAGCCGCTTCGACTTACCACCAATACGAATGTAATTCATTTGATTGAATCTTTTCTATTTTGGTTTCATTTATTTTTCATCCAATTGAATGTCGCAGGTGGGATCATCGATTATATGATCGCCTCGGGTTCTTCGATCCTGTCCTGGATCGCCTTGAGGATTTTGACGAAAGGGAAGATGGAAGATTTCCTGGAGGCTCGCGAGGAGCTGGAAAAAGACGGAGACGGCGGGCGACTGCTCGCTTCCGCCCGGAATCCGGACAGTTACAGCGGCATTTATCATTTGGCTACGCTGTCCCACCTGCGGTCGGACAAGGACTTTTTCGACCGCACTTTTATGGCGCTGTTCCTCTTCCAGTGTCTCAGAGCTTCCGGTTACCTGCAGACGCGCTTCCGCTACGAAGAAGATTCCCTCAACATCACCGAGGACGAGATTTACTTCGCTTCTTTGCTCCTGCGGCACTTGCAGTTGCTCCAGTTCAACGCTCACGAAATCCACGAATTCGTGTAAAAATGATGACTTTCAAAATCAGTTATACATGTTTATAATTTGCTGATAATCATTTGGATTTCGTAAACCCGACAGGCAATTGAACGAAAAGAATATGAGAAGCACGAAAACGGTTTACATTGGCGTGGGCATTTATCCGGTGCGTTATCTCGTAACATGATGACGTTATCTGCATGGAATTGTTGTCGAATGCAACCAACATTTAAAAATGTTTATGACCATCGGACTGATATAATCTTTGAATATTTACAGACGGTCGCCTTTTTTAATCACAGCTGTCGACCGGATGTTGCGAGGTGCGTCATTAATCATCGACTTGACCTTTTCAATTTCCTGTCCAAAGTTTATTTTAAATGTGTTTTGTTCAGGTACTTCCTGGGAACGACGATGGTGATCACATCGACCCGTTGCGTCAAACGCGGCCAAATGGTGGCCGAGAACTACGGGCCGATTTTCACGCACAAGCATCTGACGGACCGCCAGCAGAGTTTGCAGGGCCGTTATTGGTTCAACTGCCAATGTCTGGCCTGCCAAAACGACTGGCCCGTCTACGACGGGATGACTGATATGGAAACGATCCTGACCTGCTGCCCGCTGTGTCGCGGGACCGTTCAATCCGTCAACGACTCCTACGCCCGCTGCCTCAAGTGCAAGAAGCAATCGCTGTGGGAGGCCATCCGCCGGCCGGTGGCGGAGATCACGACGCTCTACCAGACGGCCATGCGATTGATGGACCTGGGCCAAGTGGAAAAAGCCATCCGGGTCCTCGGCGTCTACATAGAAATGATGGAGACGCTGGTGGCAGACGTTCCGGTCCGTGAACTCCTCCTGGCGCAGGAAGCCCTCCGCCTCTGCCTGGGCACTTACGGGACCAAATACTGCGCCACTACCCATTTGACGATGAAAGCCGTGACCAACAACACGACGAAATAAATTTTATAATGGACAAGAGTGTCCAGCAGCTGCTGTTGCCAGTCAAAACTTTATTTTATTTGTTGTGGTTCTACAACATTTTTTTTTAGTACTACCGTCATATAAAATGGAAGTTGGCATTCAATGCAATTGCCTGGAAATTGTTTTATTGGGTCATCCCCTTTTATCCAGGACGTCCAGCACCTGTCGGCATTGAGCGCGGGCCTTTTCCACCAGTCGATCGATCGTTTGACGCGTTTCCACTTTGTACGTTTCGTCTTTGATGTTCGACAAGTTAATGATGACGTTGTCGCCGGCCGACTGGACGGCCGTCTTCAAGCACCGGGCCGCCACCTAAAGAAAAAAGGAAACAACAAACCATCCATCACCGACCGTGTCATTACACAACCCGTTTCCAACCGTAACGAGGTCATAGATTCGCCCCGCTCTTTTGTTTTTTAAAAAAATACCTGCAGATCAGATTTACAGTTGATGTTGCCGACGGCGGCCATCTGGACCAGCGTGTCCCAGACAGTGTCGACATGTTTGGCCAAGTTGAGCGGGACGTTAATGGCCTGGCGCAATCCGGCATCCATGGCGGATTCCCTTCCAGCCTCCGGTGACAGTTTCATAGCGTTCTGTCCTCCCCGCCGAAAGGAATTTTCAAAATAATGGTTTCAACTTTTTGTTTTCTCTCCGAATTTGTCAGTGGCACCCGTTAATTTACTACGCCATTAAATCGAGTATAGACAAACAAAACACAGACCATGTAGTCGTTGAAAGCGTCCGTATCGGCGTCGATCATCGGAACCGAGTGAATCATGGCGTTGTACAGCGGCGGCAACAGCTGCCGGATCGTTTCATCCACATCCTCAAATTGGCGTTTGCCGTAAGTCATTTGGCCGACCATGGTCGACAAGCCGCAACCCTACAACAACAACTTTTTATTTTTAAAAAATAAAGATAGAAGTGAAAAATTAAAACATACCAGTCCAGCTAAAAGGGCGGCGACCGAACCTCCTCCGGGTGCCGAAGTCCGGGCTCCGACGCTCAGGACAAACTTTTCAACGGACAGCCGGGCAAGAGGACCGACATTGATGATGTCCATTCGATACTCGATGATCCTCTCCCTTATAAGGACAAATGGGCACGTGTGTATCTTATTTCCATCGTTAAAAAAGAAGAAAAAGGTAAAAATGAATTTAGACTGGGTCATTTATACTTTGGGTTGAAGGGATGAAGAGCGGCCAGACCGAGGCGGTCGATGGCTAGCCGGACTCGTTGCTCTTCTTCCAGGACCATCAACTTCTCTTTTTGGACGTAATAGTCGGCCGCTTGGAGGATGGCCTTGAGTGGGATGAGGCCGACAATCTCCGAGCCGGTGATGGCCACGTTGAGTTGGCCGGCGTCCTTGCGTGCCTCCTCATAGGCCGTGTGAATGGGCGTGACATCGTGATCGGTCAAGTTGAGAGATATTTGAGCGATCTGAGCCTCTTCCAGCCACCAGCCGATGCCCTGGACAGCCTTGAGACGGCCCGGCTCGTTAGGGCCTCTGCCCTGCTCACGCAAATTCAGAGCGATGCGATGAGCCTGCTCCTTGGTGCCCAGCACGTTGACGTTGAAGGCGATCAGGAATTTTCGGACGCCCGTCGCCGTGGCGCCCCAACGTGAAACGAATTCAGACGGGCCGAAATCCGGCATCCACTCTTCCTTGTTTATCTTTTTGTTTAACGGCGATAAATTATTCATTAGACGTGTGTACATAAGAGTTACAACCAATCCATCATCAATCACACACACAGACAAAATAAACTTGACTCACATGAAACTGAATAACATTAATAAATGGGGGAAATTTGTTTTGGGGGTTTTTCTATTTACTTTCTGGCTGATTGCCTCGTACTCGCCGGCCCGGATTTGAGGCAAAGTGACCCGATGAGCTCCTTTTTCGGCCGCCATTCCGTACAGGTAAACGGGCACCGAAAGTTCAGTGGCCAGACGACGTCCAAACTCCTTGGCGCACCGAATGCAATCCTCAACATCGACCCCCTGTTTAAGAAGAACACAGCCCCAAATTGTGTCAATGAATCTTCATTTAGTTACCAAACGGCCAACTAATAAAACAGATTTGATGGGTTTTACCTGGACGGGGATGAAAGGACAGACGTCTAGGGCTCCCATGCGAGGATGTTCACCTGTTGTTTTCACGAGTGAGTCAGATTAAATTGGTTTGCAAGTCGGTCACAGGCCAACTATTTTCTTTGCCTTTGACAACGACCGAAATAAAAGCCAAGAAGACGGGGAAACTCATTTCTAATAGTCTGAAAGGAGAGATGGTGAAAAAAAAGTCGAGACCCGCTATACGGCGTGAGCATTCGTCACGAATGACAGGCTCATTTATCAGCCCGCGTTCATGTCGCCCCCCTACAGAACCCCAACGTCTTCGACGTCCATTGGCGCCGGTCGTCCATGTGTTTGTCTTTTCAAACGTTTCAATCTTTATTAGTCAAACAATACAGCGTCGTTTTCTTTCTTATTTTTAAAAAGAACGAAAATGAAGAAGATACGGAAGTCGATTTCCCATTGAAAGAAAAAATATTTTTGACCTATGGGCAGCACAGATAAGAGAAATGGATGTGTATGAAAGATTGAAAGAAAAACGAGCCTGGCAGGTTTTGTACAGCCCTGCTATACTATCTCTATAGCCTACGTTTATAATATTCTATATTATTATATAGTTTGTGTTACCTTTGTGGCGAGCCATGTCGATCAATTGATAAGCGACACGACTGGCGGCCAAAGCGGCTTCAACCACGTCCGATGGCGAGCCCACGAACGTGTAAACCTGTAACCCACGTAAAACAAAAAAGAACAAATTCCCATTTTCTTTTGTTTTTTTCACTTGTCGGTAAAATATGAGTAAGTATACAGGTAATGCTATACACGATATTCGATCGAGTGGCAAGTAAATAATCAGCCGATAGTAACAAATCGATTAGAAAACAAACCGTCCGGTTGGTTGAAGTTCCAGGATCGACATCGAGCAGCGAGACGTTGGTTACCGAGCGAATGGCAGCCGATATGGCTTCGATGATCTGTGATTATTTACATGAAACGAGACAATTTTGGTTGGTAAAAAGAAAAAAAAAACCCAGCAAGATATTATTATTTTTGAGGCGAATATCTGATGCCAACTAACCTGCGGGTCACGACCCTCGGAGAAATTCGGGACGCACTCGACGATTTTCGACATGATGTTCTCTCGCAGCGACGACGACAAACAAGAACCAGAGAAATCAAATATTATCTCAGTGAGTAGAAACCCAATAATAATCAAGACGACGACTACCAAGCAGTCGAGTCAGCAAATACAACTGAACCGACTACGTCGTAAGCAACAACTTGACTGACCAAAGCTGGGTGGTTGTTTTTTTTCTTATTTTCTCTCCTTATTCTCGTCTCTTCATCCACATTTTCGCCATTTAAATGTTTTCCTTCGACTTTCTCTCGTTTCTTCTTCTTCTTCACTTGTGTATCGTCGAGAGATTTCTCTGTAAACTGCCGAAGAAGAATTCCCAGCATAATAAAAGAAGACAACTAAACGACCTTCAAGTTTTAATGGTCGCCCTAAGGCCTTGTTTTGCACCAGTAAAAACGCTTTTCTCTTTTTATTTTTTTCCCTTTTGGTAAACAACAACAACACAACGAAACGTTTTCTCTTTCGTCTAGCATGAGCCCAGACGAGGAAAGATCAAATATTTGTGCGAAAATGTTCCCGGCCCAGTGTTGTCGGCGTGAGTTGTTGTTGCCTCCTGGCGCCGATTTGGACATCGTCGTCGTCGGTCGTTGCACCGTTTTCACGCAAACAAACACACACGGGGCCGAAGATTTTGTGTGTTTTGTTGGGTTGGTGCTGCTGGACTGTTGCACCGATAGGTGGCGAAAGGTTTGTTGTTTTTCTTTTCCTTTCGTCCACTGAAAATTAAAATAAATTAGAAAAATCTTTTTTCTCATTTCAGAATCTCGTCGAAAGAGAAAAAACAAAAACAGTTGGGCTATCGATGAAAAACTGACGACGGGCGATGAAATTCCATCCGTGTGGTTTTTTTTTTTTCTTTTTTTGTTTGTTATCCCCAATGGTCCCGCGCCAATTCCAAAGACTCAACAAATCGTCACGACACGACCGACCCCGGACCATTTGAATCGCCATCAGGGCAAAGATGGACGACGTTCGTTTTCTCCTCCAACAGTTACCAGGAATTTGTTTATTTGGTTATATTTGATATTTCGTCTATTTAAAAAAAAAAAAATAAAATGTCGTAAAAATTAGGAGAAAATGAAGAAAAGTCGTTTTGTCGGTCGCCAAAAAGGTATACAGACTGTATACATGGGCGTTAAGCAAGTCGACGGTGGTGGTGGTGGCACGCCTAGTTGATTTGCACAAGCGAAAGAGAGAAAAGACGGAAAAAAGAGAACCAAGGACACGAGGTCTGGAATATACCGGAAGTGACGATAAGAGAACACCGGCGTGTACATGAACATGACGTCTTGCTTGACCCCCCTCTCGCCTTTGAAGACCATTTCTCTTTTGTGTTGAACCTGTGAGAGCAACTCCTCCATTACATCTCTCAAAAAGGTGAGTTGACTTTTGGTCAAAAGGACGACAGACGACACATTGACAAAGGCAAGAAAAACTGAAAAAGATGTTCGCGCCCATTTGTGGTGGGTGTCCATTTTCTGTGCCAAAACGCTCGAGAGAACATTTCTTCTTCTTCTGCTCTGAAAACTTCTCGAGGGCTGCTGCTGTATCTTATTCAAATGATTTTGTTAAGAATCAAGAAAAAGTAAAACCGATTTTTTAAGATGCGGATAGGCTCCTCCCCCTTTTTTGGGTCTTCCCTCTCACTTTTTCCCACTGATTATGGCGCCGCGTGTTGCCGAAGCCAAGTCCATCCGTTGGCCACTCGAGTTCAGTCGTTCGCCTCCCTTCGCTGCGTGAGGATTCGACGATCCACCCGTCGCCGTTTTCTTGTCTTCCCTCCCCCCTTCTTTTTTCGTTTTTATGTTTGAGACTTCACAAAATATTTAAATTTTCCGATTTTTGTCAACGTCACGTTTCGAGACCAGGAGATCCACCGGTGAGATTTGAACCTCAATATTCATAGACTCGTGTTAATGAGATTCTTTTTATTCAAATTATACCGGCCATCTTTTTTTGGAGGGAAAAATTGGTTCTTCTTCTTTGCATATTGTATTACTCTTGTGTGTGTTGGTTGGTTGGTTTCGTTTAAAGAAAAAAAGAGTTTTGGTCCAATAAAAGCAACCGGCTTTCACCCGCATCTTATGGTGAAATGAATCAATGTCATGATGCATCTACGTTTAGTAGTTTTCTGAGATTTTCAGGAGGAACTCGTGTCCGACCACTTGTTGTTGGCTACCGTCTTGGAAACGTTTCACGACATTTTCCAATTCCATTTTCTAAAATCTTGAAATTGTTTTCCTTTTGTTTTGATTTAAAAAGAAAAATTACTAAACGTATAGTAAACCGGTTGTTTGGGGGGAGACAAAACCACACGAAACGCGTGTGCGTCCAACAGACTGAAACGAAAACCATTTTAAAAACCGCTCGTACTTTTGTGTGTGTGTTCTTCACTTACCTATTTATATATATAAAACTGTGGTTGTCCCATTTTTTGGGTTGTAATGATTACATGATCATTTTTTGTTGCTCATCTGGACAGGTTCGTTGGTTGTGTTCAAGCCTTTGGACGGGAGGACCCCTCCTCGGCTGTGGGATCTTTTTCTATCCCCCCCACCGATTTGAATTTGTTGGGCAGAAGAAGAAAAAGGACAGACGGAGTGTGTATGTGTCGTGTGCCCAGTGGTGTCTCTTCTTGTATATGTGTGATTGTGTGTTGTGTGTGTGAGTGTCCAAGTGATTGATTGTCGGTGACACCTGAGGAGAAGAATCGAATCTTTCCCCTTCATCGCACCTTTTTCTTTGACATTTTTTCTTCCCCCCCTTATTTCTCGTGTGAGATTTTTTGGAACGGACCGAATTTTTTGAGACTTGAAAAACCCGTTCTCTGTGACTTTGTGTTGTGAAATTTTGGGGAACAAGTGGCTAAAAACGTCTCCGATTTCGTTCCCTTTTGAATTATCTCGACGTTTGACGTCGTGGTGCTAACACACACACACACACACGACCCAGGAGTGAACGGAAAACAATCAATTGGTGAGGGCGTGTTGGTTGGACCCACGTGTATCTGTGGTGGAGTCCATCCGCCTCCATTTTCTTCTGACCACTACAACGACCGATCCGAGGATGAAGAAATCAACTGCTATTGCCATCATCGGCGTGGGCCTTTTGGTTGGGATGATGGCCGCCATCGACGCTTCGAATCCACAGGTAAGTCCTTTTTTCCACTTAATATCGTGCGTGAGTTTGTCGACCGATTTTCAAAGGAAAACGGAAAATTGAAAAATGCTTTCACCGTTTTGAATAGTTATTTTTTTCTACCGGGCGTGAGATTAGACGCTCCAAAAAGGAGCGAAAAAGTAGTTTCATCATCACGTTGAGGAGGAGTTTTACCTATCAGGGACTCTAGTCAGTCGAATAAATGGGGATGAATCAAAGTCGTGGACGTAGCATTATTATTGTGTTGATGTTATTGTGCGTGTGTCTGTGATGGATGATGATGATGAACACTCTCGAAGCTCAAAAAGAAAAAAAGAGTTTCGTCCAGTGGAAACGGGTTTTTCTTATTATTTCGGGATTTCCACAGTTGAGTAAACCTCCTTCGCGTGTTTTTTACCTTTTTAATTTGACCCCGTTCGTCAATTTCTACCTGCATCACTGATGTCCGAGTCCTCAGTGTGACATCTCCGTGTATATCTTGTACACTTATCCGATTTTTGTTGGGACGGAATAACTTAAAATGGACGTTCGGGAGTGTGAAGAGATTCGACAGCAGCACAAGCCACACAGACACATTCTAGACTGAATTACCTTTTTCGGGGATCATTTCCATCTATTGCGACTACTCGACCATATACATCTACATACCCCAGGATCCCATATACTGAATAATATTAATATTTATTATTCAAGTGTAGCTATAGTTTAGTGTACTATACAGTTGCTTTGCTGTGGCCCAGGGTCTCCCCGTATTTGGTCATGTGTCATGGCTCGCTTCATGTGCTGCTGGTTCGACTACTCTCTCTTCTTCTTCGTGTCTGATGCCATCAACCTCCTTTTCTCCTCTTCTTCCCACTTTTTATCAGGCTCTTCTCTTTGCGCGTTGCCGCTCACCACCACAGACTCTTCAATATTATTTACTGGTGGTGGCCGTCGTCTAGAAAGTGGTTGAGTCATGTTTCACCAGTCTACTCTTTTACCTCGTTCTTCCTTCCTGATTGGATATTCCCATTTTATTTGAGAACTGCCATTTTTGTTTTTAAATTCTGAACTTTTGGGAGGACTATGGCAATCTCATCCGATTTCCTCGTCATCGCAAAAGAGTGCCATTTGATATAGCTTCACCTGTGGTGTCTGGAGGACTTTTTATTCCGGAGGGATTATTCAATCACGTAAAGGGCGGGTGGAGGTTAAACATAGGCGGAGGCGACGACAATACTTTTTTTCTTTTTCTTGTAATGTTTCGATGATGATTTCGTAATCCTTTTTATATTTGGGAAAACATTTGATGATGTATTGATGGGATGAAAGGAATCACAAAAGGAATTTTTTCTCTTTCCCGGCTCAAACGTCTTTGTGTATTGCGCCGGGAGTGAATTGAGATTTATGACTCGGTCGTCTGCATCACTGGCGGACCGAAAATAGACGATGGGCCATGAGGTAAAAGGTTATCGCGTTTAGGCTTGCGGCGGAGCTGCTCTCACCACTATATAGATTGAAGAAATCCTGTTTTTTTTTTAATTCGCAGACAAAAGAAGCGATGACGATTTCGTGTTTAAATTCGTCTTGTGATTCATATCGGAAGCGTTATCGTCCCTGGCCTCTTTTTTACCATTGGTTGATTCAATTATTTTTCGCCGCCGCTTCTTCTTCTTATCACCGTCTTATCTTTTTTATTTTTGAATTTTTCAGATATGAATTTAGAAAAAAAACAAATCTAAAATAAAAATAAGAATGTCTGTGCATGGCGCCTTTCGCTAAAGATATTCGTGAACGTGACTGAATGGGGGAACGAACGGAACGCTCTTGGGTCGTTTGTGTGTTCCTTGTCCCATTTCTTCGTTAACTTCTTTTGATATTTATTTTATTCTTTTTTCACGGTGACGATTGTTTGCAACCAACAAGTCGGAAATCGAATGAACGACGCCAGAAAGTATTAAAACAAAAAAATCACGTGGAAGAACCCATCAAAGTCTCCAAAAATGAAATGGGAATAAAATAAATTTCAAGTTGAACAACTGAAACGGAATGTAGACCGAAGGAACGAACGAACCAACGACCGATGGATGAGATGGATATTATTTATACTCCCACTGCCACTAGTGGCACTCTTGTATACAAGAATAGAATTAGGATTTTTTGTTTTCATTTTATTTTTGTTGTTGTTTTGGGGGTTTTATTTTTCTTACGAGTTCCGTGTCGGGAGAGAGAGAGAGGAAGAAGGGGCGTGGTCGGAATTTTGGTTGCAGAGCACGAAGTGTGTCTAGATGCGGAGGATGTGGACGAGACGACAGCCAGCGGTCACGGCTCCAATTAGCTGTCTTTGTGTAGAACAAAAGAGAATGAAATTGATTTCTGTAATTCTTTGAATGGGAATTTTTTCGAATGTCGGACATGTTGAAAACAGTGTCGTGTCTAATTGTCCAATAGAAAATAGTCTGGCGCTTTAATTGAATTGATGACGACTGACCCCCGGACATGACACGTCATTCAACAATGCCACCCATTCATTTCCCAGCCATTTCTTTTTCCGTTGTCCTGCCTGTCGTGACTGTTGGATGGACGGCTGAAAAAAAAGAACAAATATGAAAAGGACGGACAGGAGAGGGGGGAGAAATCGCAGTCGCATGGTAGAAATGGAGGATGGACACCATTTGGATGGGCCACAAAAGAAAAGAAAGGAGGACAGAAAGACAAAAAAAAAGAGGCAGATCTAAACAAATATTGTTCTAGCAGAGAGTCCGTCCCGTCCGTCGTCGTGTTTCTGTGGCTGTTAAAATGATGATGTAGGCCTAGGGACAGCAGTCGACTGTAAAAAAAGAAGACGAGAGAGAAAATAGAAAAGAAGAAGATGTAGATAAGGAAAGGTAAAAAGTTAGGAACACACACGGTAGAGAAATAAAAAGAAAAAGGGTTTGGTTATTTTCTTTTTTCTTTAGGATAGAAGGTACGACTGGGCTGGGCCAGCCCGTCATGATGAATATGAAAGAACCATCACCTTGAGGCCATTTTTTTCCCTTTTTTTGATTCAAAAATGGAGATAATTCACGCGTGAATAGTCAATGAGGCAAATGGGGTTTTCTAGTTAGATCCTACACGCGTGCATCTGGCGTCATCATGCCATCAACAACAACATTGGCACGGACCGGTCAAAGAAGTTGGTTTCGTCCCTTAAACGGTACAACAACAGCAGGTGATTTTTCACCTTTTTTTCCCCAATCGTTAACAGTTCCCCCCTAAAAAAATCAGAGATAAAACTAAGATTAGAGTGCCATCATCTCTTCGCCGTTGTTTCTTTTACTTTTTCGGTGAGTGTATCAGGTTTTAGCTTATAGGTAAGATCTTGTGTGTTACAAGAAGGGTAGAAAAAAAGGCCGTCACAAGTCCCCCCCCTCGTTTTTTCTCTTTTTCTTTTAAACGGCCCATAACTAACAACAATCGAGAAAGGTACAAGAGCTAGGAAAGAACGCCCCTCGGCTTATATATACATCCGAAAATATTCATTTTCCCTCCACACGAAAAAATAGAAAAAAAAAACGACTGGGAAATTCTCTTATAACGTGGAATGATGGCGAACGAACGAACGAAGAGCGCAAAAGAGTGTCAGATAACAACCTTATACAAGTTATTTCAATAGGGCAGAGCTCTCCCAAAGACATATGACGCGCTGGCCGGTCGATTATGTAAAAAACCAACTGGCCCCTTTTTTTGGGTGAAAATATAATGAATAGCATATTTCTCTCTTCTTTTGAGGTCTGAATCTCATCAAGGCGAAATTGAATTGAGCAATTTTATTTTTTGATGAAAGAAGGGATGAAATGTGTGTTGCCAGAGTTTGTTGGAGAGACTAAAAATATCCGATTTCAGACGCTCGCGTGTAAATAGGCGACGAGTGACTGATGATTATTGTTATAACTGTGTATACGTGGACGGCTTCTTCAGGTGGCGTCCTATTCACGTCGTGAATATTATTACCCTGCGCCATTTTGACACATTTAAAAAATATTCCCGTGTTTTTTTGGGTCTTGTTCAAATGTTTGAAACCTCAAGTAGTTTGCGAGTGCCGCAGAGAAATTTTTCGTCTTGTTTGGCTCATCAAACAGCAGCAAATTCCTACTGGCTGGATCTTCTCCTCTGTCTGTGCTTGTCTTTTGTTTGTTAAGACGGGAAGTTTTTTAAGTGTTGCAGTTGCCGAGAAACCGGGCGGGAATGGCCGGAGTGGAGGCCAATGTTTCGAGGTTATTCCTTTCCTTTTTTCTTTGAATTGGGTGTGTGTGTGTGTGTGTGTATGTCTGCATGTGTGTGCAATAAAGCAAAGAAACAAATGCGAAACATCGTCGCCAGCCCTGGCTATTTATTTGCATAGAGATAGCGCGTCGGTCTTCTTCTTGTTCTAAGTTCTAACCGCCGCCGCCGCCTGGTGTATACACACAACAGATATACAAGAGTTGTACAGCAAGACGGAGCAAGTCCCAGTTGTTGTATGTCGCCGTCTATTTTGGAAACAGAAGAGAAAAGAGTGACGCAATCCGTCCTCTTAGTTTCCTTGCCTTTTCTTTCTCTGCGTCTGAGCGCAACTGTCCGCGACTGATTCTGGCGCGACGGCCAATGATTCGTCATCCGATCAACAGCCCAGCCACGCAGAGTTAAGAGCCAAGTGTTTTTTTTTTTTTTTTGCGGCCGCAGATTCTGTGGCGGGGGGCTGTACACACTGTTTTGCATGTCCTGTTTAGTCATCACTTGATTATAGCCTCAAGTAGGCAGCAGTAAAAGAAAGAAAGAGGATAATAATAATCAAAAAAAGGGGAAAAGAAACTTTTTGACAGTCGCTCGATTATGTCTTAATTCCTTTTTTTCTTTTGCGTGTCTAATGTACCTACACGCATTAGCCCCCAGAAGGTATACTCGGTGTGTTGTAGGGTATGCGCCAACGTACTAGCTATAGGTGTACATTTCAGGACTGTAAGAAACTTGTTACAAAGAGAGAGAAAAAGAGGTTCATGCTGCGTTTTGGGTAACTTAATATTTTTCTACCGGATAGCGAGCAGCAGGTTCCTCTCGTCCCGCGGCTTTTGTTGTTTCCAAGACATAAATGCATCGAGTTGTGTGATTCCCAACCGGCGCCGTTGTCGTTCTTCCATATTTCATGGCGACATGTCCCGTTTTTCTTTTTGGGTGTCGACCATCCAGAATTTGGTTGAACAGCTCAGGCTGTTTTCTTAAAACATGTAAATTTTCTTATCTGGTGGCTAGAAAGCACACATTACAAGGCAGGATTGTTGTATGAAAATTTCCACACTCTGATGTATTACGTCAATCATTTGATGACCTGATTATGTGTCAGTGCATCAAACGGAGACGGGTGGGAGGGAGAGTGAAACTGGTTCCAGTTGTTCATTTTCTGGTGAAGTCTTTTTATTTATTTTTTCGTCTTCCATTTCAACCTGTAAAATGCAAATGAAGAGAAATAAGATGTAAGCGTCATTGAATGAGACTGCGCATAGCTGGAAGGTAGGAACCAAGTTGCGTGACCTTTCCCGTACGTGTAATAATCATAAACAATCTCTATAAACTGCCAGTCGATTTGTGTGTACGGATTGGCACAGCACGTGAACAAGAAATCCTTGGAAGGTGATATGACACCATCCTTCCTGTGAATATTAGATGCAACAGCTGGTTGGTGATTCATTTCCATTGTTGGAGTCCCGACCGTAAAAGATGCTGAATCTTTGTTAGAGCTTTTCGGCGCAAACAACAGGATACATTGGATATAAGTGTCGAGCTCTCTCTCTCCCCATTCTTTCCCAATCAATGAAATGGAGGAAAGGGAAATCAAAAGATAGAAAGATGATAGGCTAGGGTACTTTGTGTGGCCCATCATTTTCATATCACTAACCGCGGCACCTCTTTTTTCTCCATTTGAATATCTGTTTGGAAGGATTTTTTTAAATTTTATTATTTGGTGGGTTTGCAGCTGTGGTTTTGTGATTGACGCAGAATCAGTCAAATATTTAATTGATTTATCAGGAACCTTTGGTCGTTTCAACCTTTCCTCCGTCTCACATATTTGCCGCCGTTCGTGATGTTTATTTAAAAAAAGAAATAAACTCTAAAGTCTAAACCCGTTGGGTTGATTGAGCCTATCTCCAGGTTAAATATTAATAGAAAAGTGAGAAAACAGTAAAAGATTGTGGCCAGGGGCTGGTTACGGTTCAGCCAAGTGGCCGGTTTTATACGGCGCCAATGATGACTGTAGAGGGGGGACCATGTCACTCCCATTACAGGAATTTGATGTGCTCCTGTCGACAACAGCCGGATCTTTTTTTCTGATGTCTCTCGTTGCTTTCCTTTTGGTTGGAACGTATAATCATCCCAAATAGTCAATGAACGGCAGCGGTTTGTAGCTCTCTCTTTCACGCGTGATACTCAGTAAGGAGGGTGGAGTAGGAGGAGGGTATGTCTCCTTCTTTTAGAGTTCATCAGGAGCAACAGGAGGAGCTGGAAAACAACAAAAAAATCTCGTCTTTTTTTCTCCCCTTGAATTTTCCAGGAGTTTGTTTCGACATACCGCGGTGTTTTGTCTTTCACTTTCTGTGGGGATCCTCCTACACGAAGTGAATCTTGTACAGGAGGAGAGACGGACAGGCTATATAACGTTAACACACGAGGCGAAAAGAGACATGGAGCAATCAGACAAGCAGAGACGAGAGAGAGGTAAAGGCTCTTTTTTACTGTCTGTACTGGAGCGGCTTTCGGGACATCGGTGGGGTGTCTATTTTCAGCCGCCCCTGCTGCACGCTGGGACCAGTGAGATTTGAACTGGCCGTCGAGATGTTGGGCAGGGCAGGAGTCTATAGAGGGGGAGAGATTCTTCTTTTCAATTTTGACAGACGGCCGCGCGGCGGTCGATGACTTTCCATTCCGTTTCATTCCCATTCCATTCATATTTGTTGACTTTCTGGGACGGATGTGGGCTCTCTCTCCATTCAGAAAGGAAGGAAGGATCTAAACTTTTGGCTCCTAAATGTAGAGCAGTATTGGCGGTCATTTATTATAGGGTGGAGAAGACGTTAAATTACCTAAGAAATCGATACGATTCAAGAAAAGGAACGTGTAAAATCACATGCTGCCCTGATTTTAGTCGTGAGAAGGGGTCGGATGGAAATTCAAATTGGATTAAAAACATGAAATCGAAGAAGAAAATTTAGGAAAGTGGAAAAATAAAAAATACGAAACCATTTAGCTAAAGAGGTTCCACACCACCCACTGATCACAAGAATTACGTGGCCCATACAAGAACAGGCAAAAGTGTTTTAGCTTATTACATCTACAGTTTTCATTTCATTATTCACAGACGAGACAACCTTTTTTGAAAGGTGGGGTTTCCCTCTTTTCCGGACTTGATTTCCATCCAATTTGCCATTTTTTTTTTTCGTTTACCATTTGGACGAGGGGAAAATAGAGAAAGACTATCGTGGCGCGGATTACAGACCCTTCGTACTCACAAGGTATTGAAGTGGAACGGGGGGCCTTGGTCGATATCAACTGGGCCTGCAAAGATTTTTAAAAAAGGCAGCTGTTTTTGTTTTCATAATTTTATTTAAAAGTAAAAATTCTTTTCTTGATGGAAAAAAAGTTTTTTTTTTTTTCTTCTTCCTCCCGAGGTTGTTAGCGCTCTGGTCGTTTTTCTTTTCCGTTCGTGATGCGCTTTTCCGCGTTGCTATTTTCAGACGACTCGAATGGGGCTTCTTCCTTTTTTCCGATTTTCTTCCCTGCGAGAGATTTCCCCCTCAGAAGCGGAGAATTCACAGGATACGGTCAATATGAAATAGAGCCCATTCGTCTCGAATCGTTATGACTTAACCTGTTCCGCCCCTAGATAGACGCGTACACCCCGTCGGGTTCAAGGTATGGAGAGGCTCCTTGATAATAAAATGTGGAATGAAAATGGTCTATACTTTATGTAGACATAATTTTCACTTGTGGATATGAGTTAAGTGACGGCCGAAGCGGAAAAAATTTGGGAAGAAGGTGAAATGTGTTGGGTCGTTGTCACTTTCTCCGAGCGTGGCTAATCGCGGCCGAAATTGTGAGGCAGCTGTGAGCTCCTTGCATCATTGATGAATGACCTTTTCGTCCCATGTTGAGCCTTTGCTTCCCATTTGTCTCTTCTGTCCTCTCCTCTAATTTATGTAGGGAAAATAAAAGATGTTTCCCTATTTTTCTTTCCCAACTTCAACTTCCTTCTTTCCTATTTTCGGTGTATTTTCACTTTTGGACGTCGTCGACAAAATTCTTCAACGAAAACATCAACATACGCACAATCCCCTTGCCCTCAGAAACATCATCAACACTGGGCGCCCAACTAAATGGAAGCTCATCAACGAATGGGCCGAGGGAAGTAGAAAGATGCTGGACGATGACGGCCTTTTTGGCCTGTCAGTAAAGAAAATAACAAGAAAAAGAAAGGCTCCAACTATCTGAGACAAGTTTTAAAAAGAAAAGGCAAAAATGTAAAAGATTTGTTTAGGCATATTTTGGTATTTGTCCATCACATTCGACCGACACTCGAAAAATCTGGGAAATGGTTTCGAGTGGTCGATTGGAAATTGGATTATCATTTAAAGGAGGTGGAATATCGAAGCGACGACAGGGAGGACGAAGACACGATCACGTTAGGGCAAAAAGTCTAAAGGTGCATCTACGACGTACATGGCAAAATGTGGGCGAGACTCTGTTTCATGTTTAGTCGCTCGACACTTTGAAGGATTCACCTATCGCGTTACTTTAACACGACGAGTTCAAAGTCTTTTTCCAAATTTGTCTTTTCTTGGATTTCGGGATTCTTGAATTTTTTAATTCTTTCCCCCTTTTCTTTTGTCCGATTGTGAGGGTAGAATAGTTGCCCTGATTGCATCTGCTAACCCTATCTCTATAGTTAATATAATAAAATAGAAGGGTCATAACTATGGCATCCCTCGGCTCTAGCTTTGTGCTCTAGCAATTAGCTATTGCGCTGCGCAGAGAGACGGGGGCAACGCCCATCTGGCAGCCTACCACTTGAAAAAAGAGACGGCAGACCTCCTCCCAGTCGCGATCCTTTTCAACCCGAAAGAGAGAGAACAAAAAAAGATTAACTGTGCCAGGGTAGAAAACAACAGAAGACTGGGCACAACACAATAAGGTGATCTGAATAAGATAAAGAAGAATGTGGATTGTGTTGTGTTGTAGGTCCTATATATATATAACGAGTCATGGAAAGTCAAATTCCGGTAGATTATAGCGGTCGATATGGTAGAACTACGTGACACTCACCTCACCCTTTTTTACTTTTTACTTTTTCAAATATCTTATCGGTCATTTTGTGGTGGAAACAACTAAAATTTAATTAAATCCAGCGCCGTCTAAAAGCTTTAAAAGTGTTGACTTTCAACTTGGAAGAGGACGGCCTTTTTGACGATCGTCTATGGGTGAAATTGTGTTTTTATTAACTTTTACTTGTTTTTCTCTAAACTTCATGCGCGCGTGACGTGACTTGATTATTCATACAGGGATTTGTCTATCTCTCTACAACTGCGCCCCCTATCGGCTGGGTAGATCAGGAAATGGTGGAAATGTTGTGCGGGGTAACGATGTAGAGAAATAACACTAAAAAGGAGAACCGTCGTTCATTGTTGGTTCGTTGTTGTTGTTGTCGTCTTTTACACGGGCGCTTCGGCAGCGACAGGACGCCAAGAGCGCGCGTGCTCACGCTGACGTCGTATTCATTTCCATCTGATTTACACACGAAGAGTCCGGGCGAAATGGGAAGGAGAACAAGGTAGGGCCGGGCTAGCTAGAATAAGGAGCCGATTGAGAGAAAAAGTCTTCTTGTCTAGTCCTTACCTGATGGCCATGGGATGGGCGGTTGCTGCTGCTGCTGCTCTCACCTTAAACGAGCCAGACTTTTAGTGTGTAATAGACGAATGGGAATAGATACTTTCATCAGCATTCTCGCCCGTAGGTCATGCAACTTGTATCAAAATATCAAGAGGCTATAGACGATAAATTGACGCAAAGAAGGAAGGAATAATAAATTATACGTACCTATATGTACAATGGGCAGCAGGGCTCCAGGAGCCAGCCAGCCAGGAGGGCAAGAAGATGTTGTTTTTTTTAAAGAGAGAGTTTGGAGTTGCAGAGCCGAGGACGCGCTTCCAGCAGGTCTTTTTAAATAGTTTTTTTTAGACTACGGATGTATACACGTATTCATGCAAATGTTCTTCTTCTTCTTCTTTGGCGGGGTGACCGCCGGGATAGCGTTGAATCACCTTCGATGCGGTCACCAACCAAACAAAATAGTTAAACAAGATGAAGAAAGAAATACAACGGGAGGTTGTATACACGTCCCTTTCGGGGGTTCATTAAAACACGCTTTTCTTTTTTACTTTATTTTTGAGGGAAAATAAAAATGACATGGAAAAGAAAGATGCCAAACGACAAAGAAATGACCAGACGAAACTTGTTGAGTCTTTTTTTTTTTTCGTCTTCTGAATTTTTCTGGTGAAACAAATAACTGCCAGAAAAATCACTGGAATCCTTGAGAAAGAGATGGAGAGAGAGCTGGTTATGGTTATAAAAACTTGATTTGCATAGACACACACACATCAAAAACATGGGAATAGATGATAAAATATTGCTAGCCTTTTTTTTTAAAGTAGATACGGTAGAAAGAAAAAGAATACACAAAGTTCTAGAGAGAGCTTTGCAGGCTAGCAGACAGACCGGCTCTTTGATTCACAAACACTTGGCGACACAAATTTTTTTTCAGATTTTTTTTTTGTCTGTTTGAGCGGGGCTTTTGATTGTTTCGGACTGTCAACTCCGTTTTCGTCTTCAATCTCCTGTTCTCAATTTTTTTGTTGCTTTTTTATGATTCTTAATTTACAATGAGACTCTTGTAACTTTTTTTTTCGAGATTTTTGTCCGTGCCGAGAGATGACATTGAGATTCGTCACGGACGTCCATGGTCATGCTGGACTCTGGCTTCCTTATTCATTCATTTATTGTCTCTCTAAATGGCTCTAATAATTTCTCATTCGTTATTCATCACGTCGTCATCATAAGCGGAGAAACTTTTCATTTTTCCTACCGGATTTTTTCACTCAAGGACTAGATGTTGTTGTAGGATCCCGATCTCATGTGTTACATCCATGGAAAAAAATGTAGCGTGTGCTGGGGCAATGTTATTCCGTTTTTTCGTGACAAATGGCACCGACCGATGGCCAGCCAACAGCAGCAACCAGTCAGCATCGGGTTTCAAGTTGTTGTTTCGTTTGTCATTCATCATCAGCATTTTTCCACGTCGACTCGTTTTCTTTTCCCTTTTGTTTCGCTGAGATTTTCATTCAAGACCTTAAAAGGGTCGTCGATTCACATTCCCCTCTTGCTCGCATGTTTATTCTAATAACAATGTAATGCGTGTACTCTTTAACCGGTAGATTCATTTTTTGATGCATTGCTACTTGCTAGCCATTCCTGAATCACCAATCCAATCCTATACGGACTGTGTTGGTAGTGGATTCACGTTAGATTGTTACTGCGTTATTATTCGACTGTATAGTAATCTCAAAACGTGAGTAGACTATGGAAATGGCAATCGTAATAATGAGCCTGTGCGTACGGTCGAATGGATTATTGACATGTTCCATGTGGGAAATTTATGCCGGCCGCTGTTCCCGCGAGCCTCCGTGACATTTGCCGCAGCTGCTACAAGTCGCAAGTTATCGCGCGGCTTATTTGAAATACCTGCCGTGTATATATATACAAATGTTGTTGCGCAACGCTCCTGGAAATGTATTTCTTCTTCGAGAAAATGGGGAAAAGAAAAAAAAGATAAACAACAGTTGCCTGCATACCAGTTTGGCTCGTACAGCATATAGGGAACCTAAGGAAGAAAAAAGATCTCTCTCTCTGTGCGTCGCTTTTTAGTTGCTGATTATCTCTCCCTCTCTTGTCTGCCTTTTCTGTATAGAATTACCTTTTGAGACGTTTTTTTCTTTCTTCTTCTTCGACTAGTCACATAGTCCACAGTCGCTGAGCTATCAAATATGATGCTGGCAACTGTGTGCACGTGTCGCATCATTATCTCAGCAGCGCACCTGTGCCGAGAGAGAATAAGAGTTTGCCATGGATCTGGTCGAGTTTTTAAGCTGCTTTTTTTCATTTCTTATCTCGCCCACAACTAAAATTTTTGTTTTCTGGACGTCTGGCGCGGATGAAGGAACTGGCGACGAGTGTGTGGCTTGGCTTTCCGCTTTCTCATGCCAAGCCGAATGATAATCAACACAAGAGGTCGAATTAAAAACAAAATGTTGGGTTGCCGATTTTTCTTTTTACACCCAGTCATCTTGTCAATTGAGTGTTGACTGTGGCGTTTTGATTCTTTTCTTTCGCCTTTAGTGGCGTGTGAATTTTAATGACACATCAGAGCCAACAAGAGCAAACAGAATCTAAAGGAAGAAAGTCGTGGTCAGAAACATTCCTTTAAAAATTGTCGACTCATTTTTATGGACGCCGCGTGAAAATTGTGTTCCGTTGTAATCCCCGCGTCGTGACGGATTTATTGTCGTTTCCCACATTTCTCCGATTATTTACCCTGTAACGTCCAGTTTTAATTGTTCGTACGACGTTAAATCGGAAGAGATTTTAATAGTTGAAGGGTTTCCTTTTTTAAATTTTACCAACCAAAAACCAACTTCTAAAAGGCATTATCAACATGATCGCCATATAATTTCGTTAAGATTTTTTGGTACTGGCCACAAACAGAACAACAATCGGTGGGGTTTAGTGTGTTGTCCCCCTATTCAGTCACGTCCACCTTATTATTTCCCCCCCATCTTATCCGGATAGAGAGGCGAGCCTTTTTATAACTCTCCCTGGACTCTTGTGTTTGTATGCATGTATGCGTTATATTATACAGCCGCAACTACCACCCACAATTTGCTTTGGAGAGGAGGGCTGTTTGTTATTTGTCCACCCGACGTTATCGCCAGTCGTGGTCGTTTTTCGTCTCTTTTGGTCAGTCCGTGTCACTGGTCTAAAGGTATTTTTTTTTTTTTTTTTTTTTTTTTTTTTTTTACTGAGCGTTACCTCCTGCAGGAGTGTCGCTCGAATGTATTGTACAGTTTCATGGCAATATAGATACAACACATATATACAGGGAACATTGTGCATGGCGAAAACTAATACACGAATAAAACAACACGAATAAGACAACACGAAAAGGGAAACTGGGCCTATTTACACCACGCTGGGCGGGCGATCATCCGCGAGCTCTGCTTGGCTTTTTGGAGTCTACCCGGTTTGGTTGCACCTTCAAGACCATCAGCCGACGGCCACCGGTACAGCCTCCACCAAGCAGAGAGCGGTGAACACAGTTACAGCGGGAAAATCTCTGGCTAGCTTGAGGTTAGAGATTGGGCATAAGATCAATATGTACAATTAAATGCAAGGGCTCACACTCTCCTGACCAGCAGGGGAGCAGAGCCGCAATTTACACAAGATAAGAACCGCGAGATGACCTCCTGGGCAACCTAAGTAAATCTTAGGGCCAAGAGTGAACATCGAGAGCGGTAAGGTACAAGAATGGAGGAGAATAGAGACCAGAGCCAATATTCAAGCAATTACGGGTAACACCCTACACCTCTTTCCACATCAGGCGATTAGTTGAGCGTACAAACTGCCGAAAGGCTTCCCATAAAATGGGGTTCGATGGAATGGAATGCAATGACCTAGGCCAAGAACCATCAATAGAGATGCAAGTCGCAGCAAAAGGAAGACGTTGCTTGGAAAAGAGCGGACAGTGAAAAATAAAATGCTCCACTGACTCCGTAGGACTGCCACAGGTGCAGACCGGAGAGTTGGCAAATTTAAAGCGGAACTGATGTTCTTTAAGTAGAGAATGGCCGGTAAGGACTTGGGCGATCTGACGGCAGAGCTGGTGAGTTGGAATATGTCTGACGGACTCAATCGTTGGGAAAAATTCCCTAGGTCTAAAGGTATTCTACAGCAGACCACCATATATATATATATCTATGCCCGCATATTATTGCATTTTATTACATTATTATAGCTTTTAAAGCTTTTAACTTTTTCTTTTTCTTGTTTGCTCGGGGGTTGCGGCCCTCCTGCGGTGCTGCGATGTGTAATAACACACGCTCCTCATCTATACACTCGGCTGGTTATAGGTTGAGGTTTATGTACATGTCGGGGAGAGAGAAAAAAAGGGAAAGAAAAAAGAAAAAAAAAAGAATAAAGGAGTATCGGATTGATGACGGGGCAATAGCCAACGACCACCGCCAGTTTGTGCAGTACAACACCAAAAAGTTTCCTCTTGGCTTGAAAGAGGAGGCCGGGACAAATAGGTATAGACTTACGTCATTCCTTAAAAAGAAGAAATTGCTGCACAGCACGGAAACAACACACACACACACACAACAGTTGAAACCGGCGACCCAAAGGTCCAAAGGCCAGTCCCCCACAAAAAAAACCCACCCACCCAATCTCCCGTTAGAAATAAGGTGTATAGTGCTCGCCATTGTAGTCTAGTCCCTGTACAGACTATATGTACAATAATAAATACTCGAAACTCTTTTTTTAAGTGTGTGTTTGTCATGTCTTTTTAAAAGAGTCTACCACCCCCCTCATTGGTAGGGTTGGACCGAAAAGGCATCAAGCGACACATTCAACCCCTTACATTACACCCAAGAATAATCACGTAGTTTAGGAGGGTTTATTATATATTAGGGTGGAATACGTAGTACCTCTGTACGTTTTATCGCTCCGTTTGAAAAGCAAATTGAATGGGATCACAAGACATAAAGCACATGAAACATCTGCTGGAGGGTGACAGTCCACTTGTCCCTTGAGCAGGAAGTTACACAATGTACAGAAAAGACATTCCACTCCACATTCAAGTTTTATGTATGACGACTTTCTCTCTCTTAGGCACTTAAAGACCTCCCAAATTGCATTTTTTTTCCAGCCCTCAATGACGTCACCTGCTTATTCTTTTCCCTTCCATATCTGGAAATTTGAACGCAATTGCACAAAGATATATTCATTGGATTATTTTTCGTGTTTGGATTTGAGCTCGGAGCGACGTGGTGGTGGAAGGGAATTGATACCGTTTGCTATTGGAGTTGGTATTATTATAGTCTCGCCAAGGGCAAATTTTTGAGTGCATAGTGTTTTGTTTGTTTTTGGTGTTTTATTTTGAATTAGTATCGGGCAATCTTTAGCTCGAGCTAGCTGCTCGCCGGTATCGTACCGGGTGGTCCGTCGTCGTGTTGTTGTTGCCTAGCCGATTCGTTCAGGGTCGTTTTGACCGGCCGCTAGATGGTGTCGGTAGTCGGTCTCGGATTTTCTTCACCCCCGCCGCTGTAGATAATAAAATTCAAAAATTAGTCTCGGCTGCTCGACTTTTTTTTTTTTTATTCCATTCAAATGCGCAAACAAGCCACTGCAATTGGCCTTTTTGAGTATTTACTTTTCAATCTCATTTGAATGTCAGTGTCAATTCGTTTATTCGCAAAAAAGAAAAATGCGACGTTTTTTCAGAGGCAACTGTGAACAAGATTTGATATTTACGTTGACTCTACCACGTAAGCTGTACATTGTATACACAGGGACATGAGTAGCAAACTTTGTGTTATGTGTGTCATCGTTGCCAGAACACAGAGACGAAAGGAATTGAGCTAAAAGACTTGACGCAAACATTCTTTGCACACACTTGATGCCTTGATGGGCGCTGGCCTGTTTTGGGCTTATTCGTAGCTCAGCAACTACAAGTGGAGCGCATCAGACCCAACGTGCAAACAAAGAAATGCACTGTGTGTTAGTTTTACTAGAACTCTCTGGCTGGATCCCCCAATTTTGCAGTGTGTCAATAATCTCTTTGAAAACTCGAGAGTGTCAATATCAACTTCCTCTCTCTGTGTTTCCACCCACCCATTCCCAACTGTGAAACGTCATGGCCATTGCGAAACGGGGAAAATAATATCCAACGGAACAATGGCCATGTAATGAAATCACCTCTTTTTATTGCCGCCAGTCTCTGTGAATTAATAAGCCTACATTATAAATTCAGAAAAGTCTAGCAATTTTTAAAATGAAACACAATTATTCACATCAAATTGCTCCCCCCTCGCTCTGTTCATTTCATTTCTGTTGAATCTATTTTTGGTGGTGGTGACGTTAGTTTACTCTTGCGGCCGGTAAGGCGGTTACCGACTAACCTGCGAGTCAATATTGACGGGCATTCTTCCTTGAGTAACGTGCCTACAGGCGGAGGAGGCACATAGATTGTTGGGCAAAGGAGTCGGTCGAGGGCAAAAGGGCGGCGTTTTATTTCAAAGTGAAAACGAATTCAAAAGTAATATCGTCTTCCCAAAGCTACATGGATGACGCCATCACATCCTGTCGGACCAAATAACAAACAGGGTTTACCTTTACGTCACAATGGCAGTCAATAAATGCGGAGGAGGAGGTTTAGTGTCGACATGCCATTGTTGTTATTGTTGGGATTGAAACTTTGGTGGAGGGAGCGGCGACCTTTTGGTTATTGTCTATTCATCGTGTGTTGTATTCATTGCAGTCTTGGGTCTTGTTTATAAATAAAGTAGCTTGCCCTGGCCATTCGTGCGGCAGGAATTGTTGTTTCGGGACCTGCAGGGGTGGCATTTCGCAAACAGCTCTCAGTTGGTTGCCTCAAACCATTCGACTTTCCGGCATTTGATTCGCGTTGCTAGGCCATCCATTTCTGCTGTGTAGGATTCGTCTGATGTCGGATCCTTCACGGTCCATTTCGCCATCGTAGCTTTGAGCCTCAATACCAGTGGGGTGGTGGTGGTTGGGAGGGAGGGAACCTTAAGAACATAAGACGCTTTTGGCATTCAGACTGTCTGGCGCCCAAGAAACTCCACCCTCTGGTCTTGACGTCGACGGGCGAGGGAGTGAAGAGAATCCATCTTGTGCTTTTCTCTTTTTTGTCTCTCTATCTCTTATTTGATACGCTTTTGGTGCTATTGCAAACTAGCAGATCTATTGGACAGATCCTTCACCTCTCGCCGGAGACACACAGGAAATGATGGACAGACTTGAACTGGGCGCACACTTCGTCCATCTTTTTTTTTTCAATCCAGAAAGAAAGAAAAACGAATCGTCTTTTTATTGCCAACATCAAATGCGTCAGGCGATAAAAAGGCAAAATGGACTAATTGCTGGACGACGGCCAATTGATTGTTTGCTACGTCCCCCTTTTTTCGGGGGGCTAGCTGGAATCAAAGATTATAGGCAAACTTATTCCAGTTGATGTGATGATATAAACGTTGTATTTAGCGCATGTCCTAGCTGCAAGCTCGGCGGACGAGTGAGAGGATTGGGAATTGTGTTTACGTCTTTAACGCAGCGCCGCCTATAAATGTCGACTGGAAATATTGGAACTAGGCGCTGGATGAGCTATCTCTGGCAGGAGGAGTCTCTATAAAGCACTTTGAATAAATGAATAAAATCCAGTCAAGTAGATAGTGAATAGTCGGTATGCATATCGGTTCCATATTTCCGCTGTACCCGAAAGCCTCTTTCTTCACCCGGGCTTCTAGCTTCTTCTCTCTTGTGTCGTTGTGTTTGTGTTTTTATTGGCTCCTTTTCGTCACGAATCCCGCAGTATTTTTCTTTATTCTCTCCTCTCTCTCGGCCATTGCGCGTCACTTTGATGGATCGGCTCGTTTGTCGCCCCGAAGAGAAGCGCGACAGCAGCGCTTCTCTTGCTACTCAATGATGTAACCATGGCAGAAGAGAACATCTCAACTAAACAAATAGCACCGCTGCGTAGGTGGGAGTTTGGGAGAAAAGAAAATAGCTTTGAAAATAACAATTGATTAGATTCTTTCAAATCTTTATTTTTATTTTCCCCCCGGTGCGATCCAATCCGAGTAAAGTGGTGGCGGAGAATGGCGGAGAAATCCCATCGGTAGGGAATGGAATCTATCTAATAAATAGTCGCGTGGCCCCCCTAGTAAGTAGTACATCATCCAACACAACAGTTTCAGGATCTCGAAACCGCCATTTCCCGCCGCTATACACGATCCGCGTAGCGTGAAGAAAGTGTTGATTTGTTGGGTGCGGTCGGGTTCTGATGCTTATCGGCTGGGCTGCACAAAACTTGGCCCCCTCGCAGCATATCACTAAATGGATACTGGGTGGGGAGAGAGAGAGTGGACTAAGGAGACTCCATATTCCCGGATCGCGATTCGTGTCGATAAAATACATTCAATGGATCAAGCGGAAGAAGCGCTATGGCGAAGAAGGGAGAGTGAGCTATTGCGCAAAATGTGGGCGCCTCCTTTGGTCCATCTCGTTCTTCTCGACCGAGAGCGAAATGGAATTGGAATGTTCCAGCACTCGCGTATCCTCTCACTCCATCTTCGCCCTTTTTCTCCCTTCCGCTTCTTTCCGCCATCCTCCTTCTTTTTGACTTGTATGAAGTATACACACACACACACTCGTTGGCTCCTTCCTGCTTTCCTCCCGATCGATATCTCGGTCCCTCTTTTTCCTTTATCGGCCCATCTCCATCTTCCAGCAGCGAAACGAGCAGACTAACGTGGAACCTAAAAGAAAAGACTTTGCTCCTGAAAAAAATGTAGAAAAAGTGGAAAGAGGAAGTGAGGCGGAGGCAGAAAAAAAAATAAAGACGGGATTTTTTTTTTCTCTTTTTCTTGGCCGTCGACCAAAACGGGCCGACGACGACGATGGGATCAACAATCGAGACATTGTTGACTTCCATGTAGAACAACATCGATTGGGGAGTAAAAAAAAAAGGATCGCCTTGTCGCCTCGTTGTTGTTTTCTTTTTTTTTTATTGATTTGATTTTGAACGAAAAGAATGAAAAATCAATCCACTTAATTTGATTGGTTTATTTCTCTTTTGCAGGATGATAGCGACTTGGTTTTCGATGATGGATTCTTTGGGAATGACGAGGAGGTTTGGTCTTCTGTTGCGGGTGAAACGGCCAACAGCCGAGTGAAGCGCGAACCTCCTCCGTCGCTGGAGGAAGGAGAGCGCCGTGGTGGACGCCATCGACAGTTGGTCAATGGTGGCAGCAGTCACAGCACTAAATCGGCCTCTCTCGGTCACTGGGATCGCCACCAGCAAAAGACCAAGAAACAATTGCACCACCAAAAGCAACAACACGCCGAAACAGATGAGAAAAAAGACGCGAAACAACACCACGATCACCACAAAGCGACGGTTGCTCAAAAGAAGAGTCAAGTTGTTGCCAGAGCCAACTTGAAGCAACTGGAACCGAACCATAAGAAGCACAACAACAACAACAACAATCACAAGAGCAATCACAGCAAGAAAAACCACAAGAAAGTCCCGGTTGTGTTGAAAATTGACGACGATGATGAAGACTTGATGTTGGGCGATGGATCGGGATCAGGAGACGGTGAAATTATTCTTCCGTCGCCTCCTTCCCAAGGTGGATCTGGAATTGGCACACGAAGTAAAATACAATTTTTATTATTCCGAATGTGGGTTGAAAATAATGGCTTTGATTGCAGAGATGTACCGGTGCTCGTTGCTGGTCCAGGAACCGTACAATCAGGAGCTGGGCGACCGAGAAAGCAGCGATTTTAGTGAAATGGCGGATCGCTTCAACATTGCCGTTGATAATCTTTACCTGCGCGTATCCGGCACTCAGACGACCAATGTCCAAACATTCGAGTAAGTATTCAATTTGGCGTATACGTTTCTTTATTTTAGATTTAAAAAAAAATACTATTTCCCTTTTTAAGACGGACAAGTCAACGACAGTTGACCAAAGTCAATTTCGATATCGAATCGCAAGATTTTGACGATGTAAAAGTCATCGAGTCGACTCTCCGTTCAGCCGTGCAAAACGGCATAATTGGGTCATTCTACGTCGAGTCTGAGGGATTCACGTTCCGAGTCGTCGAAGGTAAATCGATCTGCAGCTGTATTCGTTTTGTCACTTGATTTGATTTGAATTTGATCTGTCGATCGGATGGGATATTCGTCTGTAGGTTCCGCCATTAGTCCACTTCCATCTCCTCCTGAGAATCCAGACGATTGTGAGATCCAATGCAAATCGGATGGCCAATGCATCACATTGGAGCAGCGTTGCAATGGCTACGACGACTGCGAAGATGGATCCGATGAGGAAGGATGCGGTAAGTCTTTGATTTCTAGCCTTTCTTATGCCTGTTTTTTTTCCTCTTCCAATTTTTTGTTTCGTGACCGGCCGACACACGCGTCCATAACAATGGTGGGCGTTGGAATGGCCTTTTTTAGGAAGAGGAGGATCTCTTCATCATTTCCCCCCTTTTTCCTCCCCTCGAAAATCTTTTTTCTTCTCTCTTCTGTTATTTTGTTTTATGCCTGGGTTTGATGGTAATCATCTCGAGTTTCATCACTCCATCACTCAACAAAGTCAATGGAACGTGCCCATGGACGGACATGTCCACGTGATCATAAACAGAACGCCAGGGATGAAAATAGATGGAAAGAATGAGAAAGAAAAAAAGGGGGATGATGAAAGATTATTAGAGGCGAGAAAGAGAGAGGGTCTCGCTATTAGGACGCCCTCGCTAGTCCATCAAGTCCCGGCAAACAAATCCCTGCCTCAGTCCATCCTCACATCCTTGATAATACAATAATGGACGACGGGATGGACAGACGGGTGTGTTGTATTTGTTTGTCTAGTTTTGTTACTATCACATAAAAACAACACCACCACCCGTTCGGTATTTGTGTTTGTTGTTCCAATCAATCGATCACACCTGAGTTGATGCAGCAGCAGCAGCAGCTTTTGTGTATCCATATGTAGCAAATTCAATCCAGCTGTCATCTCGATCCTTACAATCGGAATAAAAATTGATAAACAACAGACACTCGTATAAAGGGAAATGATAAAATAGACAAAGGTCGACTCCTCCTTAACTTCGATCTTTATATGGCCTGGTATCTCCAATAATTTTTCACCTTTCTCCACACAGTTGGTTTTGTTGTATTTCTCGGTTTTAATATTTCAATGGCATATTATAATATTGGATGATGGATGATTTTTTATTGGTAGCGCCCCCATCTCAACCGGACGGTTCTGAACCAGCACCGGAAGAGCTGGACTGCCGTGGAGACATCAAAACCAAATGTCGAGGACCCAATGGTTTATCTTATTGTGAGGAAGATCAGTGCGACGGAATCGTCAAGTGTCCAGAAGGCGACGACGAGGAGGGTTGCTCCGTTGCGGTGACCAGCACCAACGCTCCGGATCCGACGACGACAACAACCACAACAACTACCACCACCACCACGACTCCAGCACCGACGACGACAACAACCACCACCACAACAACTAAACCAACTACAACAACTACAACGACGACCCCAGAGCCACCACCCGTTGGTAATTGATTCAATTTCAACATCCTTTTATAGTTCTCAGCAGTTTCCTTCTGAATATTATTTCCAACTGGAATTTGAACGTGTCATAAGGATCCATGACGTCAAGGTCGGTTGTCACAGGGCGTGGAATGAGTGATTGAGCTAGGGGGGAGAAAAAATGACGCACCTCGTAATATGTAAATGCAAAATTCCGGCATCGTCGTTTTATTGTTTTGTATTTTTCAACTGACTGATTTACATCAATCAAACACCGTCGGCAAGGTCTGGTGACGCCACCGTCTGCAGGTTTGACATGTATTCATAAGGAAATGAATTTCCATTTGTCTGACTGCATTATTTGTCTGTATAATACTGTATCGACTCTCTTGGCCATGGGAGAAAGTGGAAGGAAAGGCTTTGGTTGCGAGAATGTTGTGCAAGTTCTGCTCCGGAAGGAGCTCAGACATGAATAGATGTTTGAGTGCCGACTGCTGAGGTCGTCAGATAGCCGTTTGGATTGGTGGCATGAATGATGGGAGCCTTTTTTTCTCTCTACTACATAAGCAACCAGCAGACATTCAAACAGGCATTCAGACAGCGGAGACAGACAAGACGGACAACAACAAAAGGGAGAAAGAAAGACTTAATATCTATCAGCTGATTTCCATGGGAGCTGGACGAGTGATGCGGGCATGAGTCTCGACTCTCCACCATCAAAACGTAATCATTTGTAAAACGATGATGGATGATGAGTGCGTATATGCAGTGTCTGTTGAGCCGGCCAGTTGGTTCTCGGCTACTCGTCCATTCCTCCCATGATTGCGGATCATGTCCGCCGCTATCTTTATACTGCTCGCCTTTATTATGTATATAAATGATCAGTGGGAGCTGATTGATTAGCCTTTAATGGTCGATTCAGGGCATTTGCTGATTATTATTCCTTTCATTTCTTTTTTTTTCTTTTATTTCGAATCATTTGTATAAATCGTTTGGATTTTTTCTTCATTTTTCTTCTTCCCTTTGCTCACGAGAAGGTTGCCAAGAGGACGAATTCAGTTGCGATGACCGGTGTCTGCCCTTTTCCGTTTTCTGCAACGGTCAGGCCGACTGTTCAGATGGAGAAGACGAAAGTAATTGCATCGTCACAGGTACACATCCAATCATTTTATTTTATTTTATTTTATTATTCTCTTCGCATCCATCATTCGCCTCGCCTTATTTTGCGTAAACATTTTTTAAGCGCGCTTTTTAAATATTCGGATAAAAGCTCGAAAATTTAAAAATCATCCACGCCTCGTAGGGTACAGTCAACAAGTTGAAATGTGTTGACACGATAGGAAATTCTTACTTACACAAGGAGGAATGTGCGTGAAAGAAAGGAAAAAGTATCGTGTGACCCGGCGTCCCATTGAATAACCAGTCGACTGAACGGCCGCTCGACCGCCCGCACGTCACCCGTCACCTGATCCCGTTCCAACGAAATATTTTAACTCTTTCATCACCACTTCATAACGTACATAGGCGGTCCATCGCCCTCCCTAATTCCGTGTAGCCATTAATGTCGTCAGCAACTGAAACATTTATTTCTCCTTCTTCCTTTTTTAATTTGGGCGTGAAAAAAGAAACGCTCCGCCCTGGTTTCCTCCTCGCGTTTCTCTCCGCAGAATCCCCCTGTATTTAACAACGTTCAAGATGACAATTGGTGTTGTTGTTGTGGGGGGTCAAAGGTGATGAGAGAGTTGTTTCCCGCTTTCTCTCTTTTTTTTCTCTTTGGGTAGATTTTCACTTGTCATAATGTTTCTTGTACCACCACCACCAGCACCACCACATTTGGGCTTAAATGTGGGTCGATGCCACTCGATGAATGGTGCCTGCTGGTGGAGAAAAGACAAGAGCATTGAAGTAAATTCCAGCAGTCACGGCCGAAAGTCACGAAATCAGGAAAATAGAAAAGAGACAAACACACGGGCGGAATGTTGACTGTTGTGGTCCTCCCGCATTGTCAAAGTTGGAGCGATGAGTAGGCAAATGAATGAATAGAATGAGAAAAGGGTTCGGCCGAACAGAAATGGGGTTACCCTTCTTGTATAGAGCCCTAGCGTATGTGTAATAGACGGCCTCACGTTGTAGAGTCGCTATAAAAGAGTCGGGGATAAGCCAAAGGTTGTGAACGTATGGGTTGGGCCAACGTCAATAGGTCGACATGTGAACAAGTGAATGTAAGTAATAGTACACAGCAGAAGAAGAAGCTAAGCTCCGAAGAAGGAGAAACGTCATTTTGGTGGTCCCCCCCCCCCATGTTATGATAACGACGTCACGGTTCACTTGGTTGTCAGTTTTTCTATACAAGCAGCTCGAGTCTAGGCCAACATCTTTTTGGTTCATCACCCGATTGAGTAGCTCAACTGTAGGCGGGTGATTTCTACCCATTCCAGTTGCTGCTTTTTCTTCGTCTGATGCCAAGTTTCGTCGGATCATTTTTTTATTTTTTATTTTTTCTTCCCCTCCCTCCCGCTGGCTCATCTTCTTTCTTTTGGGCACCTTTTTATATATATTACACGTGTGTGACGTACGTAGAAAACACAGCGGCTTCCAATGCCGAGTCATCATCCGAACAGAAGCCGAAAGGGCAGCGCTGAAAGAGAAGAAGAATAAAAAAAAACTGGGGGGGGGAAGCGGGAGAGAGAATCCCGCGTGAAGGAGGTCCCCGCCGGAGTAATGGAGTAGTACTTTCAGCAGCGACTGTGTAGACGGTAGTATAATATATATATATAGAGAGAGAAAGAAAGAATGGGATATTTGTAGGAGAGATGCGCAGCAGCCCAGGAAAAGCAAAAGGCGGGTTGCTGGTTGGATGGGCTCGCACTGCTGCGCTCCTTTCCTTCCATCATCTGAATCTTCTCTCATCAGTCTGACTCTGACCGTCCCGAGCTCCGGTTTGCTGCGCGCTCTCTTATCTTCTGTTCGTTTTTTTCGCACACTTCGCCATTCTTCTTTAACAAGTCGAGGAAAAACCTGTTCAGCTTCCATTGTCCAAATTTTACCCGGAAGAATCGCTACGAGCAATTTTTCCTTGATTACTCTCCAACGGGAACTTTTCGGGGGTGTTTTTTACCCCCCCGTTAGGTGCAATCATCGCCACCACAAAAGTGTTTGACCTCAATCCGTGTGTGTGCGTCCGTGTGCCGTAATCATTTGACGAACATTCGGGGCAAATTCTAAAAAAATTCATCTATGCGTAAAGTGCTGCGATTGATTTAACTCGACTTATTTTATTTTTCCCGCTTTCCAAATTCCCGCATCTTTCACGAACGAGGAAGAAAAAGAGGCAACAACGGCAAAGATGATGAATTATTGAATGATTATGATGATGATTCCCTGTTGATCGTGATTGTTGAACGCTAGGCTGCAAGCACAAATCACAAAGAGAAGAACAAAACAATATAAAAATAGGAGAAGAGAAAAACAAAAATCCCCAAAAAGATTCATTTTCCCCCCTCGGGGGAGAAATAAAGAAGAAAAGATTTTCATAGACGGTGCGTGTTGCGTGCGGCCGTACACTGGAGCGCATATAACCGCTGTTGTTGTTGTTGTTGTTGTTGTTGTTCTCTCCTCCTCCTCCTCCGAATCGGACGCAATTTAAGAGGGATATTGTGTGTGTGGCGCTGTGCTGCAGCTGCCCTGTCCGTGTGCTTTTATTCCCGGGATTCGTGATCGTTCGTGTTCGGGCGTTCGCCACCGGATCAACCCGCCTTTCTATAATAACTCGGGAGAAAGAAAGAAAAAAGGAAAGAAGAGAGTAATAGCATTTTGGGGGAATCACGCGTGATCCGGCCTTAATCTTTGGCGTCGGCCCGTCATCCTCCCGATCGTTTTTGTGGCTGGAGCCCCTGACTCGCATTTGACTCTTTAAAATAAACGAGAAAACACACATCGGAATTATTAGCAGGACCCATACAGCCAAAGTTGTTGTTGTTGTTGTTGTGGTTGTTCGGTGCTGCTGCCGTTCATAATTTTGTTTTCTTGTTGGGATTCCTTTTTCTTCTCTTCTCGCACACACCTCATTCCTTTTTTCTCTCTCGGTTCTTTTTCGTCGGAATCCATTTACATTTCGTTTGAACGAGACGAGCCGAAACGACGACGAGGAAGAAATTTAATTCCGCGCTCGCTGCTGCTGCTGCTGCTGTGTGTGTGTTGTGATCCAATCGAACAAGAATCCCCCAACCCCACCCCTCTTCCCTCTATCCCGTCCGGGTTCTGGTTCTCCTCGTCTGCCTTGAATTATTATTATATCAGTCGTGCAGTCGTGCAGTCCAGTGCCCTGTCCAGCAGCGGCCCAGTGGCGGTGTTAGTGTGCTGCAGCATTTTCCACAATCGAAATCAATTTGTAATCACCGGCACCTCGAAAAAATTCTTCTTTAAAAAAAAAAAAAAGAAAAAACCGGATCTGTCCGCTCGTGCCGCTATTTCATTTTTTTCTTCTGCGTGTACCGTTTTCCCGATTCAATCGGCTACGTTCTCCGTCGTTTCGTTTTCTTTTTCACTTGAGGACGGTTCAACGTCAACATGAAGCCCGTCGGCTCGTCGTTGTTCGTCTGGTTTTTTCTTTGCGTGATTTTAATGGCGTCATCAAGGTCGGCTCTGGCCCAAAAAGCAAAAGGCCACAGATCGGCCAAAGGTATATCGCATATATTTAATTGAATCATTAAATCAGTTAATTAGAAAAGAAGGTCGTAGCCGTACAGACTGCCTAATGATTGTTCTAGCCAATTTCTTTCGCGTCTTAAGGCTATGACAAACCTCAAGGGGATTTCCTTTTTCATTAATTATTAATTTCGGGTTTTTCACAAACATTTTTATGATCCTTAGAATGTCGAAGCGACGAGTTCAAGTGTAACAACAACCAGTGCATTGACAAAACCAGAACGTGCGACAGATACGACGACTGTCCCAATGGTGAAGACGAAGAAAATTGTATCTTTGGTAAGTTATTTCTTTCCATCTTTTTGTGTAGTTTTATTTCATCGAATCCGTTAATCGGTCGGACGAGCGATCATCCGCCATTTTGGCGTGACGGTTAATTGCGTGAAATCTGACCGCCGTCTTTAATTTGGCGTTAACTCAAACAACAACACATCACGTTTTTGATCGTGTGATTGTGTCCAAATTCTACGTGCCTTGTTTAGTTTGGCTATCCAAAAAAACAATGCGGAATTGCGGATGCATCCGCACCGGAAAAAAATGTCTTTGTCCTGTGATAATCGTCTGCTCGTGTGTTTTGTTTTATTTGTTGCTTGTCGTGTTTGTCTGTGTCGTGTCCTCAAAGTGTTGAATCAATTAACACCTCGTTTAATTAATAATAAATAAAAACCCGGAAATATGGCATGCTTGCATGGATGGATGGATTGCTGGCTGGATGCTGACAAAAAACAAAACAAAAAAAAATACAGAACCGCCGACAACACCGGCCGCTTGCCAAGGCTTTCAATGTAGTGACGGATTGACATGCCTGGATGATGCCTCTAGGCAGTGCGACGGACGGGCCGACTGTCCCGACTTCTCCGACGAGTTGAACTGCCCACAACCACCAACATCAGGTACGTTACCCGCTATTTTGGCATTGAAAAGACAAAAAGAACTAAAAGCTTATAAAAGCTCATCGAATGGTGAGCCCCGCATTTCCGTTTTGCATTTACGTGTTTCTGTCTAATATGGATGGGCTTGGCTTATGGTCGGCTGTCCTGATGCGACGCCGGCCTATCCCTCAGCCCCTTGATTGATCTGTATGTTTACATACAAGCTCCTGAACAACAACAACCAAGCATTTTTGTTGCTGAATGAGAATGCGCTCTGGCTGCTGTGTTTTTACACGTTTTATGTGTTTGTGCATGGGAGAGGCGCCAAAATTCAAACGGCCTCGGAATGTGACGCCGGACACCAGAATAAACGGAGAGAGTTAAAGAGTCTGTGAAGTGTGAGATCAAAAAGTTGTCAAGGATCATGCGACGATGATGATGATTCACTCTCTAATTTCACTTCGGAATTGAAAATGCGTCAACGTTGTACATTGCAGGACCTGAACCGTGCCAGGCCGGCGAGTTCCAGTGCAAGACCGATAAGACTTGCATCGTCATTGCTCAGCGCTGTGACGGCCGAGAGCACTGCCAAGACGGCAGCGACGAAATCGGATGCCGTAAGTGACAAACTTTTTTTTCTTTTTTACCCGAGCGGCAGTTTCTTATCAATTTAACTGATGCGCTCTTCCGCCTCGCTCCCGCTAACCAGCTCATTCCAGCGCTCCCGTAATAATTCCGACGGTGTAAATATAGAGAGAGGGAGGCTAGTACATAAATTTCAGCACTTTTTCCTTGACACTTTGAATCCACAGTCGGAATGTTTCCTCATTCAATCAGTCAAAAGAAAATTGAATTTATTACCAAAACAGAAAATGTCTAAAAGTTTCGTATTAATCCATCATTTGTGGCAACATTTCCCCATCTTATAATTGTTTCCCAGTAAACAGCTCCTTTTGCAAAGTGCTGCCAAATTGGATTTTCTATGCGTTACACCCATTTTTGGCCAGCGGTTCCTAGTTCACGCTCTCGTGCTAATGTGATTTTTTTCTATTTTTTAATTTCTCTCTGGATTAATGACTCGCCACCCAGTCTGTTCCAAGGATCAGTGGCAATGCGACTTTGGCTCCTGCATCGACGGCCGCATGCGATGCGATGGCAAAGTGGACTGCCCAACCGACCAGTCTGACGAGGCCAACTGCCGTAAGTCTTGCAATCAAACATCTTTCAAGCTCTTTTTCACTCATCGGTGCATGAAACATGTACCGTAGTTCAACATGCTAGTTCATCATTCTCATCATATTCGATGCTGCTTTTTTTTTTCTTTTTTCTCCATTTGCATGCTGCTACTTTTCTCTTTGCTGGCCCTTGTAACTAATTACGATCGTCATCATCACGATACGATCAACAAACGCAACCTAAAAAACCAAACACATCCTTGACTGCTGTACGTACCTAAAATGACATGGTGTATACCACAGCGGCTGCGACTTGTCCGAGCAATCAATTCAAGTGCCCTTCATCCGGCCGGCCCGTGCCAGGTTCCGGTGGCACTGGAAGTAGTACAAAGGTCCAGTGCATTCCGCAATGGCAAAAATGCGACTCGATCGACGATTGCATCGACGGCTCCGACGAAGTTGATTGCGGTATACATCGACTGTTAAACATTCTTTCTACTACCATCAGCTTAAATCATTCCTCATTATTCATTGAATTAACTGAGCTTTTTTTTTAAATATCATTTTCAACCTGATTCATTTGCATGATTATTTGATCTCATCTGCTTAACCTCGATGGCTTTCTCATTCATTCATCTGACCCCTGCTGCATGCCGACTACCACACCACGACCGACAGATAGAGACTGCTCTGACAATCGACCCGATCTGTTCAATTGCGGTAATGGGCTCTGCTTACCCGTTTCGGTCAGGTGTAACATGGTCACCGAGTGTCCCAATGGAGCCGACGAATACCTTTGCGAGGGTATTAACACAAACCGTTTTCTTTTTAAATATTTTCCACGTCGTCCTTCGCATCTCGTGCTATCCTCGGCTCTACTTTCTCTCCCGGCTCCTTAAATCTCCATAGGCTGATGAGACTTCACTCTTTTGGAGCCAAGTCATTCGAGTCTCAGTTAATTAGCATTATACGATCGACTTGGGCATGTGTAGCGTGTGTGATCGGCGTTTCATCTAAGAGAGTTAGTCACTAATTTATTCCCCCCTCGGAAAAGGCTAAAAGATGAGGAACGAAACGAGTAGGAAAAAAAAAGAAAAATCAGGAAGGGCCTTGCAAGGTAATTATGACGCCGTGTGCCAGCATCGCGTTATCAACTGATTTTTGAGCTGCCGTTAGATTGAATGGAAGGAGGAGCCAAAGTCTGGGGGTTGCAATCCAGCTGGGTCGAATTTCGAATGTATAGCGTCGTCGTCGTCATCTCTTTTTTTTTTAATACATCGGAAATCTTGACCTGAATTTCATGCCGTCGGTTGGGACGCTCAGCGTTCCCGGTGTGTCTGGAATCATCGGGTTACTTGATGCCATACCATATTCTACAGTTGAGACTGTATGGGGCCTCCTCTCGTATGTAAAGAGCGACTCAGAGAGCGAGGGGGTAGCGCCATAAGACACGGTTGGAGCGTGTGGATCTGACGGTTTCGATCGTCTAACCTATCGTCGCCTTTGTTGCAATTGACGCTCCTGTGCTCCTGCTGTTGCTGTTGTTTTTGAAGTTCCCTACTTCATTAAGTTTCCAAAGTTAACAATGCGCTCCAGGAAATCTTAAATTGTCGGTGCCGATCATCGACAGATGATTTTCAGGTTCCAGATGATAACAGTCTCTCTCTCCAGCGCATAATTTTTTGTTTTTATCATATATTCTTATTAGATATCCCACCGTTTCTCGAATCATTTCTTTTCATCGGGGTTGTTCCTAGTCGGGTTAAACACGAACATCGCACGTAATCGACGACCAGCTCTTTTGATTAGAGTCGAGACGGGTTTTTTCTACCTCCAGTGATGCGTGGAATCTTTGACCTCATTTACGAAAAGTCTATCGTAAACAGTTATTATATTCCCGGCGCCAGTCATTTAGTACTAGACTATAGTGGGTTACCAGGATTATTTTCAACATTCCAATCAGCCATGGAAACCGAGCCGTAACGTGCCACGCAAATTAATTACAATCCGAATCATTCCATCGCAATCTTAAGGCTCAATGGTGGAGGTTTCAGTGGTGGAAGTTTCTGTTCTGGTGACGGTGTAATGATTGTGTATATGCGTCTCAGCACGATCACTAACTTCTTTTCAATGTTTGTGTCTTTTGTTATGTCACTGTCTCGTTATCAAATCTGCTGCCCCTCAAAAATCATTTTTAAAAAACATCCAACTCCACCCGTGCCGATGAGTTTAGTTGTGACGGAATCGACGACGCCTTCCAATGTGGTGACGATTGAACCCACTCCCGGTCCCACAGCCGCTCCTCCAGTAGTCGATTCGTCTGCTGGAGGTGGAGGCTCATCTTCGAATTGTCGCTCGGACGAATTCCAGTGCGACGACGGTTCGTGTGTCGGGCGACATTTCCGTTGCGACAACGTGCCCGACTGCAGTGACGCAAGCGACGAGGACAACTGCAGTAGGTTTTCTGTTTGTTTTTTTCTTTCCACGATCCGCCTTCTTCTTTCCGCCCCTTCTTTTTAATTCGTAATCAACATCATCTGGTTGTGTCTACTTACATCTTTTCAATGGTTCAAATGAGGCCGGCGGTTCACAAGAACTAAATGGCCGCAACCAAACCTAAACCTACACTCGTTTAAATTCTTGGATTTCTCATTTGAGAAAAAAAGAAAGAAATGAACTGGGCTCGAATTACGCTAGTGGGCACCACAAGAGAAACAGACGTCCGTTTTTTGTTGTGGTAGTACATTGGAGAAGCCCATTTTATTTTTTTCCAGTGGGCCATATATCCGCTGATGGAATCATGTTTGCCCATTCAGCGAGCCATCGTCTCTCTCTCTCTACTTTTGCTCTCAGCGCTTAAATCTCGTTGGCCCTCCCTTTAGACGAGGCAGTATGCTCGGATATTGCTGAGACGGCCCGAATGCATGCAGACAGCTCGCCAGACTCTGCATGAGCAGTATAATATACTGTGGGCTTGGAGCAACTGCATTAGATTCAACCTTATATATATGTAGACCGTAGGACTAGATTACCATATCCGGAGGATAAGAATAGAGAGAACTGAAAATGTTCAGTCAACAAACGTATACATACTACAAGCTATATCCTGTGTGTGTGTGTGTGTGTGAGTATAGTCTAGTATATGGATATCATGGTTTATGCCGACTATACTCTACGCAGTAAAAGAGAATAGGAAGAAAGAAGATGGGATTGCTGTTCTTGCTAAATTTCTTGCTGCCCCCTTTTTTTGCGCAAACGAGTTAGAAACACTCGTAAGTCTTGTTCACTCTTTTCTCACTTGCCAGAGTCGCCTACATAATAATAGACTCGGACATTCAACCAACAAGAAAAGCTGCAAAATTCATTATGCCGGCACCATTGACCATAGGAGGCTTTACATAGTAAATTGACTTTGTTGCGGGAGGAAAAGAGGACAACAACCATCCCATATTGCCCTTTTCGCAAGTTCTTTTGCGCCTCGGTTATTTATTTTTTTGTTTCCTTTAAGACTTTCTGGTCTCTAATAAGAAGCCGGACTTTGGCTTCATCAAATCCCACTATATACGACTATACGTCGTTATATTTCCTTCATCTTCTTCCCGCCTCTACAAAACCTCACGGATTGATCCAGTGATCTTTTCCTTTTTTCTCTCTTTTTTTTCTCCCTGCTCTTCTTTCGGTAGTGTTCGCTGACCCGGAACTCAATAAAGAAGACAGGTTCTCTTGATCGAGCATTGATTTTCGGTAGGGGGGAGAGTAGAAGAGGGAATGGCTGCAAAGAAGAGCTTGGGAGGTTGAATCTTTCCAAATGAAAGTTGCTATAAAGAGATTGGTCTATAACGTTGGATGTGCCCGCCTTGGAGGTCCTTTTTTTTATTATTTTTATTTGCCTCCATCTCTTTTTCACTTTTGTTGGAACAATGCCAACCGGCAACGGAAGTCTACCGAGCGGCCGGGACTAGACGAGTGCTGGTTGTTGCTGAGGTTTTTTTCCCATCTTTTCCAGTCGCCAAAAATAAAAGCAGGAAGAAAATAAGGATCCAAAGTGACCCCGATCCCAAATTGACGACGAATTACCGGCGTAGGAGGCAAAAGAAAAACGAGCTCGAAGTATTAACAACATCAAACGATTACTTATTGATCCGTAAAGCCCTTTCAGAGCGCCAGTCTTGATTTAATACGGACGAGTTGTTAATAAATTGCGCGCTATTAGCAGCGGGAGAGAAATACGATTCTAGGATACAGACGGTATTTATCAAAGTGAATGAAGACGGTAATGACGTGCCAGTTTGTCGAGTACTGTTTCACATCATCGCTCAACTCCATTTGGTAGTCAATAGAATCCCGTTTTTCTTCTTCTCCTTTTTTTGATTGCCTTTCCCCAATTCATCGCCATTTCCTGCTGATATTTCCGCCTTTGTGTCCGTTGGCTTTTACTTGTGTGTGCTCAATGTTGTCTGTTGCTTTCCATATCGACTCCGCTACAACTTCTTGGTGACGCAAAAGGCTTGACCCCGCCGTGTCCGTGGTCCAATCCTTTCCGCTGCGGCGACGGCTCCTGCATCGACGCCAGCACTCAGCGGTGCAATGGCGTCGCCGAGTGCGCCGACTCCTCTGACGAAGCCGACTGCGTTATTCGTAAGGCCCACTTTCATTTTTCATCACCAATTTTATTGTGCCTTGTGTGGAATATAAATATATTTTTTCTATCTCCTTTTCACTCAGCACGAACGCCCTTTTTTCCCCTTTTGCTTTCATGTCCGTTTGTGTCGTCATTGTTTTTGTCTCTATGATTGTCGTGGGTTTCGGGGGATTTGTTATGGTTTCTTTCATCCCTTCTTTCTCTTTTATTGCCTTCGAATGCCAATCAAATTGACGAAATCATCTTCGTCCATCGATCGCCAAAAGAAAAGAGAAAGTTGGTAGGAAAAAAACAAAAATAAAAAGGAGAAAGAGTGATCACCGCCGCTGGTGGGGGTTGCATTGCATCTGCTGATTCGATTGTTCATCATCTGATTGATTGCATTTCGTCCCTGACATTTTTTTTTGTTTTTGTTTTGATCATTCCGAGTCGACTGTCCCTTGATCATCATCATCTCGTTTCACATACTCACTCATATTTTTTCTACTTGCTATTATGATTCTTTTTCGACCCGCGGTATCGCCAAAGAATGCCATAGCAACGAGTTCCGCTGTTCCGACGGAACTTGCATTGACATCCGGCGAAAGTGCGATGGATACGACGACTGCCCTGACCGATCCGACGAGATCAACTGCAGTAAGTGCATAACTTATTCTTAGCCATCATATTTTTTGTTTGGGCTTTTCTTTTTGCTTATCTCTTTTTGGGTTTCTCTGAGCCTTCCACACATGATACTGTGTTGTATACACAGCTGATGTCTTGTTGTAATCCTCAACCCAGTGTCAAGATGAATTGCTCATCACTCGAGCGAGCAAATTCTTGCGCTGTGTTTGCCCAAGGGTTTTCCAAGATCCGCTAGCCGTGCCTTTCGTGTCGTTGGGTCCGCCACTGTATTCCTGTATCCGTTATTTCTTTTCCTATCAATCATCTCATTCTCACACCCCTGGCATTCTTATTCCTTTCCTACGTTTCATTGTCCACTGCTGTGTCCTAGCTTTTCTCCAAGGCCCAACGCTTTTACTCTGATTGGTTATGTCAGTCTACGTGACCAGCAGTTATTGGGGATGTCTCTCAGTGGATTATTTCCTTTATAACGTCGATCCTTTATTATGCGACAGTCATCGCAGATGTCACCAGTAAGGGGGAATGGTTAGCTGTTTCTCATTTTCTTCTTCGTCATCTTTTATGGGGCTGACAATGTTTCTTTTATTCTTTAGCTTCTATACAGATAATGTTCAAGACAACTTTTGAAAATTGGATTTGTTGTTGATTGCTTTTTCCAGATATTATAGTCGGCCTCTTTTGGTTGGTACAATTTATAGTTGCCAAACGGAATCGAGATTCATAAAACCGAGCTTGCAAGGATATATAGATTCCCACCAAGGGTTATATTGTTCAGTCAAGTTATAGCGGTGATGACATAAGCTGATTTTTATTCAAATCAAGTGTAGGAGAGTGAAGAATTCAATATCATTCAGGATATTTTCCCCTATTTTGAGTTGAATTTGAGACCTTTATGCATTTTATCAAGGTTTAATTTTCTCGTGTTTGTTTCTTGGGTTCTCTGTTGCTTATGTCTTATGTGTTCTTTGTGGCCTTAATCATTTCTACATTATCCAGCATTTCTCTTATTCTTTGTTTGTGTTTTTATATTTTTTTCCCTTTTCTTACTTTCTATTTGCAATTTTTGTTTGTTTGCAATTCTCGTCCGTTCCGTGCAGCTTCTTGTTTGGCCAGTCAGTTCCGCTGTGCTACCAGTGGTTTTTGTATTCCGTCGGTTCAAAAATGTGACGGAATCGTCGATTGTCCGGATCGGGAAGACGAACTTGATTGTCCTACACCTCCCCCACCAGGTTTTCTTTATTTTTCAGATTTTATGTTATTTCTGCTTATTATTTGTTATTTGTTCATCTATCTGGATCTCATCCATGAAAATCAATGCAATTTAATTCATTGATCCAATCAAAACTAACTTAATCTTATTAGCTTAAAATTATACTAATTCATTTCGTTTTTCACGTGACAGTCTGCACCGAGTACCAATTCAAGTGCAGAGACGGAACTTGCCTGGACAATCGCCGACGCTGTGACTCCCGCAACGACTGCCCCGACGGCTCTGATGAAGAAGATTGTCGTAAGTCCTCATTACCTGTTCAATACAATTTAATGTTTCTCTCCATTAACGCTTCTATACAAAAAGACATGGCGACATTCTGTACAGACTACTAATAAGCACAAGCTAAGAGATTTCATTTGCCACTCTCAATGGAGGACGTAATTGAAAGAGGTTTGATGTGTCCTAATCGGCGTTAAATTGGTCCCATTGGAATGCGCCAACTCCCGACTTTCACGCTCATTTCTAACATTTGATTTGTACATTGACGGTGCTGATGGCTCCTGTGTTGTGTGTATATATACAAACAGGCTCATTTTCACCATCGCTAGACGACATGACGTTAGGTCGCCAGCGTTGCCAGCCGAACGAGTTCGCTTGCGATCTGGCCCGCTGCATTGAACCGGCCATGCGATGCGATAATTTCTACGATTGCATCGATCTCACAGACGAGTTGAATTGCACCGGTTCGAACACTAATAATCCCATATGAGTAGTAAATGATCGTCAGACTCGCCTTGTTAGAATTCCTGCTTGTTTCTCTAATTCGAGTAGCAGTCTTGATTTTACTTAGATATCCTAGTCTAGATTTATTTCCCTCCCGTCTCTTTTTAGTCAACAAAAAAAAGCTTCGCATGTGGCAGAGTAAATCACTGTCAATGGTGATGGTGGTCCGTTTTGATTTTCATCGGTTAAATTCGACTTTCTGTTTGAAATGTTCTCGTTTTGAATGATTTGAAGGCCGTTTCCAAGCGGTCGTCAGCACGTTTGGTTTCGTGATCGTTCAGTGTAATAAAGAATACATGATGAGACTCGGTTTTGATTTATTATTCTTTTGCCTCTTTTTTCCCTTCCGCCGACATCTAGAATGCCGGACGGATCAGTTCCGCTGCGGCAGCGGCCAATGTATCGAAGGCGACCGACGATGCGACCGAACCGTCGATTGCCCCGACCGAAGTGACGAGAGCAATTGTGGTAAGTTACCCGTTCGTGTTTGTACATTTGATTTTTGATTAATGGTATACCCAACATCTTGAATATGTGTAGGTGTTCAATGCAAGAGCGGTGAATTCAGCTGCGTTAGCGGCGACCAGTGCGTCCCTTACAGCCTAGTCTGTGACGGCCGTAGAGATTGCCAAGACTTTTCCGACGAAGCCGAATGCCGTAAGTGTTTTCCACCCGTTTTTTGTTATCTCTTTACCATCTCATCAAAAAAATATTTCATCCATCACACGGCCGTATTTTTAAAATTAGTTAACAATCTATATTTATTATAGTAGCACACTTAAGGTAATTAAATTAAGATTAAGAAACGTCCAATAATGTAATGAATAATTGGGTATACTGTATAATACTACTGTACATAACTTGGACTGCCATCAACCGTGTCATGTGTGTGTCATGGAACAATAATGAAGAATGGACCAAGTGTCCGGAGGGAGAGTTCTCGTGCGAGAACGGGCCATGCATTCCGATGGAGCGGCGATGCGACGGCCACATTGACTGCCCAGAATCCAGCGACGAATTCGACTGTCGTAAGTGCTCAACGTCGACTATCAACAACAAAAACAACAAAAACTAAAAACAAAAATAAATAAATGAGCCTCTGAAAATAAAGAAAGGCGCAGAGTTTTTTTGTGTGTGTGTTCGTGTGTGCAGTCAAGAGAGAAAGACAAATAACAGCGTGATCCCCATCTCATCTAGATATAACTCACTCCCATGTTTGCGTCTGATGCTGCTCCTTTTTCTTCTTCTTCTTTCCTTGTCTTGACTTGTCCCTTTTTCTTGTAGCTCCACCCCCGTTTGTTCTTTCCATTCCAAATATTTTTCTCTTCTTCTTTTTCCTCCTCCATTTTGGCTTCATCGATCCTCGGCAGCTCGTTGCCAACTCTTTGCCAACTTCTGAACAGGAGACGCCTTTATGTGTATGTATGTATAATCGGCCTCAAAGAACGGTGTTATCTACTACTCACTAAGAACTCTATGTTAGACATTGGCTAGTATGTTCCGTATGATTCATCATTTATCGATAACTTAATAATGTCTATAGAACCGTGCCCTGTCCAAGTGTCTAACTAACCTGAATGGTGACTAGCATCTTAAAACTCAAACCTAAAATCTTCACCAACCAACCATGAAATAAAAAGTTTCGTGATTTCTATTAACTATTCATCTTCTTTTGGTTTGACAGCTACCAAAAACGACGAATTGAACTTGAAAACATATCCCGCCGACCAGACCATCCTCCAAGGTAACATTTGAATCTCTTTGATTGCTATTGATTTTCTTGGAGTGATTTTGCAAATGTTGTGTCGTCATTATAACTGTGATCTATTTTCATTTACACGCTACTTTGAAAAAAAATCAAGGCGTGGTCGGTAAGGAATTTCCCAACGTCGTTTCCTTTCCCTCTTCCTTTTTTTGTCAGTTGGAAGAATTCATTTGATCTGAATTGAATGTAATTTGATTAGGTCGTGAGGTGGTATTCCAATGTCGAGATGAAGGACCGGCTCGAGCTCCAGTGCGATGGACCCGCGGTAGTGGAATGACTCTGCCTCCGTCCACTCGCGATAACAACGGACGCTTGGAAATGCCAAATATTCAGCCGGAACACACCGGAACATACATTTGCGAAGCTGTCGGTTATCCGTCAACGACTCCTGGTTCCCGAGTATCCGTCTACCTGAAAGTCGATCCTTGTAAGTTACATAGTTCCCTATGAACCCTTGAACTTGTTTTTCCTTCTTGTACTTTGCAAAGACTAACACGAAACTCGAGCCATTGCCCAATCTAACCAAACAAAAATTGCTTCACATCCACGTCCTTTCTCACGCAAACAAGCTCCTGCTGGATCTGCACGAACGGGTAATCGGTCCGTGTCTCACGGCTCCCGGTCCCAAATTCCGTTCAGTCACACAGTTCACAAGTTCCAGTCGGATGTGGATCGTTTCCTTTTCCCATCCGATCACGGTAAAATAGGAGCACCTAAACGTAGAAAAACAGAAATTCCTTTTTCGGAATTGCATGATGAAGCATGCTCAAACTCGGGCCATACTTTGCCCAATCACATTTTGTTCCTTTGTAGTTGTTTAGTTTAATTCGTTATTTCAATTCGCACCCGCATGAAAAAAAAAACCTCTTCAGCTTTGTCTGCTTTGTACTTGTATATCTCTTCAGATTTCTAATTTATTCGATTTGAATCGACAGTTGCCGAACCGACGACACGTCCTCCAACGGCTTGTGGAGTCAATGAGGCCACTTGCATGAACGGTGAATGTATCCCGAAGAACGCCGTCTGCGACGGAGACTTTGATTGTTCCGATCAGTCCGACGAAATGCGATGCAGTAAGAATAAAGCTTGTTTCAATAATCGTGACATTTTGTGATGTAAACGATCCTTGCTCGATTAGGTCTCTTGGGTTGCCAGCCGAACGAATATCAGTGCGCCAACAAACGGTGCGTTCTTAAGAACTGGAGATGCGATGGCGATGACGACTGCGGTGACAACTCGGACGAACTTTATTGCAAACCGAGTCCTCCAGGTTGAATACATTTTTATTGTTTTTCTCACGCCAAGTGGTTAACACTAAATTTTTATGGGGTATTTAAGGATCTCCATGCCGTCACGACGAATTCCAGTGCCAGTCGCTCAATCAGTGCATCCCGCGCTCTTTCCACTGCGACATGGAACTCGACTGTCAAGATCGAAGTGACGAAATCGGATGCTGTAAGTAGAATTTTTCAAACTTCTTATTTGAAATGAATAAATCTAACAAATGTTATTTTGAAACACAGCCAAACCGACGATTCTCATCCCCCCACCACCGATGATCAACATCAATATTGGCACGACGATAGTCATCAATTGCACGGCCGTCGGTGTTCCCACTCCCGAAGTCGTCTGGCGTCTCAACTGGGGTCATGTACCATCCAAATGCACTATGACGTCAGAGTCGGGATATGGTGTTTTGACTTGCAATGACGCACAGATCATAGACCAGGGCGCTTACAGCTGTGAAGCCATCAACGCCAAGGTCCGGCTCAATTAATCATCTCTTGCCCGTTTGGAATCGTTAGGAATAAGTAAATGTTTGTTCACAGGGTTCGACCTTTGCCGTGCCGGACTGCATCGTCGTTGTCAAACCCTCGGCGGACATTTGCATTGATGAGGAATTCAACTCGGCTGCTGTTTCGCCCGCCGATTGTCTGCCATGTTTCTGTTTCGACCACACCAAAGAGTGCAGTTCCAGCTCGCTTTACGTTAGCCAATTGCCACCTCCCAGCGACCAGTTCCAGCTCATCACCTTGCGCACAGACACCATCCGTAGCTCATCCAGCGCCCGCCTATTTTCATCGAGAGATGTCGGCTCTTCCGGTACCGCCAACCGTGCTTACCTGCGTTCGCCCAGTGCCAACGACGGAATCCAAGCCTACCGACGTGATTTCAACGCGAGGAGTGAGGTGGCCTTCTTCAACCTGCCGCCATCACACCGCGGATACCAACTCCTCTCTTACGGCGGCCAAATTAAATACCGACTGACTTATCGCGGTTCGGGTTCTTCCATCCGTGCACCGGACGTGATCCTTCGAGGCAACGGCATCACCCTGTACCACGAAAGCCGCACTCGACTGGAGCCCAACCAGCCGGTCGAAGTGATCATTCGCTTCCTGCCGGAAGACTGGAGCAAAGGCGCAGACTCTCGTGATTCAGCCAGACGTGAAGATTTGATGATGGTCCTCCAATCTATCGAGTACTTCTTAATCAGAGCGTCTTACGTGGAGAGCAGCGTCTTGGACACGACCATCACAAACATCCGGATGGATACAGCCATCGAACAAAACTACAACCTAGGACAAGCTGTTTTGGTCGAAGAGTGCCGTTGCCCACCTGGTTACATCGGCCTCTCTTGCGACGTAAAACATAATCCCATTCAAATTCAATTTTAAATTTTTATTTCTGATCAATTTGGCACCTCTTAATAATCGAATTTCTCGTCTATTCTAGTCCTGCGCACCCGGATATGTTCGTGAGGAGACCAGCTCAGGTCGCTATTTGGGTCGTTGCGTTGCTGAAACATGTAAGTCTGAATCATTCATTAGCTATTTCCTTGTTTCATTTTTCATTGACAGAAACACACGACTCCGGGGGATTTTTATTTTTGACGTTTGCTCTTCTATTTGCATGGCACATCTTTTCTTTAAATTTGCATGGCATTTATTTACGCATTTCGGCTGCTTGTATGAATTCGGCTGAAAATAGCTTGCGACTCGTCTTACCAATGGACTTGTCCTAGCGATGGCACCTGCATCGACAACAGGCGACGCTGCGACGGTCGGTTGGATTGTCGCGATAGTAGCGACGAAATTGACTGCCAACCAAATCGATGTACATAACTTCACATTAGGCTTGTAGTTGCATGCTATTAACACCCATAATAACTTAAAAAAAAACTCACACAACAGCATGCGATCCTAATTACGAATGGACTTGTCGCGACGGCAGCTGCATCGATGTCCGACGACGTTGCGACGGCCAGTTGGATTGCCGTGACCGCAGCGACGAATTCGAATGCCCAACAGAAAGTAAGAAAGTTTCAATTTTTTAAATAACACAATATTTTCGTATAGTGCTAAAAGTGGAGTGTTTATTTGAATTAATTCAACCTGATTAACCGCATGCTGCATTCGCACTACCACCTTCGAACCCGTGCTTGTTTAGATTGCGATCCTAGTAGCCAATGGCGCTGCGACGACCGATGCATCGATGCTAGTAAACGTTGCGATGGCTATCGCGATTGCTACGATTACACCGACGAACTCAACTGTCAAGGTTTTTATATAAATATGCGTAGTTCAATGGCTCTCTGTTATTATGTTCAGTAGGTATTTTAGATTTTGTAGGGTAGTAGTTGGATTATTATTTGGGTGTTCTAGTTTTTGGTGGTGCTAATGTTGGCTTTTGCATGATCGTTGGTGGATGATTCGTCCGGTGGTGATATGGTGACACAACACAAACAAATTAATTGACAAAAAAAGGCTGTGATGCCAGATTGGAATGGCGATGCGCTAATAGTCAATGCATCAACACTGCTCAATACTGCGATCGTAACGTAGACTGTGCTGACGGAACCGACGAAGTTTACTGCCCAATCCAAGGTCTCTACTTTATCATCAACTCATCACTCTTCATTCATATAGTCATAATTTCATTCGAATTAACAGTAGTCCTAGCTTCTTTTTTATTTATTTGGTCTTATTCAACTTGATTTCGTCTCATTTGCTTTGAGAAATTCTTTATTTAATTCGTTATCAAATTGAATTAGAATAACTTGATAAAATGTTAAACCTCTAATTTAGAAACATTTATTGAAAATGCTTGCTTTTATTTCTGGTTGAAATGCCTTCCCTTTCCTTGTATTTGGCTTTGAATTTATACCTTTCCTCGCCCTGTTGTAAGGGTGTGACCTGGCCACCAGGTTCCGCTGCGCTAATGGTCAACTCTGCCTAGACAAGTCGCTTCGTTGCGACGGTAAATTCGACTGCGAAGACCACAGCGATGAATGCAATTGCCCAGGTTTGTGTTAACAAAAACAAAAGAAGAACCGAGCCCAATTTCTAGAGTTAGAAACTTGGCTTGGTTTAGCTTATTGGCTTGTTGAGACTCTTTTTCACATGGGGTGATTGGATCATTAAGGATGCGGGTCGGATCGTCATTTCCGTTGCGCTGACAATACCTGCATCGATCTGTCAGAGCGATGTGACGGTCGGGTTGATTGCCGAGACGCCACCGACGAAATTGGTTGCACTTATAGTAAGTCCTTCTTCCTGCATGTCTTAATTACCTCTAGTCTATCTTTCCGTCTATCCACTTTTCTCTCTTTTATGAGGTCTAATCTCTAGTATTAGCATCACTACTACTCTATTTCTCTTCCATCTCTTATTTTCTTCTTCTACTTCATTCCTTTGCTGCATGCGCTATACTTAACAATCAAAGCGTGCGACCCCAATACTCACTGGACCTGTGGCGACGGTAGTTGCATAGGTGTACGACTCTTTAACGACGGTTTAGACGATTGTTACGATGGCAGTGACGAGTTCAGTTTCTCAGGTAAGTTCGTGTTCTCTTTCTCGGCTTCTCTTATTCTATCGCACCACTTATATACTTTGAAGCGTGTGGGGGAGGGAGTTGGACAATTATCACTTCAACAACACGACACTTAACACACAATCAACATTTGACACGACAATTTTGATTTTACGCCGAAAACACATGGAACGACATTCCCCATCTTGTACAAAAAAATTTCAATTAATGACATTTGATTTTGATTACCTCAACACAGCCCAATGTAACCAAGCTGGAATCGTCAATGGATCATCGACCAGTAGCGGATGCATCTGCAAGGTAATTAGCCATAATTTTCTCGATTTAAGAATAGCAAAAAAAAAAATAATAATAACAATAAAAAAAGGACCCTTGATTGGTTTACGAGTTACATTGTGCTTAAAATTAAATGTCTATTTTTCAATGCACCCCACTACTGTGGATTCATAATCAATTAAATGGTAGGTGTCGTTGAAGCTCTATTACGCGTTATTTGTTTATTCTTTGTTAATATTAAAACACAAAAGATGTGCAGTAGATTAGTTCGAACAGAATATATCAGGCTAGAAAGTCGAATCCGTAGAGTCGTACGCGCTTTGACGTAGAAATCGTTCTTTTAAATTCCGCCTTTTGCGAAACGCTTAAAAAGTTTTTCAATTGTTGATGAATTTGAATTCTTAAGAAATAAAGAAATAAGGAGCCGTTTGATTGTCTCGATTCGTTTTTTTCTTGCCTGATGTTTCGGTGACGACGGGTGACGATTGGGACAGCTCTATTCGTCTCCATTGTATCGTAATGCTAATAAAAACCTACCACAAATTGTGTGGTGGCCTCGATGTGATGGTGCAGTAGGATCCGTCGCCACTAATCAGCAAACATCATCAATCTCTCATACCCCATTCTGGATATTACTGATGCTAATGGAACACTTCTTGATTTTACAGGATCTGGTCACCGGTCCGCGATGCGATCAATGTAAACCCAATACTTTCCATTTGAATCCCGATAATCAGGACGGTTGCATCAACTGTTTCTGTATGGGCATCACCAAAACCTGCACTGCATCCACTTGGTTCCGTCAACAGGTAATTTCACTCATCTCTTATTTGTTGTCAAGGGAAATGTCATGATTGAGACTCGTTTTCCTCATTAGATAAAGACCGTCTTCACCACCGACATCCAAGGATTTGCTTTGACTGACAAAAACAGACGTGAAAATATTGTCGAACGCGTCACTGTCAATTCAGTCAGCCGCGAAATTGTTTACCGCGATTTCAACAGACTGTCAAATGAGGTAACTAAACTTAATTTCATCATTCATTGTTATTATTGGATATTAAATATTTGTTGATTTTGTTCAATCAAAGGTCCATTACTGGAAGCTGTCGTCCAAATTCATTGGCGATAAAGTGACATCTTATGGCGGTCACCTCAACTACACTGTGCGTTACGTTCCGCAACCGGGCGGGCGCAGCTCTCCCAACAGCGCTCCAGATGTAGACATTCGAGGAAACAACATTCGTCTGTTGCACTACCGTCGAGAACAGGTTGACGCTTCCAAGTCTGTGATGGTTTCCGTGCCGATCTCTGAACAATATTGGCAACGCGAAGATGGACGCCCAGCCGATCGTGAGCATTTGCTGATGGTCTTGGCCGACTTGGATTCAATCTTGATCAAAGCCACTTACACTACGCGCACATCTGAAGCCTCGTAAGTCAAATCTGGGGGTTAATTCATCACAAATCAATCCTAATAAAATTTTGTTACTTTTTTTTAAGATTGTCTGAAGTGTCGATGGACATTGCCGAAGAGCGTAACACCGGCCAGACTCGAGCCTTTGCTGTCGAGCAGTGCACATGTCCGCGCGGCTACAAGGGTCTTTCATGCGAAGACTGCGACACTGGATACACTCGTTCTGTCCAGGGTGTCTATTTGGGACTTTGCGAACCTTGTAACTGTAACGGCCATTCGAACGAATGTGACCCAGATTCTGGCGTTTGCATGAACTGCCGTGACCATACGACCGGTGAGGAATGCGAACTCTGCGAAGACGGATACACTGGTGATGCCACATTGGGTACCTCCAATGATTGCCGACCTGATGGTGGTCGCCCACCAACTTGTTCCTGCGATCCTCGTGGATCTCTCCGTCCCGACTGCCCCGACGGACGCTCTTGTTCTTGCAAGGTATACCTGAAACTATCAAAACTTGTGAATTTCTGTGTTTTATAATAACATTTATGAATGAATAGGCCAATTGTCAAGGAGATCGTTGTGACCAGTGCCGTGAAGGACATTTTGGTCTGACAGAGCAGAATCCACAAGGCTGTTTAAGTTGCTTCTGCTCAGGAGTGGCCCGAGACTGCAATTCCGCCAAGCTCTGGCGCTCTCAAATTATCCAGCAAGTGATTGACACCCAACACGGTTTCACGTTGAGCGAGAGGAATGGTGTTTCAGTGCCCAACTTGAGAATCAACATCGACCAAAACGAAATCAGCTACACATTCTCCTCGACACCTGCTAGATCGCCGAAACTTTACTGGTCTTTACCTCCCCAGTTTACTGGCAATAAGGTAAATTAGACATTTCCTTTTCGAATAGAGGCCAATAATGAACGATACTTTTCAGGTGACATCATACGGAGGCCAAATTTCCATCACACAACGCTACGACGAGCGTCAAGGTGCAGTTGGTCAACGTTTCATCGACAGCGACGTCATTTTGACAAGTGGAAGAATCTCATTGGCATTTGTCAACCCCAACCAAATCCAATCGGGTCAAACTGTGACGTACACGGTTCCTTTGAGAGAATCGGGTGGATGGCGTCGACTGGACACTGGATTGGCTGTCACTCGCGATGATATGATGCGTGTTTTATCCAACCTGCAGACAATTGAGATCCGTGCCACGTACAGCTACAGCATGGCTTACACCAGCATCAGCAACGTCTTAATGGACACGGCCGTCCCCAACAACAATGGCCAGGAACAACCCCGTGATGTTGAAGAATGTCGATGCCCAGAAGGCCACATCGGCACCTCCTGTGAGGAATGCGCTACAGGCTTCTACCGGGACCGATCGGCCGGACTTAGTGGCCAGTGCCGTCGCTGTCCGTGCAGCAGCAACGAAGAGAGCTGCGTCCAGCAATCAGACAATCGAGTCATCTGCAATTGTCGTCGAGGATTTAGCGGCCGCAACTGCGAGATTCAAGGTAAAACGAGACATTTGATTTCTGATTAGAACCAAGCATGATGGGAATCTCATTTAATTATTTCTCTTCTTCACTTCACTGACTATTGGTTCTGGGTTTTTGCTATTTCCTTGACTGCGGCTGTAACAACCAGCAATTTTCTATTCATTTTCTTCTTTTGCAAACTTTTTATTTCAAAATTTGCACTGTATTATTATTTTGATAAAGCTCCACCATTTATTGGTACAGTTAGTCACGGAAGCAGAAGCGATGATCTTGTCCATCGGTCGTGACACTTGTTTCAAGTGTTGTGGTCGGTAAATATTGTTCAGTTAAAAGGGGGGCGAATCAATTCCAATTTTAGTAGGCTAGTGCATGTTTATTTTTCTCACCAAATCTTGTGTGCATCCTCTTAAAAATGGACCCACTTGCATGTCGACTCTGCGCTGAAACATCGGACGGGATCAAAACAAAAAATAACCAGGTGGAATTCGAATGGAAATGGTTCCCATGAGGGTTCAAGCGGCTCCCGAACAAGTCGTCAATTTCGTCTGCGCTTACTTCAGCATGGAACGGCTCGAAATTGATCTCCAGCCCATCGGCCACAATCACATTGATGGAAAATTGCTTCCCAATTCTGCCCAGTACTCGCTGTCAAACACGTCGCTCATGCTCGGCCAACCTGTCCGTGACATTCTGGATCGTTTCGCGTGGGGCAGTCGACGCACACTTTCACTCCGCATCGACGCCGGTCACCGCCAAGTGAAATGCCGCGTCGTCAACGCCGACGGACTTATCCTCGGCGAACTGACGGCTCTTATCCAGCCAGCAGGTTCCCTGTCAATCACAAAAGCAAAATAAAACTATTTCAATCGCGCAATCCAACAAAAGCATAAAACAAAAATGAAAAACGAAATCGTCTGTCGTCCAAATCGTCCGTCGCAAACCGACAATGTTGCGCGCGCTTTTTTTGATCGTGTTTTTTTTTTCTCCGTTGCGCTCACGTTTCACGACACGTACATACAGACACGGATGAAACTCAATATAACATTAACCTCGATATCGCTTTGCCTCAATGTGTCGCTTGTCCGGTTGTCATTTACAAATTTCTGTCCGTCCGTGGCTTGATTTTTTAAAAGTTGTTGTTGATATTCGTGGCAAAAGTCTCGTTTGCTAACTCTAATGTTTTTAGAGAATTTGAAATCGCTAATCGACTGCTTTTACACTGTTTCCTCCATTGCACATTAGATGGCGATCAACGTCCTCCTGCTCCACCACCTCAAGCCAGTCCTACCATCATCCTAACGGTGACTGATCCTAGGATCCAGATCGCTGAAGTTGGCTCAACGGTGAGATTCCGTTGCAGCGGCCAATCCTTGGTCGGCCGACAAGTGCTTCTTCGTTGGGCTAAAGAAGACGGCTCACTTCCTTCCGGTCGTGCCCAAGACGATCGTCGTGGTGTTCTCATCATCACCGACATTCGGCACACTGACTCGGGCACATACGTCTGTAGCGGCCAGGACGGCATCAATGTCGTTACGGAAACGGTCGTTCTCAACGTCGGAGGTTTGTCTAATTCTTCGTGTTCTAATCTCGATCCGTTGGCCAACCATCCATTTGATCGGATGTGAATGAATGTTTTCCTCTACCTTCCTGTACCCAACACTAATTATTCTCATCGGCCAATTCACTTGTTTAATCCATTTTTTGTGTGGCACGATTGGCAGCTTTCTTTATGGATGTTGGCACAGTCACAGGTATATAATCTATCCTCACATTCCATCGCAGTTTGGGTTACTCCTTGCTGTTTCACAAACCTCTGTTCAAATCTTTTCCTTGAGTTTTTACTTGCATGTCGAATTTGGTGGTCGATTTTTATTGCAGCATGTTAGTTATAAAGAGCCTGAGTTCAGTAATTACAACGTCTAAAATGTTTGGCTTACTACGAACAATTAGGACAAAGCCCCAGTCCACCACTCGTCTCGGTTGAGCCTCGTTACATCGAAGCCACACTTGGACAGAGTATCGACGTCCGTTGCACCGCTCAAGGATTCCCGGTTCCCAGCATTCAATGGCTCTCTGCTCGCGAAATTTTCGTAATTATTTCAAAATTTTATATTCTTAATTTTTTCATTAAATGGATTCATTCAAATTAGGTACCCACAACGGACGGAGTACTCAAAATTGCATCGGTTCGCAAATCGGACGAAGGAGAATACACTTGCACTGCCACCAATCCTTCTGGAACAAGCACAGGACGAGTCAACATCTTTGTTCGAGCAGAAGCTGCTCCTCCACCACAAGAAAATCCCGTCCAGGTGGTGATCGCTCCTACCGACACGACCGCTCGACGCGGCGAAACGATCCGATTGACATGCCGAGCTGAGATTATTGGCGACCGAGTCGTTCCTGTAATCCGCTGGACCAGAGTTGAAGGCGCGTTACCTGTCAACGCCGGTCAGTCCGCTGGAGTGCTGACGATCCCAAGCGCTTCGCCATCTGATTCAGGCATTTACATCTGTACGGTGACAACCGTTTCCGGCTACGTTCAACAGTCACAGGCCCGCGTCACTGTTTTGGCATACAGAGGCCCACCTACTGTCCGCATCGAACCGGACAGACAGACCATTTCTCAAGGAACTTCGGCTGAACTCCGTTGTCTTGCCGTTGGAGACCCGTCACCCACCGTCCGCTGGACTAAAGTTGGAGAAGATTTCACCAGCAACATTTTGGTGACTGGACCTGTTCTCCGCATTGTTAACGCCATGGTCCGCGATCGAGGAATGTACATTTGTACGGCCGAGAATCCCGGCGGAGTTGCCCAGGCATCGGCTATCGTCGAGGTGGAACGAAGAGAACCGCCTGCAGTCGAACTTTACCCGCAAACCAAACAGACTGTGGTGCAAGGAGGCAGCGCATTGTTCCAATGCCGTGTGACGGCCGGAATCCCAACTCCTCGCGCCAGATGGGCCCGTGTCGACGGTCGACCTCTGCCCAATAACGTCGAAGAACTGGACGGCGGAGTGATCCGTTTCAACAGAGTCACAGGCAACGAGCAAGGCCAGTACGTCTGCACTGCCGAGAACGACGCCGGAAGCATTACTGGTGTAGCTACTTTGACTATCCAGTCGATCCCAGTCGTCAGCATCAGTCCCAATCCTACCAGCGGACCCATCCGTGTCAAGGAAGGTCAGCGTGTTAGACTCGAATGCCGAGCCCAAGGAGATCCTGCGCCATCAGTCTCCTGGAAGCGCCTCCGCACCGGATTCCTCTACGACGCCATTGATGCCAAGGAGACTCAGCAGATCGCCGTCTACGACATCACGCGCGTGACGCAATCCGATGAAGGAACCTACTCGTGTACTGGACGAAACGACGCCGGATTGACGGAAGAACGCATCCAGATCGTTGTCGAAGCATCCAGCGGTCGAGGCGACATTGAAGAGAATGAAATTGAAGCGGACGGCAGTAGCAACACTGGCGGAGGCAACGTCATCGGTGATGATGTCTTCCGAGTTCCTGTTGGAGGCACTGCCGAAATGCGGTGCGTCCTCACTGGATCGCAGCAAGGAATTTACCTGGATTGGGTGCGCAGTGACGGTGGTTCTCTTCCGGCCGACAAGGAGATTCGTGACGGTATCCTCTACATCCGCAACGTTCAACCAGACGCTGCTGGAGTTTACTCATGCGTCGGCATCAGTTCCCAGGGCACTCAAATCTTTAGTGCTGACAGACGTCTGGAAGTAGTCGGTAAGTTGATTGTTTCTTAAAAATTTAAATCTCCTTCTTTATCCATCGATCTTATCTTAATGCTTACCAATTTGGAAAATAGGAGATCCCTGTGATCTCATTAATAAAGGTACAAATCGATAGTTTAGAGTTGACTTTAACCAATTGTCGAATTGATAATTTATACTGTTTTATTATAATGCTTTACCTTCAGCTCGGAAGGGTAAGTTTATTCAACAGTTATAGTTATGTTTGTGTTTTAAACCTAAAGGGATTTAGTTGTCTTATTCATTTTTTATTATTACTCATCAAATTGGAATAATTTTGGTACAGCACCGCCACGCATCCGATTGGAGCCTCAGCGACAAGTTGTTCGACCAGGCGATCAGGTTGATATCCGCTGCGAGGCTTCCGGTGACCAGCCTATTACCATCAACTGGTTCAAAATGGACGGAGTTCTCCCACCAGCAGTTCTTGTCAACAATGGCCAACTACAGGTAAACTAAAATTAATCTCGTTGAAATTAATCTCGATTTTAATTCAACATCTTTTCTCTCATGAAGTTCCGTGGAATCGCCGTTTCTGATGCTGGACGCTACGTCTGCTCGGCTCGCAATTCCGTCGGTCAGGCTGAAGCCGTGGCTGAAGTCATCGTCAACGGTAAGTCTCCCCATTTCATTTAATATTTAAAATTAGATCAAATCAATCATTGAACATTTAGCCGCCTATCGAGTAACTTTTCAAAACCAAATGGAGAAAAAACATATGAATCGATTGCGTTTCTTCTTTTTTTTTCACCTTTTTTTTCAATTTGCTCCCAACAAACTGGAAAAAATGGACAGCGTCTGCTCCGATTCTGCCACGTCCTAATTGGATGTGGGAGTTTCGTGAGCAGCCACCTCGCAGAGGTTAGGATTGCAATCCTTCGGGAGTTTCAAACCTTTTACTGGATCGTTTATTTATTTGTTCCGCCTTTTTGGGTCGATTCGAGTCGTTGTGCATGTCTTGTTTTTATTTTTCGCTTTCGATGTTTCGATGTTTACATCAGTTGGATTGTTGATTATTATTCGCATGACACAAATATTCCTTGACCTATTCCGGAACAAACGATGGCAACCACAGAGGATCGAATCGTCAGCGGGACACAGGGAGGCAGTCGACAGACTGACGTCTACATCGGCAGCACAGTGGAGTTGAGCTGTAACTTGGCAGCCGGAACAACCGGCCGGATCCAATGGAGTCGCGATCGCGGCACTCTGCCACCCACCGCCTTCAAGACGGCTGACAACAAATTGGAGCTGACCAACGTGCAACCGAGCGACGCTGGACGCTACCAGTGCGAAGTGACTGGACGTCAAGGAACTTCGTCTGAATACATCCTTCTGAATGTCAAAAGTAAGCCGACCGTCAACAGGGCATGGGGGGCCCGGGGCCAATACCAGGAAGCCGTAGCCCGGCCTGCCGAGACCCGTAGAAGGCATCAGTCACGCCGCAATGAATAATACTGCCCAAAAAAAAGGAAAAAAAAAAAGAAATTAACCCAAATGAACCATAATAATGATAATAACTTTCTAAATTCCTATTAATGATAAGTGCCTATTTGATTTATCAATCAAATTCCCCGCCCTATTTACCCAGCACCTTTATGCCTACAGGACTCCTTACCCACTGCCCTTTTACTTAAAAAAGATTTCCCCAAATTCCAATTTGTAGATGCCAGTGTTGTCTCTCTATTTTTTTTGACGACTTGATTTAAGGATTTTACAGAGTCAACGCCGTCGTGGAACGTGTTGTGTCACCTTCCCACCTTTTTATGAAACCCTTTTTGACACCTTCTGGCTCTCTAAAACAACGGATGAATTCAAGTTTTTAGTTGAGAGAGGTCACCAGACGTATCCCGTTTTATCCTCACCCATTTTATTCCTCTAATTGTTGTTTTTTTTTGGCTTGCGGACATTTGTACGATCGGCAAACAATTTGAAATTTGCAGCCATTTCTCTTGTCTTCTTTATTCTTTTCAAATGCTCTTTTTTTTAAAATTAACATTCACTCTTTCACACTGTTCAACACTTAACAACAAAAAACAGATTCGATCGGTGAACTTTCCTCTTTCACTCTCTCTACAAAAACTTCTCTCAATTGATTGCACGATTGCACATCAGATTCTAAAACAAAATCGTTTTGATTGTCCATTGATCCATGTGTGTGTAGCCGAAAACGCAAAGTGCCCCGGTAAACAGTTCCAATGCAAGAGCGGCCAATGCCTGAAGATGTCGGCCCGATGCAATCGCAAAATTGATTGCGATGACAAGTCTGACGAGCTCAACTGTTTTAACGGATACCTAACTCGCAAGATACGCGGTTCGTTACGAATATCAAATCCTCTCTCCGTCCATTCTCGCCGCTCAATTAAACACACCAAAAAAGCTTTGATTGCTGGGAAACATAAACCCAAGCAAAACCAATGGGAGCTCCACAGCAGCCAATGTCGCAGTGTTTCGTCCACGTCTTATTTCCAATTTTTTAATAATTTCTTTTCAAATCTCGCGGGGGATACCACTCAAAACAAATTCAATCCAACTATCGCCTCCTTCTCTTCTGCCAGTGTGCCCACACACTGGTCATTTATTCTACTACTGGCTACGTGTATTGTGACCGCGTCGTGTCCAGCAGCTCACACAAACTCAAAACAATTCTGTCCACTCTTCATTTTTAACTGCCTCGCAAAGCCGCAAAAGGGGGACATTTTACACGCTCAAATGGTTCAATATTTACACGCACCCAATCACACCTCACCGTGAACGAGGCCGGTGTGAGAATATTTATCACATTCCCCTGCAAGGAAACACATGGCATTTTTTTATTGAACCGATTTCCGCTTCTTATTCACGCGTGGGGGTAAACAACTGGGGCTGCGCTCTTTTGATCCATTGTGTTTCCAGGTGGCAAAAATCGATCGAAGATGTGTTAGATTGTAAAATGCCTACAATCGGGAACGAACGGACCCTTAAAGGTTATATTGCATCCTTCGACCAGACACAGCGCTATAGGCATTTCTATTTCTTGAAAAAATTATAGCAGTTTTCTCAACTGTTGGAATGTTTGTCGTTGAAGGAAATAGCTTTGAAGCTTTGATTTTGCTTCGTCTTGTGTCCTCTCTATGTGTATCTCGTACAGAATGTTTGTCCTACGTCATCTATTACATGTCCTCATACTTTATTACTATTTTCGCTTCATCAGATCTCTTACCCATCATCATCCCCCCCGACCATGTTGTCTTTTGTGTTTGTTTGTTTGTCTGTTTGTTTTGTCTTTGCTTCTGGACTCGGTCAGTGTCTTTTTGTGTCTGATCGGGAGCATGAGCTTCACTGAATGATTCTAAACTTATTTAATTTAATATTTTGACTATTTGGGGGCTTGATTGTTGGTATTTCAGTCTCACCGTCACCGGTGAAATTGTGTCGCTTTTGGGGGTTTACATGTTGAGAGTCATTTTTGGTTCTCTGGTGTCTGATCGTTCCTTTTTCTTTTTTGTCGTTTTTTTTTTCTTTCTCTCTTCAATCCTTCGTCGATTGTTTGTGCTGTCGGTTCTTTCGGTTGGGATCTTTCCTACGTGTTCAGGAGCGCCCACCTTGGCTGTCAGCCTCACGCCCAACAAGGAGACGGTCCGTCGTGGCGACAATTTAGAAGTCCGCTGTGAAGTCACTGGCGATCCTTCGGCCTTGGTCTCGTGGCGCCGTATCGGTGGCTCCCTCTCACGTAACACTCAAGTCCTCGGCAATCTCCTCAGGTAACCACATTAATTGCTTGCCCATATCCTGTTACCAATAACTGTTCTAAATGTCGTGTTCTACTTCAAACAGGGTCACAGATGTTAAACCCGAGAACGGCGGAGTCTATCGTTGCCAGGTCCTCAGCACGGCAGGAACTTTTGAGGAGAATTACGTCCTCTCCATTCAAGGTATGCAGCTGTTTCTGTCGATAAATTGAAAATGCTCATCATTATATCTTTGATGTCATCACATGTGCGCACATTTCGTATTTGCTGTTCTCACTTAATTGATGTTGTAACTCTAACCTGTACGTGTCATTTTCTCCCCTATAACCTTTCTCTCTTTTAAATGGATGTTGAAAATACCTCGGTAAGTCAACCGACGGCTTTCACTTCACACTTGACTGCATTATCTCGTTGAAGAATTTAAATATCTGCAGTGATTCTTCGTTTTTAATGCAATATTCTTTTGTCGATTCTTTTGCTTGACAGCCGATAATGAAATGCCTCACAACGACGACATCGCAGTCGAGACGCGTACCGCTCCCGTTCAGTCCGTCGTCATGATGGAATGCAGAACGGATTTACGTCAGCCCGTCAAATACACCTGGTCACGACAAGGCGGCATTCTTCCCAAAACCGCCAGAGTCGAAGGCGTAAGAAATAGTTTTTGATTATTATTTAAATCATTCTGTTATTAATGTAACCAATTTCTGTCGTTTTCCAGTCAAAATTGTCGATCCCCGAAGTGAGAGCCGAAGACGCTGGAACTTATGTTTGCACGGCCCGTAACACGGAAGAAACGATGGATATCCCAACCGTTTTGGTGGTGACTGGTGTCGTGCCTTACTTCGCCCAGGCTCCGCTTTCCTACATGCAAATGCCCACGCTACCCAACGCCTACATGGAATTTGACATTGAGATCTCTTTCAAACCCGAGTCCCCCGACGGTCTGATCCTCTACAACGGACAACAGGCCGGCGGTAGTGGAGACTTTATTTCCTTCGGCATCAACAATGGATACCCTGAATTCCGTTTCGATATCGGCGCCGGCCCTGCCATCATCAAGTCAGACAAACCAATCGACATGGGCAAGTGGCACACTGTCAAGTTGACCCGCAATCGCAAAAACGGAACCATGACTGTCGACGAGGATGGCGGTACATTCCACGGATCGGTGACGGGTCGTTTCCTCGGCCTTGATCTCATCGAGCCCCTCTACATCGGTGGTGTACCGAATATTCGTTCCATCCACAAACTGGCCGGTTTCACACGCGGATTTGTCGGTTGCGTTGGCCGTTTGGTGGTTGGCTCTGCCGCTCACGAACTTGTCCGCGATGCCACCAACAGCCGTGGCATCACCACCTGTGAGACGTGCGCTCTAAATCCTTGCGAGAACGGCGGAGTCTGTCAAGAAGCCTACACCCAACAGGGATATTCTTGCATTTGTCCGTCGGGATTCTCTGGATTGAACTGCGACAAGATCGGTGAGACTTGCTATCCTGGTGCCTGCGGTATGGGTCGCTGTGTCAACATGGCCGGTGGATTCGACTGCCAGTGTCCTATGGGTAAATCGGGCATGAACTGCGAAAAGGACATTATCATCTACGAGCCCGCTTTCACGGAAGGATCCTTCATCGCTTATCCTACTCCGCCGAAGAACGCCCTCAGAAAGTAAGTTTTTTAAAGTAACTAATTCGCTCATTTCTAATTTTATTTTATTGTTTAAAGAATGAGAATGTCGATGAGGATCAAGCCTCGTCAAATCAAAGATTCCTTGTTGGCCTATTGCGCTCAAAGTGAGGACGGATCAGGTGATTTTTCATCGCTGGCCATCAAAGACAAGAGGGTCGAGTTCCGATTCGATTCCGGATCAGGACCAGCCATTTTAAGAAGCGATCGGGAAATCAGAGCAGGTGAATGGGTTCAAATCACGGCCGACCGCAGTTTCCGCGACGGCGTTTTGTTCGTCAACGACGGCTCTGAAGTTCGTGGAAAATCGCCCGGCTCGACACGAGGACTCAACCTCAATTCGCGTCTCTTTGTTGGCGGATGGGATCGTCAACACGTCCGTCTAAGTCCAGGCGTGAACGTGACCAGCTCATTCGACGGATGTTTGTCGCAGTTTGAAGTTCAAGGAATGGAATTAGACTTGGTCAATTCCGTCATCGATTCGGCCAACGTGGAGGATTGCGGAGGAGCCAGCGCTTGCGAGCGGAAGCCCTGCTCCAATGGCGGCCTGTGCACGGAGACTGGGGCTAGTTTAACCGACTACACGTGCCAGTGCGAAGAAGGTTTCAGCGGCAAGAACTGCGAGATCGAAGCCGATCTGTGCCAGGTGATCCGACCGTGCCAAAATGGCGGCAGTTGCATCGGTACTTACAACGCCTACAAATGCAATTGTCCCATGGGCTTTGGAGGCAGCAATTGTGAACGCAGTAAGTCCCTTTTTTTAGCCGATTTATTATCTTGTTGATGTCATTTGCTCGCCATTTTTCTTACGCCTACGTATATACGCCTCCGCATGTTTATTTTCGGTGGTCTGACTTATTTACTTGCTTCCGCAGAAGTCGATGTTGCGGAAGAGGCCTTCTTCCAGGGCGACAGCTACGTGGAAATAGACAAAGCTGTTTTCCCACACACATTGGCCAACACGGCCGAGACCATCACAGTCGAGTTTTCGACATTGGAGCCCAATGGCATTTTGCTGTGGCACGGACAGAAACCCGAATCGACTGGCCGCGGACAAGATTTTGTTTCACTAACAGGTAACTTCTATTATGGTATTTTAAATACCATGACGATGGGTGAAATAATTTTGTTGACGTTTGAAAAATAGTCGTGGACGGACGACTGGAGTTCAGCTACGAGTTGGGCTCCGGCCCAGTTCAGATTATTACGCCCGTTCGAGTTGATGACGGTAAACGGCACCGAGCCGTGGCCCGTCGCACGGCCCGCGACGGATCACTTGAATTGGATGGAGTGATCCTAGAGAATGGCCGCAGTCCGGAAGGACCTCATCAAGTCCTCAACACTAAGGGCAACATTTACGTCGGTGGATTACCGAACGCCGAAGCTATGACGACGGGTCGTTACATCCACGGCCTGAAAGGTTGCATCCATCATCTGGAGATCCAGGAATCGGGAGTCATTAACTTTCAACGGGCAGCCCTGTCGGCCATCAACGTCGTTCCTTGTTCAAGGTATCATGACACCTTCTTTTTAGTGTTCTTCTTCCTTCACACCTAATCCTTTAAGGATCGCCGATAATCTCAAACCAAATCGGTTTTAAACGTGATCACTCTCTTGTTCTTGTTCTCACCCCAAATCACGCTGCTCTGACTCGATGGAACACCTTCACTTGATTGGTAACGTGGTGGTGAGTATAGACGCATGTCCATGATGTCGTCTTCTTTGGTTCTCAGTCGAGGAGGAGCTGGCCATACGAATTCAAGTGTTTTGGAAATGGGTGGGAATGAACACCACCAGAGCTATTACACGGCAATCGGCGATCCGGACGAGTCCGGTCGCCGTTCTAAATCGTACAAGGGCGGTGGGAGTAGTAAGAACGGGAAAGTCCATCCCAACAGCAGTAATATTGGGCAGCGGGACGTGTTGAAGCCGAAATCTCGAACGGCCGCTTCCTCTTCCATTTGTCTGAGGCAACAGGATCCGCCGCTGTACAGGATAGGAGCCGCCCTGTTGCTTGCCGTCGTCAGTGCAAGACTCGTGAACTGAACCGTCATTTAATTATAGAGGCCCTTTGTGCGTAGAAAAGATTGCACAACCTGTTGTTGTATACGTGATGAACAACAAGAAGAAACATTGTCATAATTATTTTGGCCCTCTCTGCCTCGTCCGTCCACGCCCCGTCTCTCTATTGATCTCAGCGCGCGCGGCCCTTCTCTTTGCTGCACAGGCAGGCTGCTGCTAGTTGCCTGCCAAAAACTCTACTCTAAAATGAAATTGAACCTTTTAACAAACCGTTCCAGCTCCACTACGTATTAAAACTGAGGCTGGCAACTGTAATAGAGTTACAGAGGTCTTCTCTAATCGACTTTGCCGACTCGCTCGAGTGCCACTTCAAAAGGACGAGTGAGAGAGCTCTTGCCGCTCTAACGTTACCATGGCCACCACGCGTGCAGACGATGACGTCGCCCAAACTCGATTTACGACACGAAATTGCATTTGAAATCCTCTTTTCTTTGTCCGTAAAAAATATTCTTTAATATCTTTTTTTTTTCACCATCTTCGTGTTTCACATACATATATAATATATGCCTTGGTTCGGTTGATTGACTGTTTAGCGGCTCGATTTGTTTGTGTGTATTTGTTTTTCTGTTTCTTTCATTTCTTTTTGTTTTTGATCGGGTGCAGTGAAGAGCTGAAGTTGCTGATGGAAGACGACGCCGATGACGACTACGAACCGCCCGCTAATTAGTCTACTAATTAGTCTTCCACACCGATGAAAAAGAAGAGCCTCTCGTAATGAAAAAGAAGAAAAACTAAAATTTTAACTACAAACAGTTTGTCCAAAACATCAGTAACTTTCGAGGGACGTCTACTGCTGTCTACAACCGGTGCATGTAAAACTATGCCGCGTTTATTCGTCATCTCTAGCCGGCAAACAAAATCGAAGAATTTCGGGACGTCCATCGTTTATTGGCAAACACAAACTGTTGATACAAATATCAATAGAAAAAGGAAATACAAGAGAGAGATCAACTTTAAAAGATGAGGAAGAAGTGGCCGTTGATAGCCTGTGATAAGAGGCGCAGCGAGAAGAAGATTGGAAGATGTTTTACACAACAAACAAAAACAAATAATTAAAAAAAAAGATGCAATTTCTTTTGTCCTTTTTGTAGGATTTCTTCTCGGCTCTATAGAAAAAAGTTCATGATGTAATACCTTACCCCAAAATAACAAACGAGTTCTTTTTTTTTCTTGGAATTTCTTCTATTTCGTCACTGCCATTTTGTTGAACTCTTTTTGAAATATTCTTTGACAAGTTTTCCTTGTTTTTGTTTTTTTCATTTTTATTCCGTGACAAAGAGATTCTGATTAGCTCACCGAAACTTTTTAAAAACAAAATGTTTTCTTCCTTTGGTTGTTTTTTTTTTAGCTTCCCTCTTTTAACTATTATATATCCGCCTTCTCTCTCTCTCTCTCTCTCTCACCGGTTATATAATGCATGCAATGTAATATCAACTTGATGACGATTCGTTGTTTCTTTTATTATTCCTTTTTTCGAAAAAAAAAAATTATGGGTGGAAGCGCTACTACGCTAAAATAGCTTAAATATTGACTCTGCTGCTGTTGTTCATTTGTTATACGGTATATGCAACTACTAACCATCCAGAGCTACACACACACATACACACACATAAACACAAACACTTATATACACATACACTGAATAATATGATGCACTAGAGAATTTGCTGTTTTGCTTCTTAGAGATTAAATAATTCACCAAAAAAGAATAAATCTTTGAATAAAAAGAAAGAGTTTGAAATGTTAAAAAATGACGACCGACTCTCGAAGTTGACCTTGTTTTGTTATTCGATCAATAATTCAAAGAATTAAAATTTCATGATGAACGATTACGGTGATTGCTTCAAGCGAAAGGGGAAACCCATGAATGCGATGTAGCCAGTGCCTTTTTGTTTTGTTTTTCATTTGCGTCATTGCAAGTCAAACTTTTGATACGATTAAGGGAAATGATTCAACCCGTAACAAAAGAAGAAGTCCTTTATTACAAAACAAAAGAAGCAATCAAGAAAAGAGAGGATTATATTTAGTTTTGAAAAAGACAATCTACATGTATACCCGAGTAATCATCGTAATCATTAAATTACTGATGCTGTTTCGTTACCAGTGCCAGTGCTCTTTTCCTATATGTGTTTCTTCGTGTTGTTCTATTTGAAACTGCGAGAAGTGAACGCTTCGGAGAGTTGTGTAATATTTGATTCAAAATTAAAGAGGATTATTTGTTGGTAGGGTTCCAGAACAAGCACGCGCGCAAGTATCTACATGCACAGACACACACACAGATATACACACACAGGCAGGCTTATCACCGGTAGCGCTGAATTTATGAATCACGCTGGAGCCGGTATTTTCAGTTTTATTTTGTTGGTTTGAAACTACGCGCGTCTTTATTTGATTTTATGATTTGCATTTTATTATTATATCCACTCCTTTTTTTTATTATTTTGTGTCTCTTTGTGCTCCTTGCTGTGGGTGTTGTGTAATCCAACGTCTCCTTTTTGTCTCTCTTGTTTTTAGCTCATCAGTTTCGGTATTCTGTCAATGTCTTTCTCATCCCGTTACAACTATTAATAACCAGGGCGTTGCTATTTCTTGCAACTGCCCATGTAGATGATTCTATATCTAATATAAATATAATATTAATAATATGTGGACTGGGTAGCTTAACTTAACTTGAGCTTAATATACAATATTACTATATTATTATAATAACGTGACCCAATTTGTGCCAACTATATCCGTAAACAATGTTTTTATCAATACACAATACGCGTTCTTCCTTATACATCTGGAGTTTTTGTCGATGATTCCAGCTGACAAAGTTGAGAAAAATGAAGTGAAAAAATTTGCATATTTTTCGTTGAATTCAGAAAATTTGGCAATGTGTTGTTGCTGTCAGAAATTTTCGTTTCCAGGTCTATATTTGAAGTGAATTTCCATTTCCATTTTGTGAAACATCCGTGTGCTAAATAATACTTGTAAATACTGCGAATTTGTGAGAATTGTCAGGTGAAAGTGGAAAAAAAGAGAACCTTGAAACTCAATCGACCATATTGTCACGATCGCTCACGTGATGGAGACCAGCATGCAAATGCAATTTGTAGCCTTATGTATTTGAGATCAGTCCAGTCGCCGGCGTTATTAGATTTCGTTGACACTAAAAGATATGTGTCTTCCATCAAAGTCAATAATCTCACGTACAGTGCTTGACGTGCAACGAAACTCGATCCCAGGACCACACACTTCTCCCCTGGAGCATTTCAGGTTCTCCCATCTACAGCTTTTCCATGTATGTATAGCTTTTCATAAATCAAATGCAACAGCTGTTGCTTTGTGAGAATTCTCAGTGTTAATTTACTGCTAACTGTTGATTTTGTTTTAGGAATTGGACATTCATCAAGGTTGGCTAAACATCAATTCGAGATTCTCCAAGACCTCCCCTCATCACTTTTGCATTATTCTGCTACACTGCAAGTTTGCCAAGTAAGTTCAGCAACCATATAGACATATAAGTAAACCTTAAGTTAGTTTGAGGGAGTTTCAACTGCATTCTTTTCAATGCGAGTAAAAAAGGCTTGGCCCAAGGGTCTACACACCGACAAGTTTTCTCTGCTGCCCCAGGTGCTTTCCTCCACATGTGGATTAAGCAGTTTAAACTGAGTTGGCAAGGCAATTCAAATGCTTTGCTCAGTGCTCTTTTCAAATTTTATGGATTTACGTGGTTCACAGGAACGTACGTACCATTTCTTTTCATCGTTGACATTCTCATGTAAAAAGCCTTTTTCATGACTAAACAACGTTAAGGGAACCTCAGCTGGTTCAAACACAATAAGAAACGTCAAAGTTGTGTCTTTTTTCGTCTCCTGTTTTTCCTTGAGGGGGGTCACGACATTCTTCACGAAAAATTCCCTCACGCCGAGATTTTTTTCCCCCAACCCCCCGGGTTTATTATTTCTTGCAGCCAATAAGAGCATCCGCAATCAGCATCCGGCTTTAGCGACGCGCCATTTTAGAAACGTGACAGTCTCGACACAATAAAGTTTGTGAAACGAAGTGCTGCATGCGTTGCCGCTCCTAAACTAGAAATGTTTCTCGCTTCATTTGATTATTGTCGCCTGTTGATTTGTTGCACGTTTCTGTGTTTCACTCAACGCCAGTCTCTGCGTCTGTGTGTGTGTGTTGTTGTTAATTGCTACCTTGAAGACGTGAGAATAACTCACTGGAGAGTGAGGACAAGAATTCTTATGTTTGTCGTCGTCCCCACGGTCGCCCCGGCACACGCACATGAATCTGTCCCGAATTAGTCTGCAGGCGCTGGTCCCGCGCCAGCATTAAGCAGAATTTATTTTGTTTGTTTTTTTCCTCCCTGTTTGCCGTGTCGTCATTTGGCGCGGTTGCGTAATCCAAAGCAGAAAGTTTCGACTAAAGTTACACGGGCACTAAGCAAACGATCCTCCTCGACCATTTTGTTATAACGACGAACGACATTTGAATTGCCAGCAGGGAAACTCGAACCCATTAAAACTCATTTTACCAACTTTTATTTATTTTTCCTTTTTACCTACCCGTGGCTGTAATAGCCAAGTTTTCACATGAAAATGGAATAAAAATAAATTCTCTTTTTGTTACGGAAATAGTTTGTCATAGCCCAATGACACGCCCAATAACATCAGGTTGTTGGGGGCGACGCTCCAATTGGCATTGATAACGACGAGTTGAAGCGACGTAAGGCGCCGCTTCTACGGATGCTACAACTACTTTGTCAATGGACTAGGGATCATCCCTCCAACGTCCATTGACGATGTCAGTTTTGGTCTCTCTAAAGCCGTTTTGTTATTCATAAGAAAATCAAAAGTAGAAAGCCATGGAGATTTCAGTCAAGTGGAACAGATGGTGATGGCTCGAGTCCGATCTACCGGAACATTTCCGTATTTTTATTTATTTATTTATTTTTTTTTTTACTTTCTTTTTCGCTTTCGCTTCCGGTGAATCTCCCACTCACGTTTTTTATCGAGAAAGAAAGTGAAACCTTTTCCGTCTTTATCATGAATTTTGATCTTTTTTCAAAATCAGAAGAAAGGAGGAAAACTTTGGCCGTGCCCTTGGGCATGCCTGACATGTCGATACATATTTCAAGTGCCGAGCATCAGACTAAAACATCAGCACTCATCCTAAATGAAACAGGTTGGAGAGAAGCAACACAGGGGCGAATGCAGAGTGCCGACGGTTCTCGTTTTTTTTCGCTTTCGGGAGTTCTTTATAGACGAGTATATCCTGCTCCTCTGAGAGAGACTTTTCATCCATCTATTTTGCCCTTTCATGTCGTATATATAGGATATATAGGCGAGTCTTCAACAGCGCGTGCCCGTTTCACTTTCCTCCCTTCACTTCTTCCTCTATTTTATTTTACGGCAATCCAATTCTGAGAGACTTTTTTTTCTCTCTCAATTTTATTATTGGTGCGGGTCGATTGCGTAAACTCACAGTGATAGCAGATAAGAATACTCGGAAAAGTGCTGCCGTTCCTTTCTCCGGTATCGTGTCGACCTTATTATTTTTGTCTCAGTAATGCATGGGGAAAAAAAATGAGTTCTAGTGAAATTTATTTCACCTATACGTATAGTTTAGTGCCAAGTTGTTCATCTGCTTGCGAGGCTCTCCCGTGACCGATATATCTCTCTGTTATCATATTCTTCTTGTGTCTATCCATCTCCCTCGTCTCTTTACTTTGGAAACCCTCGAGTCGTGCACGACTGAATTCGAGTGATGAATCAAAACTGATTAATAATCAACCCCCCCTATCCTCTCTATTACTGTAGCCGACTGTCCCTCTTTCATACCATAACGGCATCTCTTCCATCTTTCCCCATTGTGCCAAGTTCGAATCGGGATAAGAGTCGGGGAGAAAGGGGCAATCATAATGGATCTCGTGCCGCGTCCGTCCATCATCCACTCCCGACTGACTGACGCAAATTGATTTCTCGTGAACTCGGTTTGTGGATTGTTTTAATAGCGGACGAGAAAGACCAATCACGAGCTTTGTTCTTGTTCCCGACTTTTTCACTTTTTATTATTTTTTGGCTCTTGGCTCTTTCCGGGTGCAAGTTCAACTTCTAACTGTGATCTATCTGTTTTCCACGCCATGTTGAACAATTCCGCGCCCTAATCTTCCCGAGGGCCCCACATTTTTTTTCTGGCTTCATCTGTTTGGTGAAATCCATTTGAACATACTTTTTAATGAAGGCAGAGAGAGGAATGAAAATAACTTTTAAGTCGCTGTTTGGTTATTCTGAAACAACAGACTCATTTGTAGGGCGGACTTGAGGCCATACTTTATGGTCAAAAGCGCACTAGCGTTATTGGTAGAACCATTGTGCAGCCGATGTGTTTATTCGATAGTAAAAAAAAGGCGAACGCAAGTGTCAGATGGGGGGAACGTATAACGTCTATTTGTCCGCGATATATTATAATATAATAGAGATATTTTATATTGCGTCGTATACAGCAGCAGGGCAGCGATATATATAGTGTGGGGTATAGTTTGGCGACGTGTCTGTGAGAGATGTACAGTACATAATAACACGGATGGAGCAGACGAGGGAAGAAAGATAAAGAGATGATGCCGTAAAAAAAGAGAGAGAGAAAAAGAGAAGTGTTAATCATAATATGACAACTAGGACGACCATGTACGTATTAGAAACAGATATTATATAACACAAAACACATCTTCGCACATCTTCTTCTTTTAGTGCGATGAACAGTCGCCAGTCACGTTTGCAATCATATCCTTTTTGACCTATGGCGTTGGAGACATTGGCGACTGTTGGACTGCTGCACGAATTATTCACGCACACGGGGGGCGAACGGGGGGGAAAAAAATTTGAACGACGAGCAAATAGGAGGAGCCGATGACGGGGAGTCCCTGTATGTGACACATAATAATGATCTGGGTTCGTCCTATTGAGAATTGTGTTGTTTGACGTTGATGGACCAGGATTTTTCTTTTAAACAGGCGGAGTGAGGCGGAGCTCTTTTTGTTTGATCCTATATCCAGTGCGTGACAAAATGAAAGGAAGAAAAGGAATTTGACGGCGCGTCAAAAAAGATTCCTCGGCTGAACGGCGTGTCGAGACAAGTATACTGCACGCCGCTGCTGTAGTGTGTGTTTTTTTCCCCGCCGTTCGTGCTGATGGCGGGCGTGACGAAAGAGACTCGTTAGACTAGCGTAGTGGTCATCATTTTGTTGATGGGCTCGAGACTGGTGTCCTGGTGCTGTTGGGCAGCAGCCGACAATGAGAAGGAAGCCCTTAGAAGGTGTCGTGGATGTTTCTCCGCCGTGGATCCCGGTTGCAACTGTTGCAGTTGCTGGTCGTCGAGCACCGTGCGAGCCTCACGCTCCGTCTCGACTTGAGTGGACGGGTTGGCGAATTGACTCATGAGGCGAGTGGAACCAGGACCGAAACCCAAAAAGGACGTGCCGAGTTGTCGGTCCGTCAGGTAGTTGCGCATTTTCTTGGCCAACGTCGAGCGAACCTTTTTTTTTATTTATTTTTACAAGTTTTAATTCAGTCACGTCAACGCATTAATAATATCCAGCGCCACGCGCATCACATTTTTTCAAGGAGAAATAAATGATGAAAGGTTGCGTGCCGCTTGTTTTCCATAGAAGTGTCACATGTCAGATAGCGCAAACAGGAAAGGGAAAAGAAAAGAAAAAAAGGAAACAAAGAGGTTGGACGACTTACCTCGCCGTTGAGGAAACAGTAGAGCAACGCGACAAAGAATCCCTGGAAAGAGGTGAGAAAATGGGAAGAATAGGACCACAGGGCGAATTCGACGACTGATCGATCCAGTGGCGCTTTGATCATCACCAATGCGTTGGTGATGCCCAGCAACGGGAGGAGAACCATCGCTGCTTTGACCGATTTTCTAATTAGAAGAAAGAGAGAGGTGATAGTGATGGTCGAGCGAGAAAATAATCTGAACGGTTACGATTGAAGATAGCGCACCTTAATTGTTCCGCTTCGCTGCATTGGCTGTTGCGGAGTTTAGTCACCAGCACACGCAGGATGTTGAGCAGATAAAGTAAATTGATGAAAATGATGGTTAGGCGAGGTCCTTCCAGGATCCAGTAGGACGGCGTCAAATTGTAACCCAACCAGCACCTAAATGCAGTGCCAATTGAGTCTCGTCATAATTTCTGTCGTCATTTTTGTTTTGTCTCGCACCGATGATTATTCTGGCCCACTTACGCGGAAGTTGTCTGATGAGTTGCGGTGAATGCGGCCCAAATGGCCGTCAAGATGATGGGAATACCCCAGCCGAGCGCCAGGTAGAGTTTGTGATAAGTATCCGGCCGGAAGACCATCACTGTGATGAGATTGTGGAGGAAAAGGCCCTCGATGAACATCCAGACGAACATTGTAGTGCGGGCGTATTCGAGGACGATGTAAAACCACTCACACAAAATCGGCTATTATTTATTTGGGGAGTCAGAGATGAATTGGAGATTTGCGTATGAAAAAGGGGGGAAAAAAATCGAAAAAGGATATTAATCATCAATCATGCTATGGCATGGCGTCATCATTAGAACTTGTAATCGCATTAATAATCAATAAGAAAGGAAAAGAACAAATTTTGGATGGCATCAGGAATTTATTTACGGTTTCGTGGATGCCTCTGGCTCCAGCGGCTGCTACCGTGCTGGAATCGATGAGCGTTTGATGGCTGCCGCCACCCACCATTTCAGAGACGAAAACGGCCTGGTCCAAGTAGAGCGTCATGCGGATGATGACCTGAATGCCGATAGCGGCAAACAGGTTTTTATGAATGCGGGTCCGGTGATTTTGTAAACTCCTTTTTTTTTTCATGTTGTTGTTGTTTGTGTGTAGCAATATGTAGTTGTTTGTATTGTTCGGTCGGACGTTTTTTTGTGCATTCCAAGCACGTGACGGCGGATCACAAAGAAAGAAAAGAGAGAGAGTGGCGTATTAATGATGATTGAAAGGGAGGGAGAGATGGAATAAATCACCTGAAGTAGGTGAAAATGAAGAGGGAAATCATCAAGGAGATGAGCGAGACAGTCAAGCCGGTCAGTTCCAGTACTCGGGTCGCTTGAGCCACAATCAGTTTGTTCTATTTCGTTGAGTAAAAAGAGAAGAGAGAGAGATCGAGATTTCCCGTTGTTAATTTATCCAAATAAATGTTCGCCGAATTTTCTTGAAGCTAGTGGTCCTCCCTAAATTCGATTCATTCCGGTTGGATTCAGATGAAAATTCTCATAGACTGAACAGACGTGAGTTTGTTTGGCGAGTAGAATAGACATCAGACAAAATGGTGGAGGCTGTCTGTGCCCAACAGCCTGTTGATTAACGGTTTATCTCCCTCTACACACATAATATCCGTCTGATGCAATCTAGCTTCTTTGATGTGTTGTCGGCTGTCAATTTCATGTGTTTAGCATTCACGACCTCGAGTCAGAGGACGTCAATTCTATTCTAGAAGCATCGGAGAATTTCTGCCGATAATCCGCCTAGAAATTCTAGGCTCTTTGGCCACCCTTTGGTCATACAGTAATAGATATACGTAAGTGAATCACCTCGGCGTCTTGACCGCTGCCGCTGTCCAATCTCTTCATCAAGTCTCGTATTTCGGGCAGGAAACATTGACTGTAATTTGTCCAGCCCTGCTGCTGCATGTCATCGGCGTCGTTCTGCAGGGCCACTGCCGCCGCTGCGGCGTCGCTGGCGTCCGAAGGCGGTGGGCCTTCCCATACTCCGCTGTCTAGGCATCGCCTTTCGGCCCATTCTGCAGCAAATAAGAACAGGGATCAGACTAGGCATTTCTTTTTGTTTTTACGGTGGTATTATGTAAAAAAATCAATGGCGTGATGCAAGAGTTGGCGGATAGTTCTTGCGTGTGCTGCAACAAAACGTATGCGTTACGCTAAATAAAAAGTACAGTGCCGAATTCACTAATCAATTTTCTCTTTAGCTGATGCGATTGGAGTGCTGCTGCTGCTCCTATTACTGGCTAGGGGGGCTGCAGGCTCACAGCAGCAGCTATACCCCTCTAGGGAAATCTTTTTTCTTTCTTTTTCCCTACATATATGGATAGGAAAAAGAAGTTACGAAGAACTGTTTCTTTCTTCTTCTTCTTCCTGGTGGTCGGCTAACGTGATGTTGTTATGGACTATGGTCTATTTTATTGAATTCTTTCTTCTCTATTCCGTTCCTTGTGGTCGCTCTACTATGAACCATGAGCACTTGAATTAACCTTACGCTTGTATATTCAATGCGTATTGTCTGCAATAATTGAAGTCTGCAATAATGCTCGCATTCTAGATTAGACGGTTCCGTACAGAACGCTAAAGGGTAGGAAAAAATTGGGTGGAACCGCCAAGTGACTGGAAAAGTAGAGAATTGAGTTTTTGATACGTACGAGTGGGATCGATGCCCTGGCGCGGTGGGCAGGGCAAGTGGACCGTTTCACCGGGTCTCGTCGGCGGCCAGCACAGGAGAGTATCCCACGTTACACGGCAAAAAACTTGAAATTGACTCGTCTCTGTTTAAAAAAAAAAAAAATTTTAAGTGGAAAATGCCGACTTCATTATATCATCTGAGACTAATGATGTGAATCTGACGTTTGGATCAGCCGCTAAAAGTATTCCGACCGGTCCATTTTTGTTATCGCCAGAACCAATCAATTAGGCGGCACTTACCTTCTAAGTCGCGTTGAGCTTCTTGGTAGAGTTGGCGACACTGTTCCATGATGAATCTAACCGGTGTGTGTGTGTGGGTGGACAAGACAATCAAACCAAAGCGAAACGTGAAAGTCTGCGAATCTGCTAACGAGGATGACGACCGTGTCAAGTGTCAGCCGCCGTTGATCTGTGAATAAAAGAATAATAGGAACGAATCAGAATGAAAAGGGATGAGACAAAATCAAAAAAGGAGTCGAGACGGAGGGAGCACTGGAGGAGGTATGAGGTAAGATGCAAATGGGAATATAACGAGAGAGAAATTTGGAAAAAGAGATTCATTTAATTCATGACGTGATCGCGTCATGAAGGATGCGCCTTCATTCCCCATACCGGGACGGTCCCAGCCGCAGGTGTTGCGTGCAGACCCGGCGACGGTGATGAATCACAGACACAACGCAAAACATGTTTGTTGTTTTTTTGTTTTTTTCTTTCCCTCCTTCGTCTTGGGGATGGATTTAAGCTGTTTTGGTGTGATATAACACACAGCCGGCAACTATACAACAACCGGTGATCGTGTCCTGTCTGCCTGCCGGCCAAGGGCGCAGATGGGAGAACTTGAGGAGACTGGATCGACTGTTCTCTTTCTCTAGAGACCACACGATGATTGAGATTCGTGCTGGACGGCCAGAGAGATTTCCATCACCGACAAGTTGGCCTTTTGTAGACTTTGTTTACTTTTGACCCTTATCCTCCAGCAGCATTCGCAACGTCGGCCTGGTGCCAACGCCCATGTTCCTCAATCCAGCACGCATCCAACGTCAGATGAAAGTGATACGTTCCGTCGCATCAGCTTGTTTTTTTTCTCCAGAGTTCAGAACAACCGAATTCAAATGGCTCTTTTGTTTGTTTAACTCGATCTTTCTCTCTCTGTGTTGGTAGAGCCAACGGGCGAAATTGTTCCACGGGCATATGTTATTATTAGTTTACCTTTTGCGCGTCGTCTACTGTCTGCGGGTTCGTCCAAGCGCTAACCTTGTCTCCCCTATTTCATTCGACGCGATTCTGTAACTCGACTTGTGTTCACCGACACAGACTCTTTCCTATACCCTTTATGTTTATTTAGACGCCCGACTGCTCTTCTCTTTTGTTAACTCCTAGCGGCGCTCCGACATCAAACAAACTAAAGAGTAACGTCTTTATGTAGATTGGATACTTTTTTTTCGAATCCTCCAGGATGTGAGGGCTGCTCTTTTGGACTCGTTTCACCTTTTCGCCGAGTCCTATTTTCCTTTCTACTCTTTTCGCTTTCGATGTTTGCTGCTGCCGTGGGTCTGCTGGGTCTAAAGGAAAAAGAATGGGCCTAAATAATCTTAGCGATTGTCTGCAATCACGTCCGCTGGCCACGCTTGGCTTAACATTTCTTCGTCTATAATCTCTCTGTCCTTTTTATTTTCTAGAGTTCGTGCACGTCGCCCGTATACAGAAATAGGAGAGAGAGTCGGACACAATGTCAAGTGTTTGTGCCCGTTTGCCAATCGGCCGAATGCGTGAAGGAAGATTGGTAGGGGATCGGATGACTGGGCTCAACTACTAGCGAGAGTCAGATGCCTGGGCTTGGACGAGTTTGCGGCACTAAATTAAAGCCATAAAGTCTACTATAAGGCCGCAGATAAAAAAGAGAACATGAAAATGGCAGAGTAGCGCGTGTTGTGTTTGTGTGTGGGCTTTTTTTTTTTTTGCCTCCCCTCTTGTTGCTGACGGGCTTGAAGTGCTGCTGCTGATGCCCAGTGGCTCTACGCTGCTCTTCTCTCCATCCAATGGTGTATTACTGTACTTCGGTGCGGTAGCTCTAAAGCGTAGCCTATGTAATTATCTTTCAATAGACCTCACGGGGCGAAAATCCATCATCTCTCTAACTAGAAAATGCAGCAACAGCACTGAGCTTTTGTCCAGTGACCAGCAACCAAATCGAATATTCCCCCCTTTCTTTTTTCAAGGAAATTCGACACTTCCGGCAAACTGTGGCTGTGTCAGTCTTCTTCATCTTCTATTTATTATTCCGAAAATGGATCAAGAGAAACGAACCGTAGAGGAATGCCAATCCACCTGCGAGCCAGGCTTTAAATATCATTATTGAGCGACTTCCTTGACTTGGACAGAATAAAACAGATGAGGTAGGGTCCCCTTAATTCTTAGAGCTAGGCGGATGTCGCCAACTGATTGGCGCGGGGAAAAAAATTTTGCGCCCAACTCTAAAACACTTTTCATTCGAAACGGGGCGACAACATGTGGAAACAAACGCTCATCAGGTAGTTGGGAAATTAAGTGAAGTTTCATTTCGCAGAAATCTCACTTACCTTCGTCGTTGGCGTCGTATAGAGTTTGAGCGTGTATTATTAAGATCCGCTAATGGGTGATTTCGCCATAGTTGATTCTTTCCACGCTGTTGTTGCACGGCACACCTGCACTTTTTTCTTGACTTTTGAAGCGAAAAAAATAAAAACTGAACTCCGAATTTTTTATTTGTATAAAAAAAAATGGGGGAAAGCCGTTTTTTTAATGGACAGTAACTTTTTTGAATGAGGAATAACGCGATGTCAGTCTGTTGCAGTAGACGTATCAATCAACGGCACTGTGCCTTTGCACAACTATAGACGGTGATGCACAGGTAAAAATAAGAAACAGGTAAATTCGTTTTGATGACCATCAGCAGCAAGTCAGCAACCAAAAAATGTTGTTGTTGAGTGAGTGGCGGTTGTGCTGATGTCTGTGGAACTGTACGACCGCTGGTCCGGCGGGTTTGGCACTCTGGCGCATACTAACGACTCCCGACCGACTCTGAGCTTTTTGACTTGTGCCGTGGACTTCTTATATATTGCCCGCTATTCCCGTTGGCCTGGCCGTCGCCAGCGTCGTTCGCCGTCGTTGTAGTCGCCGCTGATCAACTCGGCACACTATACACGGCAGAGTTTCACTCATCTTTGTCCATTTTTATAGACACACACGAACGGGATTGAAGAACAAAATGCAGCACGAAAAGCAAAGGGAGGAAAGAAATCAAAGAAGAGAGACGAGCGTGTTGGTGTTGCGCATGCTCCACTAAAAGTTGCCCACCCTCATTCCATCACCGCTGCCACCTTTTTTTTTTTCTTAGAGTCGTACAAACTCTCACAAACAACTCCAAAGCGAACCGACCGACCGACCGGCACTGCTGCTGAGGTCCGTGCGCGCGCTATCCTCCTCGTTCTGCTCCCGCCCACCTCACCTGCTCTTGTATAATTTTTGTTTTGCTTCTTCTTCTTCTTCTACGTCGTGATTCTCCCATTTCGCTTCCACTGAAATCATTTCCCGCCCATTAGAACCGTAATGATATATCTCGACAGTATCTTTTTACCCTCATCTTCTTCTACGTTTGACTTTCTTGTTTGGACATTTGATGTGTTTTTTTTCGATTTCTTTTCATTGACCAGAAAAGGGAATCTATTTCATGTCAACATTTGGATCGACCGTTTGGAAGCTTTTTGGACTCTCCTTTTCTCCTTGTCGTTGCTTTTTTATTTCTGGGTTTGTGAGAGGGGGGGTTGCAGAAGTATTCTAATGATGATATTCATGTAGTTGTAAAGTTTGTTGTTGTCGTTGTTGATCTGGATGGCCTTGCTTGGCGACCGATGGCAAAAGGACTGGATTTTGTTGCTTTGCCAATTAGAGGAGAGGACACGAAGGAGTTTCTCATCCGACACAACCGGTTCTATTATTCCATATCCTCTTGTGTTTGGCCTTTTCTCTATTTCTCTTTTTTCCTCTCTTTCTCCATTTCTAGGACTTGTGACTATTCCACGACTTTTGATAGCCGTGCGGAGAAAATCGTCTTTCCCTTTTTTTTGTTTTATTTTTCATCGGGGACGTTTGAAGGAATTTCAGTAGCAGCACGTGACTACTAGTACACACATAGCGTCGCCGCTTGGATGTATTTATGTACTCCACCTACCCACCTCTATCGTGCCTACTCGCGTACACACACACCCACTCACACACCGACATAAAAGTAGTAGGTAGGGGTATTTTTTGACTGCCGGATTGACAGACGAGTCCAATTATACACCCTGTCTTCTATCGAAGCTTGTTGTTGCCATTGCCTTGTGCTGCTTATGTATATCGTACTAGCAGCGGCAGCAATGTAATTGGCTTGAATTGGCTCGAATGAAATGAGGACAACTTCAGCTATCCGTGGTAATCGTTGTGGTCCTTTTTTTCCCCAGCTACTTAATTGAGTGATTTAGTGGCGTACTGTTGACCGTTTTGCTAAGCTGCTTGCTGGCTCTCTCTTTGTTAGTTGCGGTTAGTGAGTATAGATTCAGCGTGGAGAGTTACATCATTAGTTGGTGTGGTAAGACTGTATATAAGAGTCTTACTTAACGGCATCGCTGCTCAACCTATAACAGTTATCATCAGCGACTGCCACGGGACCGACTTGCGGTTGTCAGTCGGGATTTTTCGTTTTCTCCGTGAAAGCCGAAACTGGATATGTCTAGCACTTCTATCCAATATAGCTGTGAGCAATAATAAGTTTTTTCCGCTTCGACATGATTTGTGTTTTACCATCCTTCCTTCCAAGCTTATGAAAATTTGAAATTTCAGGGAATCGCTGCCCTGGGTCCCGTAAAACAGCCAGACCAAACATTGCCGACTGGGTATAGATCACGCTCGACTTGACTTGTGCTGACAATCCCAAAAGTCTATAAGCCAAGTCAATTTTTATTTTCCCTTCTCCTACGCGGCTCTTTTACTCTCTAGTCCCTTACCTCATTGCTGCTGCCTTGGATGCTGGAGAAGCTCGTGGATGAAAGGTGGCAGTGTGTGCTGGGTCGGGTGGGTGTATATGCTGTAGTAGAGTTCTCTGCCAAACACGTAGGGAACCCCTTTATTGACTGCAAAATGACATGGAAGAGCAAGAAGCGAGCCGGGCTGAGAATTCGACTGAACTGAGTAAACACGACACGTCCCGTCTCGTCACGTCTCCCGGTGATGTTCATCACAGATTGCGGGACTCAGCCCAGCTCAAGACGCACTCTCTCTCTTACTTTCCCGTCCCGTCACTCTTCCCCCTATAGATCACTTAAGCTCTCAATTTCTTTTCAAACTTTATATAAGGCAGAGAGAAGCAGAGCTAGGGCCTCCAGCATTAGAACAGCTGGGAAACTTCTTTTCTTTTGCGACTCCGTTTTAGTTTCAGTTGTTGATTGTTTCCCCTGTTGGTGATTTTGTTACTGTAATATTTAGTCGGCGGCTATATATATATGTACACATCCAATCGCGTGCTCTATAGAGATTTAATGATGTTTAAAATTTCAGACAGCTCTTTGTAGCTCATTTTTCCCTTCTGCTCTCCAGCACCAGCAGCTTTGTCTCTTCCTGCCTAGAGCTCTGCTATTGCTCGTCAGATCCATACTGTATTCCCTGATGTAATCACCTAACGTTATTATTCCTGCTGCAAATCTCCTATTCATAGCGTATATACCGTTGGATGTATATCAAGTGCCGCATGAATATTTAGATCTCTCTATACACTTTATCTTCGTCGGGAAGAAGCGGGAAGGAGAAAACAAATCTTGTTTATCTTGTTTTCTTCTTCTCGGTAAATCATCTAGTATATCTAACTGTCGAACATAACGACTTGGCAAAAACTCCTCCTCCTCCTACTATTGTTTGTTATTATATTAGTCTAAGGATGTGTATCGCATTATAGAAAAAGGCTCTGCTTTTTTTTCTTTCTTTCTCTTTTTCTTTGATGTCAAAGCGCGTGGCGTTGTTTTATTTGTATTATTATATTCCCGATCTCTTTTCTCCGAAATCCTTTCCTCTGGTACATTATTGAGAATTCGACTTTGGGGCGATATTCCGTTAGTAGCTATAGTAGGGTCCGTACGAATATCGGATGGGGAATGAGAATGTTGATGCATATTACATCGGGAAACGAATACAGAAGGGTATCGTTTTACTTTTGAATGCCGTACGTTGTTTTGCCTTTTATAAAAAAAGACTAGCTACTCGCAAGTCAGTCTCGTGGATCGGAGATTCCGATCCTGAAGTACCAAGTTTTGGGTTATTTATCGAAGTATTCAATACATTCATTCACCCTCCATTTCCAGCTGAGTTGAGAGATGCAGGGAGGTGTTGGGTAGCTGCAGCCTTTGGTAATGCGTGTACTCGGAAATGGCTAGCCAGCAGAGAGAGAGAGCGTGTTAAATATGAGAACCGAGAAAAGTTTCAGTTGGGGACTATGTGGGTGTTGAAGGTTGCCATCAACAGTTTCTTGTCTGAGCAGCCGCCCACACTTGATTCTTCTTCCTTGTCTTTTTTAATATCGTCTCTTCAGTTTTGATTGTTATCAATTGGGATATACACACGTGGAGATGTAATAACCATGGCAACTATCGACGCCGCTCTATCCCCATTTGGTATAGGCGCTCACACCAATAATGAAATAATAATAATATTAATAACGTCGTCCTATAGCTGTTGAGAACGCGACGCTCACGCCTGACGACAACCAAACAAATAACACACACACGGTCCCACCCTTTTTTCTTCTCTTATTTGTCCGTTTTTTCTATTTTACAAGCCCTTCTTCCCCGAGCGCCGAAAAAAAAAGGAATCGTCGATTTTTATTCTTTTTTCCACTTCTATGCGTTTTTCAGTTTAATATAAGCGCTCGTGCTGTCGTCTGTCTGTCTGGCCCCCGTACTTGCGTCATCGCATATCATATCAAAATGCTTTCGCCGTCGTCTCACTCATTTTTATATTTACATTTCCTTTGTATTACTTCTTCTTTCTCTCTCTTCTTTTGGGAATCGAACGAGAAATTCTCCGAATGAGATAAGGTTGACGATTGATTGTGAAATTTTTTACCCCCCGAATTTTTCTTTTTTTCAAAATTGCAACGACATAAAGTTATAACTAATTGTACTGAATGTGGACTTGCAAACTGGTCTCGTACATTTCATGAAACATCTGCATATTTCAGCGTATAGTGAGGTTGGCTCTTATCGGCCGTACATTTCGTAAATTACAATCACAAATTGATTGATGACGACCGGTTCATTCCGTTTGAGCGCATTCAAATGCTGGAGACGACGTTTCCCATTCGTCGTGCGAAATCTTTTTTTCCTTAAAAAAGTTGAGATATTGAGGCTGTTGGCTGTTGCGCTGGCCCGATAATAATTCTGTTCCAGCTGGTCGACTCTGTTTCTCTGAAAAATTAAAAAATAATAAAATAAAACTGCGCAAATCTTTTTTTTTTTTCCACGCGTTCTTTTGTTCACCGAGACCCCCTTTTTTGCAGCTTCGGCAACTTGTGAGAAGTTTTACGGACTTTTATTTTTTATCTTTGGTGGACGTATCATTTTTGCCGCCGTGACCAGCGCCGCATCGGGAGTCTGGGCACCCGGCAGACCGCACCCGTTTGTCACTTGTCCATTCGTTGCGCTTGCGGTTTGCTCTTTGAAAAAGTTTTCCCGAAACTCCAAAGATAGATTAGAGCAAGTTGAAAAGGCCAAAAGAGAGATGATGGAACGAGCGGCGGGCCAGGAATGGAATGGAACGGAGAAGAAAAGAGCACCAGTCCGTGCCAGAGTCAGTGTATAATACTCGGCAGGAGCAGTAGCCCAGCAGTGGCGGAGGCGCGAATGATGATTTACGCTCGCCATCCGAAACAAAAGAGGGGAGAGGAAGTACGGAAGGAAAGTCCAGAAAGATATTGAGTTGGGCATCGTCGTGATCAAACTTTTTTTATTTTTTACTTTAAGAGAGAGAGAGAGAAAAGCGCCGAATTTGTTGCACGGCTGCCATTCACACAGTATAGCTCCCACTCAGACACGGCCGTCACAAAAGATCCTGTGTAGCCATCGAGAGAGCATCATTACTGCTGCGTGGGATATGAAACATAACTCGAGATCCCATTCGAATCTTTCACTTTGTTTCCTTTTTCTTTTCAGGGTTCAAATAGTTGGGAATGGATGCCAAATTCAGTAGATATTTTATTTTTCTTTGGCATTTTTTTCCAGGGGTGCCCTTTTGAATTGGCGAGTGCTCACTTTGCCAGAAGGAAGATCGTGAGCGGGAGAAATTGCATTTGCTTATAGATCGGCTAATGATCTTCTCTGGTTCGTCGCTCAAGTGTTTTTATAAGGGCGGAAGCGGGCGGAAGGAGCCAAGATCGGACAGGATGCGCCACTAATGACTGCCGCAATCTATTATGTAGATACCTTAGGGCTATATAAAGTAGGTAACTACTTATTGCTGCAGAAGTAGCATTACATAAGGCACTGTTGTACAATGTATGTATACAACTAAAGTGCATGGCGATTTCGTACTCTTGCTTTTAACGATGAATCCTATCGAATCCATTCATCCTGTTTCCATAGGATGACGACCGGATGTTGTAGGCTGAAACGAGATTGCTTTAGATTTCATCAGCAGAAGCCTGAAGCCCAGTTGTGTTTTTTTTCTTTCTTTTTTTAGTTCCAAGCCAATATTGAGCACCTTTTTTCTGCCATCCATTCACAGTTTGTTTTTTACTTTGTTGTTTTTTCTCATCAATTGGTTGCCGCCTCCGGAAGTGATGACGCATCCTGAGGAAGATTATATATATATGTTTCAGGCTCACGAGCGCAAAATCGAGTTCACGCCAGCAGTTTCCTTATTTTTCCCCCCCTTTTTATTTTGTCAGTCGACGACTTAGTTATTTGGCGTTTTTTTTAATCCCCTTTCCCCCAGCAGGCTGCTCCATCTTCTTTTTCTTTTGTTCCTATACTTTGATTTCCTGTCAATTTTTATTGGATTTTATTTTTTATTTGTTGGCTCGTTGATCGAACTGGCCAGCACCTCTGTAAGGTCTTCCACGCTCCATCGACGGGTTTGTTGTAATACAATCAAGAGTGATGAACCAGCGTTAGTCTAGACACGGAGACACACTCATTCACGTGTAGCAGATTTCTTTTTGCGCTCCTTTGGAGGGACTGGAACTAACCAATTTTTGGAGTGGGCGATGTACGTATAATAACCGGACAAACCTACACTATACATACACATTTAAGTCTTACTGGTTCAATAGACTCGTCAGACGCTTGTCCTTCCCCATCTTATTTTTTTTCGCACCCTCATTTACTGGAGAAGCCTAATGTTATTATTGATGTATGTTATGAACATAAAGGCTTTTTATGTGTGTGCCTTGGCTATATGTAGGGCGACACCAAACACAATTGGCAATCCCAGTCGGCCAAGCAAGCAACCAGCAGACAGCCAGTCAGTCAGTCAGTCAGTCGTGCATCTATAGTGTTTGCTTAACCATCCGATAAAGACTTGTCTATGTGTATTCACCGAAAAGTTGGTCGAGTTTCTGCTTTGTGCTAAAAAATCACGGTCCATCGATATATATAAATGGACTACATCCCACTTTTCTACCCTTTTTTTCTCTCTCTGGTTTTTTCTGGGACGGCCGAGAGAGGACAAAACCAATATTGACTAGTCCGTTATAACAGCAAAGAGTTGGAGCCCATGCAGGGCTGTTTGGAGCGATTCAGAGAAAAGATCCTTGCCGACTGGGACTGTACGGGAAAGGCGGAATATTGGGCAAATAGACTGGGCCAACTATATAACTACTTGCCCATACAACTACTGACTACTGACTGACGGCATAAAGGCTCTCGACAAACCGTGAAGCCCTTAAAACTTCACAGCTTCGGAATAAGGAAAAAGAAATAAGAACATTCACAAGAATTCCCGCAAAAGTATTTTGGCTTGATGGACGTCCCGACAGCTTCCCTGGAGAGCACAGGGAAAGACAGGGAGAGTGAGTGAAGGCCAAAGTTGTCCATGCCACGTATACTTAGTGTCCTGAATAATATGACAATATCTTCCAGCTGCCGCTGGCGTACAAAGTGACGTTGTTAAACTCTTAACGAAGACGAGCGCACATTAATGAAGGGAGAGTGGCAAATATTTTAGTTGGCTGATTGCTGATGATCGTCTCCGACGTCACCAAGTTAACGAGCCGGTGAAAGACGACAATGCGTATCCGTTTCTTATTGCTCTCAAACCATCAGCCCATTTTCATTTGCCAATTGTTATTTTTATAGGACCCTTTATAATCATTTAAAAGGGACAAACATAGGAGCCATTAAGGAAGGAAACGGAATCATTTGGCATCGTCGGTTATTTCGATTAAAATTTAGACTCGCCAGAGCCCAGAGTAGGAAGTCCAAGCATATGCACTATTCACTTCTATAGTTCTATAGTCTCTTTGTTGATCTTAATTGATTTCAATATTTGCTGACTTGTAGAAACGACCTTTTGTTATCTCTGCGCCAGCATCGTTAGCATCCGCCTTCCGGTCACGTAGTACTTACTTTTTACCTACTACCTTCTACCAAGGATTTCTCTTATTGCGACTTGACTGGACTCTCTCCGGTTACGATTTGATTATCTTGTTGACTTTGACTTCAGTCAGCTCTACCTGTCTCGGTTGCAGCCTAGAGCCGCCCGAGTTGCGGTGATGAGTCGATGGGCTTTTGCTCCAATTATTTCTTGTTGCTTTCATCTAAATTTATAACTACACTACACCGCAAGAAAAGGCGGGAGCCGCGGGAAAAAAGACGTGGCGGACCTCGTGCCTATCCACGGCATATTTATGCCACATAAGCTAATACGGGATCGAGTAAACGAAGAAGAAAAACACGTCTAGTGAGACGCCCCCGCGTTTTCCTTGACTGCTGCCGTCCACCCCGCCTACCCGGAGATAAGCGATGAATTGTATGAAACATATGCAAACATCTCTGTTGAATGTCTAATGTATCTCTAACTTGATTTGTGCCTGCCTGACGACCGACGACTGAATCAAGCCAACAGCAAGCCAAGAAAACATTTTTCTGACATTTTTTGTTTTCAGAAATAAAAGTGTTGGTTTGCACAAGACTCGAAGCGACAGACAAGACACACACCTAATTATAGACGCGTCTAAAACAAACCAACAAGGATAAGCGTGTAGTCTCCGACTCTGCTGGATAGCCCAAATGGCTGCGTGTACGATACTAGTACTCCTGTGTTCACTCTAGTCTTTTTGGTTTGTTTTAGTTTATGTTAATAAATGAGGTTAGTAGTAGTAGAACGTCTGTGGCGTTCATAGATCCCTCCCAGATTTTCGGGAGGTTTCTTTTTTCATTCTTTTTCCATTCTACTCGGTACCACATGTGCTGCTGATGGGCGTTATTAGCGGCTGGACAAGATTTCTTTTCTAGAACAAGGCGCCTACTACAAAGGAGTGAGGCGGGGGGTGAGGGGGTTGGAGGGAAGTCGTTTACGTTTGCGCGTCGGTTGATGTTTAGACGGAGAGCAGACGACCTGCGGTTTCCTCCGCATCCGAGATGGAGGAGTAGGTTAGAGCGTGACCTGCATCTTGGCCGGCGCTCTACTCTACACGTTATGGCCCCCCATGAACGAGTTGAGCATTACTCAGAAGAGCCTGCGTTGTTATTGTACGGTCGTTCGGCCGTCTGCTGCCCCTTTTCTTCCCATTTCATATTGGCAGCCAACCATCACACAAAGGCCACAACTACAGTCTAGTCAAGTCTACTCCATTGTAGGGGAGGCTGTTTTTTCCTGGCATACATAATAATAAAAAGTAATCACCAGAGTTGTTTTATTGTACGGCTCCTTGTCGTTGTAATCTTTTAAAGACAATCTGTGCGGTCTTTTCACTCTCGACCGAATTGATGTGGCAGCGGAACCTCTGGAGATGAGAAAGAACCCCGAGGAATGAAAAAAAGTTATTGTTGTTGTTGCGACTCCAAATCTTGAAGCAGAGCGACCGGGCATCGTGCTGCGGATGTAAATAAGCCAGCGCGCGGAGCTCGTCTGGTTGTTGTGACATCATTCGTGCTTCGTGCTGGATATATATTTTCTCGTAATAATGGGTCCCCCCCTCCTTCTCTCCGTCTCTTGTTCCTCTTCGAGTGTCTGATGTGTGTGTTTCGTAATAGAATAGATTGTATTGTTTAGAATAGTAGCAGCAGCTTGATGGAGGCGAGACCCATGTGAAGTTTCAGCAGCAGAGACTTCCGCCTTCGCCATCTTATTCGCCTCTTCGTCCGCCGTTAACGCTTATTCTTGTTTGCTTTTCTGTTCCAACAAAAGTCATCGCTTCTCCCCCAATCGTCTAGACTCGTCGGACAATAACGAACGAAAGCGGCAGCGCTGTGTCAATAAATCCTCCTCACTTCGCTTACTGCTCGTAGTAAAAGCAGCAGCCGGGGCGATAGGCGAACGAAGATTTAAGGGACGGACGGGAATGAAATAAGATGGAGCGAGTAGAAATTCAATCAAGGAAAAGTCAGGACTCACTCAGAAATATCAACAATTCATGCGGTCTGTGTGTGTGTGTATATACGGTCATCAGCGGTATATAGTTTGTGTTTATTCACTTAAATACTATTTGTTGATTGGATGATGGAACGACGTTTGGTCCCGGCAAACCAAATAAACCCTCCCCCCGGATTTCTTTGGCTGCATATTTTTTTTATTGGCCGATTTATGAAATCTTCCACAAACAAAAATAAAAAGGGAAAGCGAATTCATTATTTGGTCATGTGAATAGTCCTTTCTCTTTCTCCCTTTTATTATTTGCCCTTGTATTTTGATATTTGATAGATATGGCATTCATCGTATAAAGAAAAATGGAAGCTGTGCAATGCAGTCGGGAATGTTTGCTATAGCGGACGAGATCATGTTATTGTTATGGTGATCGTAAAAGCGCAAAAAAGAGGAAAAATTCGAATTGGAATATACGCGTATTAAATGCATTTTTTTTTTAGAGGAGAGACACAGCAAACAGATCGATCTTGGTCGATTGTGCGGTGATCGTCGCTTGTCGTCCTGCGCATCACGAATTGGAACGAACGGACCGGGCGAACGAATCGGAATATCTCGACCAAGTATAGAAAGAGCCTAGCACAATATACCTTATTATATCTATCGAATATTTTCCCTGCTTGGGAATTGATAAAATGAAATGCAATAGCCCATAAACTCAAATGCAGCCAGCGATATGAACCCAGCGATGGGAATAACTAGAGAGAGAACTGCGTTGTGAATCTCACCCTGTTTCCATAGAGCGCGGTATAGCGGTGGCTTTTGGTTTATATTTGATTTTCCTTTTTCTTTCAAAGATTGGATATGTTGCCGCTGTTGCCATCGCGCAGAATGTAACATAAAGGAACCGAGCTGTTGCGGCGATTGGGTGCGGAACTGCAGTCGCATCGGTTGAAACTCTGGCGGAGCCATTCTGAAATATTTGATTTCTCCTTCGGGATCATCGAGCGGCGAGTAATTGTCGCCCAGCAAATCAACGCTCAACAGCGCAGTCCCCTTGGGCCTCCCAAGAAAATTTCAAGCCGAAATTGGAATTAAAGTTGAGTATATTGAGATGGTAGAAAAAAAAAGGGTTAGGTTATTTGATGTGTTGGGTTGTGTGAGAGAGCAGAGAAACGAAGTGAATCGTATGATGTATCTGATGTTAGATATACCTTGACGTGTCGCTCGACGAGGAAATTAAGATTGAAATCTTGGTTGTCATCGCCGAATGGGCTCGCCATTTGCTCCACAGCTTTCATCACGCCGCCATAAAATAAGAACTCGAGCACGCTCCATATCGGGGATAGTGTTGCTGTCAGTGTGACACTCTTTCTCGCCGGAATCGACGGCACGGGCGCCCGTCCAGACAGCAGCCAAAAGAGGATGTATAGAAGGCCAGTGACACCATCTTTTATTATAATTTAATATCCACAACCCATAACACTCTCTCTCTCCTCCTCTACACTCTCTCTGGCCATCATTGCCGGAAGGCTGAAAAATGAAAAATCAATAGATGAAACATCATCGCTCATTTGACCGTGCATTTTGGCATTTTCATTCGACGGTAGTTCCAGGATATTCTCTTTATGTAATCGTGTCGATGGATAATTTTTTTATTTGGACGCCGAAGGATGGATGCCCCTCTTTGGTGCCCATAGAAATCAGCGAGGATGCAATCGTTAAATTCTTGTTTTTTTTTAAATAATTTAAACTAATTACGAGCCCGGAGAACTCGGATTCAAATTCATTCGTCATGTTGTTAATGACAATCAACTCGAGTATACTACTTTTCCGCATTGGTCATTAACCCTCTTGATTTATTAATAGCCGTTCGGTTATAGCTTTAGGTGGTTTGAAATAGCAAAGACTGCATCATTGCACAGCGTGTCGCAGATCGGGAAACGTGACGGGAGAGCAGGGCCAGCATCAGAGAGGCAGCGATTCAGAAACTTGGTCGTTTCGACATTCGGCCGCCCACGCACAAATAAATGGTCGTCATTAACTTGCCGTTACGTCCAGTTTTATCGCTGTACTGCCAACGCCCAGCTGCGATGATCAAAGCCGATTAAAAACGGCAAAATCAACCCGATTCCGGAAAGCCCTGTGACGGACATATTCTTTGATCAATCGATGAGCAATCGAGCATTTACGGCTAACACTCGACTAGTACAAAGAATATATTTAAGTTGAAATGGTAAGATTTCACTTTGTGAAATTGCGTCGTCTTGGTCGCCAAGTTCCCCAATATTCCTTCGCCCGTCACCAAGCGCTTTGCAGACTGAGCCAATATTTGCCTTGCATTTTATTTTGATGGCAGTTTTGACAGGTTTGTTTATCAGCCGGTCAGTTGCGCAGCAGTATCCCTGGCCACGAGTGTACACAGTCGTCGACTTAATACTTTTTCACGACTCCAGCTGTTATTTACCATCAAAAGCCATCCGCCCCCATCTGCGGGAAATAGATTTTTAAAAGGCCAAAGAAACGAAATATTAATATTTTAGACATTTGATTGAAAATGATTTTATTCGAGAGTTTTGACAGAAAAGATTGATTCAGCGAAAGAAAAGAAAGAGGATTAGATGGTCAGAACGAGGTAAATCCATTCAATCCAGCCTAACTGATTGGGCGGTTTGCGATGTCCGTACGGCTTGCTGGGCTGACGACAGTTGGGGTCGAGTAGTGGAAGACCTTGGGTTCCCGACGACGGCAAAACCAGAAATTCACATCGAGCATTGGTAAAATGGTACGATTCATTGCTGTCCATCACTGATGACATTGATCCGGCGAATTCTGGATTATTATCCTGTCTAGTGTATCTCCAACCGCCCAAATTGGAATCGTAGATGTATTGCGGCTTATTTTCGGCTTCTTTTACCCTAGTCCCCCAAAATGTCTTTATCATGGTTTCAAAGAAAGTAAACATGATTTGACTTTCTTCAGTTCGTTCTTTTCCAATCATCTCATGTCTTATTGACCTATTTATAAATGAAGTAAACCAATACCTCATTTGCGTTTCATTTGGAGCACGGATTCGTACAGTTTCTCTTTTAGAATTGAGAAGATTTCAATTTCGATTCTTTGATTGTTGAAATAAATTAAATAACGCACATTTTTCAATCCAGGCCCACTCGATCAATTAATTAAATTTTCCTCGTTTTGCCGATTTTGTTCTCCGTTTTTTCACAAAGTTGTACGTCGCAAAGAATTGGTTTCGTAAACGAGGTTGTTATTTTTACCGCTAGGTGGTGCTGGCGTTGCTGCCATGCGCAGATAATATGCGTGATGTTTCTTTCCTCCTCCCCCAAGTTCCCGCTTTGCCACCCCACTGAGAAAACACTACGTTCATACGTTGACGGCTTGACGGTTGCGTGTGTTTAGATTCTCTCAACAAAGCACAAGTTTTTTTTTTGTGAATCGTTAAATAGTGATCCTGTGCCTAGTCAAGTGTTATTTCAATTTAGCAGGTAATTCTCGTTCGTTTGACTTGTTCTTCTGCCCAATTCATGTCCTTGGTTTTGACTTATCAACTGAGCTGTGTGTGTATTGCAAAAATCATTATCAAGTTGTTGGTAAGCCTGTGACGGTTGGCTGAGCTGGAAGCCTTGACTCGTGACATCATCGCGTCGTCGTCCCTGGGTGTCCTTATACTAAGCTCAAACGGTTTTCTAATCGATTCCCAGAAACGGAGACGTGACAGTGACTAACAACTGCCAAGTGAAGCCCCAAGTGAAGTTATTGTACATGTATATGTAGTAAGGCCACAAATGCCAACAACATTTCTCCTGGGCCTTGTTGTGGGTGTCAGTCTGAATGCATAAATGATGATGGTAGAACCCTCCCAACTCTATTTTTTAGCTCTCCTATGGTTACCCTTTGCTCGATAGGTTTCAGATCAGTGGAGAGTAATAATGGTTGGTATACTAGCCAACAGGCCCAGATATATATGTACCCAATGATCTGATGACGACTGGCTTGATGGACGACTGGGCGTTTCACGACATTTGATTTCCTTCTTATTTTTTTCCTTTTTTTGGCGGGTCCTGGCGAAAGGGATCCGATCAATAAAGCCTCTTCCATTTCCATTCACCACACTCCGATCTTGTTCTCTTCTTGCCTTCCTAGTTTCCGACGACTGCCCACCATGTTTCAAGTTCTGGCAGGATCGTTTCCCCCCCCCCCCTCTCCTTTTCTATCCAATCCAATGACGTCGTGTACACGAAGCGCGTTCTGTCATCCCTCCCCCTAGTCGTGCAACGAGATTATACCGGCTTTAAGCTTATCATAGTCTCGTTTTTATCTAGTGCAATTTCTTTTCCTGTCGACACCTCCTTGTGAGAAGGAAGCGGGGCGGGCAAGGAGGGAAATGTCTATTAATAACGAAGCTCGGAAATTGAATACTTGTTTCCTGACACATGCTTAATCGGCACGCGCCACTAATATCGGTTGAACCTTTTTTTCTTTCTTTTTGTAATACGTGAACACGACGTGATGCGGCAGCAGCAGCAGCTGGAAACTACCAAAGTACCAACAAGGAATTAAGAGAAGATGGCTGAAACAGGATTTCCTGGAACCTACTCGACGACGACCGTCACACAGACGGCTACCACAGTCACCACTAATATCCGCTTTGATCCATCCTACATCCGTACTATTCCGGGCATGTTGAAAATAGCCATTATGGTAATGAAGCTCCTTCTCGGCTTTATATCTATATTTACATGTTTAACTGTGTTGGTTTGGTTCATAAATGAGTTATGCTAATTGCATTGACTATCACGTTTTAGGTTTTAAATATTCTCGGTTTTATCTGCGTGATGGTGTCGGAAGTTAATTGGCACTCGAGGGCCAACTGGTTCAACTTTTGTGCGATGGGAGGCTTTTGGATCACGGGCATCTTATTGGCCTTCTACCTCTTTCACGTCATCGAGAAGCTTTATTTCGTTCCCTGGATTATGGTGGTTAGTACAACCGTTGATTATATAGCACCCGGCGGTCGGTTTATTTCATTTTGATGCATTTATAATAATCCATGAAAATATTAACAGGAGATGGGCTATTGTGGCCTGTGGTGTTTCTTCATGCTCACTGCTTCGGCTGCTTGCGCAGCTCAAGGCAGTCTCTTTGAAGCTTGGGCTGCCGCTTCGGTGAGTTTTCCATTGACTTGTTTTTCAGGTGGAATTTCATTCCATTGTTGGTCCAAATTACAATATTTTGGCGTATTGATGTCTGTTTCTTCTGGCTATATTTTTACATTTCTATTTGTCTGTGCAGTTCTTTGGATTCATTTCCATGATTGTCTACGGAGTCGACGCTTTCTTCAAATTCAAGGGCTGGCGCGCAGGAGAAATTGCTCAGGGCGAACGAGTCCGGAGCGTCCAAAAGAGCGAAACCGTAGGCACTCCTGCCTATTAACCTGCTAAACAATTCTTTACGACGAAAAAGAAAAAAAAGAAAAAACAGCCCATCACCTTCCATACTTCCCTCCTTTCGGTCATTTGCAAATTCAATTTACTACACAGCGTGATCGAGAAACTATTTCCGTTCACTTTTCCCAATAGCCTCCACCGTTTAAATTCAATCCAATGGAACTCGGCAGCTTTTTTTTTACATTCTAGGAAGGCATTTCTGGACCCCCTCCTATCGTTGTAGCAGCTTGTTGGCCACTCAACATGTGTTCCATTTAGCCACCATTTTACACTGAGTATTTGCTCGTTTTTTAACCATGTGTGTTGCGTATGCGTGGAAAGGCAGCTGTTTTTCTGTTTGTTTCCCCCACACTCGATTTTTTTTTCTCATTACTAATGTACCGCGCCTTCTGGCAGAGAAAAGCTAGTGATCGGAATTTTAGTCTATCGTTTAGGTATTTTTTCCCCTCTCATCCTGTGAGGGGTGTAGGTCCAACGAAAACAAATTTTTTTTTCTCAAAACTGCGGAGTCTTTTTTCCGTTGATTTCTCGCAGTCAAAAAATGGTTGAATCATTTTCTCTCCAGTCGGCTTGATCTTTCCCTGTCATCACAGGGAATAAACATTTGAATTTTTGTGGGGAATTACAAATAGCTTGAAGCTTCCACCGCCTATCCGAATCTATTTGATATCAATTGCTTCACATGTAATAATATTCGGATGACAATTCTATGAAATAGCTTTCATCGTTTCGTGGTTAATTCTTCGAGTAAATTTCATTCAAGCGAACAGTGCCCCGATAGACCGACTCCCGATGTTTCTCTTTTCCCAATTTTAGTCGTCTTTATGATATTCCCTATTTTGGTTTGTCTCAGTCCCCTTCCCTGGCCTCCTACTCGCATGATCTCATCTGTGTGTAAGTGTGTGTGTATTTTTTAAGGCTGGGCATTTAGATGCCACCATTCGCAGGACTGAGAATTTAGTCTCTTCCCATCATCACCGGTACATCGCAGCTTTATAATAGTTAAGAGAAAACAAACTAGGAATTGAAAAATTTCCGGTTCAAGTATTACGTGAGAAATCCAAATGCCTGTTTCACAGCAGCGACATTTCCTTTTTTCCCGACATTTTGAGTTTTTTTTTTTTTTTCGTTTTCTCTCCATTCAATATTCCTAAATTCATATCCTGTATGTATGTGTGTGTGTGCGTGTGTGTTGATTATAGAAATTTGTTGGGGTGGTAGAGACCAAAAAAAAAAAAGAGACAAAGGTCACGGAAAAGTAAAACAAACGAGATTGTACTATTACAATCATCAATAAGAGAAATAAATACACTCCCCACCTCCCGCGCGACTCTATTGTTTTCTCAATGAATTTTCATTTTAGAGCAGTGAAATTTTCAACCAGCTAACTTTGCTATTCTTTGTTTTCTCGCGAGTGTTTTGAAATAATTTCTTTTCTTTTTTCCATTAGCAATCGTCGAATTGATCTTCCACGTCGTTGCCGCTCCACGACGTGATGTTTTCTCCGATGGTCTTGGACATACGCAGTCGGCACGACGGAATGGAGCACTGGCGAACACCTCGGCCAGACTGAACGGGCGGCAGCCAATGGTTGATTGTGTTGTGATGATCGAATTCTTGGTCACGGTCGGCGAATTCACGGGAGCGGAACACCAAGTCGTAAATGCATCCGCGAAAGCCGGAATGCAGCGGCAGGTCGGAAGGTAATCGCGAATGGTTGAAAGAGGAATGGCCGCCTAAAAACAGACTAGGATGAGCATTGAGAACAGACATGAGTCCAGGCGATCTCCCGGTGACGGTCGGCTGGTTGTTGACTTGAAGCCAAGCCACTCGGCCCCGCATCCCGACGTGAACCGAGTGGCCTCCCATTGTCGAGACGGAGACAGGGCGAGCTGTAAAAATCCTCCTGGCTCCCGAACCCAAGTCCCACGTAAGAGCAACATGACCGCGAATGAAACTAACAGCCAAAAAGTCCTTTTTCTCTTCGATTCCAGATGCAGTCATTTGATCTGCATTGACTTGCTGGCCAATGAAGAGAAGCAGAGCCACTTGACGGGCGTCGTCCGTGACGAAACTGAATTTGAGTTCAAAATGTTCGCGGATGAATGGCGGCGGAGTCAAACTGAGGTAAGACGAGTGGCCCATGAACGTGCCGTCGAATTGCGGGCGGGTCACGTTCACCGCTGTGAAAACAATTGAAATACGGTTGAATTCGCTCCCAATGATTTTTAGAGTAGCAAACTATGAAGTGAAATTAAAGTAGATTTTTGTAAAAAAGAGACTTACCAATTTCACAGAGGGACCCAATTCGGCCGTAACTGCAGACGCAAACCATTTGATCGTTGGGGCTCATTAAACAGGTGCTGTTGACTTGGCACGGATTGCACGGGCATTGGCGGATTTCGCACTGGTCCCCCACCCATCCCATCGGACAGAGGCATCCACCACCTTGAAATTGTTGTTCATCTTCCTTTTCGTTGTTATCCAGGTGGGTGCGACATATTCCGCCGTTGAGGCATCGCAATCCGCCGCAGTTGGCTCGACGATCCGGACACTCATCCAGCGCTTTTCCTTGAACAGCGTCTGCTATCATGTCCAACCGATTTCCGTCAACCTGGTAACAATTTGCATTTGAAAAGATGATTGCATCAATTAAGTAACGCAAGACGCAAATTTACTTCCAAAGTATAGGCGCATCCGATTATTCCGGGCAAGAAGACAAGTTCTGCCGGAGTGGGTACTCCAGTTGGTCGACCACCGATGTGAAGTCTACCCGGCCAGGTGAAACGTTCGTCATCGGCCAATCTCTGTTCGCCGTTCATCGAGTAAGAATTGTTCAGTTTGACGGAACCCATACAAAAGGTACTGGAAGAATTTCTGTCCTCCACCTTGAGGAATCTATATATAGCAACACATTTATAAACTTCGTCTAAATCTTAGCTCAAAGTTATTTACAAATAGATCTGACCTCATAAAAATGGCGTGGATATCTCCATCGGAAACGTTGTACTTTGTTTCCACCAGCGTCATTTGTTGACGCCCGCAAGACAACCGGAATTTTAGGACGCTTCTTTCAACATAAACGGCCAGGTAGACGTGAGCGTCGATGCTGTGGATGTAAGAGATCAAACCCAACGGCGCAGTGGTACTAAATTCGAGTCGAGCTTCCAACACCTGCTGATTATTCGGATCATCTGAGTGCATCCGGTCCGCCACCGCGTAACTGAGGTAAGAATTTCCATGAAATTGCGGCACTCGTAGTTTTCTGTCCGTTTCACAGCGACGCCCTTCGTTCCTCCACGAACAGCGACACTAAAAAAGATTAATTGAAAATTTGTAAAAATTCGCCGTTCGATTTAAGAGCTGGATGTGCGTGCGTACCTGCCATCCTTCTTGGGTCATAACGCAAGTGCCCCCGTTCATGCAGACATCACTGGTGCACGAGCCGGCCGGAATTCCGGGTGATAGTGCCGGATAAGTTGGCTCCATCAGTGGATATTCTCCAGACATTGCTTTCACCGTCGTCGTGTGATTTCTGGTGTTATCGGCTTCAGTCGGGAGGGTGGTTATTGCCACAGATGGATCCGTTGGCAAAGACGGAGTATCTGTAGTGTTGCTCTCTTCCGGATAGATGGATAGGGGAATATCCAAATCGGAGCTTGCACTTGTAGTCGCCATTTCCGTCTCGGGTTCCAAAGTGATTGAAACGAGATCAGCCTCTGGAGGTCGTCCATCCGTCTCCTGATGGATCGCTGTAACGCCGGACGTAACATCTTCCGGAGGCTTATCATTAGGCAGCGTAAATAAAGTGACGGTAGGTGATGTTGTTGTAGTGGGAATCCGATCATCAAATTGAGTGGAATAGGAGATGGCAGGTTTGGTGGTCAATTTAGTCGGATCAAAAGGGAAACTGACATGACTGACTGGCGTTGTGAAATTATTCATCTCACGTTCACGGCCATCAGATCCCCAATTTTCCGGTTTGCTGGACTCGGCGGGGTTCGGAACGGTTGTGCTAGGAATCCCAGTCGAATAAACGGTCGTTTTCGTCTGGATGGCCGTATCAGTTGTAATAGTCTCTAATAATAGCGTAGTCGTGGTGGTCTCTAACGCATCGGTTGTCGTGGACATGGGCGTCGTTTCATCTGACAATGTCGTCGGTAACGTCTGCATGTCTTTCGGTATTGATCCGTTGGTTGTCTCTTGAGTAGTTTCCGTTGTCCATATCGTGTTTTCCATCTCTCGCGAAAGGTTAGTCGTCGTCACAGCAATCCATGTGGTCCACTCTACTGTCGTTGTTTGCTCGGTTTCTTTGTCGACGCGATCCGATTCGAGTGTTGATAAAACTTGGTCGCTGCCATTGGATAGAGTCGTCATATCCATCTGATGGAGTGGCACTTGTGTTGTTGTCGATTCCTGCGTCGTAATTGCTTGCTGCCTTGATGACATTGTAGAGACAGCTGGCGACACTGATGTCGATGTCATTCCGTATTCTTCTTCGTGCCCCGTTTGATTATTGACAGATTGGCAGCGCGATCCAGTCCTGACAAGAAATCAATGACCTCGTTATTATGGGCATCAGTCATGAAAGAAGGAATAAAAGGAGTCCAATAATTTCGGTTGGTATGCACGTTATGTGTCAATTTACCATAGTGGCGGGCATGAGCAGGAATAGCCGTCCACCTGGTCGATACATTGGCCACCGTTCAAACATTTGGTCCCCGGCAGAAGGCACTCGTTATATTGGTCCTCGCAATGGGCTCCGTGGAAGTCGGGCCGGCAGTAGCAGGAAGTCTGTCCATCATCGCCATCAAGCCAACACATGCCCTGGTAGCCACATAACTTATCGTCGCATCGCTCCAGCGCCGTCTCGCAATTCCGGCCGGTGAAACCTATTTGTTTCGTCCCGATATGGCGTTAATGGATGCGTCAGGAAAAGTGGTTCGGCCGTTCCATCAAATATTCAATAAGTGACAGAGCATAATTTGAACGGTACTTTTAGTGTACGGTCTACTGTGCACACACAACAGCTGCATATTTACCATGAGCACATGCGCATTGATAACTCCCAATAAAGTCGATACAATGGCCTCCGTTCTTGCACGGATTGCTACAACATTCGTCCACGTCCGTTTCGCAGTGTTTGCCTGTCCAACCTTGGTTTTCGTATGGAAATGAGTTAAAAAAAAAGGGGGTTACCGATAGATATGAAACAATAAAAGCCAAAATAAACCTTCTGGACATAGGCAATGATAGGCTAAACCGGGTCCTTCCACGCAACGCGCTCCGTGTCGGCAGGTAGGCGGTAAAAAAATATCGCGACTGCTAGTGTCATTGTTGTGTTGCTGATGTCGACAAACGGCAACGTCCACTTGGCAAAATGCACCTTCGTAGCCGGGCAAGCAGCGGCAACGGTACCCGTTGTCCCCATCCTGGCACGTTGCTCCGTTCTGGCACGGATCCGATTGACATTCGTCGATATCGACTTGGCAGTCGTCGCCTTCATCAATAAATGAAGTCAATTCAATTGCGTTCTCTTCAATTCACACAGATAAAAGAATTTACCCGTGAAACCTGGTCGACAAAGACAGTGATATCGTCCGATACCATCGACGCAAGTGCCTCCGTGTTTGCAGGGTCCGTTCCAACACTCGTTCCAGTTGGTTTGGCATTGATAACCCGTGTATCCGTCCTCACAGAAGCACGAGTAAGTAGAACTATTTTTTTTTAACATCAAACAAAGTCAAAAGTTATTTTTAATAAAAAATTTCAATTCAATGTAAAAAAGGGACATTTTTTTTACTTGTTCGTGTGATCAATGCAAAGGCCATGAAAGCAAGGATCCGACTGGCACGCCAAAACATCATTACGCAGTGCTGCTGCTGCACCAGCAGATGAGGGCGGATGATGATAGTGGAGCTCTACTTGCTCTATCAATTCCGGGTCGTTGATGCTGTTGTTTCCGTCAGATGATGAGCTTTGAGTGGTGGCAGATGACGAGGCCATGAGAAAAGCCGCCAATCCAATGATGACAGCACAGCAGTCGATTCCAATCATATTGGTCGATTTCGCTAGTCCTTCCCGACCAAGCGGAACAAACAGGAGCTGCAGAACTGATTGTCAATAATAATCCTTCTCGCTGCACTAGGTTTGTTTGTGTTTTTTTCTAATCCCGCGGCCAACCGAGCTTCACGTCGAACGCCGTGACTTAACTCGCCTTCGTCCGTGTACAGACAGACTAGTCGGCTAAGACGACACCTGAACTTTTAGCTTTTCCAGTGTAGACGTCTACATGAGAGAGGGGAGGTACACAAGAGGGTGGGTGGTAGGGGAAAAAAAAAGAACGGCCGAAAGGAACTGGCCACCGTCGACGTCGTCGTGTGGGGAAAGACCGCGGGAGTTGAATCGGATGATGTGAGTTTCGTGGGGGAGTGCAGTGTTCACCTTATTCTATGTACCTACGTGCTAGGTACTCCGGGACGTTTCCATGGAGACTCAGTTGTTGATACACGGAGGGAAAATAGAAATAAAATAAGAAAAAAAGTTCAAGTCACGCATACATAACCTGCACGACGACGGAGACGACGAATAACACCACACGATGGCTCCTGGTTTACTTGAACGTCCTCCTCCCACTTCCCCTCCTTTTCCAACATGTTTCGACAAGGGTGTGTCAAATAATGAAATAGACGAGGAAAATATAGACTTTATCATCCTCCCTCATTCTATCTAATGGCGTTCGCCAATAACTGCTGCACTAACATTGACTTGCTCCTCCATTTTGTTGCGATAACATCTAGAAGCTAGAAAGTCACATTAAGCCATTGCTGTGATCATTTAACCACAAAAAATAACAAAAATAAACATGTTGAAAAAACCAAAATTATTTTATTGAAATTATCCATGTGACAGGTCCGAATTTACACATCTGGCAATGTTGTTGAAAAATTCGTCTGCTGTCTGATTCTGCCGACCGTCCGTCTGTGTTTTCTGAATTCAGTTTGACACACGTGCTTGTTAATAGAAGAAGAAGAAAATAAAAATCTTTGATTTTTCAGTATGTGGAGATCAGTACTCACCCGTTTGTCTCAGTCTAGAAGCCTTACCACATCTAGTCATAATTTTACCGACTATAAAGGAGCATCTTTTTCAAATGCAGACTTCGAAAGAAAGAGACAAAAGTATGTGAAAAAGGATGATTTTGACTATCCAAAAAGGAATGATAACAGCCGGGATTACAAAAAGAATAGTGATGGATATCCTCAGAGATACAATTCTAATTCAGGGAGCAGACATACAAGTTTCAATGCTGATGATGAAGACAGCTGGGAAGATCGTCCTGCACACAAAAATAGGTATTCAAATAATAGAGATACTTACACCTCTAGATTCAGAAGCCAAGAAAGAGAAGATTATGGTGAAGAAAGAAATCAGGGAAATGCAAATCTATCAGAAATTGGTGTACCCAGCAAATGGAAAGTTGGTAATCATTTTGTCAAAGAATCTGACAGACTAAGGGAAATTCAGAATAAGTGCAGAGGAGACTTCAAGAAAATGGCCAGTTTCACAGTCAAAAGAAACCCTGGCATAAGAAGACAGGTTGAAGCCCTTGGAGAGTTTGCTAATGAAAATGAGTTCGCAAGGGAAGAAGATTTTGATGACGAAGTGAATGTGAACAAGTTTGACAAAATGTACGATGAAGCACAGAGCAAAAAACAAGAGATTAAGGAACTTGTCAAAATGAAGATGGTCAAGCAAAAATATTTCAAAGATGCGGTTGAAGAAAAAACTCTTTCGTGGTCAGATAAGGAACATATTCGTTTTCTACACAACAGTGATCCGCAACAGTGGACATTTGAGATGATTGCAGAGCATTTTCGCATTGAACCGCAAGTAGCTAAAGCTATTGCTACTGCTAAATGGATTCCCAAAAAACCAAAATCAGAGGAATTAAATCTATCCAACCCTATTGAAATTCATCCATTAGCAAATGTTGTAGAAGAACAGCAGGAAATTACAAGAACTTCAACACATCCATCAAAGTCACGAATGTTCAAGGAAAACCAGAGAGTAACTCTGCAGGAGTTGAAAAAAGACATGGGAATAACAGAAGAAAGTATAGTGAAGAACAATTTTAAATCTACAGAAGTTGATTTGGAGCCTGAAGATGTTAGCGTCGACAAAGACTTGGTGCTTCAATACCTTTCGAACAAATCGCCTCCCAAGTGGTCATCTCAAGAGTCTACCCATTCGGAACGGAAAGTCCTCGAGGAGGCTGACTTGAAAATTGTACAATTAAGCGAAGATAGAGACACGGTATTACTATACTTCTATTAATCATAATTATCTCTAAATTGTAATCAAATGTTTTCAGCAGCAAAATTCAAGGATCTTGACGAAGACGGAAAATGGCGAAAATACTGATAGTATCTACCAAAAAGGCGATTCATTCTACACGGCAGACGGAGAACTTCTTTATAGAGTTCCAAATTTATCGAAATAGTTTTTTCATAACTATTTAAAAGTTGAAGGCTAGTTTTTGTTTCTATTGAAATACACCTGCGTTTAGTCATAATGAGTTATGTTATGAGTAATGAGGAAGTTTAGTCTCTACAGTTTCAATCCTGAATGCTAGATGGCGTTTGTGTTTCTTATTTCTTTATCACTTTGCAACCATGGCCGAAGATGCACAGCGCCGTGTTGAGTCTGCTCTCTCCAATTTCGTCGATGAAATCGAAAAATCCAAACTTCGAAAGATGCAGGTATAAGATCATGGTTAAATTACTTCCTTGACTTGTGTTGAAATTATCTTTTATCAGCGTACCATGCACCTGTGCGCGGCAGAGTGCTGCTCTGATAGCACGGCATCGATGAACAGTGTTCATGCTTGTGTGGAGCATTGCACTCGTGATGTTAACGTGGCGCAGAATTTCGTGCAAAACGAGATGGGGCAGTTCCAGGAACGGCTCCAGCGAGGGGTGCTACTGTGTCAGGACAAAATCAAGGAAAAAGTTGGACCCTCTCCTAGTGAGGGAGACATGAAACGCTTCAGAGCAGAGTTTGAAAGCTGTGCTGTTGATTGTGTCAACTACCACATCAATCAGCTCCCCAGTCTGATGCAGAAGATCAAGAAAGGGCTCGATCAAGCTTGATTCCCTTGCCAACTCAAGTCTAGTTTAACTCAATTGATAGTGAAATGTAATGCCGCCTCAATTCCTATGAATGTCATGGACAGTTTTGCAAGATCGTTACAACCAGAGAGTCTGTGAAATCAGTTCCAAAGCCAACATTTTGCATACCAAAAATGCCAAGCTCCTGGATTTAAGAGCTTATTTTTTTATAATCAGCAAACATTGTGATTCATGGGACTACAGAAATAAAGGCTCACAGCAATTACAAAGGCGTCGTATCTTTATTTTAGTGTGGTCTCTGTCTCGTAGTGTGAGATGTTAATGCTGGTTACTTTTTTAAAGCAGAACTCACCTCTAACAACCGGACTCAGATCTAATTCGCTAATAAAAGGAGGTGCTTCATCGTACTCCACTCCAAATGATCGGGTTAGTACAAATAATATATTTAATTATAATGTGTTAAATTATCATTTGTCAAAATGCTAAAATTCCTTTTCCATTAGAAGGAGAATAGAATCGCTCTGGTGGACTTGTCGTCTAGCGTCGATATAGGCCAAATAGTAGAAGAAGATATCAACGAAAGGATGGCTCATTTCTATGTCTACGCTACTAAACTTCAGTCATTAGCTTCTTCCGGTCGAAGCATGGGATTGGCCTCTGGTTTTCTTGATATGAAAGCTTTCATGCATTGGAGTGTTGTAGTTAAATTCGAGTCGCCGGAATCCGTTTACACGCTGGATGCTGACACGTCAGGTGGTCTAACGGGTGCTGAGTTCGTGGTCAAAGTGAAACGCGAATACCCAGAACAAGTGCAGCGCCAAATATTTGTTGGCTCTGTAATAATCTCACCCCGAGAACTTATTCGTCGTGCAAAGGAAGTACGCCTTAACGAGGGCAAGTATGATTTTATCTTTGCCAATTGTCAATCGTGGGCACACACATTTTGTCGTGAAATATCACCCGATTTTGCCAATAACTTACCTGCTACCATTGGTGACTGCACGTCTTTGGCTGCAACTGTTGGAGCCACTGTGGTTTCCTTGGGTTTCACTGGTATGGCCATTGGATGGACCGTTTATAAAACACTTCAATATCGAAAATCGAAACGTGAGTCGCAAGATAAGGAAGAATACGAAGACGAAAATTAGCTTAAACTTGTACCATTCAAATCTGCCTTCAAATACTATATTTAGTATTTAAGTTCTTTACTTTTCATTGATCCTTGCCTTCCTTTTCAGTATTAAGTTTCTGGGTGTGGTATATCAAATTCCTCGGCTTGTGGTATAAAATAACCCCTCTGTAAAAACTAAGCTTAAAGTTCTTTCCTTAAAGTTATTCAGTTCTGAAAACGTTATATTTATGCTGCTATAAATGAAAAATATGGCCTGTTTATATTATATATTAGTGAAGTAAATATTAACAAACGAAATTGAAACACCTGAACCTGAATCAATACACTTCTATACTTTAAAACTCAACCAAACTTTTTAGCTGTGAGATTTAGAATAATTTTTGCTTCTCTCATTTGCAAACAAACCTTTTTCACTTCATGCAACAACAAATTATAACATTTGGCAAAAATTCATTTTGAATTTTTTTATACCATAACGATTCGTATATGAAAAGTCCGGAAGGTTTTTGGAAAACATCTTTGTTTTAGACAATAAATTATTTTTCTTTACATTTGTCTAAAATGTTTAAAATTAGAAATACCCCATTACTCATTTGCTAAATTAGATTTTAAAGTAATTTTGAAGGATTCGCAACAGAATGTACAAATTTACACACAAAATTTATTTTTTTAACATTTATTCATCTGATTCATTCCATCTTACGTTCCTAATGCTACTTGCAAGTACCATTATTGTCATCGATTGTGGCTGTGCATCCCATGTGGACACACTTCAGAGCAAATAAAAGTAATTGATGTTTAAAAGGAGGAGATCCCTTTGCTTAGCTGTTACTCCTGTTAGAACTTAGAAGAATTTCAGAACGCTGTTTGTATAAAGGCTGTTGGTACATTTAATGATTTTTTTAAATTTTTCTCCTCAGTCATCTTTTATAGTCATGTCCATTTTATTTTATTTTATTTTGTTTTATTTTCCCGTAGGGATTCTAGTCACAGTCGAAGGAGGCTCAGTTTCGACACGCCACCGCTACGATACAAATCGCTATTCAAACGTACGAAAAAAGGTTGTATTCTTCAACACGAAACGTACGGAAATGTTACGCAAAATGCCTTCACTTTTTATAGACATAGATTGCTCGCAGAAATCTCTTTCAGATAGATGTAATTTCCAGGGGTATCTGTGTTTTTACACAGCGTTTTCCCTGTAAAATCGCAGTCGCCAAAAACGCGCCACTAGCTTTCGATGGCCACCGCTATTCCCGCCAAAGACGCACTAATCTTTATTTTATGCCGCTAGATGCGCCACATTGGGGCTCATTTTCCCGGCTTGAAGCGCGTCAACCCAAGAAGCTAGTTTCCAGGCCTACTAGAAGTGAGTTCGGTAGTAGTTTTAACGACTGTCCGGCGGCCTTATAATACATGTAGATCCAAAAAAGCGTCCGGTTTGTTTGTTTACGTTTGAACATGGTTTGAATGTTATTAAACTTAAACTTAAAATAAAAAATAACAATAAAATAAAATAAAACAATTAAAATAATAAAATAACAACAACATATCTTCTAAAACAAAGTAAGTTTTCCTATGTGTTTAGACAAACAAATTGGTTATTTACACATTTTTTGGTATGCCTCAAGTCCATATAGATATGTAGAATTTCAATTTTTGAGTGTGATCTACAACAATTGACAAACATTTCTTACTGAAATATTTCTTTTTCCTTTTTAGATGCCTGGAGAAGTTCAAATGGAAGACGAAGCTGAGACTTTCACATTCCAGGCCAAGATTGCTCAGCTTATGAGCTTGATTATCAACACCTTCTATAGTCGATCTCCCACTCCTCAAATGCCCTAGACAAGATCCGTTATGAATCCCTGACTGACCCAAGCAAGTTGGACAGAGGTAAGGATCTTAAAATCAAGATTGTCCTCAACAAGAATGCTGACTCACTCTCGACATCAACGCATGATGTCCACAAGAGCATCAAACGGTAACGTCACTGTAGGGGAGCGCATGGATCCTTACAGTGACTCGTGGAACAGCTCCAGGTTGGATGATTCGACTACAACGACGTTGAGTAGTGTCAACTCGACGCTGGAGGACTTGGTGAGACAACAACAACAACCCAAATCGGTACAACATAACTTGAATTCGTGATTTTATTAAAATTCTTACAAAAATAAATGTAATTCGCCCTTATAGTTAACTACGGCAACTGATTCGGACATGGAGTCCAAGTTTTCGGCCAAGGTTCTGGTAATGCTGCCCGTCTTCCGCTTCCTGCAGTTGCTGTGTGAGAATCACAATCGAGACCTGCAGAACTTTTTGCGGGCCCAGTCCAACAAAAACAGTTGCAATTTAGTGTCAGAGACACTCATGTTCATCGACTGCATTTGCGGATCGACGACGGGTGAACTGGGTCTGCTCGGCCTCTACATTAATGAGCACAACGTCACCCTCATCAACCAAACCCTGGAAACATTGACGGAATAGTGCCAAGGACCTTGTCACGAAAACCAAAACTGCATCGCCACTCACGAGTCGAATGGACTGGACATCATCACGGCTCTTCTTCTTACCGACATCAATCCATTAGGTAACAATTTCCTTTCATTCCATTTGATTCTAATAATTATTGTATCAATTATTTAGGACAACGGAGAATGGATCTTGTTTTAGAGTTGAAAAACAACGCCTGGGTTGTTGCTGGCCGTCATGGAGAGTCGTGGCGACAGCGAGAACGCGGAAAGGATCCTGTACAACATGAATCCTCGCCAATTGGTGGACGTTGCCTGCAAAGCCTATCACCAAAAGTTGGTCGGTGGAGAAGAGGCGGCCAATCCGAAAGAAGTCGCCAGTCGGCCAGAACATTTACATTTTGTGCCACCAATTGGCGCAGCACAACAAAGAATTGGCCGCCCTGATGAAACCGCCGCCAGTGGACGGAGTTAGCGGTGATGCGGCCCTGCAGTGCTACGCCGATCACACGGCGCAAATCGAAATTGTCCGTCACGACCGGACGATGGAGCAGATTGTCTTCCCCATTCCGGAAATGTGCGAGTATTTGACCAACGACACGAAAGTGCGCGTCTTCCACACGGCGGAGCGGGACGACCAGGGATCGAAAGTGGCCGCCTTCTTCGAAGGAGTCGACGACATGTTTGACGAGATGAAATGGCAGAAGAAATTGCGCGGACAGCCGTTCCTCTTTTGGGTCAGCTCGCACATGTCCATCCTCTTCAATTTGGCCGTCATTATCAACTTGATTGTCGCCTTCTTTTACCCGTTTGACACTGACGGACCGGCTCCTGATCCTGGCACTCACCTCTCAGGTCTGCCCAACTTGGAATAGTAACTCCCATTTCCATCTTTTCAACGATCTTTTCCATTTATTAATTCAGGTCTCATCTGGGCCGTCATGCTCCTATCCGCCGCTGTGGCCATCACGTTACCCAAACCGTCGGGTATCAGGACTCTCGTCATGACAGTCATCCTCCGGCTTATTTGCTCAGCCGGCCCTCAACCCACACTGATGCTCCTTGGCACCGCCGCGGTAGTGTTGAAGGGCGTCCATCTGCTGAGCATCATGGGCAACGCCGGGACATTCCAGCGGAGCGTCAGACAAATCTGCACGGACACGGAGATTGTCTACCACGTCGTTTACCTCATCTTTTGCTTCCTCGGACTCAGCACCCATCCGTTCTTCTTCTCCGTCCTTTTGTTTGACGTCGTCTACCGCAACACAAACTCAGTTTCTCTCAATTGTTCTTATTTCAGCGTTTTTGTGAACTGGAATGAGGGTATTCATATGATAAAACTAGTCTTATTGTCTTAAAATCATGGCTTTACTACCCTCATTCTTGGCATTGTATAACTACGTGTTACGAGTTGGAATTTAATACAACCAATCGCGGTTTGCTATATAAAAACCTTTGTTCGATTTCTCTCCATACCCCTGCTTGTGACAGCTATCCAACGACACCGAGTTTCGAATAGAAAAGCGGTACATAGAGCTTAACATTTTGGTCATGAGAAATGATTTTAGAAAAATGATGACGAATGGAATTGGTTATTCGTGGAGGATAATCCGCGGAGTTGGTTGCATAAATTTACTTAGAATGCTTCGTAAGAAATTCACTAGGCTACTCAACTAAGTTGATCCATAAATCACACTTCGCTAATCTATAAGTGAGTTGATGAAAATTCTGCCCTCTCTTCATTAGAAAACAAAATTTGTTGCCTAGATAGTCCGGCTTTAAAGTTGCATTAAATGTCTTCAATTCCAACATGATAGGGATCCAAATGATACAAGTTGTGAAAATGGTCAAAAGGTAACCGAAAAAAAAATAGTTAGGCTTGCTCCTGGATTACAGTTACACCCCGAAATGATGTTTATAATAAGCGCCGAGCAATCACCCTACATTGCGCGAAAAAATACTTAACCTATATACCTATAACCTTTCTCCGAACCCCCAAAAATTTATTATGCACACTCCCTCATTTAAGTTAAACCCCAAAAGTCCCGGAGGGAAACTGGCGACGCTAGGCGCGAGGCACAATTTATTTTATTGGAAAATTATTCAAAAATTATTCAAAGTTCACAGCCAGACTTTTGCCGCTTTGGCTGATTGGCTAGCGGAGATGCCATATGATGCCATAATGCGGACGTTTTTAATTGCAAAACTGAAAATGGCAATGCTGCACCTCGCGCGTTACTTTCAAAATGGCTGCTGGCATTGGTCGACACGACGAGAATCGACAACAACTGATAGATCCCCACAGTAGTGATCGTCCTGGTTTGTAATGTATATCCGCTTCATGTTTTTGCTTTGCAAACCAATTAAAATATAAAGCAGAACTTTGTTATGTAGGTGCCAGTTCATGTGAAATCTTGAGCTGAACGCCAAATATCAGGCTAGATGCCTAGATCTTTCCAAGATAAGGCAATGTGATTTTTCGAAGAAATTGTGCTTATCGCGTGCTGTGGTTTGTTGGGTAATTCAGCATGCTAAATGTAAATGGTAAGTATATGTATATAGTATACCATACCATGTGTCAACATGTTTTTAACTAATTCTATTACTCTTGCCTTCCACGTTCATTTGGTTGTGATAAATGTTTGCAGTTTCTAGAGGATTGCATAGTCCATCTTCATTCTCTTATTGTTTATTATTCTGTTACATGTTTCTTCTGAATAATATTATTTGAAATGCTAAATTTACATCTTTGTTTCCTCTAGATTCCTGACTCTAGATTTTCGGGGTATTTGGGAAATGAGAACTACAGAAGCAGATGTTTGATATGGGCCTATTCACTTCAGCCTGCATTTACTTATTCAAATGTCAACTTTGGTACATGTTTCTTTTCTGAAGTCAAGAATTGCCTGGTAAATCTTCATTCTCTAATTCTTTATTTTTTCACAATTTTAGGGGTAGTCACTAGTCAATAGGTGTGTAAAATTGTGTCCACCAGGTGGCGGAGTGTTTGTTCGTGAGTGAGTGAGTGACCGGTGACGATTCCGGATTCCGCCATTTGCTTTTTGAGACAGACGGAAATGTAAATGTGTTGCTGACGGTGTTTTTCGCTTTTACTTTGAAAAAACCATGAGGTATTTCCACGCCATTCGACCAAGCTGAATTGAAAGTGAACAATTCAAAAGCAAGTTAGTGAGTCGTGGATTTTTTACTTTTCGAAAAGTCCATGTTCTAGTCTTCTCTAAATTAAATTTGATTTATTTTATAAAAGCATGTCGAAGATCTTCTACCTTACTCCACGTTATCGCTGCCATGTCACGAAGATGCGCTTTTGAGAGGGTCTCTACTAAATTGCAAGACAAAAATGTGTTGAAAACACTCAGGAAATCTGAAATGGTAATAATGTATTGTAAGATAAATCAAGTAGGGTAGCATTTTGTTCTTGATGTCGAAGACAAGTGACATCTTATTTCATGCTTCTAAATAAGTTAGCTTTTGTGGAAAGTTCTTGTAAAGAGTTGTAAATTTTGTTAGATCTAACAGAACAGAAATTCCCTTCATTCTTAAAAACATAACACAGTCTATGGTAATATTTTTTATTTCTTTTTCTCTAGTTTAGTGTACATTTGAAGTTAATCATTGCCTTAACTACTAGGTGTTTTTTGCAGGTGGTTTTTTGTTTATTTAACAGTTTTAAGCCAAAGTTAAACATCACTTGCATGTATTTTCATGTTTTTCTTTGCAAATTTTATTATCAATATTTTTTTCTTTGGCCATTAATGTTATTTTCCTTTGTGTGATTCCATGGTCAGTTTGATGTTTGAGTTGTTTTGGTGTTGCTGTTGTGCAGTGGTTTTGCAGCCCTTTTCCAGTTGAGAGCTGCACTTGAATGGAGCTTGTGCAGACTTGTAGTTGAACATCATACTTAAATGTGTCATTTGCCTATGTTGGTGTCCATGCAGTGTTGAACAGTTGGATAAAATTGTCAATGTTGCCTGATGGCTGTTGGGCTTATTTTATCGGCTTCGTTTTGTCGATATGTCTTCTCTTGCTACCTGTTCCGGCGTTGAGGTAATGCTTGATGTAAAGTCTCATTTAATTATTGACTTTTAATTAAAATCTCCCCTCATTTCAGTTCAATCGTTTGCCGCTTTCCGGCTTCGACTTGATTCATTGGTGAAACTGAGGTTGCTGAAATTCAAGACTCGTCAATATAAATTATGTAGATGTAGAAAAATTACAAGTGCATATCTGGGCTCCCTTCTTCAGTGGCCCCGTTTCCCTAAATAACCACTAACCAACGCCCGCCGGTGGTCACTCACTCACTGCGACAACCAGGAGGAAGGGAGATGTTTGGTCGACCGGGGACTTGCAAGGCGCATGATTCGATGAAATCTGTTGGAGGGTCATGAGTCTAAGCCGGAAGCCTTCTATGACACACTGCTCTCATAATAACTGCTCCTCAGCTTTCTTCGCTCTTTTTCCGGTTTCTCTTAACCATGGCCGGGTAATCTCCCTGGTCGAGTCAGTCGGGCAGTGTCTCCCCCTGCTTGACTGGCTACAGTTTGTACCGGACGGTTTGTTTAATAAATAAAACAAGTATAAAAAACCATATAATGTTTTCATTTTATAAATTGTTAATAGGTAACAACTTGATTAACAAGCATATTTATGTAACGTTGTTTATTAAACAGACCGTCCGATACAAACTCTTAGTTAGTACTATTGCTCAAAAACTGATTCTCTTGAATCAGCAGACTCGAGTGTTTATAGCGCCGCCAAGGTAGATATTTCTGAATGGTACCCGTCTTGTCAACTGCTAATGATTCGTGTTCTTGGTTTGACAGAAGCTGTGTTGTGTGTGTTGATCGTCTCCACCATGCACGCGATAATGAAGACCAGCAACGTCTTGATCAAGGAGAAGCAAAGAACGACGATGTAACTACTAAATAGCGGGGTGGGTACCGCTAAATTCATTCTTAGTTGAATGTCGAATCGCTAATAGCATTGTTGGTTATGGTAGAACAGTTTTCCACACTGGTACGCTGTATGACGTCGAGCATTGCCAAAATGGAAGTGATCTTTGAAGAACTGAGCGTCTTCAAAGCCAGCAATGTTTCTTTTTTAAAATTACTGTGGTAATAATTCAAGATGATGAAGTCTAATTAGGTAGAAAACCTTTCTGAAAAGTTTAGGAGCCATTGTTAATTTCAATTGGTGTAAAGTGAGTTTTAAGCCATAATCATTTGGTATTAATTTTTATATGGGTTGTTGTAGACCCATTCCAATCCCCAGCAACGTAAACCTGCAGAAGGAAAGGCACGTAAAACTTGTCATGCAGTGGTGTAGAGGTTGGGTGAGAACGGGATGTATTACATAACCATTTGGTATTCATTTTGAATTTTGATATTGGTTGTTGTAGACCCACCCCCAGCAACGACAACCTGCAAAAGGAAAGGCACGTTAAACTTGTCAAAAAGAGGTTGGGTGAGAACGGGATGTGTTACTGTTACATAACCATTTTCATTTTGATATTGCTTGTTGTAGACCCATCCCCAGAAACTTCAACCTGCAAAAGGAAAAGGCAGTCCGCCTGTCCTTCACATTCGAAGGTCACGGAGATCATTGCATAAAACGTGTCATGCAGTGGTGTAGAGGTTGGGTGAGAACGGGACGTGTTTCATCATTTTCAAGTAGCTACAATAGCCGCAAGGCTTAAAAGGTGAGGGTGATCAAAAAATCGTATAAAAGGAGAGAGAAAAGGCGAAGGTAAATCAGTCGAGGGAGCATCTCCGACACGGCAACAACTGCAGCGCTCTGTCTGTCAGTTCGCATCCATGGGTAAATATTCTGTCTTTTACATAGAGTTTGGTATCAATCCTTCTTTTGATTATGTATGCCTGTTATTATGTAATATTTATGTTAAAATTTATAATTGTCTAGCAAACTATGGCGTAGTGCTGCTGTTGGGTGTTGAATCTTTGATGGCTGGGTCGACCACTGGTGAACCGATGTTTTCTTGGTATGGCGGATACCAAACCGCAACGCCGCCGCCTTACTACCCAAAAGCAACTTACGCAACGACCAGTTACTGCACCGAGGTCTTCAAGTACTACACCACTAAAGCACCGGACTTCAATAGCACAACTTACGCTGCCCCGAGCCACTACACTGACGCCCTGAAGTATTAGTCTGCCGCGAGTTACTACACCACCAAGGCGATGGAGGATGACTACGCATGCTGCCCATCCTCCGAGGCTCATATACCGAGGCTCCTAAGTATTACTTTGTTCTCATCTACTTATTGCACCGATTTTCCTAAATACTACTCTGTTCCCAGCTGCTACACCGAGGCTCCCGCTGATTACTACACCGAAGCTTCAAAGTACTACTCTGCCCTGATCTACACAACCATAACTGAGGCGGCCAAGTATTACGCTGTCCTGACTTGCTGCACAGAAGCTGCTCTTTCGTACTACGTTGAACAGGAATACTGCACTGATGCTCCAGTTCACTACACCACGACCTACGCTACACCGCAGCTCCCAAGTACTACACCGAAGAAGCCGCCTACAACAACGTATGCTGCCTAGTTTACTACACCGAGGCTCCCAAGTACTACATCACTAAGGCACCGGAATTCTACACGTCTATACATGCTGCCCCTGCCTACTACACCGAGGCCCCGCATTACTACAACACTGAAGCGCTCAAGTACTACACTACACTACTGTAGCTATCGTTGATGGCTGGGTCGACTGCTGGTGTAGCGATATCTCCTTGGTATGACGGAAACCAAACCGCAACGCCGCCGCCTTCCTACTCAACTTACGCAATGACCAGTTCCTGCACCGATGTCTTCAAGTACTACACCACCAAACCACGGGAGTTTTATACCACAACTTACGCTGCCCCGAGCCACTACACTGATGCCCTGAAGTATTACTCTGCCCTGAGTTACTACACCATCTAGGCGACGGATGACACCACATGACTACGTATACTGCCTATCCTACTACACCGAGGCTTCTAGGTATTACTCTGTACTCAGCTACTTATTGCACCGATTTTCCTAAATACTATTCTGTTCCCAGCTGATATACCGAGGCTCCCGCTGATGTCTCCATCAAGACGGTCGAATACTACACTGAAGCGACAAAGTACTACTCTGCCCCGATCTACACAACCACAACTGAGGCGGCCAAGTATTACGCAGTCCCGACTTGCTACACCAAAGCTGCTCTTTCGTGCTGCGTCGAACAGAGATACTACACTGATGCTCCAGTCTACTACACCACGACCTACGCTAAACCTAGCTACAACACCGCAGACCCCAAGTACTACACCGAAGAAGGCGTCCATACACAACTACGTACGCTGCCTAGCTTACTACATCGAGGAATTTAAGTATTACTCCTCCAAACTGCTACCAAACTGAGGTTCATATGTATTACATCAGCAATTCTTCCCACCTTGTCACCACTATTTACGCTACTCCGAGCTATATACCGAGCTCTTAAGTATTTTTTGGATGGGTTGAAAGATTATTGAAATACAAGATTGATTCATAAATCACAATTGCATGTCTATTTTCTCTTAAGTACCTTTTCTCCTGCTGATCATTGCATAATGTGAAAAATATTTTTGAGTGCTATGTAAACTTACAAATAATGATCTTGCAAAATACAACAATGAAAATTCAAACTCCTGTTTTACATTTCAAAATTTTTTTCCTATCATTAAAATTCAAAGACCAACAAACAATATTTCTAAAAATTCAAAATCCACCATCTATTTTTCTGCTAAGTCCAGACTTTTGTTTTTGAAAAAAAATTTAAAAAAATCCCCCCTTACAAAGTTTTTTAAAAATTTTGCTAAAAAATTTGATACGAATTTTTATTGCATAAAAAATTTATTTTCATAATGATCACATACATTTATTTTTCCTGTGGCCCCCAGGGGGGGGGGGCCTGTCGCTTTCTCTACCGCGATAATAACATGATGCAAGTTATATGCAAGTTATTATTTGTTTGGTGCAGAAAGCTTGTTTTATCTAGCAGTTCTCGACTGTTTCAAACCTGACATTGATCAGGTTGCCTCAGTCGTATACTGCATGATTGAATGAAAACTCAAAAGACGACAGATCAAACTTTTAACGCAGCAACACAAAATATCACTGGCAGAGCAATTTCGTATGGCATGGATGAAAACGACAACACAAAATTTTTGAAGTCAGGAACCCAGATGGAACAGCTCAGCTACAACAGCACAGCAACTTCTGGATCACACTGCAATCGCATTCAGCATACAACAGTTCAATCTGTCTTTGTCACACCTTTCACCATTTGGCTGCAACAAGGTAACCACCAGCATTTGTTTTACCTGTTTAAGAAAAGAAAATTATTTTCGAGAAACACAACTGTGTACACATTATAACAAAAGAATACAAAGAGTGACAGAAAACTACGCAGTCCAACAGAAAAACTTTGATATCCGATTCAAAGCTTCTATAGTAAACTAAATCTGTAGTACTTCTGCAAGACATTTGATCAAAAAATAATTACTTTTTACTGTTGAATGGGGTGAGACGTAAGCCAAAGAATAGGCAGCGAGACGCACGAGGCACGCCATTTCGGAAATGTACAGGAACTTCCCAAGTCTGAGGTGAATGATTTGGCAAATTGGTTTCTTCATGCTATATCACCTGTAAATTTTCACATCAACATTTTACATTCAATAACAATAGGAAATTTAACAATCAATACGGAAAATACCTTTTAATTTTCATCGTGAGAAACGTCACAACCAACAACCCACTTCTGCTGCGTCTTGGATCAAAATGGCCGATAAGCTTCTCTGAAGACACTCACGCTACCTGGTGGACATCATTTCAGCCACTTATTCAGGAGTCTAATGGCTGTCAATAGGTGGCTGTGAATAAGTGGCTGTATGATGTCCACCAGATAGCGCGATTGCCGATTGTCTTCAGGGACGCTTATCGGCCATTTTGATCCAAGACGCAGCAGAAGTGGGTTGTTGGTTGTGACGTTTCTCACGATGAAAATTAAAAGGTATTTTCCGTATTGATTGTTAAATTTCCTATTGTTATTGAATGTAAAATGTTGATGTGAAAATTTACAGGTGATATAGCATGAAGAAACCAATTTGCCAAATCATTCACCTCAGACTTGGGAAGTTCCTGTACATTTCCGAAATGGCGTGCCTCGTGCGTCTCGCTGCCTATTCTTTGGCTTACGTCTCACCCCATTCAACAGTAAAAAGTAATTATTTTTTGATCAAATGTCTTGCAGAAGTACTACAGATTTAGTTTACTATAGAAGCTTTGAATCGGATATCAAAGTTTTTCTGTTGGACTGCGTAGTTTTCTGTCACTCTTTGTATTCTTTTGTTATAATGTGTACACAGTTGTGTTTCTCGAAAATAATTTTCTTTTCTTAAACAGGTAAAACAAATGCTGGTGGTTACCTTGTTGCAGCCAAATGGTGAAAGGTGTGACAAAGACAGATTGAACTGTTGTATGCTGAATGCGATTGCAGTGTGATCCAGAAGTTGCTGTGCTGTTGTAGCTGAGCTGTTCCATCTGGGTTCCTGACTTCAAAAATTTTGTGTTGTCGTTTTCATCCATGCCATACGAAATTGCTCTGCCAGTGATATTTTGTGTTGCTGCGTTAAAAGTTTGATCTGTCGTCTTTTGAGTTTTCATTCAATCATGCAGTATACGACTGAGGCAACCTGATCAATGTCAGGTTTGAAACAGTCGAGAACTGCTAGATAAAACAAGCTTTCTGCACCAAACAAATAATAACTTGCATATAACTTGCATCATGTTATTATCGCGGTAGAGAAAGCGACAGGCCCCCCCCCCTGGGGGCCACAGGATAAATAAATGTATGTGATCATTATGAAAATAAATTTTTTATGCAATAAAAATTCGTATCAAATTTTTTAGCAAAATTTTTAAAAAACTTTGTAAGGGGGGATTTTTTTAAATTTTTTTTCAAAAACAAAAGTCTGGACTTAGCAGAAAAATAGATGGTGGATTTTGAATTTTTAGAAATATTGTTTGTTGGTCTTTGAATTTTAATGATAGGAAAAAAATTTTGAAATGTAAAACAGGAGTTTGAATTTTCATTGTTGTATTTTGCAAGATCATTATTTGTAAGTTTACATAGCACTCAAAAATATTTTTCACATTATGCAATGATCAGCAGGAGAAAAGGTACTTAAGAGAAAATAGACATGCAATTGTGATTTATGAATCAATCTTGTATTTCAATAATCTTTCAACCCATCCAAAAAATACTTAAGAGCTCGGTATATAGCTCGGAGTAGCGTAAATAGTGGTGACAAGGTGGGAAGAATTGCTGATGTAATACATATGAACCTCAGTTTGGTAGCAGTTTGGAGGAGTAATACTTAAATTCCTCGATGTAGTAAGCTAGGCAGCGTACGTAGTTGTGTATGGACGCCTTCTTCGGTGTAGTACTTGGGGTCTGCGGTGTTGTAGCTAGGTTTAGCGTAGGTCGTGGTGTAGTAGACTGGAGCATCAGTGTAGTATCTCTGTTCGACGCAGCACGAAAGAGCAGCTTTGGTGTAGCAAGTCGGGACTGCGTAATACTTGGCCGCCTCAGTTGTGGTTGTGTAGATCGGGGCAGAGTAGTACTTTGTCGCTTCAGTGTAGTATTCGACCGTCTTGATGGAGACATCAGCGGGAGCCTCGGTATATCAGCTGGGAACAGAATAGTATTTAGGAAAATCGGTGCAATAAGTAGCTGAGTACAGAGTAATACCTAGAAGCCTCGGTGTAGTAGGATAGGCAGTATACGTAGTCATGTGGTGTCATCCGTCGCCTAGATGGTGTAGTAACTCAGGGCAGAGTAATACTTCAGGGCATCAGTGTAGTGGCTCGGGGCAGCGTAAGTTGTGGTATAAAACTCCCGTGGTTTGGTGGTGTAGTACTTGAAGACATCGGTGCAGGAACTGGTCATTGCGTAAGTTGAGTAGGAAGGCGGCGGCGTTGCGGTTTGGTTTCCGTCATACCAAGGAGATATCGCTACACCAGCAGTCGACCCAGCCATCAACGATAGCTACAGTAGTGTAGTGTAGTACTTGAGCGCTTCAGTGTTGTAGTAATGCGGGGCCTCGGTGTAGTAGGCAGGGGCAGCATGTATAGACGTGTAGAATTCCGGTGCCTTAGTGATGTAGTACTTGGGAGCCTCGGTGTAGTAAACTAGGCAGCATACGTTGTTGTAGGCGGCTTCTTCGGTGTAGTACTTGGGAGCTGCGGTGTAGCGTAGGTCGTGGTGTAGTGAACTGGAGCATCAGTGCAGTATTCCTGTTCAACGTAGTACGAAAGAGCAGCTTCTGTGCAGCAAGTCAGGACAGCGTAATACTTGGCCGCCTCAGTTATGGTTGTGTAGATCAGGGCAGAGTAGTACTTTGAAGCTTCGGTGTAGTAATCAGCGGGAGCCTCGGTGTAGCAGCTGGGAACAGAGTAGTATTTAGGAAAATCGGTGCAATAAGTAGATGAGAACAAAGTAATACTTAGGAGCCTCGGTATATGAGCCTCGGAGGATGGGCAGCATGCGTAGTCATCCTCCATCGCCTTGGTGGTGTAGTAACTCGGGGCAGACTAATACTTCAGGGCGTCAGTGTAGTGGCTCGGGGCAGCGTAAGTTGTGCTATTGAAGTCCGGTGCTTTAGTGGTGTAGTACTTGAAGACCTCGGTGCAGTAACTGGTCGTTGCGTAAGTTGCTTTTGGGTAGTAAGGCGGCGGCGTTGCGGTTTGGTATCCGCCATACCAAGAAAACATCGGTTCACCAGTGGTCGACCCAGCCATCAAAGATTCAACACCCAACAGCAGCACTACGCCATAGTTTGCTAGACAATTATAAATTTTTACATAAATATTACATAATAACAGGCATACATAATCAAAAGAAGGATTGATACCAAACTCTATGTAAAAGACAGAATATTTACCCATGGATGCGAACTGACAGACAGAGCGCTGCAGTTGTTGCCGTGTCGGAGATGCTCCCTCGACTGATTTACCTTCGCCTTTTCTCTCTCCTTTTATACGATTTTTTGATCACCCTCACCTTTTAAGCCTTGCGGCTATTGTAGCTACTTGAAAATGATGAAACACGTCCCGTTCTCACCCAACCTCTACACCACTGCATGACACGTTTTATGCAATGATCTCCGTGACCTTCGAATGTGAAGGACAGGCGGACTGCCTTTTCCTTTTGCAGGTTGAAGTTTCTGGGGATGGGTCTACAACAAGCAATATCAAAATGAAAATGGTTATGTAACAGTAACACATCCCGTTCTCACCCAACCTCTTTTTGACAAGTTTAACGTGCCTTTCCTTTTGCAGGTTGTCGTTGCTGGGGGTGGGTCTACAACAACCAATATCAAAATTCAAAATGAATACCAAATGGTTATGTAATACATCCCGTTCTCACCCAACCTCTACACCACTGCATGACAAGTTTTACGTGCCTTTCCTTCTGCAGGTTTACGTTGCTGGGGATTGGAATGGGTCTACAACAACCCATATAAAAATTAATACCAAATGATTATGGCTTAAAACTCACTTTACACCAATTGAAATTAACAATGGCTCCTAAACTTTTCAGAAAGGTTTTCTACCTAATTAGACTTCATCATCTTGAATTATTACCACAGTAATTTTAAAAAAGAAACATTGCTGGCTTTGAAGACGCTCAGTTCTTCAAAGATCACTTCCATTTTGGCAATGCTCGACGTCATACAGCGTACCAGTGTGGAAAACTGTTCTACCATAACCAACAATGCTATTAGCGATTCGACATTCAACTAAGAATGAATTTAGCGGTACCCACCCCGCTATTTAGTAGTTACATCGTCGTTCTTTGCTTCTCCTTGATCAAGACGTTGCTGGTCTTCATTATCGCGTGCATGGTGGAGACGATCAACACACACAACACAGCTTCTGTCAAACCAAGAACACGAATCATTAGCAGTTGACAAGACGGGTACCATTCAGAAATATCTACCTTGGCGGCGCTATAAACACTCGAGTCTGCTGATTCAAGAGAATCAGTTTTTGAGCAATAGTACTAACTAAGAGTTTGTATCGGACGGTCTGTTTAATAAACAACGTTACATAAATATGCTTGTTAATCAAGTTGTTACCTATTAACAATTTATAAAATGAAAACATTATATGGTTTTTTATACTTGTTTTATTTATTAAACAAACCGTCCGGTACAAACTGTAGCCAGTCAAGCAGGGGGAGACACTGCCCGACTGACTCGACCAGGGAGATTACCCGGCCATGGTTAAGAGAAACCGGAAAAAGAGCGAAGAAAGCTGAGGAGCAGTTATTATGAGAGCAGTGTGTCATAGAAGGCTTCCGGCTTAGACTCATGACCCTCCAACAGATTTCATCGAATCATGCGCCTTGCAAGTCCCCGGTCGACCAAACATCTCCCTTCCTCCTGGTTGTCGCAGTGAGTGAGTGACCACCGGCGGGCGTTGGTTAGTGGTTATTTAGGGAAACGGGGCCACTGAAGAAGGGAGCCCAGATATGCACTTGTAATTTTTCTACATCTACATAATTTATATTGACGAGTCTTGAATTTCAGCAACCTCTCCTCAGTTTTAACAATGATCAAGTCTATGGAACGGCAGCAAAGTAGCAAACGATGAAACTGAAAAACGAATAAAGATTTAATTAAAAGTCGACAACTGAACGAAACATCAAGCATTACTTCAATGCCGGTACCAAGAGACGACATATCGAAAAATGCAGCCGATAAAACAAGACCGACAGCCATCAGGCAACATTGACTATTTTACCCAACTTTTCAACACGGCATATACTGCATGGACACCAACATAGGCAAATGACACATTTAAGTGTGATGTTGAACTGCAAGTCTGCTTCAGAGCATCTCTCAACTGGATAGGGACTTCAAAACCACTGTACACCAAACAGCAACACCATAAACAGCTCAAACATGAAACTGACCATGAACTCCTACAAAGCAAAAGAACATTAATGAACCAATAAAATTTTGAAATGTGAACATATGGTACCGCTAATGAAATTTACTTAATTTAAAATTAATTTGAATTGAAAAAAAGAAACCAGGAAAGAATTCTGTACATCTACTTCCAATATGTTATAAAAACTTGGTAATACTGAGTGGGAATTTTTGTTCTAGTTGGATTGGAAGAAAATTGAAAAAAAAACTCAGTGGAAGCTGATTAACAATGTGGCTATCTTTGAACGGAAACAATTATTTGGAAAGAAGAAATATTACCCATAATTTTCGACAATTTAATCTAATCTTAAACTTGTCAATTGAATACAAAATTTAAAAAACAAACAAAAAATCAAGACTTCCCAAGTTACAACCAATAACATCAGTCAAATTACCACCAATTCATTCCTGTTGTAAAAATAGGGATAACAACAGCTCGATAAACTGCATGCAGCAGCTGCAGCTGAACTTGACTCGATCACACCTTTCCCACCAGCTGGCTGCAACAAAACCACGTTGATGCTACAACAGTCATAAAGCTCAGACTTTTGTCATTTTTTCAATATCCACAACAGTTGAGCAAAGGGATCTCTGACCTGAACATCAACTAATAAAACATAATGCATTATTGCAGGGAAATTGATCAACAGAATTACTTTACTAGCTCTGAAGTGTTTCTGCACGAGATGAGACGTACCGGCTTTAACAACTGCCGACATTTCGGCAAAATGGACAGCAGTTTCGACTTTCGACCCACGTCGTCACATTATTTGGCCAAGTGAAATTATATGCCAGATTGCCTGTAAATTCAGATAGAAACGTCTATGATTAATTGAATATAATAAATTCAAACTAGCATTACCAATTACATTTCAGATTTCATCTGAAAATGTAGATCGACACCGCAATTCCGTATGAATTTGGAATACACTTTCAGTCAGAGTCTCGGAAACAAATGGCAAATATTTCGTCCCACGAAGACACTCGCGTCACCTGGTGGATGGGGGACAATCCATTTTTGCCACCTACCGACAGCCAAAAGATTTCTCACGATTACCACGTTTGACTGTACGGAACGGATGGTGGATTGCTTTCCGAAGCTTAACATCACGACACGACTCACGAGAAATGAATAATCAGATACACATCACATACAAATAAATCTGATGAGATTGGGGGGTATGGGAGCCACTTTTTTGATCACTAAAGTTAAAGAAAATTTTAATGATGTATGATTAAAGTTGACTCACTGGACCTGCCCGTAAAACGCCATGTTCCTGATCTGAGATACTGTACATCCGATTCATTCGGCAAGACCGGCTAATGAGACAAATGATTGACCGAGAGGAATGTAATTTTAAAATCGTTGGAGGACATTTAAAATATTTAAAATTCAATGGAGTTCTATAATATTAAAATCGTTTGAATTCTATTATCGGACATGACAATAACTAAAAAAATTATTGGAGTTCTATTGTCGCGTAGTGGAGTTCTACAGTCGGGCACTGGAGTTCTATTGTCGGGTATTTTTAATAATATTTAAAAAAAGGAGTTCTTGTGTCTCTTGAGTTCTACTGTCGTTGGAGTTCTACTGTCGCATACAAAGAAATTTTTAAAAATTATTTAAAATGGTGGAGTTCTACTGTCAGCAATCCTAATTAGATAGCGCAACGTTAGACTACAGCGGCTAGCGGCCTGACGTAAGTTCAGTATAGTCATAAAGAGAGGCTTAATTTGATGGATGGAACCGACAAACTAATACTACATATAGTATTCGGTAGGTAAAATGGTATTGGTGAATTCAAACGAGCATATCAGACCCATATTTTCAGCTTTCAAGACGTCATGTATTAAATCAATGCGTAGCAGAACGGTGAAAGACAAGATGATACAGACAATTACAAAATTGATGTGAATAAACATATTACAGTTTGTTGTTTCTTCATCCATGAATCTTTTCTTATTTTTTTTCCTTAACCGGTTATAATTGGTGTAGAAGAATTTGAATTTGTAGTGTGTTTTTCTAGTCTCCTCGACAGCTGAACAGCCAGCGAAAGGTACTGTATTTGGTGTTTCACCTAACGTTTTCTATTTCGAAATGTAATTGTGGTAGTATAGGGTGACAGAAACAACAACAAAAAAAATCGACAAGAATGTAATAGGAGGTGGGAGTAGGAAGAGAGCAGTCATCGGCGCTTCAGGAAAACGTAAAGGAATACAACCGATCGAAAACGATTTTTAATACTATGACCGGTTATATCTTTACATATAACTGTGCCTCATTCAACGTCCACGTTGAACAATTAATAGTTGAATTAGGATTGACGCGATGGAACCGACATTTTCATTGAAAAAGGAAACAAAAGTCAGGACTAGTAAGGGGATCTGTAGAATGGACGCAACACACAACTACTTATATGACAAAAACTGCTGTCTGTGTGTGTGATTGGCATAGGCTCGTGATACACTATGAGCTGATGCACCAGCAAACATTACTACACACAGTCGCGCGAACCGAGTCGAGTTATTTTGTTTTTCATATAATTTCAACTTGGAATTTCGGGATACGCGACACACAGCCGACGAATAATAATAATAATCGTCATAATAGGAAGCGATAGAGAGAGAAAATTAAGGATGTTTTCTTTTTTTTTTCAAAAATGCGTGAGGACGTACTCTTACGAGGAGCTGATTTGATAGGAAGTGTTATCCGCAGTAGAACAGCCAGCAGACGAGTCCTGCGATCGATTGGAACTACTAAAATATACGTTGACGTGGGGATGTTTGATGCGTACATGATCTACCACGTCTAAAAGATTTTTGGCGTTCATAGCCAAAATGTGGGCTGCAGACAGCATTCCCCTGGAAAATAAAAATCATTCTGAATAATGATGAATTCACACAATACAATTTTGCACGACGTTGTTTACTTGCGGTACTCGTTGTCCAACGTGGTGTTGCTGTACCTTTCGGCCAATTTGAGTGCACTGACCAGTTCAGCCATATCTTTGCTGAGCACTTTGTGTGCCATTTCAACCTTATTCAATAAAAGTTAAAAGGTTAACGTTGAGGACCCAAAAGGAAAGAAAACGGAAAATGAACTGACTTCTCGATGAGTACTGGGAGGAAAATGAGGAACCAGCTGATCGACGCTAGTCAAAAGGGTCCGCAATTCCAAACCGACCTTTTTTACAAGGTCAACGTAGTTTTCAATTTTGGCTTGTTGAACGCCCTGGGAGAGCAACATGACGGCCCTAACAACTGATGTAGTGGCGTCGTACACTTTGTCATGTGTTCGGTCCAGACGGGCAGTCGGTGTAGGCTCCAGTTTCTTCACTACCACAGACCGGTCATCCAACGGATTGCCCTGGAGAGGTGTTGATCTGTCTTTTTGACACGCATTCGCTCCGTCCATCGAATCCGTGTCGGATCGGTCGGACGAACTGGCAGCAACAGACAACCTCTTTCTCTGCTTCGTAAAAACAATGCCAATGAGAAATTCCAATGAAAACTACCCAAAAGAAATTTTTTTTTACCAAATGGCTCTCTTCTTCGGCCAACCAGCGACTATCCTCTTCCGACTGCCGTTGCTGTTGGCGCAACTTCCACTCGAGCATTCGTCTTTCTTGCTCCATGTGCTCGCGAGATGGTTCGTTTGGTTCCTGTGACAACAAATACACGAATTAAAATTTCAAAATCCATTCAACCAGGGTATCAAACAACTCTACTGTGAATACAAATAACTCAATAAAGAACCAAAAATTCTAAAAAACGGGGACAACAAAAAAATACAGTAAATCATAATCCGATAAGCCATGCACAGTGCAGCCACTGGATGTGTTTTGTTTTGATGGGAGGGATAAAGGGGCAAACTGCCAAACTCAACGCCGAACCATGCAGACTCCAACCAGGTGCGGGGGTGTATGTTGTTGTTCGACTCGACATGCGCTAATCCTCACATCTTTGTATGGAGCTGGATTGGTTGCTACCGCTGCGGCTGCTATTGCTGCTGATGGTGGTGTTGCGTCGGCCATCATGATGTTGGCGTAAACTGGTTGATTCTTGCGACCCTTTGTCTTGGATTTATGTTGTGGGGAAGCGGGATTGGAATTGGACGAACTTGTGTGGCTAAACTCTACCGTGAACGTATTGAAGGCTGAGGCAGGTGCGGTGTAATGTCCGGCGTCGGCGCGGGTTTCATTGTCGCGCATCAGCTGCGCCAACACTTCGCTGTTGGGAGCCACTAGGTACGTCGTTGGTCCAGAAAGCGATTGCTCCGAGGATGCAGAAGGTACGGACTTGCCGGCACCTCCACCAATGCCGACGTAAGTGGCCGGTACCCGAGAAGGTTTGGGTGGAGGAAGGTCTTCTCCATTACCCGCGGAACCGGTCGAACTCCACGAAATGGCAGCCACTCGACGATTCTCTCGAGACATTGTTTCGTCACGTTCCCTTCGCTCTTCCATCAGAATTTCACTAAAAAACAAATAATGGAAGGATCATGAAATCATTCTCAAAACGGAATCATAAAACTACATACTATAGGGTCTCTTTGATTTCACGGAAGCAAGGACGCTTGGAAGGCTCGTTTGACCAACATTGGAGCATCAAACTGTAAAGGTTGGGGGGACAGATAATTGGAAGGGGGAGCCGTTCGCCACTCTCTATCCGACCAATGACATCACTATTTTTGATCCCTTGGAATGGTTTGATTCCGAGCATAAAGATCTCCCACATGCAAACACCTGTCATTAAAAGTGTTAAATTAATTTCAAACAAACAGGAGTAAAAATTCTGAATTACAACTAGAATTCGGGTCTTACCAAACATCCAAACATCACTGGCCGTGGTGAAACGCCGATAGTTGATGGACTCGGGAGCCATCCACTTGATTGGCAGCACTCCTTTTGATGCCTTGTAATAGCACGACTCTTCCACCCAACGGCTCAAACCGAAATCGGCTAATTTCACACAATCATCGGCAGATACCAAAATATTTCGAGCTGCTATATCTCTGTAGAAATTTCATCAATCAAAATGCTTCTAAATAATAAAAAAGGGCATTCCAATACCTGTGAACGAATTTTTTTGATTCAAGGTACGAGAGTGCCGTACTGAGTTGGTACGCGAATAATACAAGAGTGGCCAAATCTAGCTCTAGTCGGGCTTGATTTTTCTGCAAATATGCCCTCATTTCACCGTATTTCGCCAATTCCATGACGATCCATACTGGCGCCTGAGAACATACTCCAACTAGACGGATGATGTTTGGATGGTCAAATTGCTGCATGATGTCTGTTAATAAATCAAATTCATGTGAATTAAAAATTCATGATTCATTTGCTCGTCAAGGGTTAAAACACACATGCTTCTTCAAGGAACTTGTCGGCCATAGTCTGATCTTTGCACGTTTTGACAGCTACCATTGTCGGTTCACCACTGCCGTTGCGAAAAATTCCTCGGTGGACGTCACCAAAGTGACCGAATCCAACGATTTCTTGCAATTCGATCAAATTTCGCGGCAACTCGTAATTAGGCACTAAAAGATCCAGTTATTTCATTAGTCATCGTGCAACAATTTCTTTCATCAGAATATTACCAGAAGGAGTGGAATAGTCGCCGTCTTCATCGAACAATTCGGCGTAGTCGCGTGTATCATTACTTGGTTCGCCGCCCACACGACTTCGATGCCCAGGTCCCATTGGAGCCGGACTACCATTTCTGCTGGTACTCCTAGAATTGGTCGTACTGACACGCGATCCCGGTCGCGAACGATTGACTAGATCTGTAGAATGAAATAATGCTCAATAAAACTGGTCGGAACAGAGCATGGTAGGCTATAACGAGTCCAATAACAAACCAAGAAATCTAGACAACTACTTGGATTTTCAAAAGAAATACATTACCGTGATAGCACGGGCATCCGTAATAAGTCATTTGAGAAGCTTGTAAAAGTTAGCGCACAGAGAGAGGGTTAATGAACATTTCCGACATGACGAAAGAATAAAAGAATATTAAAGGACGAAAATTTTACCTCGTTTGTTCCACAACGAGAGATTGGTGCCGTTGACCAAACGGCAATAACGGTCCACTAGATCGGCAATGTTTTCTGCCATCTCGATTGAACTGCAAGTAATGAGCAAAGGCTCCTGCGAGCCGGCAACTTTGATTTGCACGACGGCCTTGTTACTGCTGACCCCACCAACAATGCGCTGTACATTATTGTGGCTCTCACAGTCGGCAGACATTAGGGTCTCCACCTGGGACACGTGACTGAAATCTGCCACTAAAATCAACTGTGGAGAAAACGCGGACCATTTATATGCGAAGAATTCAATCGACAATTGAACGGAAAACAAACCTGACTGCCCGCTTGACTAGCCGTGTAGGAGATGCCAACATCCGGACCGATAATGAGTTCAACTGGAATGGACCAACCCGTCTGTAGCAAAGAAAAATAGTCATAAAAATAATAAGCTGCAAAACAGGCAGATGTTTCGTGTTATATTTACCCCTAAATCGCACTGAAATTTTTCTCGATCGTATCGGTAAACTGTGCGAAGGAGTTCGAGAAATTTGAACATGCAGGCTGCTTCACCTAACGGGACACACTTTTTCGATTGCTGTTGGATCATCTTCTTCAGATTTTTGGATTTGACGTTGGCAATGACGCACTCTGGCAAGAGACTGCGCAACCCGAATTCTTTTTCTAAGTATTCCAAATTGGACTTTTTTTCCAGCGTCGAAGGGGACACGTCCTTGAAGATTCGTCGAATCTCCAGGCAGCACAAATGCACGGCAAGGTCCGGGTCGACTGTCAGAGATCCGTGGCTCAAATAGTCAAAACGAGTCTGTCAAGAATTCAATCAAAGAAGAATGATGGTGGTAAATGAATGGTAGGATGACGTAATTGGCCTTCACAGCATGACTCACTTGATCGTAGTAAAATAGAAATGTGAACTTGTCTTTCTCGTAAAGTTCGTGCAAATTTTTTGGCACGCAACGGATTCGCAATTCGACTCGCCACTTGCTGTCAGATACTCCGACCATTTCTAATGCGAAACGCTCTTGCACTTGTGAGAGTGTCGAGGTGTTGTCTAACCAATAATGGGGGCCCTTTGGATTGCTTGATTCGACTATTCTAAAGCCGTAAAGGGCCTGATAGGCACGAGGACCGGCCGATAATCGTTCCGTCACTTGAGCTATGGCTTCCTATTGAAAAGAACCAAAGTATTTTTGTAAATCAATAATTCCCATCGATCTTTGAGAAGTTCAATACCTCGACAGTGGATGATTCCAAACATTTTACCATGTTTACCACTTGGGTGGGATTGGGTCCAAACACTTTGAAAGTGAGAACGCTGTTATTGGGATTGAATAAACTTCCGCTTTCGCCTAAAAATATATCAAGGGTCATTAGCAATAATGTAATAAGAATCTTATAACATTTGTCTTTTCTCACTATTAGATGATTTGGTTGTGTTAGTGTTGTAATTTTCCGTGGGCAAGAGAACCCGGTCGACCGATCCGCCCCTTCTCAGCGGCAGTTCGGGTGGCAACATTTGCTGTTTCAGCAGAGGCCGAATATCACTGTGACTACTACTAGTACTACTGTTGCCACCGCCGACGTGGTGGTGGCTTTGGATGAGGAGCGGCCGGGCCATCTGTGGTGCTAGCCCAAGCCGTGTGCTGCTGGCCACCTGGAGCGGACTCCATTCGTTGCCATGCTGGTGGTGGTGCTGTTGTTGTTGGTGCAGTTGTTGCTGCTCTTTGGTCATGCTGACGCTCATTCTGCGCTGATGGAACGGGACTGCTGCTGCTGACGGGAGCGTGCGCAATTCCTCAATACTGAAACATTCAAAAACAAAAAAAAAAATGCCAAGACTTTAGTAATTCTAAAAACACACAGTCAAGTCGGCCTCGGGTTGAGATGGAGGAAACTACGCGATTAGACTACGACCAATGGGCTAAATGTGTTACAAGAAAGCAGCAACTGCTCGTCTGGTTGATGTTTCGGATGTAAATGTCATACTGTACAGAGCCGGAGCCAAAGGGGAGGTATTGTGGTACCTGCTGTAGAGGCGTCGCCAACTCCGCCAATTGCGTCCGGCGTATTTCAACTGTTTCCACCGTCGCAAAGAAGGAGACGGGCTAGATTCGTGGTGGAAAGAACTTGTTGGCGGTGAGAAAGGTGGGAATTGGACCGACGAATTGGGAGAATTGGTCAAGTTTTTGGGAGCAGGAATATAATCAGTGACAACTTGATGTTGTCTGCTGTTGCTACTACTTCGACTTCGGCGACGAAGACCCCAAGAATCTCCTTGTCCGTTCGAAATGACGTCGGTGGCGGTCGACTCCCCCACCAATCGAGTTCGACTGCTGGAGAGCAATTTTTCACAACTGTTGGCCGACCAGCAGTCAACAGCCGGTTGATAACCGCCGCTGGTCCACAATTCCGGCTCCTCCCCTTGCTGCTGCTGCGCTTCCTTTTCGCCCCAACTACGGGGAGGGAGATCCATATAGTCTTTCTGTTGACCAAAACACGCCACACTCCAAGACCAATCGCGCTCCATTTTGGCCGCCTCAATAGTCATTTAGTCCGTCATCATCCGACCGAAGGAGCAATATAGATACGTAACAGACGAAAACACACACACACACACGCAATGGGCAAATCTCTCTCTAGAGAGAGAAGAATAAGAAGTCGGACGGCCACTAATCGCAGAGACTCACGACGTCGTCGAGTCTCTTCTCCGTGCCGACGTCTTCTAGCAAGGGAACTCGTCGTCGTCAGTCCATTCGATTAACTGAAAGTTTTGCTAAGACGACGCTGGCCGACGACTCACGCTCTATGAATGTGGGATCCGGCACCATTCCAATTTCATCTTCTTTTCTTTTCCCCTTTTCAAAGGCCAAACAGACACGTCAAGGAGAGAACGGAAGAAAGAGGCAAGGAAAGAAAGAAAAAGGGTACTACTACATAGGATCCCGACAAGGCTCGAGGTTAAATCTGTCCTCGACAGGGCGTCTTTGATGGTGGTGGAGGCGTTAAAAAAGTGAGGGACGACGACGATGAAGAAAAAATAAAAAGTGCGACCCATTTGAATAGGCCCTGATTCAAGGACTGCAGCAGGGGGCATAACTAGACAAACGCCATCATCACTCTACACCACTTTGATCGCTCAACGTGTCACAATACCAAGCCCAACAACGTCACACTAAACATGGAAAGGAAAAGTTGTCTGTCTCGTTTGACGATTCGATTGTTTGGGGATTTTTTGGGGTTTCCTCATCCATGAGAGTTTTTCTTCACTAAGACTACGTCGACAGTAAATAACGCGCTGTTTTTGTTTCCTCCCTTTTTTTTATCTAGTGAACGCGCGCTCACTCAAGACAAACAGTAACCACTACTTTCTTCTCGTTTTCTCCTTTTCTACTCCGCCTACCTTTTTCCAATTCGAGCGGCGAGCGGCTGAGATTCCAAAATAAACCCGAAACGACCGGCTCACGCCTTCACGAAACTCTGGTGCGTCCCACCCGACAGTACAAAGCGCACTCCTCCCTTTTTCTTTTTGAGACGATAATCATCGACGACCAAGACACGACACAGTTTTTGTCGATCGATCCCCTCCCATTCGGGTGGCGTTTTTTATCCTAGACGCTTTAGTTTCACATGAACACATACGCACAGAGACAGCATTCCATTTCACGAGACAGCAGAGGTGTCGAAACTCGACCTTCTTCTATATAATAACACCCCACCCACCCCTAACAACTCCCGCACCCCTCAAACACGAGTCTCAATAAGCTGCTGCCAAATGTGCTGTAACATTTCAAAGACCACGCACTCCCTGTTCTGACAAACAAATGCGCACAACCGGAGACCCAGCCGCTGGCATTCGATGAACCAAACGTCTGCTTGTTGTCTGACTGACAAAACTTGCAAGGTTATGTGCATTGCATTGTCTTAGGTCCACCAACCCCTCAATACTTGCAGTTTTCTGCTGACAGCTCGTTCACATAATTACTTCGACAGGACAATTCCAAACATATTCCAGAGCAACGGCTACTAGCCTACTACCTATGTGAAATTATTCACAGCGTGTTGTGAAATTGGAATATGTCTTGAGACCAGCACCACATTTGCAAGTAAAGACTATTCTGACGATGGGTTTGGTCTCAACAATAGAAACGGGTAAGAAGCAACCAGCAACATCTTTGAAAGAAATGAACCACTTTCTAGAACTCTTGGGATTTGAGATATCATTCAGTATGAACTTGTATAAAGGATAAAACCAGTATGAACTGATTCAAAGCAATTTGGGAGAAAAAGACAATAATGACAGTTGAGTGACCCATTCGGTCAAGCCGTCTAGATCAACAAAACAACGCTTACACACTGGGGAGAAGTTCTTACCTGTAGAATTTGATGATTTCATCTGATGTAATAGTGTGTGAAAACTATTGGTAATCGAATTTCACTGTCAATAACTCAATATACAAGAAAGAAATAGACAAAAACCTCCTCGAAAATCAACACAACTTTTACGGACTTCACAATCTTCTTTTGTCTACTACGGGCAACTCAACTCACGAAGCGCCCAAGGCTGACTTGGTCCCACGCAAATCATTTTTGTTTTCTCCTTTTTTACGGAAGCGGCAAACAACAGGCCAGAAGCCAAAAGGCAAGTTCTTGTTTTTACTGTAACCTTTTCTCCTCCAGCAGCAATATTTTTTTTTCGTGGGGAATAAATTTACGCAGGCAAAGAGTTGGATTGCGTGTTGCACGCGCTCCTTAAAGAGTAAGTGTGGTTGGCTTCATCCTCCCGAAGTCTCGGCCTCCTTCCGCTTGGCTATACAGAACGCTCCTTATATGGATATTTTTCGCCGATCACTGAAGGTCAGTATGCAGATAACAGTCACGCTTCGCTACTCTATACACGCCCTGACATTCACGTTCACAATAGATAGATGGAATTACGATACTGTTTGAGGATGGTCAATAGAATAATCAAATTATTTTTTCCATACATAGACTAAGTGTATACTATCCCATAGACTGCAGTGTCCAACAAAGGGAAGAATGCTGATAAGCTTCATCAAAACAAAAAGTAGAGCGGAATGCGTGAATGATAATGTAACCTTGTGAAATTGTATGGTGCGCACGAATATAGACGACATGACTGTAGATGAAGCAAGGTTCGTAACATTGTTTGTCTTTGGTTGATAACAGGCGGCCATCTATGAGCCCCGGCCCTTAAAGTCTCAAAAAATTTGAAGGATATTAATTTTTATAATGTGAAGACTCTAAACCAACAGTTTTTGTAAAGATGAACAAACACATGATTATCATATTTCTGTCAGAAATGACAACGACTTATCGGTCTTAAAAACTATGCTTAAGCGAAAATTAGTAGAACGGATGACCATTAGATTTCAGATACGTAGGAGATAACAGCGCTTTGATTTTGAATGAGGAGAACTTCTTCTAAAAGTCTGATGTAATCAATTGCTCTCCTCTAAAAAAAAACACAGATTGATTCAAGTCGTTAAAATTTAATGGGTCAAATGTACAGCCTTACCAAGATAGCAACTTTACTCGAACGACGAGCTCTTACATCTTCGTAAGCTGGACCTCTGGTTTTATCGATCGTGTTTCCTTCGCTTTCTCTAAAATTATGATAAACAAATTAGTAATAAAGTGAATCTTGTTTTATTCAAAGTGGTTAATGTGTACTACCCAAAGTCAGTTGGAACAACCTGGTGAAGTTTTGAAAAGGCAACATTGACCTGAAATTCACATAATTTACTTAATTACGATTGAATACATTAAAATTGTATCTACACTATTAGCTTGAAATCGGAAAATCTAAAAAAAATAATTCGCTTACTGATTGAACACGACGTCTCTCTCGTGCGTTTCGTCGAGCTACTTGAAACGCTGGACGGACGCTGTGCGGTATGTGAGGAATATGGCGATAATTGGATTTAATGTTACACTTTTTCCCCCTGCACAAAATTGCTACCTAATTCATTAATAGCTATTAAAACGCTACAGAAACTTACGTTCCTGTTCCGTGGGCGCCAATATCATCCGAATAATGAGTAACAGATGATCCATTGCTGTACGGACGGAAGTTCTCTTCTTGTGTACCCAGCGACGCAGAATTCCAGGTGATTGAAAATGCGTTTCCCTCTTGTACTGAAAAGTAATTATTTGGTGCAGTTTATTCAAGGTAAAGTGGAAAGTTAGTGAAAAAAATTTTTACCAGTAACGAACGACGAGGTAGGATATGGTAGAACTTGTTGATCGGACATCGCAAGACTCTTCTAGTCGTGATGAGTTAGTTGTACATCCTTTTTTAGGCGAAATGTTTCATTAACCAGCGGATCTTACTGTCGACTGGACAACAAATGATATACTTATCGATCGCTCCACTTGTTTTTATCCGTTAAGGCATAATGGAGGAAGAGGGGAAGACGGATCGTTAACAGGCGGAAGTGATATTTTTGTTTGCACCTGGCTTACCAGCATGAATCTCCCTCTTCTTTGAAACGTATTCCCTCTTAATTTCATTTTCGTTTATTTCGTTTCTGTGCGGTAAAAACCATAATGCAATTGTTTTCTTTTGTTTGCCATTGTTTAAAACACATCTGAATAAAACGCGGCACGATCGTTAAGTACAAAATGTTCTTATTAACGACTGTTTTGCGTTTAAACATTTGTTAAATACAGAACTCTGTCCATGCGGCATTAATTCTTACACCAGAAATTATTTCATCGTATTGGGCTATTGGCAAAAATAAATCCAAATTTTCAATGTTAAAATGTCTCACACGTTTCAACACACTGAGGAGAAAGAAGCTGTTAAAATATTTGCTTCGTTCTTTAAAATTAAAGTTTTGTTATGGAAGGTATTTAGACATACTAATCGTTGCAGTTTGACTAAAGCCGACGAGAGAAAGACCGTATTCGTGGCGCTTAACGTCACATTTATCTAAACTAATAAATGAATTTTGGGAGTTAGTCCTAGGTTTTAGATCGATGACAAACGAAAAAGGAAAACATGTCCAACAATTTTAGGAAGAATTTACCGATTCCGGTCTCATTTCAAAAGGCCTCTCTGCTCAAAGGGAAGGGGGGATAACACTTTGACCAACCATTTTAAGCCTGGTCTTGAATTAAGTTTGCGTAATGTTGGGCAAAGACAGCACGATTGTGAGACACAAGACGCGCAAAACGTCCAGCCACCCCGGCAATCTCAGATTTGAACAAAGAAAGTCCCATCGGGATTTGGGTAGGACGTGCCACTTCATTGCTGATAACTTGTTTCAAGAAATCCATAATACGAGAATCTAGTTTAACAAACATAAAACTAATGATCATTCAGACCAGTATAAGAAATCATATTTTGTTACTTACGTATGATCTCCATCACTCGATTCCCTGGATCACGAAGGGCCATTATTTCAGCATTAATCAGTTTCTTTGTGTCTTCTGAAAGTTCAGGAGTTCCTTGACTTTTCAGAGCTTTGTTAATATCCTCCACAACCTGAGCACCTACATTAGGTAACACATTCTCCAGCTCCGTCGGAGATCTGGCATTGCCAAGCACAACAGCGGCATGTTCTTTAACAGTGTTGCGAAATTCTGGAGACGTTTGCTGCAAACCGATATCGCGATTCAATGAAACCAGAATGACTGAACTCAAGATCTATTTGATTTCAAAACATAGTTAAATATTTTTTACTAATTTTTGAGAACTTAATGGCGTCATCACCTGAATGCCCTTTAGTTTCTGCCGCATTTCTGAAAATCGCTGTTCATCAACCGCTACAGTCTGGAAAAAACGAAAAGATGCTTTTTCACTGACCTTTTTTTAATTTAAAATGGGACATGATCGTAAAAGATTAAAGGAAAAATGTTAATTTACTTCAGGCCACGAATGGCTGTCATCCCAGCAGAGCAATTCCATGAAGGCATCGACCAAAATAGACGGTATAATTTGGACACTTGTGGGATTGGCTGAAGACTGCGAAGTTTCTTTTCGATTGCGATGAAGCCATTCTCGGGTGTGTCGTAATCCATCTGGTACCACACAGAAGAAAACATATAATGTTTAAAATTATTTATACCAAAATAAAAACTATTTCCTACCAGGGGTTATCTTGAGATAATCTTCGAATTTACTTCTTTCATATTCTACACTACAGGCTGCGATGTGTGGACGGGACATGCGGATCGTGAAATTCGCCATGTCAATTCGCATCAACTCCAATGTCTGGTAAAAAATTACTTACATGGGACTTTCAATGATTAAGATAAAATGACGATTTACCTCGAAAATGCCTTTGTAAAGTGGGACGATATCTCGCATGGCTGTTAATTCCCTGATTTTTTCATCACGTCCAGGAGCACATAGTTTTGCCATAAGTGATATAATATATTGAGAATAGCTCTGTAAAGAAAATGCAATCAATTTGCTTTAAAATTTAGCCACATCATTAATGTAGACCCACATACATGTAAATCCAGAGTTTCAGCTTCAATCTGTTGCCTTATCAGATCAGTGTCTAACTTATCCTTGATTTCTTGTTGAGTTCTAGTCTGATGGGGTAACAGCAATGACAGCAACCACTAAAAAAGGTGTTTATTAGCATATTATGAACTTGGTCAAGAGATTCTAAAAAATATGTCATGAAAAAGTACTTCTTTAATTTCTTCAAGCAGTGTAAGAGCTCTATCATATTTTGGAGGATCCTCTTCAAACTCTTCTTTGAGCAAATCCCAAAAGGCTTTGTGTGCAATATCTTTAATTGTTTTCTGAATACTGAAACACAAAACATTACTTTTTTAAAGCAATGTGACATGTGATTATAAAGACTACCTTCCATTTGGCAAATCCACCTTTTCTAAATGGAAATCGTCATCAACAGCTATATCATGAGCTAGTGCCATCTTTGAAACACTGTTGGCCGCTTTCATAATTTCTTCAAGACTGACAAATCCTGGAGGAGATGCAGAAATAAATGCAGGGGCAGACTGTGAAGTAGTTCTTATCCTGTTTGGAAAAAAAACAATAATAAGTTCCTAAATTCTATTTAAAAGATGCTGCAAAATATCTAACCTTTTTGGAGTTGCTTCCCCAGATGAACTGCTAGGGCCACATTCTGCTTGATCATCAGACCTTTTCAAATTATAAAATAGTTTAGCCTTCAAATTGCCTTTGACTGTTAACGAACATTCTGGAAATTTCTCTTGTAAAAGAGTTTATACTTAGCATGAAGAGAGCCAGGTTTTGAAATATCCACAGGTTCTGAAACTTCTTTCATATTAGGATTTAAATCACCTTCACTGGCTGCTTTATTTGCATTACATTCTTCGCTCATTTTCACTATTAGCACAGATCTTTTGTGGCGATATTTTGTAGCACAAGATCAACTATCGAGCTGTCCCAAGAAGCAAGAAAAGAGAACAAAAGAACTTTAGCCAAAAACATTAGCAGACGACGATTGTTGTGAAAGAAAGAGAACTACTACTTTCGTCAACGAAGCCCTACGTATTTTAGTAATTGAATTAAAATTAAACGGCAGAAATGTAAAAAACACAATGTTTGCCACATCAATTTCAAGATTTTTCAGTTTAAAATATCGTTAAAAAATCAGGCTTAATTTATTTGGTTACAAGAAACGTGTATTCTTTTTTTTTTGGTAAGAGATGCGTGAGTGCGTGACACGTGCGCGTCCAGCACAAGAACTATCGGGGAAAAAGTCTTAATTGAGAATCTTCAACGAAAATGTAAGATGAAAAAAAAAAACATACAAACAAAAAAATTGTACCACTCCATTGCTACTCCGCAAGGCGCTTCAATATTTCATGTACGACGAGAAAGAAGGAAACGCATACAAAATTTCGATTATAATCTATGACAGGATGAAGTGTGTGTGAGTCCCAACAACAATTTCCAAAGTCAGATTGTGGCCCTTGTTACCACAAGTGAGTCTCGTGTTGAGGCATTTTGACAACGCCTACACCACCGCCGAGCCGCCGATAGTTCATGGTGCCACACAGGCGCCATTGATTCTGCTCCGGATCGTAGACTTCGATCGTCTTCAAGTAAGTCGAGCCGTCAAAACCGCCTACAGCGTATAGTTGCCCATTGACCACGGCAAGTCCAACCTATAGAAAACCAGTCCATATTTTATAAGTAAATCTTTAATCCGATTCATTTAAGGGAATAAATAAAGAGCAACTTACGCCACTCCTTCTTGAGCTCATTGCCACTATTGGACTCCAGGTGTTGGTATTTGGATTGTATCGTTCAGCTGACGAGAGCTCAGTAGCGTCGTCTCGCCCACCTACAGCATAGATCCAATTATTGTACACGGCGCAACCCAAGTGCTTTCTCCTTGTTGACATTGGGGCAACCAAAGTCCACTTGTTCTGGCGTGGATCATATCTTTCAACTGGAAGTAAATAACATTCTTGAATATTTAATTTGTTCCCAAAAAATCTAAAGTAAGATATTTATTACCGGTGTTAAGAGGCATCTGGCCGTCCGATCCACCAACAGCGTACAAATATCCGCCCAATACAGCGACAGCTACACCTAATCGGCGAGTGTTCATCGAGGCGACTTTGCTCCATTTGTTTTCTTTTGGATCGTAGCGTTCAACATAATTGAGACAACTGACGCCATCCTGGCCGCCAACGGCATACAGATAACCATCGAGGACAGCCACACCGACACTCGTTCGGCATGTAGACGTGGGCGCTACCTCTGACGACCATAAGTTGGTCTGAGGATCGTAGCGTTCAATGCTATTCAGATAAGACTGACCGTCATGACCGCCAACGGCGTAAAGCAAGTCGCTTAGAACAGCAACACCAACGCCTAAAGAAAAAATAAGAAATAATTATATTTTGGGTTTACGAGTGGGAAAGGTATATCGAATTGGTTTCGACGCTTACCGCATCGTCGCTTGGACATTGGCGCAACTAACTTCCACTCGCCCGTCTGCGGATCGTAACGCTCGACCGAGGCGATGGCGTCTCCACTGCACCAGCCGCCAACTAAACAGATCAAATTCGGTTAATGGAGTCAAAGGATTCTTAACTGCAAAGAACTTACCAGCGAATAAGACTTCGCCTCTTCGGACGGGCTTCCTTGGTCTCGTTCTAGGGCCTTGCATCAATGGTCGCTCTTGTGGTAACAACAGATAATTTTTGGCCTCGTCTACCAGGTCTCTACAAGCCTCGTCGCTCTTAATAAGCAGATCAGAGCCCACGGTTCCCACTAAGAATTTTGGACTAAGAAGAGGCAACCGGACGTGCTGTAAAACCTAAATAGTCCACAAAACGATTAAATTTTTGTGAAAATGTAATGACATTTCTTGGATTATTAAATACCTGGGGCAAATGACCCCTTCGTTCGGCGACATTGTATTTAACCCAGGCAAGAACTGCATTAAAGACTTGTTCCTCAGATCTGACATTGAGTTCATCACTAGATATGATGTCAATAAGCTGATTCACAGGCAGAAGGAGAAACTCCTCACTTTCTGTTACCTAATTTTGATCAGTGAAGTAGATTTATGTGGGCTACAGTTTTTTAGCAAAAGTGTCTTAATGAATGTTGACATACTTCTTGGAAATTGTGTTGAGTAAATTTATCAGCAATCCTCAACAGTTCTCTGCAAGAATGGGTGTCTGCAAAGGCCCTGATACCAAGGCAGTTGGAGGGATCAAGTTGCCTCTTGAGGAATTCACAACACACATCCTGTATTTCTTGCAACTGCAACAAACAGGCAGCAGGGAGTAGTGTCTGCACATTTGTCTCCTCCACCAGAATGTAGGAAGTGTAGCAAAAATCTATTAATAACTCCATGGCCTGTTCATCAATGTCACGGATGGTCACTTCAGTTTGCCTGGATTCAGCCAGCTCTCCAGTAAACATTGCTCTAAAATATGGGCTACACGCTGACAGTATAACTCTGTAACAATAATAAAGATTAGATGATTTCAAATAATGTTGTCACAAAACTGACCTATGAGCAAAGATCTTCCTGATGCCTACATTTAATACAACATCGCATAGCTCTCTGTGACTTCTAAGCAGATTAATTTCTGCAAGGCAGGCCCTAGGGTGCTTTTCAGATGTATAGGCTAGGCAGGCAGGTGACGGGGATCTCTCCACAAGTGGATTAACTGACTTGACACCATCCATTTTCATCGTGACGGCACCCAACTATATTCGAGGGTAAGGTTAGATTTGTAAAATCGGTTTGGAGAATGAAATAATGTAACAATGTAATTTCACACCTCTTCTGGGACTTTCATGGACATGTCTGAAAAGTGAGGATTGCCTACAGCTCAAAGCACAGAGCTGCTTCACAGCTATCTAAAATAAGTTAACCAACACATCAGATGATCAATAGACGGGTTTCACTAAATTGCTGAAAGATCCAGGGGAACTTTTTAGAAGAATATGTTGTGAAAACTAAAACTCGTCGGATGGAACTTTCTTCTTTCTACAGTTGTGTACAAATTGTCCGTAAGGGCAGGGAAACGCCAGACTGACCCAGTTTTCCATTTTACCGGTAGATGTCGTCGATACACATTTCCGTTATCTTGTAAAACAAATTAAAAACAATTTAAATATTAGCTTAGATTAAAATTTAAAAAATTGGACTGAATTACAATAGATTTCAATTCAAATTTCAACCATGATAGTGTTTCACTAGAATACCTCGTTTGAACTTTGAACAAACGTAATTCCGAAAACCACCAACCCCCAAATCATTTCAATAACGAATTCCAATAAAGAATCACAAAGTCGACTTCAATCAGGATATATTTATGCACAACATGATACATGAGCAGCAGGTAAACACATCCCGTTAAACTCGTTCGAAGTCAGTCGTTGAAATTTACTGCTTCTTCAGGTAATCGAGAACGACAGCAGTTGCCTCGGTCTCAACACCCCAATCCTTGACGGCGACGCAGGAGCATCCAACGACCTTGCGGGCCTTGCCTTCCTTGTCGATCTTGCAAAGGCCAGCCCATTCACCAAGCTTCTTGTTGTTGTCAACTTTCATCAAGGGGATGTTGTGTTCTTGGCAGAGAGCGGTGACCAGTTTCTTGTACATGGGTTCACTGCAGTTGTCAGCCAACACGCAGAGCAAAGCCTGGCGCCTATTCATCAAATTTAACTTGTTAGTCAAATGTGAAGGAAAATGTAATAACCATGAGCATTACTTGTCCAAAGCCTTGGCAGCCTCATGGAGTCCACGGGCCAAACCATCATGGATCATGGCATTCTTCAGAACCTCCTGTGTAGCTGTGTTGATATCCATTGGGCCACCGGCAACTGGGGCACTCAACACATCACCTCTGTATTTAACAAATAAAATGGTTACCATTAATTTAGTTATGACACCCAGGACATGTGACAACACTCGACTTTTAAAAGCAATCAGTAATTAACATGTACATACGACACTAAAATTTCGGGATTACAATTTTGACTAAATTATAGTTTGAACAAATGTTTTAAAAATACAACTGAGTTTAAGTTATTGAAATATAAACAACCGGTGGAATGATCACCAAACTTACCCTTCCATGTCAGACATGATTTAAATTGCTGAAATGGAACTCCTTCTGCAATTTGAAAAAACACCGAATAAAGTGAAAAAGCTTGGAAAACGGGTAGGCAAGCCATTATTTCAATATAATGGATGCTGATGATAAAATTGGATGAATCAAAACTTACGATGACGATGCCCGAAAGGACTAAAATTTTAACAGACGGAACTTTGAGTAGCGTTTGTTACGAAGAGAACTTGCTCACCAGGTGGCAGGTCAATCAGTTGGAAGTCCGCACGTGTACCAACCAACTTGGATTTTCCCTAAACACACACATTCGTTATGAAAATATGTTTTCCTTATTAACAAATGAGAAAAAGCAATTCAAAATGTGGGATACAATACAAAATGATGTAGATATTTTAATTAAAATGAATTGTTTATCTTAAAACAACATTTTCCAGAAATTAATCAATTATATAACATAATTGTTTTACGTTTCTCTTCAATCAATTCCTAGCCCAGTACAGGAAACTGAGTAAAAGTCCTTAGGCAATAAATAGTCAATAATCCCCTATGGGCATAAATAAATTGATATGGAAGGATCGAAGCCGAGTGACGGGCTGATATTATATATTGCGTTGGTCTCGAGGAAAATGCAATATGTATAGCACACACATCTCAGAGTCCCGTAGTAGTAGTAGTAGTACTAAACAGTTTCGAGTGGTGACGATACTTTCGTTGATATGATGAACTATCCGGCGGGGAGGATCCTGCAACGAGCGGAAACTTTTTTTCTTTCTTTCTTTTACCCGGTGGTGGTGGATTTGGTCATGCGCGTCCACGGTCTCTTCTATACATGAGGCAACTTCAAATGTGTGTGTGTATACCAACCGAGTGACTATAAAACGGCACGCGCGCAGGAGTGACTCGGTTCTGTTGCGGCCAACAGTCCGTCGGGATCGAATGTGAGCAGCAGCAGCAGCAGTCAAGAACTTGACACAACATATATCCCCGAGTCTCTATTTGCTATTCGTTCCCACTTTTGTGTTTGGTTTAGTCGTCCAAAATTCAACTTTGTCCGAAACCAACGCGAACGTGACAAAAGCTGCCAGACGGAACGCATTCATGGCCGGTACGAATTCATTCCTTTCGAGTGTGGCAATTCCAACGGAGAAGAGTGTTTGAATTGGGTGGTTTTTCTATCAAGAATGAATTGCGGTGACAATCATCCAGCGCCAATCATGGCCGAAGTGACGATCCTGACGCCCAACAACGTCGGCAAACGTCACCACCAACAACAACAACAACAACAGGACGTGCTGATGATGTCGTCCCTTTCTGATGATTTCGCCCGTCAACTTTCTTCCTCGTCGTCTCCATTGGTGGCCGTCGACGGCCGAATGACCGACGACACTGATGACCATCAGCATTTTGAAGATGAGCCAACCCTTCAGAGTCCGTCGGCGTCGGGAGCGCAACATCTCGACGTGATAATCAGTGCCGGTGGTCATCAGCAGAGCGACGACACGGGGACGGTCCAGCAGCGTCATTCGCCGGCCGATAAGGGTTGTCATTATTCCGACGGCGAAGATGACGACGAGGACGACGAAGAAGAGGAACATGAAGAGGAGCAAGACGCTCTGGTCAGGGCCTCTCGTTTGAGTCGTCGGCATTCGTCGGCCGGCGCCGTGCCCATGTCATTAACCGTGTCGCCGTCCAACGTGTTCACGGACGTCTATCAGGGCGGGACGTCCGTGCTCGGACGTGGCCTGGTCCGCGAGAGATCGGCACCGACAAGACGTTGTCGAATTGAAGAGGAGCAGCAACAGCAGCCGCCGCGGAATCAATCGGCCACCTCGTCGGCACGTCCAGCAGGAGCAATCAATAATAACGTCGGTGGTAATTGGTTGAACGTGCCAGGTGCTGCCGACAGTTCTGGGAAGAAGAAGAACAAGACGGCCAGCAGCGGGCGAAACAATGTCTCGATCGAGCGTCTGGAATTAGTTCCGGCATCGCCTATGAGGAATAAATCACCGTCGGGAGCCCTCAGCTCGCTGGCCGCTCCCGGCCGCCGACTCCAGCAGAACAACAGTTTCGGCGGAACAGCCAGCGAGTTGCATCATCATCGGCCGTCCAATCCGAGTTTGGAATCGTCGGCCGGGCAGACGAGTAATAAGGAATCGCTGCGTCATCATCGTCCGTCGTCGACGTCGCAACATCATCACGTTCGCTCGCAATCGGTCCGTGTGGCTCCCCGCAGTACAACTACAACTACAACAACAACAAGCAACCGAAACAACAACATCAGCAGTTCAATCAATCAGCCAAAGTTGTTGGCCGACTACAACAGTGTCCAGCAGCATCAGCAATCCATCAAGGTCCGTCCTCGAGGGACCAGTTTGCCGGGAACCAACTGGGTCGATCCCCCGACGACCGCAATCAACGCAGAGGAACAGCAACAACAGCAACAACATTATTACGGCAACAATCAGCAGACGGTAGGAGGCGAAGGTGATGAAGCCGATTATTACCTGTTGAGGCATTTTATCGTACACGGCAAAAGTAACAAAGTCGTCAACCGAGGCGATTCCTTCCGTCGATCCTTGCGATCCCACAAGCAGCAACAACAGCAGAGCGGCGGCGCCATCAGCCAACATTCCAGCACATCCAGCATCAGGTACATGATCATATCAACATTTCAATTTCCTTCTTGTTTGATGTCACGCAACAAAATAAAACAAACAATAACAAAACAAAACGGACGGGGGGGAGAAACAAAGTGAGTCATCAAAACACGCACGAGTTTGCGTCTTATATTCCCGAGATGCTGCTGCTGCTGCTGAATTGGCCATTTCGGCTGCACAGCTAGGCATATCGCATCCAGCCCCACTTTGTCGTGTTATTATCATGACGACGACGACTGTGTGTACTAGTTATATTGATGGTGCTGGGACTCACGTTTATAGATGTCCCGATGGACCCCGGTGAACGCCGGTTCAATTGCAAAAAAGGTTTTTATAGATCGTCTGACGGCATAAAAGCGACGAGCGGCTATACAGTATAACATAGTGAATATGCGAGCAAAGGTTATATAAGCTCTGCGCTTTTCATGTGACCCCCCCACCCAGCAGGATCAGCTTATATATATACTTTCACAAATTTCCTATTTAAAACAATCAACCCTGAACGAAAATAGCCTCGTCGTGCAACACTAAAAATCGCCGTCTATCCTACACACACACACACATTTATTTAGTAAACAATTTCAACCAGACGCTCTCGCTCCACGCTCCTGCTGCTCCTGTTTGTCCGTGTATATTTACCATGTGTCTGTGTGCACAAGTAAGTTTTATAGGTTTCTTTTATAGGCGAAAGGCTATATAGATCGTCCAAACAAGAGCAGAGAAGGGGGGTTGCAGCTATAGACGTTATTTTACGATCGTCCACATCAGAGTCTTATACGTAGTAGGTCCAGTGACTTGCTGCCGGACTGGAGAGATGCGCACGTTGTTGTTGTTTGTTCAGCCATGCTCCGTCGCCATCTCTAATGGGCTTATACAGTTCATACCAAGTCAAACTTTTCCCGACTAACCTGGGCTAATGTATAAATACTTCCCCACGCATTTGGAAAGACGCAAAAAAGTCCGTGCGTGAATTATTGCAGCGCTCGTCATCTATACTAGTTCAAACACCCGCATGAATTAAAACGAGGACAGCTACACAATACCGCGGTCACGAATAGACCCACACACAAAAATGGGCATACGACTGAAAAAAACCAAACTTGACGAGGCTCGCTATCGTTGTGGACGACATCCACTCACGTTTGGAAATGAAGTGCCAGTTGCACACGCGGCTCAGTTTCCCGGAGCAGCCTCAAAAGTCACTGTTATTCCACCCGTAGTGTACGTGAATAAAAAAGTCTCTTTTGTTGGTAGCGTCTCGTGAGATGCGTGTCACACGCATCATACACTCATTCTACATACGCAGCAGTCTATATACACTACACACACACACGCAGCAACCGGACAACTTGATGAACTTTTACTTTCTCTCCGATCTATATAGTGTACATATAACAAAAAAGGAGCGAGTCAAAAATATAGAACTCTCCATCGTAACTCAACTGGCGCGCATTAAATTGTGTACTATAATATAGCGAAGCGAAAGCGCCAGGCAACGCGTTCGGGAGCCGAAAACATTACGTGTGTGTTGTTTAAAGGGGAGGAGGAGGTGCTGTTGCGTGGCGACGGGTTATATATTCTCCGGGTTTTTCCCCGAGGTACAAATTCGAGTCGGGGAAAAAAAGGGGCGAATCCAGCGTCTCTAAATAGAGCAGACATATCAAAGTATACAAGGGTGGCCAAATAAAGGAATATGGTGTGTAAGAAAAAGAATAGCAAATTGCGCATGGATATAAAACGGCAATTTGGATAAGAAAATTGCCAGGCAATGAAGCGCTACATGAATGCGCGCATAGACTGTCGGTTGTTGTTGTTGGGGTGCTGCTGACGCACTACAAAATCAAAACCTGTCCGCAGACTCAAGCTGATCCCGCAAGGGCCGGGGAAAAAGAAAAAGTTAAGGAAAGTACACGGCCTTATTATCTATGTATAGGCGGAGGATGACGACGGGTCTATAAATACACCATCATTTCCCAGATGTATAAATACACAAACTTGCTGCTGCTAGGTGGAATATCAATTATGAATTTTTTCTATGGCGGCGGTGGTGCGGCCGTGCGGCCCGTAGGCAACGAGTGAATAGGAGCACCACCAAATGCAGCCGATGGCGTGATGGCAGACGGCGGCGGCGGCAATCTATAGGGAAATCGACGTCGATACTCGGATCGCGTGTGTATTATATCAACCGCTCCCGCCCCGCCACTGTGGGAAAATCAACGTATTTATTCAATCGCGAGACTATCGGTTATAGCTATTCACGTTATTATCCTCCTCCCCTATTTGACCTAATAAAATTCCGACGAGGGCCTATTAAAAATGATGAGAATGTTTTGAATAGAATAATATTGATGCACGGAACGTTTCCATTTTGGAGAAAGGTTCAAGACCCGCGTCGGTGATCCCCTTTTCCATGTTCAACACAGGATGCACTCAAGCCTGTGCCGATTGGCTGTGGGTTTACACGGAAACTGACGGAGCATCGGTAAATAATAAATGAGGAATCACGTTGAAATGGGCGGGGGGATCACAGCGAATCTGAAAATGCTTTTGAACAAAACATGCCAGCAGAGCCACGGCTGTTTGTTGCTATTTATTTGACATTATCTGCCATCACAATAGCCATAGATTTATACTGCGTATAGACGCCGCAGGATTTCCTCCCCTTTGAAAAAACAGTCGGGGCCAATTAGGTACACTAATCTTCTTTGTGTTGTTGTTATTATTATACACTAGCATAGGGTGGTGATGCACTCGAGCCCTTGTCTATTTATTTGTACACACACACGACAGGCTTAGATTGTCATCCCATGAAATCAAAGAAGATATAGCCCTTTGTGGCTGAGCGCCATCCGATTATAAACACAATGATCCTTTTTTGCTTTGCAAATCATTTCACCGAAATAAAGTTCGAAATAATCAGCGCGGATGAGATCCACATTGGCCTACATAGTTGGCCATCAGAATAAACAAAATAAGACTGAGAAATAGAGTGATTGATTGCTGCTGGATAGTTCTACTTCATTGCTCAATTGTTATTTGCTTTCTTCTTTCGACAGAGAAATAAGCACGCAGAAGAACTAGCTCCGAATACTTGTATATAACAAGCTGTCATTCTCTCTAATCCCTCCACCCCCATCTCCGCAAATGCAATTGTAAAAGTTTGGTTATCTGCATTGGATGCAGCAAACACAGCAGTCCCGAAATAGCCAACACTCTTAATTGCATTTCGGTCCTTGGTCAATTGCATTTACAGACTATGCAATTGACGCACCGGTAGACTATATACTACACTGCGTAGATTCCGGCCTATAAATAGAATTACTCGCCTCTCTATACACCACCTAAAAGGAATTGATAAAGCGGCACTTTACCTGCGTAGGTGGGCACTATCTAATAAACACCCGACGACATTGAGCACCCTGTCGTCTCCCGATAGGCGTCTTGACACTATTGATTTATTTAGATTCGTCTGCTCACATCAAACTTGATCAAATGCAATTGGCTTTTCTCTCTTTACTAATCAAGTACGGAAAATGTTGCCGGATCACCGCCGCCGATCCAACAACCTCACCAGCAGTATCAATACCAGCCACAACACTACCAGCAACAACAGGGTCAATACTACTCGTCTGGGCCCTATCAGCACTACTCGTCCATGGATCAAGTTCAACAGCATCCGGCCGTGCCGCTGTCATCATCCAGCAGCAGACGAGCCTCGTTATCTCTGCTGATGGTCGGAGCTGATCAACAACAATATCTAACAGCTGGCCCGTCGCCGCCATCGGGCCCTTATTCGTTGGGGGCCGCCACAGCTGAACCGTTCAGAGTTCTGATGCTCGGAGCTTCCGGCGTTGGCAAAACAGCCCTGACGGCCCAATTCATGACGTCTGAATACCTCAACACGTACGAAGCTTCATTAGGTAAACACGCAATAGTTCAATAAGTTCAATTCGAAATCGAATCAATTCATTTAATTATTATGGCCGGGGTCGACTGTGAAATGATCCAACGACGACGAATGTCTTTTGTTTTTACAGACGAGGACGCCTGCGACCGTTCCGTTTCGGTTCTCCTAGACGGCGAGGAATCTCAATTGATTTTCATCGATCACCCGCACGGCGAAATATCGGTGAGCTTCCAATATCCTCGCTATTATTGGCCATCCTTCTATTCATAATTAAATACCGCGTCCAACAACTTTATAGAGACGCGTAACATTGATATAATATACCTACTACAATCCCACCCACTCAGATAGAGCCGAGGTGTGTACAACTTTTGAGACGAAGATATAGTATCTACTGTTGAGAAACTTGATCCCAATCATAACGGAATTTCGTCGCAAACGTCACTGTAAGATTTGATTTTTCCCACTGCGTAATAACAGCAGCTAGGAAATATTCGTTGGCTGAAAGTTCACAATTGGATTTTGCTCTCTCACAAATTCGATGGTGACTCGGCGTTATTCGCTTGGGCTTCCCGGTAAAAGTTAAAAAAAAATGGAGAACTCAAATTAAATTTGAGATGTCGCACGCGCACTTAAAAATAGATGGAAAGAACTGATGGAAACTCTACCGAATGAACAAGGAAAAAGTTGCCGTCTCACTAATAATAAACCCCTTTCGCTCTAAAAGCATATACGTATACTGTTGTGGCGGACGCATCTATTTGAAATGATACGCATTCAACCGCGTCTCATTGCGATGCTGCAATATTCAAACCAGCAGCAGCAGCATGCAAGCTTGTCTGCATCGCAAATGTCACAGACTAAAAAAAAAGAGTGAGCCAAACATGTCGTGTTTAGACTATACAGACACGGTCATCCCGCCTGCGTGCCTTATTTCCCATTCTGAATCAGTCGGCAGTAAACAGAGCGTATACACAACATGTGGAACTTTTTCCCATAATACCCCTCCGGGCCTCCGGGCAGGTATTACACCAGTTTAACATCCTCTCTCTCGACTGTTAGAATATATATGTACTCGCTCTGCGTTTGTTATTATTCTTTTAGATTCTCTCAGTGTTCATCGCCAAAGTTACGGAACATTCCGTGCAGGCCGGGGCTTAATATATTGTACTCCCCCAACCCACCCACCCAGCCGCTGCTGGCGGGAGGTTTGAAATTTGATACACAAAACAAGAAGAAGACGCACAAGAGCCGAGCAAATTCAAAAGTTGCAGAGCTCAGGAAATGTTATATATTGCGTTACATTTCTTGTTGTATTGAACCGTCGGTGAGTGCGTCGTGTGCCCAACGACATAAAAGTTGACGGGTAGGGGGGAAAGTTTGCAATCGACGCTATACACAGAACCCAAAAGTCGCATACACATGTCAATATATTGCCGCGACAACACGAAAAGATTTAGATATAAATACAAGACGACTAAGTTCAGTAGGCAACTGAGCATATGCAATTCTCGATTCGATTCCTATCGCTTTTTCCGTTTCCCGACTATTTCGTGCGCCATATTTAATGAAAAATGAAAGCGGAGAGTCGCAGAAGAAAAAGATCAAAGGGAAATATGATGAGGAATGGCAAAGTGGTTGGGCGTGGACCGAGGCAAAGATCAAGGAACAAGAGTGGAAAAAGAGAGAGAAATAAAAAGTCCTTCAAGTAGTTCCTGCAACGTCAAAGATGTCTCACGTCTAGCAGACCCAACGGCGAGTCCCAGAGACGATCCTGCATCCGCAGGGTCAAAGAGGACACACTCCAAGTACACTGCCGAGCAGTTCAGCGGAACACGCAACTGCCCCGCGACCGACACCCAACGGCTGGCAACAGCATCCGCAGCATCCGCATGGCATTTCACTTGAGATGGCTACAATCTCCATTAGTTGCACTGTCAGATCAAAGTGGTGGCTGAAATCTACAGGGGCGGATACGTAAAAGGATATTTGTGTTCCGTCATTATTATTACGGGGCGGATCAAAAAAGAATCTCATTAATCTTTTAAGATTCACGCAGCGACGAGGAGTTGCTTAATGAATTTCATTTCGGGGAAATCTCCATATTACCTTGAAATCGCATTAACGTCAATTAAATATTTGATTACCTGTCAGGTGGAGAATTGCATAGCGACGTATAATCCGCACGCCTACGTCATCGTCTACAGGTGAAATAACGACCGAAATAACCCAATCGAATCTTCCCAACTAATAATTTGGTTTTTAAAATTCCCCCATGTTTTCAACAGCGTCGTCGACGCCGAAAGTCTCCGCGAAGTGGAAGAGATCCTCCACTTTCTGTGGCGTCACTCGCTGACCAACAACAGCAACAGCTCAACGTCGTCGTCCTCCTACTGCCGTCAGCGTCACAACACAATCAGTTTACCTGTCGACGATTCCCTGACACCCAGCAACAGCAACAACAGCCGGACGTCACCGTTTCAAATGCTCCCGCCACCCACCGTCATCCTGGTGGCCAATAAAATCGACTTGGTCCGCTGCCGAATCATTTCTCCGCAAGGTACGTAAGTCGCGTGTCTTCAAACAAGACAAAATCAGAACTCAAAAAGAGGCGATTTCAAATCGTATCGGGACTCCATAGTCTTTTTTTCTAAAAGGGCGCGCTATACAGTATACAAGAGGAGGAGTGTGTAGGATGTTGAAGGATCGATTTGTCTAAAAGGAAGAAAAAGAAAAAGAATTTAATCGCGGGAGTGAAAAGGATCGTGACAGCAAGAAACTGCTGTTCTATATCACCGTACACAAGCTGCTGCTGCCGCTGTAGCCGCCATCCATTTTGCTCGCCCCCTATAGCCATATCGATCGGTACGAGGGCGGAGGATCGCCCTGGAGATCTCTCTGTGCTTTCTAATATTTTTTAGACAATGAACCGAGCTGCTGCTGCTGCTGTGTACAACTCGGCTCCATTTTTATTTCTTTTTTGGGGGGTATTATAACGGAGAGAGAGAGAGAATATGCCGGGGATTTTGAATTCAACTGGAATTATTCGAGCAAATCGTACCCCGGGCTCCCATGCAACTTGGGGATTGTTCCTTCTAAAACAGGCGACGGCTGCATGATTCCAACAGATGCTTGTGAACTGATGACGACATTAACTGCTGCTGCTGCTGTATCGACTGGCAGCACCGCGTCTCAGAAAGGCGAATGAAAATCATTTGAGATGGAAAAAAGAAAAAAGAAACGGGCAGTCGAGAGTATAAAGCTGGGCCGGATTATAATGGGGGGCCATCCATAGGGGGAGGAGGACACAGGTGGTGCAGCAGAGTAAAAAAATTCGCCGGAGTCTAGACTGCTGTAGGAGCGCATTTCGGCCAAACCAATTATCTATAGAATGAGAGAGTCTTCCCTATGCTCAATTGTGTCCCTCATATAGACGGATAAACCAATACCATCAATATATATAGAGGGCCGAGAGAAAAAAGATCAATATAGGAAAAGAACCAGCCAATGGATGGCGGCGGCCATACAGACCAATATAATAGAAATGGCTGTAGTGCCCCTCCAGCTGCTATCCATGGCTCATATAGGCCGTGTAGTATATGGGCAGAACTGTTATTACGGTCAGTAGGGAGAGTGGCTGGGGCGTGTGATGCAATCAATAAGGGAATAATCTAGTACAGGGGGGAAAAAGTTATGTTGCAGCCAAACAAACTGATGGTGATTAAGAGTAGGGAAAAACCTCTTGGCTCAATATTACAGCTTGCCCATATATGTCCATTAAAAGAGAAATAGTATAAGAAACCCTTTCTTTTTTAAAAAACATGGATATAAAAGAGGCCCGTAGATCAGTTATAGGCTGTGCGGATCGTCTGTTCTTTTTTTTTTTGTTTTTGACCAAATTCCATTAGATGGCAAGAAAATAACAGGACGTCGCAACTGCTGCCAAATGACTGTCAACCGAATTTTTCTCTCGTTTCCTTTTTGTTTTTCCCGGGCTTGCGGCACTCGGTGGTCGGTCAGCATATCCGTCATCCATTTACTGTCGCAGAGCTTCAAGGGTCTTTTACAACTTGATATCAAATTCCAAACCCCGAATTTGAGACTAAAAACCATCGAGCGAACTGGACTGCGGCATGGGCCTTGAGAATTAAACGAGGCGGAAACGGTCCGTCTGTGATGCTAATAGGAAAAAGGATGACGCAAATGGGAGTTTAAAAGGATCAGAATAGCATTTCCAGTGAAATATTTAATGAATAAAAATATTTGGAAAAAAAACAAAACAGCCGTGATGAGAGGAACAATATCGAGCAGAAATTAAATTGAGGAAATCAAAAAAGTTCTAGTCCTAATAAACAACAGCCCTAAAGCCCCCGAGGAACAAGGACGAGCAAAATGACAAAAGAGGCAGTCAAAGAAATGTGAAAGATTTTCTCATTAACAGCAGCAGCAGCAGCAACCGAAAAACGCATTGGCGCCCACGTCTCTCTCAGAAATCTTTAATGAATGTAATGATGAACGGAGACGAGCAGCCGGAAACGGGAAACAAAAGAACGAAAGAAAAATGGCAAAGTGTACTGGTACCACTACCGTACTACGGCACCCTCTATTCTTTTCATTTTTCAATAACATAATAACGGCTGCTATACAACTAGATAATAAATAAAAAAAGGGTGAGATAGCTGAATAATATGCAGATGAAGATGAAATTGTTGAATCAATATCGCCAGAAATCTTTTATAGAGAGAGAAGAAATAGCTCCGGTGGGAATATGCGCGAAGAAGAAAAGAATCGCTCCATCATCTGCTTCTGTTGGAACGGGAACCGGAAGGACAAAACAAAAAAACGGAACAAGGGGGTGGGTGGAAGGGAAATCGATATTATCGGATCTAGAAAATCATTCCCCAATATAGATGAGCGAGGGTGGGGTGGGGGCGGGGGAAGTCAGGAAATGGAAAGAAACAATAGAAAGCTAGAGGCAGCCATTGCGGCGGTGTGTTGTACACATCACGATGGCTAGGCAAAAGGAGCTGAATGAGAACGTGACAGTCATCAGGAAAAGCTTCGTCTTTTTCTTTTGATGAAAAGAGAATGGGCGAAAAAGATTCCCCAGCGGGTGGAATGAGAATGAAATGCTAATGTTTTCCGAGGTGGCTATTATCTGCGCGGTCTTTCGCTCCTCATCTCCAAATCCAATATGTAATCTACATCTATATTGCGGGATTTTTTGTTTTCCGTCCAAGCCAAAGGAAAAGTCCGCGCCCACACACACGCTCCCGATATTTGTTCACGCCCGGAATTATTAAACGCCAAGGTCCGGAATTTTTCCGAGAATAAAATGTTATACCCCTGATAATATAGACCAGCGGGGAAAGCGCTCCTGGCCATACATATAGTGACCCACGGTTGGTTTGCTAATTTTTCCTGTACCGAGAGATTCGATTCCAGATTCCACCATTTTTATTTTCGTACCGGAAGCGGAAAATTGCCTACGTGAAGTTGTTTTGAATTACCCCCCGCTGTTCAAAGGCAACCAAAGTTTTCGCAAATGTCTTCCGCTTCCGCAAAGTAGCAAGTACAGTTCCTTTTTGAAGTTCTTGCCGACTTTGTTGATGATGAAGAACTCGTCGACCGTTGGCTGATTGAATTTAGACCCCCCCCCCCACCTTTCCAAAAAACATTTCCGCCTAAAGAGCTTTACGCGGAACAAGGTGCAGCAGTCTATATAGATGTTGTTGACACGTCAATACAACTTTAGTGGGAGAGAAAGTCGACGCCAGAGTGGATCAGAACGGCATCAAAGTCAAAAGTTTGGCCTGGTCTAAATTGAACTACTGGACATTTCCTAATAGCGTTGCTGGCGACAGCCAGAAACGCCCAAAATGTCAATAAAATCCAGTCTAAAAAGATTGAAGTGTATAGCCCGTCAGAAACAGAACAATTGGGTCTCAAACAAATATGACGCTAATAGAATAAAAGAAGACTAGAAAATTGATATTCATTTTTTTTTGTTTTGGGGGTTGGCAGCGGGCAAATCTTTAGCGACATCTTTCGACTGCAAATACATCGAGACGTCGAGCGGAATGCAGCACAACGTCGACGAACTGCTAGTCGGAATCCTCAAGCAGATCCGGCTGAAAATACAAAAGACGGAACAGCAAATGCAGTTGCTTCTATCATCGCCAAATTCTTCGTCGTCCACCTCCTCATCGTCCAGGAGTTTGTTCCGAAAGAGGAGTGGACGCCGACGTCAGCAGCAACAACAACAGCAGCAACAACAACACAGAGTTAATTATCAGGGTGGTTCAGCAGGTGCTGGAGAGGGTGAAGGATCCTGTTGCATCAGCACGTCAGCAGCAGGAGTCGCTACCGGTGGATATCGGATAACATCATCAACTAATCGACGATCGGCAAGTCTACGGGTCCGCCGGATGTTGGGCAAAGCCGTTTGGACCTGCGCTGAATATTATCACAGGAACAAATCGAGATCCTGCGAGGATCTTCACGTTCTGTGAGAAAAAAAAAACAGCCCGAAGAAAATTCGCTTTCAAAATTTGTTTCCAAAAAATTTCAAACATATCCCCTTTCTCAATTTAAATAAGAACAGCCATCATTTGCTGTCCATTTCTTCTTCTTCTTCTTCCTCATCTATCTGCTTGTTTTTTTGTCCCCCTCTATATGAATGTGTATACCGTCTGCAGCTGGGCTCCCTCTGACACGACCGTCTATAAATACATCGATCATATCACGTTGGCTTCCGTTATTATTATTGAATCATCGGCACGAGCGCCATTGCGTCATGCGACAGATTACGGGGGAGCACCCTTTTTGTTTTTGTTCTAGTGATTCTTTAATGCGTCACCAAAGTGCAGGCGACTCTGCTGCGCAACACCTTTTCAATCAGCTGTTCCATTAAAGATGAGAACACACATTTCTACCCCCTGGCTGACTGCTGCCCTTCCATCATTTAGCGCTAAACGTTAAAGAGTTTGAAAATAGATTCTCTTCACGCTCCTAACGGCGCCTCCTGGCAGCAGCACTTTATAACTCATCCCTTGTGCACTCGCCCATGCAGTTCACATGAGAGAGAAGCTCCAGTTTCGATTGTTGGGTGCGGTGCACATTGTCGCTGGACCTGCAGAGGATGACAGACAGGCCGAAAGGCAAAGCTAACAGAAATTCGTGGCCCCTTATTTCCTGGCTGTTGTGTGTACAATGTTTTATTCAATCTACGCACTCCCTTTGAACGAGCGAGAGAAAGTCCTTTTAGCAGTAGAGCACTCGCTCTTCTATTAAAATCCAATCCTAGGAATAGTACGACATGGATAGTACCTCTTGACCTCGGCCAGTCTCCACCGAATTTCAAATGAAACAACAACAACAACAACAACTATTCTATTTGGGGCTAAACTAAAAAAAAAAGTTTTCCTCCGGCTGAGAATGGAAGTCTGCTAGTGAAATAAATCCACACTTTTAGACTGCACGTTATTCACGACACAATTTTTTGGCCTTATTAAGGAATAACGCCACGCGATTTGGAAATTAAAGTTTTGAGTGGGAAGTAACTTTCCTCTCTCAACGTATGCAGGAACTATTTGGGGGTATCTGAGCATACTGACGGCACGAGCATACTGAATAAGTAAATCAAGCAGGACTTACCGAAAAATTTAAACCTTCCAGATATTTGGAAGAAACTGGTTCCTGATTGACAGTCACTCTGTTCAACAGATGAAGGAGAACACCGATAAACACAGTCACTGACACTTGAAAACACATTTAAAAAAATTCACGCCAGGATCAAAATCGGTCGGAGAAATTCAGCTGAACACTTGACAACGAGACAGACTACTTCGCTACTACGCAATAACGAAAGGAAAAGCCTGGAATAGTCAATAACGAAAGATAAAATAATAGGAGAAAGGGTTTGAAAAAGAAAACTTGGACAATACTTTGAACAAACTAAACCCAAGGTAGCAGGAAACGCACTCATCCCCAAAAACAGTTTCAAGGATCTACCACTGTTCTCAATCGATATACGCCCCCCATAAGAATTCAATTTAAAAAAATGCGTCTTCATATTTTCACCAGTAATTAACATGAGTTTAGTTATTTGAATCTAGGCTGTTGGATGACGAATTCTTCTTGGCGTAATTTCTAGCGCGTGAAACATTGTAAGAAGATAAGTTGTTGATGTCCCACAAGAGCTTGTATACTATACACCATCATTAACAATGTGGTAAATGTGCGACTCTTGTTATTTGATCGTCTGTGTCTTTGATCCTTCTGCTGGCTGCTTCGAGAGTTGCTCGTTAGTCCAAACTATCTCACCATTACCACAAAACCTCCCACAAACACACACACACACACACACACACATACGCATGTTTATTGTCGAGAAATATTCGGTAAATAAAATCGTTCGTGGTATCATACCGGAATGTGGTATCAAATGTCGCTGCTGACGAATGCGTCAAAGTTGCAGCTCCGCGCGTTTCCTCAACGTCGTCGCTCACAACGAAAGATTTTCCCCCTTTAATTAAAGACTTTGGAATCATTCCTGGCTCGGCACAGATCCTGATTGCATGGTTGCTTGGTTGTTGAGTCCTCTATTAAAAAAAAGAAAACACAAAGCCCTCACATATCACATATTCCGGCGCTATTATCAAAGGATGCGCCCTTGTGGATCGCCACCGCAACTATCATAATTTGTAATTAGAGCAGAGCAAAGCCGTCAAACTTGTATACAATAAATGAGGAAATAAACGGGCTCAGAAGAAATGTACAACAGTTATCGCTCGGTTAATAATTGCGCGCACACGTGCACACGTGGCATAGTTAAACATTGAGAACGACAGAGCATGCTGGGCGCTTTATTAATCCATGACTTTTCAACGTTTGGGTCGATTTGTGTTTTCCCGATTGGAATGGGAGATCAGACGTGCATAAAACAGGGGCGAGGGCGCGCTGAATCGAAAACATGAACTATGCATCCAATCATTTGATTGTTGTGGGTCATTTCATTCGGATTGAATCGTGTAATAATTGATGGAATGGAGATGGACTGAGAGAGAGAGAGGATATTCGGCCGAGTGGAAGAGCCGATCAGCAGCTCGCGGGCACAGTATATATAGTGGATGAAGAGAGAACAAATAATATAATGCCGAAAAGGCTAGGAACGTATCCTGTAGTGAAAAATTGAACTTTTCCAGTTTCCTTCGTCGTCGACAATGTTCACGATCTTGAATAAAAGAAGGCACATGGATGGCTGAACTTTTTCTTGTGAAAAAGAAAAGAAAGAAAAAGAAAAACGATCTGACGTCACTGGCGCCTATATTTGGCTTTTTTCCCTCCATACACCTGACACTGTGGATGACGTGATGACGGTCACATTGTGCCAAACATTCACAACAATCGCTTGGAATTATTGAATGGGAATTTATTGCTTGCAATCATGCGAAACAAATCGACGTGCCAAGGCCGCATTTTATGACATCGTAAAATTTGATCCCGTGATTCCCGATTCGCCGATTGGAATTCTAACCGAGACGAAGCTGCCCCCCACTATTCGAGAAGACGGCGCTATCCTCTCAGAATGATAGGGAGAAATCGAAGGATCTTCATTTTTTTTATTTTAGACGTTTTTAAATAACCCTTTTTATTTATGATACGCAAATTCATACGATTTTGTAGAAAAGACGATGGCTATAAAGCCGTTTTCCCACTTGAATGTAATTAGAGACCCAGTTGGGATAAGAATAAGTTAGAGTTGTTCAATGAGAAAATGTATTGAAATATAGACAAAAGGGACGGTATTTTGGAGTGGTAAATTGCATTGCCATTGGAGCGCTTTGCACAGCATTAAGTAATCGGTAATAGTAGGCGAACTGGCCAACGACTCTGAGAAGTCAACTTCGGAGCGTATAAGATCAAAGCCGATGTAGCCGAGTTTTATGGGTTGCGATTTTTATGATGGATGCCTTTTGCTGCAACAGGGCATCGAATAAATCAGGGGGTTAGTTTGGAAGTGAGATATATAATGGTCCATAGTTTAGTATTAGACCGTAATGAATTAATGAATATCGATCATTATTGTCATTATTATTTCCCATAAATGCGCCGTACCCTAAAAATGAGAATCTAAATTCCGTACCTTTCCGCAAATCCAAATTAAATATAAAAAAAAAAATTGAAAACAGGTTTCATTCCAATTTTTTAATTAAAATTAAAAAATTTGAAGCTGGCTATCAATTCAAGAGGGAAACTCACAGGCGTTGCACGGATTTGTTTCAAACCAGTACCATCTAGCGGTTGGTCGTATTTTGCAAAAAGAATTTTTTAAGAGAATTTGGTAAAAAGAAAATTAAAATAGAAAAGAGAAAACTAATCAATGTAAGTTTTCATTTGGGATCAATCTAGAGTTCATTCGTCAACAAAAATGTAACAAAATTTAAAAAAATCCATCCATCGATTAAATCTTCAGAAGTTAATATCGTTTAAATGTTTCTCGTAATACGTTTGCTTACTCAATTACAATTCCATTTCAAATGTTAAATCATGACTTCCCACTTAACAGAAAATTGAATATACTCCTCCAAGAAAATGCTGAATTCCGGAATCCCAGATCCCCGGAGTCGGCAAATCAAAATGAAATTTTAGCAGACTACGTTTGAAGCCATTTGTTTTGACAGAACGCCATAGTGGATTAATGTGCGAGTTGTATATGTTTTGTTCAAAGACTCTGAAGTCCCTGTTTTCATCTTCTCTCTGTATATGCACGTGATTACATAGTTTACTTTGAAGTTTCAATAGGATAACTAACAACCAGATCAAAAGACTCAACCAAAGCAAAATGAATGACTGTGTCCTAAGATTCGACGCCGAAAAGGCTAGAGGTATGTTTTGTGCTTTTGGTATCATACCATTTTCGTCAATGAGGCATCTCTATGATGACATTTCAAACCCAATGAACTTGAAACAGAGGCATGCACTGATATATTGGCAGCCTTGAGCCAACCAGGAAATGCAGAGAGATTGGCCCGGGCTAGAGAGCTTGCTGGCACCGACATGGTTAAAGTCATGAGGGAGGTTTTCCCCATAGTTACCCAGATCCAGCTAGAGGTACTGTGTTCTCCTTTCATTTGGCCTTTTTAAAAACTTTTATATTTTTCTTCACATTTGTAAGCACTCTGATTTCAACTTGTCTTTTTAGGTTATTCAACGTTTTGGGTTTCCTGGAGATGGTGAAGGTAAAAACAAACTTTCAGTATCTCAGCAGTCACGATATTGCTGAATGTTAAATCTTTGTTAAATGAAAATAAGTCATGCAGGTCAGGACATGAACTTTGAATGCTCAGAATCATAGATGGGTAAAAGTTTTATATTAGTACCAACAGAAACATACTTTGGATTTTGAATAACTGAGAAGTTGAAAAGTTGAAGGTTAGCACCAGTTTTGGGAAGGACCATCCAACTTTGCTATGTGCTATGCTCTCATTCCTTAGCATCATCAGTCCTTTATGGTGGCTTAATGGATGTTTGTGCATAGCAGATGTTTGCCTCTCATATCTTTTACCTTTTGCAGTTCTTCTTTGCTCAGCCCGACAATCATGCCGACTTATGTTAGTTATGTAAATTCAATTCAACGACATGTGTTTTTTCGGCTTGACTTGATCTAATGTGACGCAATCGATCGGCGCTCTTGTTGTCAGTTGTGATTTGTTATTGATGACTTTTGAGAGTTGATGTCGACATTTGTTTGCGTTTCTTCTTCTTTTTGTGGCAGGTGCAGCGCAGTTTCTTCAATTGGTCCGTTCGCTGGAGAAGGAGGACGGGGAAGTCGGGCGATTAAGCGACGAACTTCGAGCCCATTTCCTCCCACCGATGACGGCCCCCATCCATTCGATACCAACGTCAACTCCTCAGTGCAACGGTGCACCTCAGCAATAATTCTGTCGTTTCGTTGTTGTGTGTGTTTCTTTTTTTAAGTGCAGTAAAAGCCAAGCCAATAGGAACAAATGCCATTTGAAGCCAATTCATTTTTATGGAAAAACTAATAATGTCTCCCTCTGGATTACACGTCGATTGTTGTTATTATTCCTTTTCTCTCTCCTTGCAATAATAACGAATTATTTTCTCTCTCCATTGTTCGACTCTTTTTTCTGTTACACCGTAGCCGTTTTGGTCCTTCCTAACGAGTTTTATCAGTCGATAAAAGAACGTTGGGATGAGAGAGAGTTGATGGAATCTAATGGCGTTTATAGTGCCTGTGCTGCTGGCGCTGTTTCTATCTCTATCTAGGTGGAAAGAGTCCATTTAGTAGCAGTAGTGCCTAGTGCTACAAGCTACAGTATATGTTTAGCTTTCAAAAACAAAGTAGCGAGAGAGAGAGAGAGAGTTGATTAGAGTCAGTCGACAGTGTAATTGTCGAGTCCAACGGGGAACTTTGCAACACGCATTTATTGTGCGCATAATTTTGCTAATTCCTGTTTGATTAACAAATGGATATCCATCGGATATGAGCAGAGATATGTGCTGATGAGTTATTGGCCGCCAGCGGCTACTGTTTGATGTTGGCCCCCTAATTGTAAATGAAGGTACTAACGCAATTGGCGATCGATCCAAGGTAGTGCCTTAGCAAAATGAAAATCAAAAATTGGAATTCTTATTTAAGATTATGTCATCCAGCCAGCAGAGACGCGTACTACCGAGAAGAAATTTTGAATTGTCCATGGCCCTTATATTTTGGAAATTTAGGTGATGGGGGGAAATCATCGTGACTTGCGCAAGTTGCTGTAATCGGATGAATAATCCAACTCTACTGGCGCCTCGTCTCCAGTCTTCCTTGTCCCTTAACTAGGGCCAGACGAATATGACGGATGATTATGCAGATCCGCTCCAAGGATTTCATTTCTTTTTTCTTAAATTATTATTTTCTATTCGAAATTTTCCAATTTCTTCTTTGTTCTTATTCCTAGCTCCATCAATAGTCTCAGCAGTAAATTACCATATGATTAACCTGTTAATGTCTCAGCCGGTTGCAAAATACTCTGTGAATGTGATATTATTATCAAGTTATTAATACAACAGTTCATCTGTCCCATAACAGTTGTTTGAATTGGCAAAGAAATAGCAAACAACATTTTTTGAAAATTAAAAATTAGGCGGGGCGCCTGGCCGACTTGTAGATGATGACCTCCAGCACAAAGAGAAGAAGAAAAATCCAATAATAATAAAAACAAAAAAAAAAAAAAAAAATAGTTGTGTCGAGGCCGTCCGTCAGAGAGTTGCGAGTTCAACGTTTTGCTGCTGCCTTGTTCTCTTCACGCACGGGACACACGCGTTTCGGGTTATACTTTTGTTGAGTGTGTGATTGGCATGCCATTGCAGGCGGCGCCTCAACGTCCCGGAATGCAGTTTGTGTTGTTGTTTGCTGTATAGCATCAGTTGTTGCTGGTGTTGTTGGGTTGAGCCGCGCTGCCCCATCACCGGTGCCAGAAGATACTGGACGCGCATACACTTTGCTGGTGTTTGTTTGATATGATAAAGCGGGAGCCTAGGAGGGGGGATTGTATTCCACGCACGCGTTCCAGAGACACGACGAAAAAGAAAAGAATTCTAATAAAATGAAAAGCGCCTGCCGATTTCTCCGCCTCTTTATATTCAATCCAATCCAAAATCTTATCAAGGGAAAAATAGACGCGGCGCCGTGACGCCCTGGCACCTTCTTCTTTTCTTTTCTTTTTTCTTTTACTTACACGCACCTCCTCGCTAACAGCCTGGTGATTGGAGCCATTTGAGCTTTTGTTTCTTCTACATTATTTTTTTTTCCTGGTTGTGTAAACAAAGAGCATCTCATCCGTCAGTCTATTGCCTTGAGCTTTTTCAGTGGAAGAAACCGGTGGAGAATTTTGGGAGAAAATTGAGTCCAATACTCATAGCCAGTCTCACTCCCAACAACAAACGATTATAATAATGGGAGGAGAATGATGATTAATTCCCTCGGCAGTGCAAAATGACGCTCACGTTCTACAGTGAAATAAAGCTGATGCTAATTTTCGCTCTGCGAATGTCTGATCCGCCTGTCTAAATCAATGGCACGTGCCAGCAGTTAAGTTCAGCGCACAGCCCAGTAGCGAAGAAAGTCGAAGACATTCTTCTAATGATTGCCTCCTATATCTTTTCTCTTATATAGAGACGAAAGCAGCGAGCCCTTCTGGTGCACCTGCTGCGCAATCGTTTCCCGCGGTCATTTATTACCCCCCACTTCTTCTTCTTACGTGAATCTGTATTGTAGTTTTGATATACATAACTTATTTGATAGTGCATATAGACTGTAAACCATATAAACGACTCTGTCAGTCCGTCTGGCCGGCTATACCATTGTAGCCATGAAAGCAAAGATTTTGATCGATAGAATTTCTTCTCTTTATTCGTAAAACAAAACAAAAAAAATGAAGAGAATTATTATAGCGAGAGAGATTCAAGAGGGTGCAACGAAAGAAGGAGGGAAATAATAAGGAGGGTGCTGATTGTTCCCCCCATTCCATTTCCCATCTGGGCTGCTGGCGTATCATTTCTCTCTTGTCTAGCTCGCAAATCCTGCAGCTCCCAAAAGTCTGTAGGTATATTGATTTTTGATTGCATCTCTCTTCTTCTTTTGTTTCTTCGTTTCTTCGTTTCTTAGTTGGCGTTGGTTGCTCCATTGATTCATCTACAGAAAAACATTTTTTCCCCCCTAATTGTTGGCTCGGTGCTCAAAGGGTTCTTCTGGGACGCCTTCGGGAGTGACGGACTATTGGCGCCGCGACGCCCAATGTCCTGGCGTACGCGCCAGTCCGTGATGAAACGAGACAAGACAACGGGAAGATTCTTCTACACTTGGTACGCATATTACGGGACGCCCGACCGGCCTTGGCTTTTTGTTCATCTTTTATGTAGTGGGAGCCCACCGTTTTGTTTTGGGACAGGAGGAGTAACAGCAGAGCCCAACTGCCTGTCAAAAGTTACCGAGAAACAAGAGGAAGATGGCCGGTCGTCTTGTCAGGTCAGATTTTGGTTTGGCTGTGAGCTGTCACGATACAAAAGAAAAAGATGGATTTGATTTCAACGGCCTCTTCATTCTTCTTCTTATTCGTTCCTATCTATAGATTGTATCTATAACTAGTATTACAGGCGCTGCTGGTCAATCACCTGACCCAGGCGATCGCTCACCTTTCCTCCCGAAAAATAACAAGACCCGCGAGAGGGACTTTGCATTTTCGTTGGGGACGGTCTACTCGATCCTTCACGAAATTTTAAGACAATCATATTCAAACTTTAGCGAGGAGGTGCCGGTGTGGCGGCAGGTCCTACTTGGTCATAACATTTTCTAGAAGTGTTTTTTTGAAATGTTTGAATTTGATTATTTACAAACAGACAAAGCTGTGAGGTACAAAACCGGGCCTAATCTGCAGTAGTTCTACAAATAAGTTAATTTTAAAATTTAAAATTTTAAGTTTCCCACTTTCATTGGTTATTCAATGAAGTGAATGAACCCAACTGAGTAAACAAAAGCGCCAAGAGAAAACAGTTCCAGTCAACCGCCTAGCTCAGGAGTAATCGTACTCTGTACCGCGCCGTACTATGTAATGATTTATAATCAATGCCACTAAATAGTCATAAAGGAAGAATAGAGATGAATGTTTCCTACTTTTAAGCCTGGGAAATACGGCCAGGCATCCACAAGAGCTCCATCCGCAGAATAGTTGAATCGACCAGGCGGGATGGGAAAAAGGGCATCCCGCGTCCTCGTGAATGAAGAATAAAGCCACACACATATGGGTGTACACGAGGGCAGAGGGAATTTCGAGAAAAGGGAAGAAGAGATCCCTAACTCGACCGACAGCGCCATCGGTAGTTTATCCAATCAAAAGAGATGCTGTTTATCTAAATTAAAAATTTAAAATGGGTTACGGAAAGTATTAACACAAACAAGTTGAAAATGAGACAGTACCATGTAATAATGCACTGCAGGTATGCATGTCATGTCATCATTAAAATATCTAGCAAGTCACAGGAATATAAGGGACAAAAAAACCTTACCCAATCGATGATGCTAAGATAATTGCTGATGACAGGTCAATACCATTACAAGCAAAACTTGCATATCTTGTGGTTATGATGGCTGGCGTGGCCTTAATACCTGCACAAAGAAGAAAGTTACATAGTGCAAACAAACTTCCATGCATCAACATGGGGCTTACATGTTAAATGCTAGTCAGAAACTGACATTTCACACATTTTGAACCCATTTATCATTTCCATTTAAGCTCTCATAATTATTCCATTTGTATTCTTAGTTTTATTTACCTGCTGAACAGCATGGAGTGTGTATTAAATTATTCCGTAAAGAGACGCAACCAGAGCCGATACCACGATCACACTTTTGTTCGAAACTGATAAACAAAGCGAAAGCAGACGACACCAATATTCTTATTAGCCATTTTAAGATATCGATAGAAATTATTTAAAATCGACCCCCCAAATCTAAACGGCTCAAAAGCGATAAAAGCGGTCTTCTAAGCCCGCTGATGTATTAATTGAGTACCTAATAGTTCGTCTGAGTCCCGTACTACCACAGACAAAATAAAAGTAAAAATTTGCACGAAACCCGTAGATAATTTTAGACCGAAACCTCCACAATAAGACTCTCTAGGAGCCATTTGGAAGCAAAGAGGGAATGAAAACGTCCTCACATAAATACTAAACAGTAAATATATAGCCTACGTCGTAGTAGTGCATAGGGATTAGATGACTAATGAGTCATCCGAACCTCTTTCCAACACATGATGCAACTCGACGTAATTAGGTATATGTAATTAATGATTTCAAGTTCATGCTGCTTCGATTCTGATTTGTTGTGGGCCTGTTCAATGTCTCATTATTATACCCTCGAAGGTATAAGTCTCGCATTACACTTTTGGGAGCTCCCCTTTCTGCCTCTACTCTTTTGCTTGGGGGATTCCTTTTTATGTGTGGACTCTAAAGGTACAAAGAGAAATGGGACCGTATATATATTCTCGAAACTTCCGGATATTCCGTATAGTAACTCTGCGTCACCATAAGGATTAGGTCATTAGGAGGTGAATCTATGTCTACTTCAACATTTAATACGTGTCTGGTTATATGCGTCATAACTATAAATAAGTAGAAAATTAATCCGATGCGTACCCCAGCATCTGGAATCATATAACATCCGTGTTCCATTCCATCACACGAAATATAGACCTACTATACATACATAGGCACATCATCAGATATATAGGCATTCTATTCGACGAAGGTTACATTCAATGCGGCTGAAATATGTCTTGAATAAGTCAAGTTCAACAGCACAGCACAGGTCCGTATAGTGGATCCATTTCTAAAAATAGGCAGTTGTATATCCATTATTCAAAAGCAATTCCCCAATAGAGACAGGTATGCTGTACAACTCTTGATTGAACAACAACCCTCTGACGACGACGACGATGAAATGCTTCATCTATTGAGACGTCTCATCACACAAAGGAAGGCGCCAGCCTGTCCGGCCTAATCTTCTCTCTTGCTTTAATTCCGCTCATGCTGCGTTCCTGTCAATGCCTTGGATCAATGGAAGATTATACACTGCAATATGCTGCCTGCCTGGGATAGATGGATGGATGCTACACACATGTCAGCGCGCTTGTGTTGTCTATCCATCAATAGCTCTCCCCCCTTTCCAATGTAAATCGCCTATAGTGTCTTATGGGTTATACATAGCGTCGCCAGTCCGACCGTCTTCGGCTGTCTCACCTGACCGTTATGCGCCATGGCAGTCCGGCTGCGAAATAATTATCATCTAGCAAACAACACCTCGCCAAAAAAGGAATGAAACCAATCAATCAGCCGGCATCAACAAATAGCTGAAGCTGATGATGTGGGGAACACGAATAACAGCTCGCACGAATGCATCAGCCCAACATCAGCGCGATGAGGATGAGGATGAGCTTTGATAGTTTGATGCCAAGCCAAGCGGCGCGGGTGTTTTTTATCGATGACGCTCGCATCACGATGCGGGGAGAATGAAACTTTGTACAGCATTTCTCTGTCCGGTTGTGGCGTTTGCGGCTTTGGCATATCTCATCGCATTCCAGCCACTTTTCATACCGACATTCCTCTCCGATGACTACTCCGTCGCCAGCACACTCTGTTGTAGTATGTGTTGTTATTTTTCCTTTTGTTGTTGCACTTTTGCCATTCCAGTGATGGGACGATCGAGGCGATGGAAGAAAAGATCGCCCATTCGTTGGCCGGGACCTTCGTGACGAGATGACGTGAATAATCATCACGGCCGCTCGCTTGATGTTTCTTTTTTTTTTCTTTTTTTATCTAATCGCAAATTGGTCGGCACGAACGTATCGCAACATTTTCTATTTCTCTCTCATCCACACGGCCATCCGCTCACGTCCGCGTTCTTCTCCCCCGCTGATTTTTCTATCCTTTTTGATTCGCCGTTTCTCTTCTCACGTCTCCAACCATCTGAGCCTACGAGTTTATTTCCCACCAAATTGAATCCCCGTTCTCCCCCTGTGCTGGATGGCCGGTCGATGGATGAACAGGCAGGCATCCAGCAGAGACTAATGGCCGTAATGGAGATATCTCACGCATCCTTGACTGCACCAGCAAAGAATCACAGAAGAATATGGAGAGCGCCATTTATATTGTATTCCTCCATCACAATACCATCTACTGTGACTCTGCAGTCTCCCTACATAAAATTCATAATGATACACACAGCATCCTATTGTGGATGGATGGATGGATAGAAGTAAACACAGGCGCATGGGAGGAGGAGGAGGAAAGAGGATCCTGGTTGCCTCGGCGAATCCATTCGATTGATTATTATGTTGACAGCATCGATTCCTGTTGTTTGCGAAGCAGGATGTGATTCTCTCTCTCTCTCTCTCTCCGTCTGCTGTACGTTATTATTATTATTATTATCGCTGGACCTTCAGTCATTGTGTGTATTTACGTATATCCTGCATCATGTGGGGACTGACTCTCATCCAGCACTAACAGTGTTCAGTTCCGCATTGTTTGATTTATTTATTATGACTCGGTCGATTCTCCGTCCGAATCGATTCATTCCGGCGTGTGCGATGTAATCATTGTCGCTCAGCCGGCGAATTATTATGACCGTGGGAGAATATAATCATTAGGACGTGTATCACCAACGAACCCGGACATGTGTGAGTGATGAAACTTCTTCTTCTCAAGGATGCTGGCATTGATTTGCCTTTTCTTTTATTAACTAACCGATAGGCGCGCAATTCAAAAAATGGATAGGATGATGAAATGGTTGCCACAGCCCGGGAAAACCACATGTCCGTAATACTCAAGTTGTGGGATAGTAGCGACATGTTTTGGCATAACAGCATTTAGGTCACGAGCTGACGGTCAATCATATCCCGCTGTTTGAAAATACCTGGCACGGCCAAGGGCAAACAACTCCAGTGAAACTTTTAGACTATTAAATTGCTCTTTACCATCACCGGTCATTGATGATCGTGCAGAAATGTCTATACACCCATAAAAATTTATCCGAATTGTTGTTGGTGTCAATGTCACGCCGGCAATCAAAGCGCAAAAACAATCAACGCAAACAATCACTTTCATATCATAAATAAGTAGACCACTCGCGAAATCGAAATTGCTGTAGACAGATTGTGCAAAAACGGAATCAATTTGATTGCCATTTTTCTTTATCCGGAATTTTATGACATCCACTCACGCGCCCTGGTAACCCAGAAGGTGCCTCTGCACTTGCCGACCCAAAACTAAAATTTCGTCCGAGTGTTGTAGTGTGTATAATGACGTCACCCCCGATAAAAGTGAAACGACAAATTACACGAGTCCAAATAGAAAATGACAGTGAAATGAAGCCGGTAAAAAGAAATCTAGTTGAGTCTTTTGTTTTATTTCAGGCTTTTTTTGGGTGGTGTATAATAGTAGTACTATACTATCCAACGTTTAGGTTATAAGGTGGATATTACAGGTGTGGGTTGGGTGGTGCTGGCGCGGGCCGTCGTCTCCTTGACACACATTCGCGGTGACAAGAATATATATACTATGCACACAAGCCGTATAGTGGCGAGCTCCATGTGTGTGTGTGTGTGTGTAGAAGAAGTTAGAGAGCGCGTTGAATGGGTCGCGATTTGTGCTGCTGCCCGAACTGGGCATGCGACTATTACAGGTAAGATGTAGGCAGCAGACACAACAGACCGCCGTCTTCCCCTTCTCCTTTTTTTTTCAAGTCTCTTATTTCCACAGAAGCAGAAAAGAACCAAATTCACTCTCACTCTCACTAAATAAATCCCAGATCGTCGAGTCAACTCAAACGGCGGTCTAGAGAGAAACTAAATAGTTATAGTTGTATGGCGTTTTCATTTTTTTTCTTCTTTCTTTCTTCTTCTCATACACACAGCCTCGGCTCTCTGATTAAAACGCCGCCGTCAACTTTTCCCTTTCAATCATCCGCGCGTCGCTAATGAATTCGAATTTCGCGGGCTCTTTTTCGGTAGCTCTATAGACGCGCGATGTTTCGCTCGAGATAATCCGAGAGAAGATATATCTAACACTTCTCTCTCGCTTCCATGCTACCAGGAAAAATGAATATTCCCACAGCAAAATGGACTTGAGAGTTGTGAGAAAACAGGAGCCGGTTACGTTGGAAATCAGGAGAGCTGACAACTCGAATCAATTCGCTTGAAATGCGCTGGGTGGCTGATGTGTTGGTATAGGTAGACACCGTCTACGTGGATCCATCGCGCGGAATAAGCCCGAAACTGCGTGCAGCCGACTTGATCGACTTGAATAAGCAGTCGACCGACTGTTGATTCATTGTTACAGTTAACACGACTAGACCAGTTTGACATTTATCTGATGAACGCCGTTCGAATACATTTACGTGAACGATCAGTTCTCGGCATAGCGGATAGATCTGACTGTCCCTATTGTCGTCCTGCTGCACTCTTGCAGACAGGAAACATAATTTTGGAAATTCAAATTGACGACCAGAGACGAGACGCAGCGACTGGTTGTCTGGTTCATTCATAACCTATTAATATCTCGTCATGGAAATGTGCATCATCGTCTCTCACTATCTAATGCCACCAGTATTAAGTGGGCAAGGAAGAGGAAGCAAGAGAGTGGAAACTGATGCACAGTGACTGCTGGGCTTATTAGGGACTGTGTGTAGGAGCAGTAGACTGGGCCGCAGACGAAAGTGGGAGGGCATATCTACGTATAAGAGGATGATAGATCCCAGATTAGACGGTGCATTTCGAGTGTGTGTCAGGAGTCTACAATAGTCTGGAGGGGGAGAGCACATTGCTAGCGCAGTGATAGAGTTATAGTTGCTTGGATATTAACAGGAGACGAAGAGACTGGACATTGGCCCGTCTATTTTTCGGCTGTGCCCCGTGGGGCCAAATGGAAAAATAAAATAAAAATCAAAAGGAGAGAGAGAGAGGAAAGGCAGCCTAGCCGCCGTCGTGTCCTATCACATGTTGTGTGTGTGCTATAAGAGTCCGTCGTCGTTCGGTCGCTTGTCGGGAGAAAGTGAAAGTGAAATGCCCTCCTCCTCCCTCTCTCCTTATATATTCCCGTGTTTGAAAAACGAATTACCTTTTTCGGGCTATTTGGCTTTTGGGGTCCGTTTTGGCTTCTGGTGGTCGGTCGAACTTATGCGCCGCTCGTTTTTTTTTTCCCAACAGACAAAACGAATACAAAACTCCAATAAATCAGAAAGACTTGATTCCGGTCAAAAAACCAACGGCGGCTGCATGTATTTATATTACATTATCGCGTCACAATACGGATGATAGAATTGCTATCTCTTTTGCGTAATTGCTGCACATTTGGACCTGTCCCATTTCTCTCGTAATAGTCGGAATTACCATCTTGCGAGGGCGGTTGCTCGCGTATAAATTAAACCGTTAATCGCCTTCCGTTCGAATTACCCAATTGATGGATATACTCTGTTATACTGCTCGTAAAAGCGGCTGCATGAAATGGATCAATTGTGCGGATAATTACATAAGCAGAATCGACTTGAAACGCAACTCCATCGGCAATAATTTGAAAAAAACTAATTTAAAAAAAATTTCGTACCTTCGTTTTGGAAATTCCATGAAAGACGATGATAACGTCAACTATATTTTGTGATCTGGCGGGGTTTATAATTCTGTTGGGTCTGGGTCGAGGCCGATTCACCTCTCACGGCTGCTGTGCCTTGGTTCGTAAATTTCTCAACAGTCATCGGGTAATTTTCTGAATTCAATTCGACCTGGAAAACATCTGCCCCAACATTTTCTTGATACAAAGTGAATCTTTTCTTTAATTGCTAATATGTTATTTGTCTGCTGGTATACATGGGGGTCTTATACGACGCATTACATCACATTTTACACTTTGTCCTCTCCGGTCGACGTTCGTACGTGAATTATTCCGATGGGCTGTGCAATAACAACAACAACAGCATTCGACATTGAGAATCTATTACAAGGTTGCTTCCTTGCTACTTTTTATTCGTGAAAAATCCATTTGGAAGATGAGCAGCACGCGGCAGGTATGACGACGTTGTTGTACCATATCCGGGCCGGTGGTGGTGTCAACTTCTATCCTTGTAAAAAAAAAACGCATAATAATAATTTTCTTGCAAGTTTCCAATGAATCATTTGGAGATTGGTATCATTAAAAGAGAAAGAGTTCTCCGCAGCGCGCATGAGTCAAATTGAAAAGAAAAAGAGAGACGGCGATATTTATTTATATTCACGCCAAACCAGTCGCCGGGGTATCGCCCAACCAAAAATATGGCGAAACTCAATTTTTTTTTCTTTTTTTTTCTTTCTTTCAAATCAATCAAAAATCATTCATTCATTCATTCATCTACACGTATATATGTATACATTTATATACTGTTGTTTGGACACATTTTTCCGAGAAACTCAATTTGCTTCACACCACGTCTGACTGTCATGGACGTGGCTGTTTTTCTTTTCTGTTTTTTTTCCAGCTCGACCCCCAAAAGAAGAGAACTGACCAATTGATTTAACCGGTCCATCGATCTTTTATGTAACCATTTGCCGTTTGAATCAGTCAATCAATCAATCGAGCCCAGCAAAAAGCGGAGAGATTCATTATTCATTTCGATTCTTTGCTGAGATTCTTTTCTTTCACCCTCATGGTGATAGCTGAGCTAGCTGGCTGCTGCTGTACATGTTGTGTACCGGGATGCAATTTACCTTGAGGAGTATAAGAAAGAAAGAAAAAGGGGGTCTAGCAATAATAGCTTATTATCTCTCCTTCAGGGTTATATTTCTATTTCTTTCACTCTTATTCCCACCCAAAAAAACAAAAACACAAAATACACCTGTATCTCTCTGCGCTGCTGCTGGCCGTGTTGAGCTAGCGCAAAACAACCCAAAAAAACAAAAACCAAAAAAGATGAGGGTGACCTCTTCTTGATTCGATTCGTCTAATGTCTCCTTGATTCCCTGCTGCATGGCCCTGGCGCGATGCCTCTATGTTCTCTCTCTCATTCTCCCATGGCATTTACATGATAGTCCCACCACCGATGGATCCACAACAGCACTCGATATGTGCTGCAATAAGGAGAAAAGAGTTGAGGGTGGGGTGGGAGGAAGCAGAAACTTGTATGTCGTTATTTGTTGTTGTTGTTGTTGTTGATGGAAGAGAGAGAGATAGAATAATATAATACACCCGAGAGTCTCTCTGCCGCTGGATGGGACCAAAGAAATGGGAGGGCGGCTGGGAGGCGACGGAGAGCAGCACCACCACCACCACCTTTTGGTCCACCATGTGATGGAGACTGGAGTATAAAAGCGGGTCCGTCCCACATCTGGTCAACGCAGTCACAGTCAAACTGCTCAGGCTCTCTCTCTCTCTCTCTCTCTCTCTCCTGTACACGTACAGCAGCAGCAACCGACAACAACACACACACACAAAATCCCCCTCTCTCTTTTTTTTTTACCTTAATTTTTGTTTTCGTTCTCTCTCTCTCTCCCATTACATCTCTTTTCATTTTATCTCTCTCGGCTCTCTCTCTTTCACGTTCTTTTTCGTCGTTGTGTGTGTGTGTGTCGATTATTTTCATTTTTCAACCCAAAAAACCATTTCCCGTCTTTCTTCTTGATTCATTCAACGCCCAGTATTCACGGACAGCCAAGCGCGTGGTGGAAAGTGAATCCCGTCCATCGGCGCCCAATCGCAAAAAAACAAACGGTGTGACAACAACAACAACAACAACAGTAGCACAACTGTCAGAAAGAAGAGACGTTGGAAGCTGGGCGAAACAAGTGAAAGCCGAAAGAAATTCCGTCAAGTTTAGAAACAAAAACAAAACGGGTGCGATCGTACCCCGGCACGTTGACGACATGTCGACGGCACTCGTCCACCTGTTGCTGATTGTTGTTGGCGCCGCCCACGCCCTGCCCGTCGACCAGTGGACGTCCGAGTCGGCCCTGGTGGAAGTCACCACCAAAGTCGAAGGAACGAGTTCATCGGCATCGTCGCTCCTGCTGGCCGACCAGTTGTTGGCCGACGACGCGTCGTCGTTCATGGGCAGTCAGAGCCGGCAGAAGCCAGCCGACGATGGAGGCATTGAATTCCCCAACACGGCTTTCATTCCGGGCGATTTGACGGAACAACTATCCGTCGACGGATTCTTCTCCTTGTGGTTCGTCTTCCTCGACGACGACGTCTTCACCTCAGGTCAGTTCGAGTCCCATTTCTTCTTCTTCTTCTTCTTTTTGTAGTGCAGTTGATTCACGTCACCCAAGGCGACGACAGCAACAACAACAACAACTCACGTTTCCCTTTATAGCCCCTATAGCAATATAAAAATAAATCAACAACTCATGGCAATCATCACTGGCGGGGATCGGAGAAAAAAAAGGGACGGGGTGACGTCACAACTTTTTGGGTTTCTCGCGCATTTCTCCCATTTTCGAAATTTCAAAAAGAAGAAGAAGAAGAAGAGAATGGAACAACAACAGAAAAAGAGAAAGATGGGCTGCGGATAATGATGTCTCTGGAATGGAAGGTAAAAAAGAGAGAGAGAGAGAGAGACAAGTGCTGGGAAAGGCAACGAAAGCGAATGAGGCAAAGGCCGCAAGGGCACACATCACCCAATCTCAGCAAGTGGGCAGATGGGCAGCAGCAACAGCAGCCACATGCGCCGTGTGATGGCATTGACATTTGCCAATATATTGAAAGGGCCAGTCACTCTGGCTCAGCTAAATTTGGCGAGGCCACGCGGGAGAAATCGGCGCATCTTTACCATAATCAATTTCCTTTTCTGATGGAAAGAATCATTTGGCAAAAACAGGTCTATAGATTTATAATCAAAATCAATTTCATTTGTACCCGAATCTAACGCAGACAAAGAGTTCACCATCCTGGCGCCCAGCAATAGCGCCCCCATGAGGCCGTCACCCACTGCGGACGACAAGGATCGAGTCCGCCAGTTGCTGCTCAATCACATCGTCCTGGGACGGGCCGTCAACATCTCATCCGACCTGTCCTCCTCACTCAGCCCGCCCTGGTACAAAGACAACAGCCTCAACAACAAGAAAACGCTGACTGTCACCACCTTGGGCGGCAGGCAACTTCATTTCAAAACCAGAAAAGGTAAATTTCACATCACCACTGCCCTCTATGACGTCATTTTAAATTAAACATTTCAAAAATTGTTTGGGCGAATCAGATGGGACAGCGGTCGTCAATGGCGTCAGGATCGTTGGCAAAGAGGTGCGAGTGCCACCCAACGGAGTCATCATCGTCTTGGAGGATTACCTGTTCATGGACGAGTATCACGGCGATGTGGAAGGATCCGAGTCTCAGCTGTTTAGCGCCATCCCCATGGTGACCGCCTCCGACGGCAGCGATCACTTTCCCATGATCGAATTGGGCACCGCTCACGACGACGAAAGGTATGATCAACATGATCGTCAAAGAAAATGAGCGATTAATTAATTAAATTTGATTGAATTTCAGCGGTGGACACGAGGGAGAAACGGTGAAACACGAACCCGTTGGATCGGTCCTGATCGATCGCCAAAAGTTGATCCCGACCAACGTCAGTCGGCCGTTTTACGAGGAGCTGGTGGAAGTGCTCAACTTTCTACGCAGCGGCACTTCCGATTTCTTGCGCTACCTGGAACAAGTCAACATTTCCAGCTCCTTCTTGGACGGTATTACATAATACTTTCATCGCCATTATCTTATCCAACTACAGTAAATCATTCATTCTACGGTGGTACTGCAGATGAAGAGTACACGGCGTTTATCCCGATGGACGACTCGTTCGCCCAGTGGTACCCGATCGATTGGGGATTCAATCCGTTCGACGTGGAATCCTTCGTCAAAGAGACGATGATGAACCATTTCGTTCGCGGGCGAGTCAAGCAAAAGGAAATCAAAGACGGGGACGAGTTGACGACTCTCGGCGGCAAAACGCTCACTTTCTCTTTCTCGCCCATCGGTAATCAATAATTTGAAAACGAAAATTCATTTTCCCATTTTTGGCGCGCATTCAATTTCATTCAAACCATTTTCGAAACTGCGACAGGCAAATTGATAGTCAACGATCTGGAAGTCTTTGACGGCGACACGCCCGTCTCCATGGGCAACATTCAATTCGTCGGCGATTTGCTCTTTGTCAACTCGACGGTCGTCAGGGAGTTGAACGCCCGCCATCGCGACGTCGAATCGGCCCCGCTCGTCACATCGCCCTGGTACTCGTCCCAGTTCCTCTCGCACACCTACCGGGAGCTCAGCACTCGCCAGCAGTCGCCCAGCATCGTCTCCGGAAGCGGAAGCGGAAGCAGCCATCCTTCCTTCAGTCTGGCTCTGGATTACATCAACCAGACGCAGCCGCAGCTGAGGGACGACCTGCCCAGTCACGACGACTGGAAGATGATCACCTACACCTTTTTCGTCCCCAAAGACTCGGCCTTTTTCAATTTGTGGCCACAAGACACGGCCGATCCGTTCGTCATTGACGACGAATTCCGGCGCGACGTCTTCCTCAACCATTTCGTGCGACGTCGGTTGTATCACGATCGAGACCTCGTCGACGGGGCCGTCATCACCATGGCCGGCAACAAGACGGCCACCATCTCCCGCGTTGCAAGTACGATCAATTCTAGTCTAATTTTCCTGATGCATTTTGATTAAATTGACGGTTTTTTAACGATGCCAATTCAGATGTGACGAAAATCAACGACGCCATCATCGAAGAGGCCGACATTTTCATTTACAATTTGGGGACGGTGTTCGTGATCGACCGGGTCCTCTTTGCAAGTCAGGAGCGAATCAGTCAGGTGCTGACCAAGAACGCCGACCGCATCCCTTCGTTCGGTTTGAGCGGAACAGATGGCGCACCACCTTCTTCTTCTTCTTCTTCTTCTTCTTCGGCGATGACTCACAATAACGCAGCAGAAGAAAGTCAGACGCTGGTTGTCGACCTGCTGGCTGAGTTGACGACCACCGAGTCGACGGCGGGCAAACTCGTCATTCGCGAATGAGAAGACAGGTTACAATAATAATCGATGATGACGTAATTATTTGATACCCTCCATCCACACTACAACAAGTGCCATTTTGATTTGCAATTTTTGCCAGTCGTCGCCCCCATCGAAACGACCAAGTTTTTTTCCTTCAAAAGTGCCCCAAAACAAAGGAAAACAAAAAGAAGCGCTAATTTTTTATGTACAAATGAGAAATGTTGGGATTGATGGGCGTACGCGACGATCGTTCAATTTGCCTTTTTTTTTTTGCATCGACCTGGCGATTTCGTGCAAGTAGCCACTGGTGTTTATTCTATTCTATTTTGAGCAGTTCACACTAATGTTTTCTATAATATCCTCCAACTATTTTCCCTTTTATTTTATTACACACAAACCGTATATACATATATAATAATAGTATATAGGCACCTCCTTTTTTTTAAACCGTTTTATATACCCATCACCACGTATCTATAATTGTATATGTAATCTAATCAGCGTATATAACTATAACTATTGCCGAGTGCTGAGACGCATCCTCAACCATTTTCCTTTTTGTGTATCCCCCCATTTCAGTACTGTACCCTATTACATTTTGTATTATGAAAAATATATTATCTGCAAAATTGATTCGTTTTCATAAGTCATCTGCTGAATGGCGGAGTAGCTGCTGCACCCGTTAAAAATTCGGCGTTCAACCCGATGGGACCTTGGGAAAATGAAACAGGAAAGAATAATTTGGGGGAAATAGAACTGGATTTTGGATGTTGTTTTTTTGTTCCAGGTTGCATTCAAAGAGTTTCCATAAAAGGCCATTAGCATATGGAAATGGAAAGTTGTTGTTGGAAACTCTCAACAAGCGCGAGATCATGATGGGCGGCATTCTCTGTTGCGTTCAGTTGATTATCGCAAGTAAGACTTGTTGTATCGATGAAATTTTTTCTCGGATTCAAGGAAACCAGACTGAATATAAAGTGAACATTTATTTCGTGCGCGTGTTTTTTTCCATTTTGGTGTCATAGAAAACACGTTGACAGCCCTTAGTAGATGCAACTGGTGCGCACCTGGTTCATTTTTTCCTAATTCAGGATTTCTCTAGTCAAAGTTGTGTAGATTGTTCATGTACTTTCTAATAGTTTCCTGGGAATTATTCTCATGTCTTTAAAGTATTATTTTCGATATAAAATTAATTTTGCAACTGCCCAGGTTCGAACTGAGGACCTATTGCGTGTGAGGCAATCGTGATAACCACTACACTACAGATGCTTGTGGTTGAGTGATCGAATGTGTAATGTAATAATCTGGATGAATGGTTCGCATCACCAGCTAATGGATGGTTTAATTGTGCAGCAGTATTCAAGTGTGTGCATTAATTAGTGTGGAAATCCCCTTAGAAGTTGTCCCAGCTAGTTGAGACTTCCTTAAATCGTGCAACATCCGCTGGCCAGTCAGTCGTGCTGTATCAGTGATTCGCAGTTTCCGGTAGGTGGAAACTACTTTCTTCGCTGAAAACGAGTTATTTTTTTTTGTGCAGCCGAAAGTAGTCTTGATCTACTAAACTACTTTGAAACTCGTAATAAAAAAGTTTGTCGTGTTTGTTTGTTTTTTTTACAACTCACAAAAACGTCATTACTTATGTATAGTGGTCTCATTCTTCGCTTTTGATCCGATACGTTGCCCTTGTGTGTTTCACTTTCCTTTCTACTACAGCGATCGCACAAGTTTTCTAACGAGTTCTTGCATTAATTTCCTTATACAATGACGTCTGAGGGTCTCTAGACTAATTGCTTAATGCAATGACATGTGAGGGTCTCTCTAGTCTAATCAAGGCGGTGGCGCGAGCGAATCACAGCAATCCATAGCGCCACCATTCACCAACTAATGGCTCGTTTCACCTGGCAGGAAACCGTACTGGAATTTCCAATGCAGCTACCCGCTACCGGTATATAACCAACCCGCAGGATAACCAACGCTAGTTGCCTCCAAATTATTCCCCAGTCGCCAGTCTTTGATGGTCGCTAGAAGTTTGGGTTCAAACATGAAGCAAATGAACGTCGTCGTTTATGTTATGTACGTCATCTATGTTATGTGGATGGTCGCATTTTTGGCTGTGGTGTCGTCGAAGCCGACAGTGGAAGTCGGGACGGACGTGGTCGTCGAAATTCTGCGGGCCATCGATGGACGCCAAGATATGCAGAGAGTCGCAGGTTACCTGAACGCCTCACGTGACGACCTGGCGAAACAGCTGCCCCTCCTTAGTTCAAGTAAAAATTAACAAAATGTTTAATACGATATTCATTAGTTCTAGTCTAATCTATTATGAATGTTGAAATAGATGGGACAAAGTTGAGCTACACTTTCTTCGCTCCAACGTCGTTTGCCTTCACGATGCAAACGCCCCAGGACACGGTGGACCCGCTCTTCGTGGACGCCAGTCTCCGTAACAAGGTCCTGATTCGCCATTTCGCTCGCCAAAGCATTTCGTCCGACCAGCTGGCCAAATTGGACAAGCTCGTCATGGCCGACTCTAGAGAGGCCGTTATAACTCGAACAGCTGGTATGCAAATCATATGTCTTTTAAATTTTATTCGACTATTTTATTTTGGTTGTCCATTCCTTAGACGGGAAGATTTCAATTGACAACGCGGAAATCCAACCAGGAGCCATCGCGTTGTCGCAAAATTTGGGCAACGTCTACCTAGTCGAACGAGTTTTCATGACCGGAGATGAAGTGAGCAACGCCATCAGCGCCCATTTCCAGAAAAATCCTAACACTGCTCTGTGTCTCGGCCGGCCCTGCTCGTCCATAGGTGGTGCTACCGTTATTGCACCACCACCCGCTCCGTCACCGTCCATCCCGATCTTGGGTGGTTTCACCAGCGTCTCAATTAACGACGCCGTCGTTCTAGAGATGGCTAGATTCGCCACCAATGCGTTGAGTGTCAACAAGGCGTCACCGCTCGTCTTGGTCGGCGTCGTCAAGGCTGAAAAGCAAATGGTTGCCGGCGTCAATTATCGACTCCAATTAAAATTCAATGGACAATTGGAAAGCGAGGAAAATCATTTCATCGACTGTCAAGTGACTGTCTTCGACCAAGTATGGACGGCGACTCGTCAGATTACCTCATTCCAATGTACCCCTTAACCATGCTGACGCCCGCCCAAAATTCGACAACCATTGTATTCACATCCCCTGACTGATATCAATTTAAAATATTTCATAGCATTTGGAACCGTTTGGAACATTATCCCTTCATTAAATTATTTGATGAGCTCTTATTATATTGTTATTGCGTATTCTTTCATTATATTCTTGGTGTGTAATAACGGTAGAGCAAATAGAGCATTCTATGGAGAGCAACCGTGACTTCGTTAACCGAGCGCGCACAGTCAAAGGGTCAAAAACCCAAATATGTCGACATTTCATCAGGGCAACAAAAAACAAAAGAGACGACCAGTTTTATCGCACATCTCGGGACTCAATTCCCATCAGTTGCTATCTCGTCATTTCGGTGCATCCCTTTTTTTTCCTTTCTTCTTTACCAGTTTTTCTTATACTTAGTTGCTCGGGATTTTGAATTTAAAGTACACGTAACCTGAAAATGGAATTTACTGCTGCTGAACCAGCACAGCTGCATACACAATCCGCACCTTTTATAGGCTACGGTATTTGTTTCTCTCTTGTTTAGTTTTGATTTAAGCAATTCCACCCGGTTCGTCATATCAACCGATGCACTCGTCTGGGTTCCAAGTTGTTTTTCTTGTATAAATCAAAGGTCTTCTTCGCATTTTCTTTTAGTCATCAATCGACTGTTGTATGCGGAAAACTCAAGTGTCGACAACGAGAGTATTACTACTAGCATGAAGCATAACACTATCGTCAATTGTGTGTTGATGGCCGCCACTTTTTGGGCTATGGCGTCATCGAAACCAACTCCGGCTGACACCGGAAGAGGTGTACCCCTGAAAAATGTGCCTAGTAGCGACAAACCGGCTCAAGCGTCTGGATCGATTCCCATCTACAAGCCGGATGGTAGGTTTTTATTTCAATATCAATATCAAATACTTTAGAAATTTATTCTCTTTTTTTCTTGACGTGGTCGCAGAACTTGAGGCTGTACATATGGAAAGTTGCGTAAAGCAATGCAAACTGGACTGGAGATTCGGACACGGTTGGGAGAGCTGGGTCAGCCATTGTATGAAACATGAGTGCGGAGTCGAACCCGACCCTTACGAATCCGAGGTCTTTGATTTCTATGTTAGGTACTAGCTGATCGATGGCACTGTAAATATTTATAATAATAATGTAATACGGTTCTGGGTCTGCGCTCGAATACACTTGAAATCTTGTATATGCAAATGACTAAAATGCAAATGAGCTTAAAATATTCATCAAATTCATTCCATCGCCTTGATATTCTAAACTCGGGGGTTGGTATAAGTGACGCATCGATATGAGAAAACCAGGAAATCCATTAGGTTTATTTATATGTGAAGCTAGCGTGCAATTGTTTTATAACCCTTCTCTTTTAGCCCAAAATCCCCGTCAAGCGGTTTACTATAGCTTCTTATTAAATTTTGTTGTCGTTTTCTCTTTTAAACTTGTATAGTTGTATAGTTGCCAAGGTAAATGATACCACATTCGAGCGAGTGGGAACAACTACGAACGAACAGCATCGCAACCCCCTTTTGGGAGGGTTTGTTAGTTTCTTCCCTTTTTCATTTATTGATTTTGGGCCTTTTTCTGCTATATTGCAAAATATTCATCCATTTTCCATTAGTAAAATAAGACTGAACGAAGATAATGCAATTCCAAATTAAAATAATGCCATTCATAACATTTTTAATTCAGAGCTTTTCCTTTTATAAGAAAACGTTTGGCAGATGCCAAGACAACCTTGAGAAGCGATGACAAAGTGTTTTTTATTAATTACTACGCCACATCTTCACAAAAGTGTACATAGCCTCTTTATTATACTCTTCATCGCGCCCTTTAGTCGCCCTTGCCAAACTTTCTCTCCGGGTTTTTTCTTTTTTAGTTGCTAGGGTATTTCTTTTATATAGCGATGCCATATACGAACGTATTCGGATCACGCAGTAAACACTACTATACGTACGCAATATAAAAGGACGGATACCCTTTGCCAGTTATCCCAGTCTCCAGTCTACTGCTGGCCACTGTTCTCGGTTCAAAATTTAGTTGAGCACAGCCAGAGCCATGATCGGATCAATGTCTTGCCTGTTGGTGGCCTCTCTATTAGCCGTTACCGTCTCCTCGGCGACGACGCCAACTCAAACTGGAGCGGACCTCGTCTCCGTCATTCTTGCGTCTATCAAAGGCCGAAATGAAATGGATAGCGTCGCCAGGTACTTGGAAATGTCTCGTGACGCATTGGCCAAAGAATTGCCTCTGGAAAGTTCAGGTAAAAATAGATTCGCATTTGAGCTCAAGTCCTCTTTAACCTTGTTTAACTATTCTAAATAATTTTTTTGATTGTAGTGAATTACACATAATGAATTGACTTTTTATCGTGTTGCATTTAGGCCGCAAATTGAGTTACACTTTCTTTGCACCGACGTCGTTTGCCTTCACGATGCAAATGCCACTAGACGCGGTCGATCCGCTCGTCGTGGACGTCAGTCTCCGTAACAAGGTCCTGACTCGCCACTTTGCACGCCAACGTGTCTCGTCCGACGATTTGTCTAAATTGGACAAACTCGTCATGGCCGATGCCAAAGAAGCTGCCCTCACCCGCACTGCTGGTAAAAGAAACAATTACACAATGGCTACTTTTCTGAGAAGAGATATGTCCAAAATCATTGGAAGTAACTGACACTATTTTTTGAAAAATCAATTGTAGACACGAAAACCAATCGGATCAACAATGCGGAAATTCAGCCGGGAGCCATTCAGCTGTCCAATAATTTGGGCACCATCTATTTTGTCGATCGAGTGTTTATGACCGGTGAGGAAGTCGGCGAGGCCATCAGAGCCCATTCCGTGAAAAATCCCAATTCCGGTTTCGGCCTTTTTGGCGTGCCTCCACCTCCCGATGCCCCCGTATTCCTCCCTAGGCAATGAGCAATCAGATTTCTCATTAAGTACGTTACGTACTACTCCAGCACTCCGCCGTACTGTATTGTTCACGTTTTTATTGTTTCCTCTCTGTCGCTTCAGTCCATTGCTCCCCATCACATTCGCAACAATGGAGCAAATTGCCTTTTTTTTTTCAAAATTACACTTGATAATGCGACACACGGATATCCCGTTGTTGATGAAAGTGAATAAAATAACTGATATCATTTGAATAAGGATAATACTTCATACCGGTAGTATACCGTGTTTTCCTTTGCGGTTGAAATCAAATTACAATTGACTCAACACCACTGGTAATTTGAAAGAAACGAAACAACATTTAAAATACATAATTCTGCTCTGCATGCGTTTGCATAATTTAACTAATTAATACCTTTTGCTATTTTCAAGGAGTGGCAACTAAATTCTTGGAAAATTTCCGCAGCCTTTTCCTTTTATCACATTAAGGGAAGGGTAACCTTATTTTTCTCCATCGTACTCCCCCTAAAAAAAAGACTAAAGGAAGTAAATCTGAGAAAAAAACTGAGCAAACAAGCAATACTAAGTTGCCACCCCTTGGATATTTGGGACGTGACAAACGATGAAACGAAGTGTCCTTGTCATTTTTACCATTTTCCATATCCTGAATTTGAATAAGGGAATTCTACACAAAAGGACATTTCTGCGAAATAATAACCTTACCCCACCCCCGGGTACTATGGGTCCAAACTATAAGTCTGCCACAACGACAAAATGAACAAAAATTTGGTTTTTGTCGTTTCCCTCCCTTCGATTTCAATTTTCAAATTTGACTAATAATAAAGAAACGTACGTAGTTTTTTTTTAGTATTTGGTGTCCCGTAGTCTCTTTTGAATATCTAAAAATCGGAGAAGCGCAGCAGTCGAAGGGGAAATCAATACTCGAGAGATTTGTACATTTTATTGGATTGTTAAGCTGGAGCCAAGTTTATTTTGTCACGTCTTATTCTTATCAGCACGTCCAACTCACGCAGCCCGTGCAATTGTGCCTTCACACAAGAGAAACTCAGGCAACGGCCTTTTTTTCACAGTGTCAAGAGGCGGAAGTGGCAGTGCAATCGAGTGATACGCTTTTCTTCGACGCTGCTATAGCACCCGTGTGTCGGCTCTCGGCTGGATTTCCTTGATCGCATTGATTGAAAGCGGTGCGTACGCGTTGAATAAGTGCGCAGCATTCACCGACTGCTGCTGCTGAAGGACTGTGTGAAGAATGGATTTGAGGCGCTTAGATGTTACAAAGAAATAAAGGACGGCTGATGCTGCGGCGGCGGCAGGTCTATAAGCAGATTAATTTGCCCTTTACTTCCTTTCTGACGTCACACACGCCATTGTGCTCAGCCGCCGTCTTATTTTATCCGCTTCATTTTTGAAATAATTGTGATGATACAATAAAGCAATTAGAATATTTTCAAGACATGCGGGCTCGCATTTCAATTTATTAGTGCCGTAATTTTTATTTTATTTTTTCTTTCAAGAAGACACTAGCCGCACGCAGCGTAATCACGAAATTCTTCACGCAGTTTTATGAAAAGGAGGCGGGCGGTGGCTATTATCCTTGAACCTCCGTCGACAGCACCAGGATGTGTACAAGCGGTATACGTCCTTCGTGTTCTTATAAGTTTCATAATCGTTCATCGCCTGTTGCAATATTAAAATAGCAAAAACAAAATTCGAGAAAAAGAAAAAGAAAAGATCAGATTGCAGGCTTGACTAGCCATTTTATATGGTAACCGGATGACGATTATATTTAACACCTGACGCCTGACGTGAAGTCTTAACAACGGGCCACGGCCATCATCATCTTTACGACTTTGTGACGAAGTTCGCCCTTCGGTTGCCCTTCAGTTAAAAGTGCAGGTTGATGAATTGATGACTCGTCTTCTTCCAGCTCTTATTATATCCTTTTTCTCGTTTAACAATAATTTACGCGGCCAGTGGACTCCCTTACCCTACCACCATCGTGTCTTGTTTATAATAGGATGAGAGCTATTCTCTTTTTTTTCCTCCACATAATCACAGCGTTTCAAGAAAATTGTAGTGAACGAACCACACACAATGCCCGCATAATGTTAACTGACCTCCACCTCTTCAATTCCCGCTGTAAAAAAAAACAAAAAACAAAAAACAAAAAAACATTCCCATCGTTTCACCCTGTAAAAACCTGAACAGTCTGTCAACAAGCAACAACCTGGTTTTTATGCATCTGCAATCAGACGGGCACGATTTCGTTCCAACTATCTCACTGCATATATAAGTTGGGGCGACTTGTTCTTGTTCATCCTCAGTCGCCAGTTGACTCCGCTGCTGGCTGCTGTTGCCAACAAGTTGCTGCCAAAAAACCTTTCAACCATGTCGACTTTCATTGGCTTGTTCATGGCCCTCCTTTTGGCTCTGGTGTCTTCGAAGCCGACGACTGAAACGGACATTGTCGCCGAAATTCTGAAGGCTATCGACGGACGCGATGAGATGTGGAGAGTCACCAGTTATCTGAAAGAATCCCGCGACGACCTGGTAAAAGAATTGCCACTCGTCAGCCCAGGTAAATAAATTTTTTAAATTAATTTAACTGATTTCGGTTCGTCTAATCTATTTTGAATGTTGAAATAGATGGAACAAAGTTGAGCTACACTTTCTTCGCCCCGACGTCGTTTGCCTTCACGATGCAAACGCCCCAGGACACGGTGGACCCTCTCTTTGTGGACGCCAGTCTCCGCAACAAGGTCCTGATTCGCCATTTCGCTCGCCAAAGCATCTCGTCCGACGATCTGGCCAAATTGGACAAGCTCGTCATGGCCGACTCGCAGGAAGTCGTTCTCAGCGGCAAGAGCGGAATTGAAATCTGCGATTTGCCTCCGATCGAAAACAAGGGATTCGAATGTTATGCTCTCAAACATTCATGGACGTTCAAGTCGGGCAAATGCATCAACTACGTCTACGGCGGATGTCTGGGAACGGAAAACCTTTTTGACACGGAAGAAGCCTGTCTCGCCAAATGCGGTCCAGCTGTCAGTAAGTGCTCATATGACTTTTGTCATCTTATATCCGTCTTCCATTGTTCATTGTCTTTGTGATTTATTTTTAGATACCAGGGCCAAAACAATTAAAGATGCACAAATCCAGCCGGAAGCCATTCAACTTTCGCAAGATTTCGGCGTCGTTTATTTGGTTGATCGTGTGTTTATGGACGGCGACGAAGTGCACAATGCCATCAGCGAGCATTTCAAGCGCAATCCCAATACGGCCCTCTGCCTCGGCCTACCTTGCACACCTGAGAATGCTCCGATAGCCACTGCTGCTGACGACGATGCCACTGTTGACGATCCAGCCCTCGATATCCGCAACACTCCGCTTGCTCCGCCACCGCAATTGGTCTTGTTGGGCGGTTACAGCGCTGCATCTGCCAGCGAAGAAGACGTCCAGGAGATTGCCAAGTTCGCCACCCACGCGTTGAGTCAGAATGCCAACCAAGCGTCTCCGTTCGTTTTGGTTCAGGTTGTCAAGGCTGAAAAGCAGGTCGTGTCCGGTATGAATTACCGACTTCATGTGGAATTGAAGGAAAATGCAGATAGCGCCAACGTCATTTCGTGCACTATAGTCGTTTACGACCAATCCTGGACATCCACTCGTCAGATCACGTCCTCCGAATGCGATCCTCCCATCGTTGCTGCTCCTCCAAGAATTGAGATTATTCCAATCCCACCAGCCGAAGGATCAGCAAATTGATCTTCGTTTGATTTGGGAGGGAGTTCAAGTTATATAATTTTTTTCCCGTATAATGTATTCTTGGTTTTAACGGTTGTTCCTGAATTATCTATTTTATAGTTATCTGTCCAACTTGGGGCAGCTGACCTCTCTGCATTGGCTGATCTGGTTTCATTGAATAAAAATCGCTCGCAAATCTTTTTCGCTTTAGTTTCTTATTAGAATATGAACGTATGTGTGTTGGAAGCCCTTTTACTTTGTTGCTTCTAGTACTACTTCAATCAACAGGTGGTGGCAATTAACCTTTATGCTGCTGGTGAGCGTCTTGCCTTTGTTAGTATTTCTAGATTAATAAAAGGGTCCGTATAAGGAATATTTAAAATAGCTAAAAATGTTTCTCCTTTTGGTGGCCTTGATATGTGTATTGTTGTATACTCTATAAGGACCTACCTCAACAGTCTACAACAGTAGGATAGGAACAGAACCATCTGCTATTAAGGAAATATCTAGTGCCCATCTAACGTCTTTGAATGTCACGCAACTTCCAGAGCGCTTCAATTACATTAACCGAATCAAAATACGGTCGAACTGGAACACGAATTGATTTCGTCAACATGCTCATAGGAGGGAACTCATTTCAACTGCATCTGCTTAAAGGTTCAACTGTGAGGTTCAAGGTTAAAACGGTATCTAATTAAAGGTTATTGAGCTTGGGCCAGCTAGAGTGGGCCGTGCCTGGTCGACATACTACTGACGTCTCTCCATATATACACAGTTCCCATAGGCCAGTCGAATGTTGTCGTGTGTAGTATATTTCCGTGGATATATAAGATAGGCTGACCCTCTCTTGGGTGCACCCCAGTCCCATTTCTCTGGCTGTTGATGACTGCTGCTGTTCTCAAGCTGCCGAGGAAACTGCTAACAACAAACAAATGAAACAAAGTACAATCGCCATGTTGACCATCGCTCTTTTAATAGCTGTCCTATTCGGCCTGGCATCGTCAAAGCCGTCGCCGGCCGCCAATTACCATCATGGCACCGATATCGTGACCGAAATTCTACAATCCATCGACAGAAGGGAGGAGATGTGGAAGATCACCAATTACCTGAACGCCTCCCGGGAAGAACTGGCAAAAGCGTTGCCCCTCGTCAGCCCTGGTAAATATTTGGTTTGCAAATATCAATTAACCCAATGTCTTATTCATTTGACTAAACCATTTTCGAGCAGATGGGACGAAAATCAACTACACATTTTTCGCTCCGACGTCGAATGCCTTTGTGACGCAAACTCCGCAAGACGCCATCGATCCGCTGGTTGACGCCGATTTTCGACTGAGGGTCCTCGTTCGTCATTTTGTTCGCCGGCACATCTCGACTGACGATTTGATTAAACTGGACAAGCTCGTCATGGCCGATTCCGCAGAGGCAGCCATCACCAGGAAGAGCACGGTCGAAGCCTGCGATCTGCCACCAGTTGCCAAACAGAACACCGCCACTTGTTTGGCTTACTTTCCGTCATGGACGTTTGACTCCAAATCGGGAAAGTGCAAACAGGTTAATTAACTAATGGAGATACCTATCCATTTATTATTTATTTATTTTATCGTTTAGTATTTATTTTTATTATCATTTAGTACGTCTACGGCGGCTGTCATAAAACAGAGAATCTATACGAAACGGAAGCCGACTGTTTATCCAAATGCGGACCGGCAGTCAGTAAGTGAATAATATTTTACGTCTCTATTTTTACCGAACGATAAAATTTCTTTCATTTAAAAATTTCCCGCAGATTCCGTCAAGACGTTTATCAATAAAGCCGAAATCCTAACTGAAGCCTGCGCTTGCAGTGAACTCGTCCACGATTTCTGTACCATCTTCGTTGTCGATCGCGTCTTCATGACTGGAGACGAAGTCATCGAGATCCTCGGCAAATATCCTCCCACTGGCCCGAAAGGCCCTTTGTATTCGCCATGCGATAAAACGCCGGCGGATGAGGCGGAGAATAAGACCAGCAGCAGCCACACTCGCAACATTCCGCTGCGCACCACTCCGCTCGATCCGATCAATCCGATTTTCGTCGATTACGTCAACGTTTCGCCCAGCCAAGCCGACGTCCAGGAGATTGCCCAATTCGCTGTAGAGGAACTGAGTCGAGGTGCCCACTCTATGGCGTCTCCACTCGTATTGGTCAGCGTCGTCAAAGCTGAAAAGCAAACCCTGGCCGGAATTAATTATCGACTCAAAATGGAGCTGAGGAGCGACGAAATTGGTGCCACTGTGTGCGACGTGGTGATTTTTGACCAACCCTGTTCGTCGACCTGTCGAGTTAGCTCCTTCAAATGCAATCCACCTCTGGGCGGTAGCAGCGCTTCTTCCACCAAATAAATCAGAAACGAAATCACGAATTACTTTGTCTTGATTTGGTGTCGCTAACATCGTCGACCAACATTCAATTGTTTGAATTTCCCCTTGGCTTATTATCATTCCCAAAAAGATTGTATACCCCCCTTCGTTTGTTTTTTAGCTAGTATTGGGTGCCACAGCGTATAGCTTTACAAAGGGCTACTATATATATGGCCTTATACGGAGTACTATTTAAAGAAAAAATATACTCTCATAGTAATTTAAATGAATACAAAAGCCCGTTGGGCTTCTTATTGACTCGACTTCCTTTTTTGACGAGATGCCAGCAGTTAAAAGGTTCAAGGAGACATGAAAACGGGCATCTAGATTAAGGTTAACGGCACAACTTCGAATGTGTTGAGGTAGGTCTTGGGCTATGTTTTTACATACTCGAGGAACAGGCTTACACTTTTTACTCATCAGGATAGGCGAAAGGTCAATACCCTTATACCCTTCGGAAGGGACGCGAACCCTGAAGGTCTTGTGCTTTGTTGTGTTTCAAATGTTGACCTACTTGGCTGTGTTTGTGTCGAGGTACAAACCTACCCCTCCAAATCAAGACAAAGTTATTGAACAGATGTCATTGGGTTCTTCCCACATTTATCTGGGACGATCAGCTTTCTATTTTCGAACAGATATATTTCCAGGCAGATAGATAGCAATAGTGCGTACACAGCGACGTTCTCAGCTGTTTGCTCAGACGTTTTAGCTATCTGCAACGGGGGAGTCGCCCTTTATGACAATTTCGACAATTTTCAAAGTAGTGATCAGTTCTCACATCGTGTCAGTAACACTCCAAACTTGGAAGCATCATGGCGCATTTACTGACAACGTCGTTCCTCTTGCTCGTGGTTCTCTTTTCGTTTATTCGTCGCTTATTCCAACTGAAAACGATCATCGACGGAGCTGCCTCTGAAACATTCATCCGACGTTTATTGGGTTTCGTGGACGATTATTCTAACGTCATATTAGATAGCCCCGACGACATATAGTAGTTATACAGTCAACTAAATGCCATCACTGCGAGCGTTGGCAATAGACCTGCATCCGTATTGTGTTGTTAATATCCGGATGAAAAAAGAGTAAAAACAAAATTCGTTGAAATCCTTTTCTGTTCCAGCTTACGAGGATGCACGCAGCTTTGTCCTTCGCTTTCGTTCCCATTGACATTGGAAACAGAAAAAGTTAAACAGCTCAAGGCTTTCACGCCAATGGCCAACCCACGAGATTGACTGTCTATTGACCTTATGCTGGCTCCGTGCCGGAGCCAAGATTTGAAAGAAACAGCAGCAGGCCTGATCCGTTCGCTGGATTAATTAAAACCTGAAATAAAGTTTAGTTTATCTCACCTACGTTTTTTGGGGGGGATTTGGAAAACGAGATAGGGCCTACAGGTAAGAAATCGTCTTTCTATTATTTACAGGTAAGAAGGTTCAAGGGTAAACTGAATTTGTTTCAAGGTGAATACCCGGTTGTCCACTGATGGCCAACTGGGATCGATGCTGAGGTCCGTGCCAGTGGGCTACCAGATCTTCAGCCTCGCACATCTTTTAAAAAAACGGCTTCCGCTCAATCGAAAAAGCTTCCAGCTACTTCTGTAATAAAAAGACTCGTCGTGACCTTATCGTAAGTATATCTGTCTGGACAGCAGACATCCTTGGCATCGGATGTTAATTTCTTTTCTTCTTCTTCGCGGCAGATTGAAACGCGGAAAATGGCACAAACTGTGGTCCTCTTCCTGGTGCTCGTGTCGGTATTGAACGCGGCTACTTCGGCTTCGCTCAATAAACGTCAGACGGGCTTGGTAGGAGGATATTCATCCGCCAACGTACACGACATCGATGTTAATGAGATGGCCGATTTCTCAAGAAGAGCCATTTCGTCAAAAAGCAACTCCGGACCTTCGACTCTGATCCGAATCGTAAAAGCTGAAAAGCAAGTTGTGGCCGGGATGAATTATAAATTGACTCTCGAGATGGAAAATGCCAACGACGGAGTCATTCTCTGCGACGTCATTGTTTTCGACCAGCCGTGGACGAACACGCGTCGACTACGCGAGTCCAGTTGCATGGCGGTTTGTACGGGCAAACAAATTTTTTGAATTGAATATTATTAGTGTGTAGCTAGTAATGAGTGCCGTAATAAACCAATCTTTAATAACAATTTCTGTCAAGTTGTTTCATGCGTGAATTATTCACGATCAAATAATTAGCTAACACAAGTTTGATAATTGCCTTATTCTATATCAAATTGCCAGTCCTTTTTCTATATATAATTGGGTTCGAAGGAGGAACGTGTTGTTATTTGCTGAGTTCATTGCACAGCTAGGTATGAAGTGATCTCATCTCGTTTGAGTATCGCAGTTGTTATGAACAGTAAAAATAACTGACGGAATGGAAGAAAAGTGGACACCGACGAGCACGATTCGTTTCACACTGCCACATAGCTTACCTTCTCTTAGTCACGTTCGAACCATTATTGTTGCTTTATTCGTTTTTGGAATTGAGTTTCAACATATTTTTGCAAAGGACATCAGCCTCGGGTAACGCAATTTCAGTGGTTTTTATTTCCGGTGTTGTATAACCTTTAGAAAATTTGGTTACCCTGCCTGCAGTGCCTTCAGCTAGAAGACGAAATAATGAAACATTAATTATATGCGTTAAATGAATTGCTGGTCGATTCAAATTTTCTACTTCTATTTCACATAGCGCATAAAAAACCCACCGTGTTCGCAAATATGAAAACTGCGAACACGGTGGTTTTTTTTTAAAATTGAGACTTGAGAGCGAAGGCCTCGCTTACTATTTCTAACCAATGCGGATGTACCAGCAATTTCCGCATCGAACTTATTCATTCGGCTTTCCAAGGGAGGTAACTGTGGCCTGTGGCGGCTTCGTGTAAATTTTTACATTTATCTTGACTGTGTTAACGGCTAGTGAAACTGAGATGAACTTATAAGATACTATACTAAAATAATCACGATCTATTCAGCCGATGTCGAACGTGGTGAGAAAATCGCTTTTATCGTTTTCAAAGCGATTTAGATTTAAGGGGGAAGGGGTCGATCAAACTATTTCCATCGATAATCGATATCTTATTAAAATATGGCTAATGTAGAAAATTAGTGTCGTCTGCTTTCTTTTTCCTTACCAGTCGTCCAGTCTAAAAAAAGAGACGAAAGTTAAAGATTACAAAGAAAACGGAATGATCACTTTTGGGAAACGTGGCTGGCTGACTGCACGAAAAATAGCACAACAAAAACATTTTTCAGTGTGGTTGTCGTGTCAACTCTGGTCGCCTCTCTATGGAATAGCCTAAAACACAATCCGCCATGCAGTTTAACAGGTAAATAACACGATAACACTAAGAATACAATTAGTGAAATATAATGATTGTGAGAGCTTAAACAGAAGAGAAACTGTTACAAATCTGACTGTGAGTTCCTTAGCATTTATCATGTAAGCCCTTGTCTATGTATGGCAGTTTGTTTGCACTAAGTAACCTTTTCCTTTGTGCAGGTATTAGCTAGGTCACAGCCAGCCATCATAACCACAAGATATGCCAGTTTTGCTTGTGCTTGTATTCACTGTCATCAGCAATAATCTTAGCATCATTCTTGGGTAATGATTTTCGTAACTTTTACTCCTGTGACCTGCTAGATATTGTAATGCACAACACAAGCACAAGCACATGCACAAGCACAACTTGCATAAATATAGTGTATTACATGGAAACCTCAAACTCTCCCTGTTTATTTAAAAATTTGGGTTTACCCATAATCTTATTTCTAACTTTTCTTTACTTATTTGTTGTTTGTGTAAATATTTTTCGTAACCCTTTTTTAATTTTTATTAATCTAGATAAACATCATTCCATTTGATTGGAGAAATTCTTCTTTCTTTAAATCCCCTCTTTCCTCGTGTACACCCATGTGAATGTGGGTGTATTCACGAGGACCCCCTTTTTCTCATCCCGTCTGGTGTACTGCTTTTCTGCGGATGGAGCACTTGTGGATACCTGGCCGTATTTCCCAGGCTTAAAGGTAGGAAAAATATATCTCCTCCATTCTTCCTTTTTTATTATTTGGTGTCGTTGGTTATCAGTCGTTACGTAGTACGGGGTACGATTATTCTTGTGCTAGGCCGTTGACTGGAGCTGTTTTCTCTTGAAGTTTTAATGTTGTTTACTCAGTAAGGGTTCATTACATAACACATTATTGAACGACTGCAGATCAGGCTTGTTTTTGTACCTCTCAACTTTGTCTGTGGGTAAACAATCAAATTCCCAAAATTTGAACTTTAAACACTTCAAGCGAAGGGCAACTAGAAAATGTTCTGAACTATAAGGACCTGCCGCCCCACCGACACCGTTCAAATTTGTTACAACACGACCAATTTCTAAAAAAAATCTTGAAAAAAATAGCATGAAGTCAGGGCCGTTAATGTAGTTAGGAAGGTAAAGAAAAGTAGAATGTATTGCCATAATTTTTTTTTTGCAATTGTCTTAGATCTCCTTTGACTAGATTGAAGCGGTTCTATCGTGTTGCTTTGCATAGCCATATACATTCAAAGGGGTAGCCTGTTAATCTATATTCGTATCTATAACGTGAAATAGAATGTACGCACGCAATGCATGATCGATCAATGGCAAATAATTGTTTTTGAAAAGCCTATCAATTTTGTCAAGGCCTGCAAGGACTCCTCGAGGCCCACTTTACCTTGGACTCGGCGCTTTTGTGGTTTTTACCAAGGTTGTCGCTGCATTATGAAAGGCAGTTCCTATAAAAAGACGGCAACAATCAAAATTTTATTAGCATTCTCAATTGACTCTTTGCATTGGCAACTCGTTTCGTTAAAATGACTTCGACGCAACAAATCCAAACCCAAAAAATAGCACGTACATTGGCGACGTCACTTCTTCTGTTGGTTGCTCTCTACTCGCTCATCCGTCGAATATTCCAATTGAAACTCGTCATTGATGGCGCTGCTTCAGCCACATTCGTCAATAACAACATTGATGGCAAATTGACGTATTTAATCGGCCAACTGATGACGCCAACGTCGTAGGCACGGTAACGGCCAATTGTCAAAGGCCTTTACAAAATCAAGTCATATTCTCTATCAAAGAAATATGAGATTCACTTGCCAAGTCAGCAGGACTTTCGCTCTCTTCTGATGGCGCCTCCCGTGGAATATTTTCAAAAACATTTCTTGGAAATCGCATCTGTTCCAAATATCTTTTTCCATCGTTCTGGCATTTGGCGGGAGGACCTTTTTAAAAGTCAACAGAACTTGTTAATGCAACGACGAGACAAAGAAACCAATTTACATATGAAAACTAAATTCGGCTTTTACTCGCTTTTACTTTTGAATCGTTAGATTAGCGCTTGCTTGTTCCCTACATTTTATTAGAATGTCAAGACAACCCAAGATCGAAAATAGAACTACAATATTTATCCACGAGATTGTAAAACTACGCATGAATGTAACGCTATAACGGGCTGAAAGAGACAGGTTAGGTCACTTTTGGATGGCAAAAAACCGTTTGACAATCGAAAATTCCTTTTACCTGTTTAAACTCGTTTTTTTTCTAGATGTTTTCTTTCTCTTTCCTTCCTAGATAGAAAGGCTCGAAATCTGACTAGAAATTTGGTGAAATCGAATCAAAGTTAACACATGATACAGTTTTATTTTCACTTTCACATTTCTATCAGATTGACTTTCCTTTTCTCGCTGACGGGTACAAACGCTCGGAACCTGAATAGAAACTTAGTGAAATCGAAAAAAACGACGATAAGTTGGTTTCGCCGTTTTGTTAAGATTCGTCAGATGTGAATTCTTGGAGTCAGTAATAGTTCTCCACTTCGTCATAGCCGCACAGCCTCTTCTAACACACACAAAATGGTTGCCCAATATTTGCCTACAAAGGGCCTTTTGCTACTGGTAGTCTTAGTGTTGATTTTCGCCGGAGCTACTTCGAATTCGCTCAACCAACGACACGTTCGTGTTAAACGCGACAAACGCCCAATTGGCTTACCCATCAGCACGCCGATCAAAACGGATGACGCTTTTCTTGGTACGGGAGGGCCGATTTCCAGCGGATTCCTTCCGTCAAGTTTGGACGAATCTTCGCTAACTCGATTGCAGGTTCCCGGCTTTTCACGTCCGAATCTGGGCGCATTTTCGTCCGTCGAAGAAGACGATTCACTCACTAAGCTTCACGTTCCTGGGGTTTCACGCCCGAGTGCAGGTGCAGCATTTTCATCGATTGATCAAGAAGATTCGTTTACGAAACTGCAAGTCCCTGGTGTTTCACGTCCCAATTCCGGTGGGTTCCCACCCATTACTACTTTCGATGAATCTTCTCTCACTCAACTGCAGGTTCCTGGTTTTTCAAATCAGAATGTCGGTGGGTTTTCTTTCAATGTGGACGAGTCACTCGCCAAACGCCAAGTTTCTAGCACATCCCGCCCGATAAGTGTGGGATTTTACCGGATCGATGTAGATGACGTCGAAGTCAAAGAAATTGCTCTTTTTGCCACCAAAGCGCTATCAAAAAGCCAAAATTCAATTCTAAAATTAAACAAGATCATTCTAGCGGAAGCCGAAGATGTTGCAGGTAAAAATTTCAAATTGGTTCTTAGACTTGAGAATCTGGACGAGGAAGAAGTTAATAGCTTCTCGAAGAGCTTTATCAATTGCGAAGTTGTCGTTTTCGACCAAAGCTGGACATCCACAAGAATACTCAGAGAAAGTGACTGCTCTGACACTAAATCAATTCCTATCGCTAGCGATTCAACCTCCGAAGTTGAGTCCGCATTGGATGGGACAAACCCGTTCACAAGTGGATTGTTCCCACCGAACAATGTTGCTGCTGATGCTTCACCAGCTAAACGCCAAATTCCGACGACTCAGCGTCCGATTGGAGGAGGGTTTTCCCCGATTGATGTTGACAACGACGTCAAAGAGATTGCCATCTTCGCCGGTACCGCCATTGCGTCCAAGAGGAACTCTGGACCCGCTCGGGTTACTAAAATAGCCAAGGCCGAATCGCAAATCGTTGCTGGTACCAACTACAAGCTCACTCTGGAACTCAATCAGCCACTGGCCACTGAAAAATTTCTAATTTGCGATGCTTTGGTCTTCGACCAGAGCTGGACAAAGACAAGGATTCTAAGTGAACACAGATGCAAAGTCAATAACAACCCAACAAGCGATAAACCAATTGTTGTTGGGGAAAATTCGCCCAAGAATTCATCATCTGCACGTGGATCATTGCCAAGCAAAGAAAATGATTCGCTCCCCAAACGCGAAGTACCTGTCGTCGCAATCGACAATATTAACAAATTCTCTTCGATTGATGTAGACGATCCTGATGTCAAAGCTGTAGCAGAGTTTGCGATGAAGGTGGCCAACACGGCAGCGGCGTCAAGCGGTCATTCTGCACCTGTCAAATTAGTAAAAATTCTCAAAGCCGAGTGGCAAGTTGTAGACGCGGTCGGCAGAAACTTTAAACTCACGCTAGAGCTGGACGATGGAGCTGAGGAAAGTCTCCTATGTGTAGTTTCAGTTTTCGAGCAGGCGACATGGAAAAGTAACTCTTCGTGGACAAACTCGCGCACACTAACAGAGTCCACTTGTTTTGCAACTCGAAGAAATTCGTAATGCATTTACAAGCCTCGCAGTTTTTAAAAACCCATTACATCTCCTGTGTTACCCTTCGTTATGTTATTCAATTTTGTTATTGTGTATCACCTAGTATACACCTTACTCATTTAAATCATGTTTCGAATAGTATGCGCTTTCCCTGGTTACGAAATACGTCAATTTGATATTGATAATAAATCAATTTATGTTTCATTGATGATTGATATGAGATTCCTAGAAATGCACGATGAAGAAAATACAAATTTACCTAATACGAATTTTGTTTATGGCACTTTTGGCAAGTGGAAGTGGTTCGCTTCCTTTTTCGGAAGGTTTGGGTATACCTTTTGTAATAAAATGATCATATTTTGACAAGAAGGAGAGGGGGAATTATAACGTTGAAAATTTGGGGCGGTTTAAGCGTTTCATGGGGTTGGGTATACCTTTTTTTTTTTGTTATGATCTTCCTTTTTTTCTCAGGGGAAGGGAAGGGTTCACTTCCCTGATAGTTCATTTCCCAACTCTCCCCCTATTTATTACATCACAATTACATTTTTCAAAAAATAAATCAGTGGGACAGTGGCAATAGTTCAATAGTATTTTTTAGTCGGGTGTGCAGGCGGTGCAGGACTGCAGGTGCATTTCTCTACGTCGTGTAAACTTTTCCTTCGAGAGCTTTTAATTTTTTAAATTACATGTGTAACTTCTGTTTTAAAAAGTGTACATGGTGCTGTACTTTACAATCATTGCTCATTCACCGTTTTCTTTTAATACACTAGTGCGCTAAGTGTGATGGACGGAGACGGAGTACTGGAGTAGGTGATTTTCGTTGGATTCTGGACGGGCTGATATCTATTTCCATTTCGGTAAGTCACGCTTAATTTAATTATTCAACAGTTTCCACCTCCCATTCCCCAAGATTATCCGTCGCGCACTTTGTCAAAAGTTCAGAATCAGACATTTTTGTAAAATTACCAATTCCGATGGGAAAATCCCCAGATGCAGGAAGCCCGGACCAAGGGGTCCGCAACTCAAATTTACTACAATAAAAAAGGTAAAAAAGCAAAAAAAAGTGAAAAAAGGAAAAAAAAGGAAATTTACTTTACGTGCTAAAAGTCTAAAAGAAGGGCGCGCGAGCGCGAACGAACCCCCCCTCCTCCCCCTCCCCTCTCTACCCTTTTATTTTCGCTTGAAGGAAAGCCTATCTCAAAAGTAAAAAAGGAAAAATAAAGCAAGGAAAAAGTAAAAAAAAAAAAAAGTAAATTTGAGTTGCGGACCCCTTGGCCCGGACTTAAGTTATACCAGATTAGCAGAAACAATACTACGACGAGTTAAGTCACATTTTTCATGTTGTATCATATTATACCAGATTAGCTATCAACTGTTGTATTAGCAATTAGTATCGTAGGGATTGCGCGACTGTCCACAATCGTTATTGAGGAATTTCACTGCATGCACATTTCGAATACGTTCGTGATTGCTTACAAAATAGCTTCAACTTTCTTCATAGGAGCGACAACGTTTTCTTGTTATTTGTGCTTTTTTTTTGTTTCCTTGCCTTGACGCTCCTATATAAAGATAACACCAATTTGTTTTCTTTCCCTTCTCGATTGACTTTCTCGAATTTTCTCTCTTGACATTCTGGACAAACAAGAAAATTCGACTAGAAATTTAGTGAAATCGAACAGTGAGGATACTAATATAATGTAATTCAGTGATTCAGTTGTCATTCGTTGCACGTGAAGTTTTCGCGTCGGTTGTTCGTTTCGTGGTGCTGGACACAACAGATCCAAAAATGGGACACACATTTTTTGTAACGGTTCTTTTCTTATCGGTTGTCCTGGCGTTGATCGCCGACGCCTCTGCTTCCCCTGACAAACGTCCATTTCTCACCTGGATTCGTCCTAAACGTGAAAAGCTTCAGACCAATTTGCCAATCAAAACTGAAGAAGGATTGGAAAATTCAGCTCCAATCGGTGGTGGGTTTTCGTCGATTGATGTTAACGATCCTGCGGTTAAGGAGATTGCCACTTTCGCCACTTCTACCATAGCATCCAAGAAAAGTAAATCTGGTCCCACTAAACTTATCAAAATAGTCAAGGCGGAGTCGGAAAATGTTGCTGGCATCAACTACAAATTGACTCTGGAACTCAACCAACCTCTCGCTATCGATAGTTCGATTATTTGTGATGTTATTGTCTTCGACCAGACCTGGACGTCCACGCGAATTTTAAGCGAGTCGCATTGCTTCCCCAATAAAAACCCATCAGTCCCTCAGGACGACGACCTGGGACTGAGTGGTTCAGCCCCAATCAACAATAGTGCAACCTTAAGTAAACGACACATTCCAAGCGTATCTCGTCCTATCGGAGGAGGCTTTTATCCAACTGAGGTCGAAAATCCGGAAGTGAAGGAAATGGCAATCTTTGCTAGTAAGGTCCTTGAATCCAAGAGGAATTCGGGACCCACTAAAGTTACCAAAATTGTTACAGCAGAGTCTCAGGCCGTTGCCGGTACCAACTACAAATTGACTCTGGAAATCAGCCAGCCCATCGCCGTTGTCGAGACCGAAAGATTCTTACTCTGCAAGGTGGTTGTTTTTAACCAGCCGTGGACCAAAACGAGGATCCTGGCCGAGTGGAATTGTACGCAGAATAAAAATCCGTCTGCCGTTATCGATAAAGCTATTCGTGGTTCGACAGCAGGTACCAAGGGCTTCTTGTCGTTTAAAGATTCTTTGCATGTACTGGCGATTCCAAGCGCTGCAAAACCGATTGACGGAGGGCTTCCCCTCACAAATGAAGAAGACATATCACCGCCCAACAAACGCCACATTCCTAGTGGTGGATTTTCAAAAGGAAATGTGGAAGAAGAAGAAGATTCATTCAAAAAAATTCCCGAGCGTATGATTGGCGGTGGATTCACTAGGGTAAAGGCGGAAGACACTTCGCTCAACCGAACTCATCTTCCCGGCGGACTGAATCCCTTTGACGAAGAGTTTAGTCTGATCGACGTGAGCGAAACTTCCCCCAATAAAAGCGAAATTCTTCTCGTTCCAAGTCACGTCGAAGACGGATACTCTCCGGTTGATGTCGACAATTCTTACGTCAAAGAAATCGCTGCCTATGCCACAACCGCCATTTCGTCTAGTAGAAATTCGATAACTCTTTCGTTGCAAAGAATTCTCAGTGCCGAAGCGAGGGTTTTTGGTGGTACAAACTACAAACTTACGCTTGAGCTAGACCATTTCATTGCCGGAGCCAAAGCAGAAAATCTCCTATGCAAAATTATTGTTTTTGATCAGAAAGAGGACTACCGCAAGATGACAGATTCCCTTTGTTTGCCCATTAGAAATGCAACAGTCAGGACGATTGACGAGGTTATTCTTGAATCCTCTTTACCACCCTTGAGCGGATTTTCTCCCGCCGATGTTCAAGCCGACGACGTCAGAGAAATGGCTTATTTCGCAACTCACGTGATATCAAACACCCGCAATCCTGTCGCATTGGCCGAAATAGTGAAAGCTGAGTCACAAGCTCATGCCGCCGGTAGAAACTACAAACTGACTCTCAAACTAGACAGTATGGTCAAAGAAACTACGGCAGGAATTCCAACTTTTCAATCCGGCGATCTCTTGTGCGAAATAATTGTTTTTTTCCAGACTTGGTCGAATACGAGAATATTAAGCGAATCAAACTGTTTGCCAATCAAAACTATCAGAGTAGCTGGTCCACGTTATGTTCCTCGCTACACACCTATCCTTCGCGGTGTAAACAGCAGCGATGGATTCGCTTCCCTCGATGTGGAAGACGTTAAAGTCAAAGAAATTGCGGCCTTTGCTAGTAACTCCATCTCGGCGAATTCCGGACCTGTAACGCTACTCAGAATTCTCAAGGCGGAAGCCCAAACAGTGGCTGGTAAAAACTACAAACTGATTATCGAACTCATTGGAACCGAAAGGGACATACAAATTTGCGATGTTGTAGTCTTTGATCAGGAGAGAAGTCAAACGCGCATATTAATTGATTCAAAATGTAATACGGATAAAACAACATCCAGCAAGATTCCTGAAGTGATTACTGAAGCCCCTGTCGTCAGCACCACCGTCCCTCCACCTGAAGTTGAACTAAAAAATAACACCGATGCCATTCCCAATAAACGTCAGGTCCCTGTTAGTTCAGTAGGTCTGAACTCAAACGGATTTTCTCCAGTCGATGTTAACAACCCCGAAGTCAAAGAAATGGCAAATTTTGCCACCAGCAGTATTTCTGCAAGCGACAATCCTTTCATCCTGAAATTAATCAAAGTCGTGGATGCCGAGGCCAAATTTCTTTTCGGGAAAAATTTCAAATTGATTTTGAGAGTGAAGAACATGGTAAAAGGGGCTGACGGAGACCGCGAAATGCTATGCGAAGTAATTATTACTTAATATTTTATAGGCATATACATGATATTAATTTTTCTTAAATTATTATTTATTATTAAGGTTGTGGTTTTCGACCAATCTTGGACAAGCACAAGGAAGGTTACGGAATCTACTTGTTTTGGGACACGAAAAAACTAAGTAATCATTCCGTGGATAAGCGAAGCCAAGACATTCCAGACATCAAGTTGATTGCGCTATTATTTCTTTATGCGTTCTATGTTTCTGCCCCATTTTGACGATGTTTCATGCTAATAGTGTTATATTCATTCTGTTAACCCAGTTATTCGTTCAAAGAGTAAATATTTTACCTTCTCCAATTGTATCAGGATACAATAATACAGGCAAAGTTGATATTGATCAAGTGTATACGGAAATTATTTTAAAGCGATTGAACTAATTGAATAATCATACCAAACAATTTTAAAGAAAGTTATACCGGTAGTCTTCTTATTAATTTTGCTGATTCATTTCCTTTACTAACTGTTTGGTGTGATTCAGTTATTTGATTCGAATCACGCGTGAAATAGCAAATGATGTGGTCAGCATATCGTATTGCAAAATTTTGAATGAAATTCAAAACGAACGTGCGCAAACGTGCGATGAAGTTTAATAATTGAACCGGAAAATTGCGTCATACTGCGTTGTGTTTTCTTTTGACTCATCAAATTTCCTCATGAGGAAAAAGTAGAATAGCATGCTTGATGAATTTTGATGTAGACAAATAAATACGTCAACTGCTTGTGTGCTCCGGTTTTTTCAGCTCGTCTCGCCCTATAAAAGCCAATCATGTCCATCCCTTTATAAGCATTCTCCAGTCACAGTCTCTTCGTGACAGTGGCAGTCGGTAAATTCACGCAGCCTCTTTCTAACGCTAAACAATGGCCGCTCATCTTCACCTGTCAACAAGGACTCTTTTTCTGCTAGTCGTAGTAGCGTTGACTATTGACAGCACAACTTCAGCTTCGCTCAACAAACCCAACGCAACAGAGCCAGTCGCCGATAACTCCTCTTCCATCAGCGCCTCCGAAGCGCAGCATTTTGCCAATTTCGCTGCACATCAAATCTCCTCTTCCAACAACTCTACTTTACCCACGAAGCCTGGTGAGAACGGCACATTGATCAAGATTGTCCAATCCGAGTCTAAAGTACATGGAGAAAACGGAACCGCCATGAATTTTAAAATGACGCTGAAACTCGACGGAGAAGACAACGAAGACGACCTCCTTTGCGAGGTGATTGTAATGAGCAGATCTGATCTGGTGACTAAGGACGAACTAACGTTGACTGATTACACTTGTCTCCCGATCAACAACGGATCTGCCGAAGCGATGGCCGAAGTCGCTCCATTACCGCTCTTTATCCCGTTCTTTCCCATTTCTGTCAATGACACAAAAGTACAGGAAATCGCCGACTTTGCCAGTAAGGCTGTCGCTTACACAAGGAACTCGTTCAACAACCTCACCCGAATAGAAAATGCCGAGACCCAAGTGTACGCGACCGGCATCAACTACAAACTGAAACTGAAGCTGAAAGGAGCCGATGGAGAGGAAATGCTCTGCGAAGTGATTGTCTCGGACCCAACTAAAAAGGACGCTGTCGTGACCCGCGAACTTTCACAGTACAATTGCCTCTTGAATAGCACGTCGTCAGCCGAGTTCGAAGAAGACATTCCTGACGAATCAGTCTTGTCTACGTGGTTCTTTGAATGAATATTTTTTGCTGTGTTTATTCGTTTGACTAGCTAGATGTGTTGTATTTATAGCCGCATCACATTTTTTCCATTAACCGGATGTGGTTAGCTTTCTATCCTTATACCTTACTGTAATTACTGACCTCACTTCAAGATGGATCAGTCGTTTAAGAAATACAGCGTTTTTTCTCGATTATGTTGCTCCATCCTGTTTTATCAAAGATCAGAAATTAAAGTTTGAGTTACGAACACAAGGGTACATTTTCCCCTGCAGTTTGACGTTCGTCAATACCAATTAATTATTTGTTAAAATCGAACATGGCGTATTAACGTATGACGTTTATTTTACTATGCCAGTTGCGTCACATTTGGTTTTTTAGCGCGTGTCGTAACAGTTAATCGGAGGTTTGCTGTATTCAAGGTGAATTTCATAGTCAGTTAGACTCGGTTAGACTATACAACTTATATTCTCCTCTTATAGATAAAGCGCTACAAGGCAGACAACACAAATAAAACGTATTATGTAGTACGGCGCATTAGTTACTAAGCGGATATTACGTTTTTTGACACGTCAGCGTAAAAAAAAAATGCTCACAATATTTACAAATATCAGGTACTTGATTTGAATGATTGATTGGTGAATTTTTTCACACTTAACAATTAGAGAGCTACCGGTACTTTGCTACAGATCCACCAGGGGGCAGTGTGCGGGGTGCGTTCGCAAACCGGCACGCGTCATGCACTAGCACTTAATTCATGTCCATCCCTTTAAAGCATTCTCCAGTCTCTTTGTGACAGCAGTAGCAGTCGGTAAATTCACGCAGCCTCTTTCTAACGCTAAACAATGGCCGCTCATCTTCACCTGTCAACAAGGACTCTTTTTCTGCTAGTCGTAGTAGCGTTGACTATTGACAGCACGACTTCAGCTTCGCTCAACAAACCCGACGCAAAAACAGAGCCAGTCACCGGTAACTCCGCTTCCATCAGTGTAAGGGCTTCTAAATCACAGCTTCTTGTCGACTTCTTTGGACATCAAATCTCCTCTTCCAACAACTCTACTTTACCCACGAAGCCTGTTAACAGCACATTGATCAAAACTGTCGTAGGTCAGTCAAAAGTACCCGGCGGAAACGGAACCACTACACTTTATAAAATGACGATAAAACTCGACGGAGAAAACGAGGAAGACGACCTCCTTTGCGACCTGATTGTAATGAGCAGGTCTGATGTGGTGACTCAGGACACTGATTACACTTGTCTCCCGATCAACAACGGATCTACCGAAGCGATGCCCGAAGTCGCTCCAGTACCGCTCTTTAACCCATTCTTTCCCATTTCCGTCGATGACACAAAAGTACAGGAAATCGCCGACTTTGCCAGTAAGGCCGTAGCTGACAAATGGAACTTATTCAACATCTTCACCCGAATAGAAAATGCCGAGACCCAAGTGTGCGCAACAGACATAAACTACAAACTGAAACTGAAGCTGAAAGGAGAAGCCGATAAAGACGATATTCTCTGTGAAGTGATTGTCTCGGACCCAACTCAAAAAGACGCTGTCGTAACTCGCGAACTTTCACAGCACAGTTGCGTCTTGAACAATCTTGAATAGCACGTCGTCGGCCGAAGAATACATTCCTGGCGAATTTGTGTCTACGTGGTTCTTCGAATGAAGATTTTTTGCTGTGTTTATTCCTTTGACTAGTTAGATGTGTTGTATTTATAGCCGCATTACTTGTTTTCCTATTAACAGGATGTGGTTAGCAGTTAGCATTCTTTCCTTTATATACCTTACTGTAATTACTGACCTCACTTCAAGATGGATCAATCTTAAGAAATACACGTTTTTTTCTCGATTATGTTGCCTCATCCTGTTTTATCAACCATTATAAATTTACGTTTGAGCTTCTAACACAAGGGGGTACATTTTCCTCTGCTGTTTGACGTTTGTCATTACAAATTTATTATTTGTTAGAATCGAACATGGCATATAAACTCGTGACGTTTGTTTGTTAGCGCGTGTCGTAACAATTAATTGGAGGTTTGCTGTATTCAAGGTGAATTTCATAGTCAGTTATACTATGCAACTTAAATTCTCCTCTTAGTTGTAGATTAAGCGCTGCAAGGCCGACAACACAAATAAAACGCATTATGTCCTGTGTACGGCGCATTAGTTACTAAGCGGATATTACGTTTTTCGACACGTCAGCGTAACCAAAAAAATCAAATGCGCATCACAATATTTACAAATCAGGTACTTTAAAGCTGGAACGGAAGCTAGTATATAATGCGTGACGTCTCACGCATCTAGCCTTGGCGTGTTGCCAACTCCGTTTCCCCACGATATTAATTTTTTTTACCACATCTGGTCTTAACCAGATTTAACTTTCTTCTTTCTTGCTAACTAGTGGAAAAACCCAGACCCGTGCAATCTGTCATGCGCATTTATTAATAAAAGGAGAGTTTGTGTAAATGAAATGAAAGCCCGTGTTTCGATTACCATATCCCGCTGGTATTTTCCTAAACCAGTTGATACCATCATCTTTAATTCACAATCTCATTTGCTGATTCATGTGCCTTTGTGAGCAATATTCTTTATTAATTCAAGCCTCAAAATTGTGTTTTCCCAAAAAAGTTGGCTAACAAAACACAGGTGATGCGCTTCGTGATGTTGAGGCTGATTCTGATTGGTCCACGATATAATAACAAAGAGCAACGTCATCACAACAGCAAATCTCTGCAGGCAATTTGAAATGCGGTTTCTGTTGTTGGCACAACGTTGACTTCTCCAAGGACTTTAGGTTTTTGCCCCGGCTTTTGTTCTGCTTTCGCTTTAGTGTCTAGCTTTAGCCCTGAAAGGCATTGCACGCCCTATAAAACACCTGTCCTGTTTACCTTTGTTGGCATTCACTAGTCGCAGTCTCCTCGCATCGGTTGGTTTATTAATCGTTGTCTCGCCAATACTAAACACAAACCATGGCGCATTTCCTGACTACAACGATCTTGTTGGTCGTCGCGATGCTGACCGCCGACGCCGCTAGACTCACCAAACGTCAAATCGGTTTCGTTGGCGGTTTCTCACCTGCCAAGGTGGACGATGCGGAGGTCGTCAAGATGGCAGACTTCGCTACTACCGCCGTATCAGCCAATATGAACTCCGGACCGGTAAAGCTGCTCAAAATCGTGAAAGCGGAAACACAGGCAGTTTCCGGCACCAACTACAAACTAAATCTCGAGCTGGCCGGTGCCAATTCCGAAGTCATCCCTTGTGAGGTCGTTGTTTTCCATCAGCCCAAAACCAACACCCAGAAGATGTTGCGGTCATCCTGTACTCCCAAGAGGAAAACTACCAGACAGGTTGGTGGTCTCCCCGGTGGATTTTCTCCATTGGATGTGGACGACGTTGAAGTCAAAGAAATGGCTGCATTCGCCACTACCGCCATCTCGGCAAACACCAACTCGGGACCCGTCACACTTGTCAAAGTCGTCAAGGCTCAGTCACAAGTCGTCGCCGGACAAAACTACAAACTTACGCTGGAACTGAATGGAGCTGAAGGCGCCATCCTTTGCGAGGTGACCGTTTTCGACCAGTCCTGGACCAACACCAGAAAATTAAGCGAAAGTAAATGTTTTCCGGCTAAAAATGCTTTAGTCAAAGTCGCCGAAGCTGTACATGCTGACACTCAAGTCAAGACAAGAAAGTAAACTGCTGCTGCTGCGCAGTACAAATTTGCCTTGCATCTCTGTTGTATGTTACCTGTAATTGTGGTGGTCTTTAGTTGATTTAAAGTTTAAATTCACACAAACACAAAAACTTTTAATGACTTAATTCGCTTTATTTTTGTAATACACTTATCCTGATATTGGTAAAAGCGATTAACATTACTCTATTTGATAGATGTAGCTTTTAAAAATAGACTATATGTAGGTATACTGAGTCATATAGACGCAGGACTTGCAGCATCATGAAAAAGATGGTGGCTTCATAAAACACATGTCGTTCTCGTCGTATTTAGCCATTCACTAGACGCGGACTCTTTGCATCGGTTGTTGTTTAATCGTCGTCCCAGCGTAGCTTGTACCACACGTAAAATATGGCTCATTTCCTGGTTTCATCGGTTCTTTTTTTGTTTGCTGCCGGAGTGTTGGCCGTTGGTAGTTCGCCGGCTAAAGTTGACGACTTGAAGGTACTGAAGATGGCTGATTTTGCCACTTCTGTCATGTCAGCAGCCAGTAGCTCAGGTCCCCTCGTTCTCGTCAAGATTGTTAAGGCTGAGACGACTGACCTTGTCACTGGAACAAACTACCAACTGGACCTTGAAGTTGACTACGCCAATGCTGGTCCCAAATCAGTGCCGCTCCCTTGCGAAGTGATTGTTTTCCATCAGCCCGAAACAGACAGCCAGAAGATGGTCCGATTGTCGTGTATTCCATTGAGGAAAATCAGACAAGTCGCCGACGAAGACGACGACGTTTCCGGCGGATACAAAACGATCGACGTGAACGACGCCACAGTTAAAGAGATGGCCGAATTTGCTACCTCCGCCATCCCAGAAAAAATTAATTCGGGACCCGTGACACTGATCAAAATTATCAAGGCTAAATCACAATTCGTGGCCGGAATCAATTTCAAACTGACACTGGAGCTGGATGGAGTTCAAGGCGCTATCCAATGCGATGTGATCGTTTTTTACCAGCGGTGGTCCAAAACTCGTAAACTCACACAATCTAAATGTATTCCCGCAACTGACAATGCACTGGTCCAAATTGCCTAACCATTTTTGTGTTTCTTTTTAATTTTTATGATATTCTGTAATTTTTCACAAACGACAATATCGTTCGAATAAAACCAGGGCTAAAATAATTAACGTCCAAAACAATATGAAAACACCACTTTTGCTTAAAATTTAACCAGTCATACTGGATCAATATATCCTTGTTCAGTTACGAAAGTGCTGAGTCGAATTCTTCTACACAACCACCCGATCTTTCTTTCCGCATTGTGACTCACGATGCTGATAGCGTGCACCCAAATTACCAAGTCGTGATTACTCTAAAGCCACCATGTTTTTATCTTTATCTAGTTATTTTTTTAAATTTAAATCAAATTGGATAAAGTCACGATGCCCTCACCGTGTGAAAGTCGTCCGTCATGCTGACTCATTTTTTCCCCTCTTAGGTTGACGCTCCGTTTTTGTTTCTGCTTGGAGCTTCGTGTTATGTCTTCATGTTAAACACTTTGAGACAAAATAACAAAGGTGAGTTGATAATTACTCAAGTGCGACGATGCGCTTCCTCACGATTCCAGCACCTCCATTATGGTCGTGTACCCAACATCTGATAAGCGAACGAAAATCGATTAATGTCTTTCAGCTGAAGGCCATTTCTTGGACAAAAAAGAGCCGCCCATTAATTGCTTCTTTGAAGACAAATTCGCTACAAACTGGCTGTGTCGCAATATTCCATGGACTACACAGTCGTTGTTGTTGATATACATTACTGCTGGTCTGCCGACACTGTTGTAAAGAAAATTAAATCAATAACATCGTGGTCCCGCACTATGTTGTATCAAGTGACAAGCCGACATGGGCAAGATTGGGTGGCTCCTTTTTACCAACCCAGAGGTTCTCATGGTTCACTTTCTTTTTCTTTTTTTAAACGGCATTGAACGCGTATTGCTGGAGATTCATTTTTTAAAATGTAATCACCACAGAAATCTCGCTTTAGATTTTCCGACGACCGAGTCTTTACCGTAAACAAATGTGGTATGACATGTATATAGTGCGGGTGCTTGAATTCACATAGATAAACAATTGCGATCGTTCGATATTCCCGCTGTTTGCATTTCCCAACTGCATAAAAATATCGTAACTAACAGGAAGAACGATTATGTTAATTTTAGCATTCGAACGAGAAAACCCGACCAGAAAACCGAAATCCAAACATGAACCGAGAAAGTTTACCTTTCGCCGCAAAGCAGTGAGAGTCCTTTAAAAGGTTTCTTTTTCGCCTTGTGATATCACCTTGGACAGCACTTAAATATGTGCAACTAGGTAAATATCATTTCCTACGGCGCTGAAAGCGTCTGAATGTTATGATGGCTTAGAAGTAATACGTGTTTCCCCCATATAGAAGCAACGAAAGGAGAAAAAAAACTCGGCTTGTTTGGACGGTCTCAAACGTGAATGAAACCTGGGTGAGCCGGTTGGGCACTAATAGAAATCGAATCTTTTTGAACGAATAGTTTCCTTTTCTAAAAAGGAATTTGACTAAAAAAGATTTCGCTTTCGTGTTCATTTTTAATTTAACGTCAATAACAGGACAGGGACAACCACTTTAGCGGTAATGTCCTAACTATAACATTGCGGTGACGATGTCTGATAACATATTTTCGAGAGAAATTCAATATATGTTGACTCACAGGTGTTGTCTCAAATGACTAGGTGCTGCGCATTGCGTGCATTCGTTTGTTAGTTTAAGGAATTAACAGCTGTCAGTTATGGCAAAACCTGTTCTAAATAGGTTGCTGAGTAATTTATTTCACTCTGCTGACAGAAGGAACGCCAGCAGTACCATTACTCATTTTGTAGAGTACCGGTATGTCACCAGTCCCCGGCCCGCACATAAAACACCCTCACCTATGCAACGCCTTGTTTGTTTTTGGTTTTCTCTTACAATTTTTTTTTTCTCCTTTTTTACCAGGCGGGTCAAGCGCCCACATCTGTACATACGCTCAATGCACGTGTAGGTTCCACCATATTCTTCCAATTTGACTCACACCATCTGTGCACATATAAAAAGGCTTGTCAACCGGGAGCAATATTCCCAGTTGAACGCGACGATTTAACCAGGACGTGTGCTGAAATCGACGTTCAATTTTCTATTCGTTTTACCTTTTTTCCACTTCGAGCTGGCCTCTATTCTATTTCGCTTCTTATCAAGAGCTTCATCTATCGGTTATCGACTCAACTGAGTACAGGGTCTGCTTTGTAAACACCAGTGCCCATATTGCGAAAGCGAGGCCAGCTGACAGACGGAAACTGACGCACCGGGAAGTGACTGCTGCAAAACAGGCAACAACTGAGCAGACAAAAAACAGACGGGACTAGCAGTCGACTCAAAATGTTGGTTGGCACAATAACAAGCTCCGTGTCATACTGTTGCACCAGTCGGACCGAACGATTCAACGCCGTTTTCCTCTTGGTCTTGGTCCTTGGATTGCTTCACCCATTTGCCATGGACGCTCAGCAAACACCACCCAATGTCATCAGCGAAATTCGAGATGCTCTGGCCGGCCACAAAGAGCTGAGTCGAGTCGTCAGTTACCTGAATCTGGGAGAAAAAGAATTCTTGCAGAATTTGTCTGGCACAGGTTTGTCCATTATTGAGACTTTCATTTTTGATTTATTATCTCTAACAATAATTATTGCAGGAACACAATTCACCTTTTTTGCTCCGACAAACTGGGCCTTCGTACGAGTTATGCCCATGGACATTGCCGATCCTTTCTACGTCGACTCCAAGTTGCGTCAAGACGTTTTCCTTCATCATTTCGTCCAGCGTTCGTTGACAAAAGATGATCTGCTTAATAATTCCGAAATCGTGATGGCCGATCAAAAACCCAGCACTTTGACGAACAGTGGTTCGAAAGGTAAATAGAGACTATCAACAGCCTTATCGTGGCCTTGATGAAATGATAACAATAATGATTTTCCCATTTGTTTCATGTTCGCAATTGAATCGGACTTTGTAACGTCACCACTCCTTCAATCGACGTAGCCGACGGTGCTATTCAAATCAACAAAGCCAACATCAATCTAGAGCCCGTTTTCCTCGGCTCTAACATGGGTGTCATCTACATTGTTGACAGGATTTTCGCCACAAATCAGCAGATTGAAGAAGCCATAAGGCGGCATCCAGCCGTCGAGACTCCATGGGGTCCCATCGACCCATCACAACACCAGGGCAATGTCAACAATCAAGACGTGGAAAGTCAAACGGTTGTGGTTGATCTTGTCGAAGAATTTCTAAGAGAGCAAGCTGCCGCTGCAGTGGCCGGACAGCAGCCTTAGTATTATATAACGCTTTTACATTGGTGCGGGTCCGTCTTTTCTATTAATATTTTTAGGATCACATAGATCCCCCCCCCCTTTTTTTTCTTAAATTGTACAACGAATACGCACCGTGATGTCCTTTATCGATTCCTATTGGTCTCCATCTAATCCTACATTTAGACGACGGATGCAAATAATTTGGTTTAAATTGGGCCGACAGATTTTTATATTCATTATTATATTATAAGGCTAATACTTGCGCAATTAGCTATTTTTCAATATGTAATCCACAATACAATCAGTGTGCCTATAAGGAAATTGAGAAGATCCGTTCAATTCGTCAAAAATCGATTTTGGGTCGAAAATTAGGAATGGTTTATTGCAAATAATTCAAGACAAATTTAGATGTTTCGCGAACTAACAGGAGATTGGCGAAGGAGATACCCATCCACCAAACGCCCTTTCCAGCTCAGCTGCAACGGCCAGAGTCAGGTGATCGTTGCGCAAATTACCAATCACCTATTTAAAACACACCAAAAATGCCAGGTATTAATTCCTTAGTAGCTTATTAGAAAAAAACAATTGACTGTACTTGGACTCCTAATGGAACGCCCCATGATCCAAGACCAAGTGGCACCTGAGTGATGGGAAAGCCGAGAATGTTGAAAATCGCCACATAGGCAAAGTCGAAAGGCCTTGTTAACGATTGATTGTGATAAAAGGAAGCAGTAGGATGGGGTGGAACTAGTAGAACGCCATCATCTCCCAAAAGTTCCTGCCCAAAGTGGATGGAGCGGAATTTTTCTTAACACCTTCTATGGAAATTATCACTGATTGTTATTGATTACCTGTAGCTCTTTTTGTAACTCATCGCACATTTCAATCATCTTCACAGACAAAGGATGCGTTGAAGGAGGACACAGTTTCTCCAGTAATCCCATAGCAAGTGCAAATAATGTGTGCTCACATTGGCCAACACAATACTTGAGAAACTCGGCAATCAGAGAAATTTGTCCCTTTTGAATTAAAACCTTTAGTCTTTTTTTTATCCTCGAGGAAAGTCATACAGTATTTTGGTAAGATACCTTTCCCATAGCCAATTCTGCAACGAATGGTGGATTACCAGCAGCGGTCATTTTGACGGACCACATTTCCATCGCATGGTACAATTTTGGGAATTTCATCTAACGACAACCAATGACAATTGGTGAAATTTTAAGCGCATTTAATTATTGTCTTTGCTCCCAAAGTTGATTTCATCCTCACCTTTTGAACAGGGACATTGTAAGTTTTCTCGATATGTCGCACTACTTTTCTCTGAGCCTCTTTTAAATCCGGATGTACGCGGCTCAAAATCGGATTTTTACCAAAATGTTCCACGTAGAAATAGCGTATTTTGGACAAGGAAACCTAAAATGTGAAATGGGAATTGGAAATTTGAAATCGAGTGTAATGCCAACTGTAGTGTTACCTTCTCATTCAGTTTCAATTTCTTTGTATTGTCAGCCGCTAGGATGCGGTACATTGGAAGCAAATCTGAACAGAATCGACTCATCGGACCGGTTACCAAGTAAGTCTGAAGAACTTTTCCCGCCACTGGTTGTTGTTCGTGATTACTTACAATTCCTATAAATGTTGAGCGTATAATGTATTGACCTAATTGACAGAACAAAAAGATTGCTCTACCTGAAGTTGGTTTGTGGCCGAAGATTCCGTTGAAAAATGCTGGTAAACGGATCGATCCACCAATATCGGAACCTTTTTGGAAAATATGCTCACTTTTGAACTATCGACATTATAAGATAATCACTTAAAATAAAGTCATCACATTGAAGACGATCCATCTTATCGATATTACCCGATATTACATTGCGTTGTATAATATGTAAAAAATTTAGTAAGCTGGAGGTAGGGGAAGGTTGGGTATACCTTTTAAAAAAAGGTTCTTTCGTAAACCCTTCCCTGATCTTAGTTTTCTGACCCTTCCTCTTTTACATCACAAAAATTCGCACCCAAAATGAAGCTTACTAGCTTGGTGGCAGTAGTGTTTTGTCATTAGTCGAGTCAGGTGTGCTGGTGTATTTCTCTGTGGCGTGTTTAAAATTTGGTTTGTAAGCGTTTTCGTTATGTGATTTTTTGTGTAACTTCTCTTAAAAGTGCTTACAGTGCTCTAGTTCACTCAGTCACACTCGGTGATTGCTTTGATACTGTGATGGACGTGGAAGGTAAATTTCTGTGAATTCTGGACGGGCTCAACCAATTTCCATTTCGGTAAGTCGCGCTTAATGTAATTTTTCTTTGGGTCCGTGCCATTCATGGGTCCTGCTCTAGCTATTCTACCGTCTCACATCCCTTAAACCATAAGTCCCCAAAGTTCCGTCGCATTTTGTAAAGGGATCAAAATTAGAGATCATTTTAAAATTACCGATTCCGAAGGGAGAACCAGCAGATGCAAGAAGACCGGCCTTTTTATAAACAGATTTAAACATATTAAATTAATTCTTCTATTCGTATTTTTCACGTCGTTTACCTCTCCGCCAGATGAGCCTCCCACTGTTCTGTTGGTATCGTAGGGATTGCGTGATCGACCATAAACGTTATTGAGAGATTCCCACCACATGCAAAGTTCGGGTACGTTCGTGATTGCCAACATGATAGCTCCAGCGTTCTTCATGAGAGCGACAACATCCGAATCAAACTGGCCAATCAAGTCTTTTCGTTTCACTAGGCCGGAAGTATAATGCAATCCTAAACAATCCGCACGTGCGTACCGAGCGCAATGCATCAAAGAGAAGAAACTCGGTTCAATTAGTTTACTTACAATGTCGTTCACGATTAGAGTTTACCGGCTACAGAAAAGCAATCTTTAATGGTGAAAGGGACTCCAAAGAATGGAGTCTCCAATTCTAAGGTTTCTTCATCCTTTTCTCCGGATTGAATTAATTTGTCCGCCTTTTGAGCCTCCTCCAATGCCAGCTGAAACCGATTATCAACAACGCAGTTGATGATTGGGTTCACGGCTTTGATTCTATTGATAAAAACGCTGACGACTTCTTCACTGGTTATCTAATAAGGCGAACTTTCATCTTTAAAAAATTGAAATGAATTTTTTATTGGAAAAAGTTTCACCTTCTGTGTCCTGATTTTCTTGGCTAAGCTCGTTGCACTCTCTAACAAGATCGGGTCTTCTATGGCAGGTAGTTGGGTTTTCTCTTTGTTTCGGTAAATGAACCAATATATTGCATCGGAAATTATTTGGACGATTCCGAAAAACACGGTGAGAAGAAGCCTAACAAGCCAAGTTTTATTTTGAACGCTTTCTTCCTGGCACCAAACTTGCAAGTTCGCCATTGAAATGTTTGGCTAGCTATTAGAGTTCTCGAGGCAACTTATTTGCAGCTTCTTTCTTTAAACTGCGGTACACGGGTGGCATGAAATGAGGATCCATGCTCCGTCTTTATGCTGGCGTGCGTGTTTATCTATGGGGTTATCGCAACCTGATACCAGCGGATGGAAAATAAAAGAGATAACAAGTTCTGCTCTGTCCAAATATTATTTCAGTTTTTGAACAACAAGCCAGAGTAATAGACTCTGAACAAGCACTGGCAAAATAACAAACAATTAAAAACTGCTTGCGCACTCTGCATTTCGTCTCGTAATGTATCAATCAACTTTGCCACAAAGCGCGATAAATGGCTGTTCAACCTTATTATCGCGGTTTCGTTATGTTAAAGGCCAACACGTTATTTCTTTTGGTACACATGTTAAGAAGTCAATCTCATATTGTGGTCACGTCATTTCTACTGCATGTCTAAATAATGTGTTGGCAGCAAGGTGGAATGTCCGTTTGTTAGCATTGTTGGCATGTGGTTATAGTCTGGTTCTTGTGAGAGATTGCCTGATTAGATCAAGATGCATGTACCGCTGAACGAAAGGTTGAGAGATGATTAGTTTCGCCTAGCTCTTTTAGACTATGTTGCATTGCTGCTCGTTGCAACGCATTCCATACCTGAGTTCTTACATCTGGCGGTGTTAGTAGGCTATAACGATAGTCACCGCGTGATTTCAATACCATTTACATTATTAAATACGGTTTTTTCCTAAAATGTACAAAACACATTAACAGTATGTACAAATAATTTGGTTTTTATTTAAAAAGAAATGCAGTCTTTTGATTTCAAAAAGAGAAATATTCGCCAGATCAGTGCAAATCTCTCCTTTCACGTATCAAGTAGCCAGGATGAGATAGTGATGAATCACGAATAAATCAGGAAGTGAGTCAGGAAGTTATGTTGCGCAAGTTAAAATGAAAAAATTTTCAGAACTCCACCAGCGTCACGTGATACGTGACGTGCTGCTGATATGAGTGGTCACGTCGTAGCAGAACGAATTTATTTCACAGTCCGACATACACCTTGCATCAACAGGTGTTTGTCTCAGATGGTCTTACCGTTTTCTCTAGTTATTAAACCAGATCAAATAAACAAAAATGCCTAAGGACAGGTTAGCGGAACTGAAGGTATTTATTCCTTAAAGCATCCAATTTGCCCTTCATCAGATTTATCAATTCAAAATTTTCCTGATTGCTGGTACTGGTTCATTGTTTGTATTTCCTTGTAGGAAAAAAATGGAGAAAGTCAAGGAAGTGAAAGTGATGCTTTGTTGGCAGTGAGTGCACACCAGTCCAAAGTATTCTTTAATTATTATACTACAGTATGTACGTCACACATTATAGTTGCTGTAATATCCTTTTAAGTATCCCCAAAAAACCAAAGGCATACAGGAATTACTTTGGAAAGTTCAGCAACAAGTTAATGAAATAAAGGTGTTGCATGAAAACATCCTTTCTTCTTCTACAACGGAAAAAAGTAGAGATAAAAGAAAATTGATCACATAGCTATGTAGAATGCAGTTATTTACTGTGCAAATAATTTAGGTTCAAAGGAGAAATTGGAAAAGTTATCAAAATTAATCACTACCAGTATGACTCAAATAGGAAAAGATTTGAAAGGTACTCTCAGAATTCATGATCAAACTTTAATTCTATTCCTAAAAGTGAGTTTATTGAACATCAAGATTTGAAATTGTCATCCGCAAAGGATTTCGGCAATAAAAAACTGTCCGATACGGAATTTCGAATGGTTAGCAACATGCAATCCTCTCTCACAAACAGGTCTTATTATTTTTCCTATTCCTTTTAAGACGCCGTTTGTGGATGACTTTTATTCAACAAAATATTTTAGATTTCAGGGAATTTGGGAAGATTTGTGTTCTACTCGAAACATGTATGAAAGCAAATGTAAAAGACGGATTCAGCGTCAACTAGAAATTGGTCAGTGTTTTTTTTTCTACCCTTAGTGACTGTAAAGTTGTTCACTTTTATAGTGGCTAGACAAAAATGTACTTTTATTTAGCTGGCTACAATATGGGTGACGATGAAATTGAAGCGGCGTTGGCTAGTGGAGTATCCGTGTTTTCGAAAGAGGTATTACATACTTATATTTTTTTGATCTCATTATTGTATTAATGTGAAATGACGAATTAGTTTGGAGAGTGTGAAGCGGCAAAACTGGCTCTCCGTGACTTAGAAGATCGGCATGAAGAACTGCTTGCCTTGGAAAAGAATATTCAGGAAATGCATGATTTGTTCGTTGAGCTTAACCTTTTGGTAGAGTGTCAGGTATTTTTTAAATCTTTAATATTTCACTTCTTTTAATATCGCGAAAATAATACTGTGATGTGCACAGGGAGATGTGATTGACAGCACAGAAATGAACATCACTCAGGCGGCAATTCAGGTGGATGACGGTAAAATTTGTCTAGAAAAAGCAAAACAGAAACAGTCCTCATTCCGAAAGAAAAAGATTATTTGCATTGCTGTTGCTTCTGTAGCAGTGATCTTAGCTGTCGTGATTGCTCTGTCTTTTCTTTTTGGTTAGATTTTCTAGTCCAGTATTTTATTACAGGGATCTTTTGTGCCTTACGATAAACAAAGTAACGAAAACACTCCAGAAGGCGAAGCACTAAGCGTGATTGACATTTATAAAATTTGAAATTATTTTTTACCTTAATATTGTAACGTGTATGTCTCTCGATAAAATCTGTTCACACTAGTAAACTAGTAAACTTTGAAATTCTGTTATTTTAATTTTTTATTTGTATTGCTAAGTAGATTGCACAATGATAACGGTGAACATATTAACGAAATTATGTTTCGTATTATCACCTTGATTTTAAAAGAAAGCGGAATATATTAATTGCGCCATTGTATAATTATAGCTTCCTTTGACTTGGTAGAAACCCTTTTAAGGCTAAAAGTAGGAATTTTGTGTTCATTTTCCGAGGTTTGTTAAAGACCCATGGAATGAATCAGCAATTTACGGCCGAAGGAGATACCCAACCGCCAAAAGCCCGTTCAAGTTCAGCTGCGACTGCCAGAGTATGATGATCATTATTCAAATTGCCGACAACCTGTTAATGGGCAAAAGTAGCAGTGATGCATGCAGATTAGAATCGCAAAAATTTATTATTCGAATTACTTGAACTCCTAATGGGACGCCCCATGAACCAAGACCAAGTGGGACTTGCGTGACGGGGAAACCGAGCACATTAAAGATTGCTGTGTAGGCAGCGTTGAGTGGTTTCGTTAACGGCTGATTGTGGTAGAGTGCCGCAGTTGGATGTGGTGGAACTAGTAGAACGCCGTCATCACCTAGTAATTCCTGAAAAGTCCAAAGGGTTTAGTGAATGAACGAAAACCCCTTTTGAAATGTTAAAAGAAGAAGAAATTAATATCGATTACCTGTATCTCGCGTCGTAGTTCATCGCACATTGCCAACATTTTTACGGATGTTGGATGCGTTGAAGGAAGGCTAAATTTTTCCAAGAACCCCATAAAAAGTCCAGGCAAGGTGTAATCAGACTGTCCAACACAGAATTTCAACAACTCTAACCCAACAGAAACTTGGCCCTAAAAGATATTATGGAAAAATAGTTATAATTTTCACTTTCGGTATAGATAGGAAGGCTTCAGACCACACCTGTCGCATTGCCAATTCCGCCGCAAACGGCGGATTACCACCAGTACTCATTTTCACGAACCAAATTTCCATTGCGTGATAGAATTTTGACAGTTCAATCTAAGTAAATTTAAATGAATTTGTGTCTTTTTTTTTCTTTTAATGATTTCGATGCCTACCTTCGAAACAGGGATGTTGTAAGCCTGCTGAAAATGACGCACTACTTTCAACTGAGCCTCTTTTAAATCCGGATGTACACGACTCAATAGCGGAATATTGCCGAAACTTTCCATATAGAAATATCTCAGTTTAGAAACAGAAACCTTCATTTAATGAGAAATTAAGTAGGTATTTCTAAATATGAAGATTGCTTTATATTGACTAAATTTCATTACCTTTTCATCTAACTTGAGTTTATCTATGTTATCAGCAGCTAAGATTCTGAACATTGGCATCAAATCGCAACAGTAGCGACTCATTGGTCCCGTAACCAGAAATGTCTGTAAAACTTTCTCAGCTACTGGCTGTTGTTCATAGTTACTTACAATTTCTAAAATCAAAACACGGTAATTTTGGATTTATTTGTCAAGAATATCAAATTTATTGATGAGAATATTTACCCCTTGTAGGCTTATGTCCAAATATTCCGTTGAAGAACGCAGGCATACGGATGGATCCGCCAATGTCAGAACCTTTCGAAATTATGTAAATATTTTCAGTCGTGGTATTAAATAGGTTATGATTTGGTAGCTAGTTACCGATTCCGAACGGAGAACCTCCAGAACAAAGTAGTGCGGCCTAAAAGTCGAATTAAAAAAAATAAAAATAATAATGGCCGGATATAATATGGTTCAGTTTTATTTAATGCAATTAATCGGTACTGTACCTCTCCACCAGACGAACCACCAACTATTCTATTTGTATCGTAGGGGTTCCGCGATCGACCGTATACATTATTGTTCGATTCCCACCACATGCAAAGTTCGGATACGTTGGTAACTGCCAAAATTATCGCACCTGCTTTCTTCATCAAACCCACAACATCCGAGTCAAACTGACCGATGATATCTTTTCGTTTTACTAGACCAGCAGTGTAGCGTAAGCCTAATTTACAAACAACACAGAAATTTATTGAAAAATAATACAGTGTTTGTGGCAAATTACTTCTATACCTGTCACAGAAAAACAATCCTTAATGGTAAATGGAACTCCAAGAAAAGGGGTCTCCAGCTCAAGAGTTTTTTCATCCTTTTCCCCAGATTGAATCAATTGGTCCACTTTTTTAGCCTCTTCTAATGCTAACTCAAATCGATTGTCAACAACACAATTGATGATTGGATTGACAGTTTTGATTCTGCCAATGAAAACCCTTACTACTTCTTCACTGGTTACCTATTAAAAAATTGCATTAAGAGACACATCAAATTTTGCGCTACAACCAGAATTTCTTGATGGAACAACTAGATATACCTTACGAGTTCTGATTTTCCTGGCCAGATTAGAAGCGCTCTCTAGCAAGAGGAGATTATCAAATGCAGGGAGAATTGTTTTTTCTTTCTTTTTGTGTATAAGCCAAAACACCATATCTGAAATTATCTCAATGGTCCTGTAAAACACTGTTAGAAGAATCCTAACAAACCAGGCTTTGTTTTTCACTTTTTCTTTTTGACACCATGCTTGTGAGGCCATTTTATGGGCAGGAAATATTTAGGGGATATTTAAAGGAGAAAGTTCAATCAATCTACGTTAACGAATACAGTCAATAAGTAACAAGTGTTCGAGTTACTCTGAACAATGACGAAGTTTTATTTTTTGATATGATAATCCAGTGATCTACTATCAATAAAAAACTACTGATAAATAATCACAAGGTGCTCTATCTTAACCGGGCTCTAATACTTTTATCATCGAATCTCAAATCTCAATTGTGACATTTTCACTTCCATTCCCCTTGTTTTGGTATTTAACGCGTCATCTTGCGGTAAATGTTTTTACTAATTTTTACTATGAAAACACCACCACACCCTTTCGCCTTTCGCAACTCCACCACACACAACACAATTCTGTTAATCAATCACCAATCATAATGGAGAATACAAACTATTAACAGAGGGTTTCATCCTTTCGCTGTTGTATTCCTATTTTCAAAGAAAGGCAAGTGCTGGTACACGGCACAACACAGAAAAGATTTTTTTAAAGAACATTTCAGAGCATTTTTTAATAAGTAATGACCCAAGAAACGCTCTTCCAAACAATACAGGGTTTTATTTTGTTGCGGGAAACAGCAAGTAATTAACTGCAAAATGAACGCCACTCTAGTGGAAAAGTAGAGAAACAGAAAAGATGGTGACAGCTAGAGCAAACGTTCGATACAGGAAGAAAATTGGGCAACTTTACAATAACTCAGCAGCTCTTCCGTCAATTTCGTAACCGCCCCCACTCGCATGTTTTCTTCCAGCAAGTCAAAAATATTCAGTCATCAAAGTTTTGAGAAAGAAGAAAATTAGCAGCCAAGTTTTCGTTCTTCTCACACGCAAAATAAGCCTGTACTACCAAATGTTCAGGGAAACCCAATGCCTTCAACTGTAAACAAATAAAGCCATTGATTTAAATTATATACATAAAACTACTAATATTGTATACCCTCTCTATGGCTTCCTTATCTTGGGGTGTAACATGTATGACACCAGGAGCAAAATAGTCTCCAGCACCTTCTTCCTGGCCCTGACGAGGTGACTCTGCTGCTCTTCCGCTTCCCGTTCCTGGTTGAGCACCGCTAGCAGGTGTAACGCTAGCTGATCCTGCTGTGCCTGAAGAGGGCTCAGTCAACATTCGAAAGAAGGCTGCTTGATTTTGTGAAATCATTTGAAGAAGTGCAGGGTTTGTTTGACCAATTTGTTGCAAAATAGCATTCAGAAGAGATGGATTCTGTTGGACGACCTACAGGAAGAATACATAATTCAAGTACATGAATCAAGAAACTTAATAGGTAAATATACTTGTCGCATTTGCGCGAACTGAGGTTGACTGCGCAGGAAAGCAAGGGGATCTTCACCAGGAGCAAGCTCGTCGCCTTCTTCACCCTCTCCTTCCATCGATAATGCAGCTTCCGATTGCCCTCTTCCACCAAGAATGAATTCGAGTGCTGCTTCATCGGGACCTTGACCACCACCACCCGGGGCACCTTCACCAACGTCCGCTCTGTCAGGTATGCCAGTCAGAAGATACTCGACCGCTCTGTCGGGGTTGTTAAAACTGGCCCTAAGAGCCCGTTCGACCTGCAAACATACAGTTCATGTTTTACTCAAGACAACACTTAACTGGACATGACACATACCTGATCACGAGGATAGCCCATATCCATAATGTTCTGAACCATTTGATTGTAATCATCCCCAACAATCAGTGCTGATTCAGCAGCCAATAACCTATAATAAAAAAAATTAGAATATTTCAATTGTTGTTTAAACTTTTACATACCCTGTTGAAACAGAAGCATCTCCTTGTGGAGCTGCCAATGTAGGTGCTGGAGCTGCAGCTGGTACTACAACAGGAGCAGGTGTGGCCGCTGGCTGTGTTGTGGTCTCAGCTGGGGTAGTAGTAGCTGGTTCACTAGCCTTGGGCTTTGTAACCATAATGACGATAAACTTTTTCTCATCAATTCCATGTTCAGACAAAACACTAACATCATCAAGTATTTTCCCTGTAAAAAAAAAACAAAAAGCTGTCAGCTTACCTAATAAATTACAATGCACGTCACTTTCAAATTTAACCTGCATAGATGAGCTTCTGACCGACAGCTGGATAATCAACACCCTTTTCTTTCTCTATCTTTTCCTTTAGAGTTTTGACCTATGTTATAGTAACCGAGTTAAAAAAAAATGCATGACTCGACTAAATGCTCAACGTCGGTTGTAGCCGGGAGATCAAGTTTTTTACCGTGCTGGAAGGATCAATTTCAATTTGAAACGTAGTATTCTGAAGGGTTTTGAACGTCACCAACATTCTCTTTTTTCGATTCCGATGCTGTCTTTGAAAAATTCGTAAATTTGTTTTTGAGGAAACTGATGGAAACACCGTAATTACACCGAACTTTTTTTACCAAAAAATCACGTCAAAGTCGCCAATCCGCCATGCATTTAAGACGTTGCCAAACTCAATCGATGAACACACAGGATAAGGAGGTAATGAGATAAATTTTTCTTTGATCAAGTTTATGCCTTAAAAATATTTTTAAAACTTAAATGTCTTAAGAGATCTATATAACATTCTTAATTTAGATAAAAATTTAAGAAATATAGACCAGATATAACTCTGGCAACATGGACACAGCCGACATTCCATCCGGTCATGAAGTGCGACCGGATTTGTTTCTGCTTCTGTCAGAATAACAAATTTGCCCTTGAAGTTAAATAGAAATGCCAAGAAAGCCTTTATTTTGTTTCTTGTAAATATAATAAATATAAGCTACTGCCATAATGAGTCTTTCAACGCTTTTCCACCAGCTACTTAGTTCTTCTCCTGTCCCGTATCACCCGATACTAGCAATTGTTAAAGGACTTCGAAATGGAGCCGTGTAAGTAAAACATGTTTGGTTTTTATTATAATGTTTTTGGTAGGTACCTTCATCGTTTGCAACCCTAGGCTTGAATCGCTCGATTATTATTAAAAGTTAGAATTGTTTTATCTGTCAGGTTGATTTTTTTTACCATGAATGTGTGCATCAGCGATAAAATGTAGCCTGATTGCTACAGTGAACTTGCTATCAATTTACTATTCATATATATCAATGTAATCTTAACTACAAATTACATGACTTAATCAAATCAATTATGCAATTCTTGCAAATTTATATAAACTATGTATATCTCAAGCTAAGTATTATAGTTGATAGCTCTGCCAGTCGAGAGTTCAAAAAATATATTTATAACTATTGCTTTTCGAATTTATGCAGATATGGAGCCAAAATCCGATTCCCGCATGCGATGGTGATGACTTTTTTATTCAGAAGTGGCTCATTAAGAGACAAATTTGCCTGGATTCTGCGTGCTACTTATACACACTCAAAAAATTTAGCCACCTTCGTTTTGATCTACAAAACCCTGATGGCTATTATGCGGCGTGTGGAGGGAGGAAAAGGCAACGTTCATCCATTCATATCAGCTTTCATCGGCGGTTATTTCGTTTTTGGCACTCATGATAAAATCAACGAACAGGTATCATTTGTGAAATATTTTGCAGGTCCGTTTTTACCGGGAAAACGTTAATATCTATTTTTGTTTTGGCAGATTGTACTCTATTTGTTGTCAAGAATTACAGTGGCCTTTGCGAAACTTGCTGTTAAAGAAGGTTATATCAGCAAGCCAAATTTCGAAGTTTGGCCTTGGTTTGCTGCTTTTGTTTGGGGATCGGTTTTGTGGCTTTTCGAATTCCATAGGTATGGATTAAATAACTACATTAAAGCAATAGATTATGAAGGCTAATTTAACTTTGGTTTATAATCTTTTACAGGTGGACATTGCAGGATAGCTTGAGAAGTTCTATGGTCTATCTGTATGATGACTCAGATGTTTTCAGCAATTTGAAGAATTTTCTTTGGCACAATAAGTGAAATCTACAATGAGATTTTAAAAGGTTTCTTAATTATATATAGACTGGGTTTGTTTTGGTATGTGGAATATTAAGAATATATAGGGATATTTTTTTTGTATTTAAACTGTGTACATTATATGTGCTGGAAGCGATTCAGGGCAAACTTGTGACCAACAACCCCTCCGTTGCTATGATCAACGAGAGGTAAAACAGTAAGTTTCTTCTTTTGTAAGTTGGCATCATATTTTGCCTACACGAAATTATATCTCGGTTAATTTCAGGTTATTATGTCGCAATTATATGCTAAGATTACTTTATTGTAGTAGAGAACACCGAAAATGGCAAGTGCCATTCCTGCCACGTTTGTAGAGGTCACCGGATTGCGCAACATGAACAGCGAAAAACTGATCACTGCGATTCGTTTGGAGGCATTGGCCACAGCGTAAGTCAATGGCGTAACTAATAAATAACCCCGAAATAAATTAAAACATGCTTGAGAAATCTCTTTCTAAAAATAATCCCCACCTAAGTGAAGTAAACTGAAGGCCACTACGTTCTGAAGCCAATTTAACAGTCCATCGAGAAAGAGGTAGGTGAAAATCATGAACATATTAGTCTCCGGTTCCTTTAACAATAATAAAAAAAAAAAATTATCGTAAATGTTGTGGCAGAAAAACCATTCATAAAGAGCTTTCTGAACTCCTCGTCACTTACGATGTTTGTGTGTTGAATGATTTTCCATAAATCAAAAATTGCCCACACTGGAGTGAACATCAGTAGAGCAAGTTGGCCTAACTAGAACAAATAATTCATGAAATTAAGCCATGTACCGAACAACCAAACACAATATTAATGTAATACCATGTGAAGGAGTCTCAAATGATGGACTCCAGTGTCGTGTAAGACTTTTTTACTAAAAATATTTTGCAAGCTGAAACCGCACCTAAGTTTGAAAAAAAAAATGTGTCAAATTGGACAATAAATAAGTTAAATTTTCATTTCGTACGTCGCTACTAAAGCACTCCACATTCCGATTACATCGAAAGATATTTCAGTAACGGTAGCTATTGCCACTCCCATGATGATTGGAATCAAAGATAAATAGACCTTGAAATGAAATAAACAGTACATTAATTGGATTACTAAATGTCTAGATGAAGTGAATTAAAATTACAGGTAATGTTTGTTTTTCTCCCATAAGGACCCTGGACAGTACCACTGTGAATAGTGGCATTGAGGCTTTCACTATTATAGTAAACAAATGGGCATTAGCAAAAATAATGTATATATCTTAAAGTACAATCAAGCTTAATTTAAATTCGGTTATTTGTTGATGTATATTTTTATAGGAGCAGTCTACTGGCTTAGTACCTGTGTGGGCAAATGAAACAGGAACCTTCCATATACTAATATGGGAGAAGACCGATGAAAGGAACTTTCCAAATGCAAGAGGGATGATCAATTTCCAATAGTAATCTTTTGAAAAGCTGCTTTGTAGGCCTGGGCGAATATTCCAGCATTTTAGAAGAGGACCTAAGGGAAATTAGGAACAACAAAACTATTTATAAAAAAAACTACAAATTAATAAATTAAATAAATCATTAAATTAAAAACCAGAATAAAGAGAAATGGAGAGCAGCTGGACCATTGTTAATGTCATTGGATAAGGGAATTCGTTTAAAACCCATTTCCCAATTACATTGTTGCTGGATGAGATGAGATACCTTTAAGGAATGGAAAAACAAACTTAAAGCTGACCTGGTTCAGATCAAAATAATTGAAGAAATGGGAGCACAAACCAGAAAACACATAAAATAACAATACGGGTTGCTTCACGTATTTGTCGACGATCCGTCATGATTGATAATCAATTGAACTAACTGTACAACTTATATTACGGTAATATTTTCACTTTCACGTCATTTAATGTAATGTCAAAGTGTGCAAACTTAAGATCAACAAACACACCGAATAGTGATCGGCGTTCCAGCAGCTGAATAAATTATAAAAAAAAATTCCACGTCGGACGAAGCGGTTGCCATGGGAACTAATGTCACTTTAATCTTTCGTTTCATAAATTATTTTGCGGAAATTTTTTTATCTGGAAATTCTTTAAAAAAATTCTTTCAATTATTGACAAAATATTCTTAAGATGTTTCGAATTTTCTTTCATTTATGAGAAATAGAGCAACTTGGGCGTCCCTAAACTGCGAAAGCGAAACGCGAAACGCGAAACGCCTAAAATGCGAAACAGCTGTGCGAAACGGACCAAAATTTTGGAACCGTTTCGCGGGACCAAATGCCGGAGGGCATACTAAAGAGCGAAACATCTTGCGAAACAAATAGTTTTCCTTTTCCCCACAGAGGTCCAAATTGACGGAGATTGCCGCCATTTTTCATTGTCTCCCGCTATGATGAGGCATTAAAGGAGGAAGGGGGGCAATCAAATTCGATTTCTTCGCCACTACCCCTGTATGTTTTAATGCGCATTTTACGATTATTAAACTAATGAAAGACATAGAGCAGCACGATATGGTGATATTTTTAAATAATAAAATATTAGGTAATGGCCCAGGGATTATACATTACATTAAATAATTTTAATCAACCAGTAGATACGTGCACAAAGAAATAATCGGTCATAACAGTATGAGTGCCTTATATCAAGCTAAAAATCAAAGCTACCATGTTCCAAATCAAGCTAAAATTTAATCAACTAAAACTTCCCTTAAAATTAAGAATGTTAATCTGATTGATACTGATACATGGAAACGAGAAGTTCCATAAATTTTTTTATACCAATCTTCTAATTAAAAACACCTATTGCATATTGCATTCAAGGTATTCCGTATTCATAGTCAACACACAAATAGACCAGCCATAAGGTGCGCGAAACTCGAAGTCTCGAAAATTTGAAACTCTTAACAATTTTTTTGTTGACGGCGTCCATTGTCGTCTGCTACCAAGACGTTTACACTGCGACGTTTCGCAAACACCGATTTCGCAGTTTAGTACGGACCCAAAGACTAAAATGCGAAACAGGGTCCCAACTTTTGGGTCCGTTTCGCACAGCTGTTTCGCATTTTAGGCGTTTCGCGTTTCGCGTTTCGCTTTCGCAGTTTAGGGACGCCCGAGCAACTTGCAGTCAGCTGCCTGCTCAAGATACTGTTTAGCCGTCCTTATTTTATTTACTCAATGTTGTCAACGAAGAACCCTTGTTGAGATCACGGAGGCCACCTTCTATGCCTAAAAACAACAGTAAATTCTATACTGAATTAATAAGAACGTTTCCAACATCCTGCAGTGATTCTAATCTCAGGTTTGTTGTGATTTTCATGAAATAAGCAGATAGGATATTAATGAGAGAATGAACTTTAAACATGATAAAAAAGATGGTTTAGTTTCTCCATTTTTGTCTGGCTAATACCACCTCATGTTGTGTTAACAAGTGTGTGAGAATGTATTGTTTTTGTTTTGATCAGCAGGATGAGTTTTCTCAAGCAAGAAGGTTCCAAAAGTCGTTCAAGTATTTCAAGTATTTCTTCATCCACATCCACACTTGGCTCTGGATCAGTCTCTGGTTCTACAGTAGCTTCCTCAGCAGACTTGGCTAGCTTCTTTGAATGCCCAGTTTGTTTCGAGTATGTTCTTCCACCAATCCTACAATGCCCAAGTGGTCATCTGGTATGATTTTGTGTGTTTTCTTGTTACATAAATATTTTAGACCATCAACTAAAATTTCTCAAATATTCTTCTTTCATTACCTAAAAAAGTAGATTTCATTGACTAAATAATAATTTCAAACAATTGTGTAGGTCTGTTCCAACTGTAGACCAAAACTCACCTGCTGCCCAACCTGCAGAGGACCCTTAGGTAGAGATTGACCAGAACAAATATTTAGTGCCCAATTCTTAAATAAATGTTGATATTTAGGCAATATAAGAAATTTAGCTATGGAAAAAGTGGCTTCCACAGTTTCTTTTCCTTGCAAATTTTCTACTTCTGGATGCCAGTTTACAATGTTGCACACAGCTAAAGGAGATCATGAAGAGACTTGTGAATATCGACCTTATTCTTGTCCGTGTCCGGGGGCGTCCTGTAAATGGCAAGGAGCTTTAGAGCAAGTAATGCCCCATTTGCTCAATCAACATCGATCTATCACGACTCTCCAAGGTTGATACATTTTTTAAAAAACATTCAATCCAACATTTATTAACTATTGATTTTAAACTTGTTTTGTTTCAGGAGAAGATATTGTTTTTTTAGCAACAGATATCGCACTCCCCGGCGCCGTCGACTGGGTTATGATGCAATCTTGTTTTGGTCACCATTTTATGCTAGTGCTGGAAAAGCAAGAAAAATATGACGGGTTGCAACAATTTTTTGCTATCGTCCAATTGATTGGCACAAGAAAGCAGGCCGATAACTTTGCCTACAGGTACGTTCTAAAACTCCAATATATTTCATTGACTCATGCGTTAATTATCTTAGATTGGAATTGAGCGGTCACCGTCGACGGTTAACGTGGGAAGCGACGCCACGATCCATTCACGAAGGCGTATCTTCCGCCATTCTAAACTCGGACTGCCTCGTTTTTGACACCTCTATCGCCCAGTTGTTTGCTGAAAACGGCAATTTGGGTATCAATGTTACCATTTCTATGTGTTAATTTACTCCGAATTTGAGAGACACTCATTATTTTCTCTCGCCAAATAAGTTTGGTTGTGCTAATTAATTTCCTTTTTTCCCCCGTCGAAATGACAATGGCTCATTTTTAAAAATCGTGTTTCCCGTCTTTCGCATGTGTGTTACCGTATGTGCATGGACATCACAATTCGCGAACAAGTGAAACAAAAAAACTGTTGTAAACGACCGTTTCCCTTCCCCTCTTTCATTAATTTTTTTTTTGTTCGAACAGAATTTTCTCTCATGTTGCCTTGTACAGTTTTGCTATTGCGATCAATGATCAATTATACGGCTCCATGTTCAAACGAAGCAATTCGTCAATTTACGCAATTATACGATAAGATTATGTTTCATGGTGTGCGATGAATATGTGATAATGTAGGTGACGACCATGGTGTCAGGATCTGATAAGAAAAGGTCTCAGTGCCATTTTTTCCTCAAGTGATAACTGAGATATTTTTATAATTGTAGATTGTGACGCACAGTTGAAATCGAAATGGCGACGAGGATGTTGTTAATAATATGCCTGCTTTATGGTAAGACGAATAAGATATTTAAAATTTTCTTTTGTTCTAAACGTTTTGTGTTTGCTTTAGTGGGATTGACTGGAGCAGAAGATATTGATTTTGGTGACCCGAACACTTGTACTCTTCAAAATAAGGAATGTCAAGTAGACTTGAAGGTAGATTGTCAGAGTGAACTGTCTGGATTTATACAGACTCCCAATTTTCCAACCAATATGAATAATGCCCAATCCGGAAAGGTAAAGAAATCAAGAACCGGGTTTCATGTATTTTATTGCATACATAATTTATTTTTAACAATTGTTCTAGTACCGACTAACAATTTCATCGTGTGAAAATTCACAAATTACCTTGATCCTGACGGACGAGGATTTTTTTCTGGGACCAGATACTAACACATTTTCGGTCGGTAACGGTCTTGTAATTGGTGCTAACAATATCCCACCGGAGCTGAGGGGTAAGGAATCCAATCTTTATAGATAGAATATACTACTAAATATATTATAGATTTCAATAATCGCCGCTTGTAACCAAGTTGATCCCCAAAAAACACAATCGCACAAATTTCATCAGGTTGATGGGTTGTTCATGTAGTCTACGATATTACCTAAAAATAAGGTTGTTATTAGGTTCTAGTGACGGTGGAAACGAGCTACCAAATGGTGATCCGACCTATGAGTATGAAAGTGCCTCCAATGAACTGTGGATGGAGGCCAACCTGATGGCATATCGGTCAAACTTCAAAATCCAATACAACATTACAGTCTTGAGTATAAACATATATTATTTGATTTGCATTGACAATTTCAAATTAAATTATATCCTTATTTATAGCTTCAAATATCCACAATTATAACGAAACGTCAGGAAATATGACTTCTCCCGGTTATGGAATATCTTACCCATCTCAAACAACAGAAGATATACATGTGATTGATGTCACAGATGTGGCAGGGGAATATGTGGACCTGTTACTCACAGTTAATGTACTGGACATTGCAGGCATCAACGGGGACTACATCACACTTGGACCTGGTTATTCTCCTAGTTCTTGCATATTTATTGTATTTAAAAAAATTCGTATTTTTCGCTTCGTTACAGGGTCGGAACCTTCGGTTGATAAGAGCGCAGTTGTCCTCTCGTGGCGTGTTACCAAAGGAGTTCAATTTTTGATTGATGGACCTAAAGCTCATTTAGTTTTTAATGTTTTACGACCCGCCGACGCTGAACAGGTTTCCGCAAAAGGATTTTTCATCTCCTACCAAGTGATTGGTAATTACAACACCAGTAGTTGATGGTGACGGTAAAATATAAATTTTTTTGTTTCAATTATATAGAAAAGAATTTGACAACAGCAGCGCCCATGACCACACCTATGCCTACAAGCCCCACGCCTTTGCCATTTGATCCAGATATCCTTTTAACTGATGTCGTCTACCACACATATGTGGGCGCCGAAGCATCTTCACAGCTGGCAGAAATTTTGCAGATGTATGCCGAGTCATCTGGAATGCTGGAAAAAGGCGAAATAGTTCCTAATTTAACGTAATAAGCGATTTTTCTTCTATTCCATTGTTCATGAAATATTGAATTAAATTGTTTTCCTTAGTGCTGTCGGTACTGTCCAAATAGTTCAAGTTGAGAACTGTTATCATGGATGGAATGTCGATATGGACATCTGCGGTCTGACGCATGTGATTGTCCGCGCGTTTTACCAAAAAACAGGAGAGACTGATGTCACTTACGCCTTTCCGACCGAAGAAGTAAAAAAAGCTGTAAGGGAGTATGGCTACATTCACGAAGTCGTCCTGCCAGAAGACTTGGCCAACTTGTACTGGATCTTTGTTGGTGTCGTCCTCATTCTAATTATTTTAATCCTCATTGGGTTATTAATTGTCTGGCGGCAAAAAATGCGTCGTGACGCTAAAAAGTAACAACATTTTTCATTAGATATTTTTGAAATTACCGTAGACATAATTATTTTAATCATTTATGATTATTTAATTTTTTTTGGGTTAGGCGAAGAAAGTATCACGAAATAAAAAATGATAATCATTCCGTAGGTGCCGACAGTGACATTTCTATCACAGGCGTTGGCAAATCAAGTCGCTTCGAAATGAATTCTGGTGTTGATAATCCAAATTTCGTTATTGACGTAAGTTGTTGGCAACACATTTATTGTGTTTATCCTGAATTCAAACTCATTCGTTAATTTAACAGGAACAAGAAAATGGTCGCCCCGTAATGGTTTACGATCCGGAGAAAGGAACATTTTATTCGCGAAACAGTCACAGACCTACTTATCAAGTAAGAAATGTGGATCAGGGACCAGCTCGATCAGCGGCTGTACTGAATGTTTCACCCATCACCAGCGGTTTCCAACGGCAGAATGGAAGCAATAGAGATCAAATAGCGAATGAGGGAAACGATATGTCATCTATCATGCCACCACTTCCCACCGTACCTAAACGTGGAATCTTGAAGACTAAATCTAGCAGCAGTCCGACCAACCGCGAGTTTCCCAACATTTCTTCTATTCCAATGGAAGAGATGGAAGATGTTGTATTCGACAACGATACCTTTAAAAACATGCAACAACGTCGATACTCTCCTGCGTCTTCATCGTCGGATACGATAACATCTTCATCAAGGTCTAGTAGAGTGAACTCCATCTCCACGGATCAACAGTATGAATTGCATGATGTTGTACAATTTTAAAACAATATTCGTACATTCTTTGTTTCAGGATTGGATCACATGTTTTGTACGGTATCACATTGACGGATTTTGATTCAGAAGAAGAAATTGAAACTAATTTTTAAAAACAATTTAATAATCAACGCCTTATTATGACGCCTTATTATTTTATTATTATTTTTACTTATTCGTCTTTAAGAGGCCCATTTTTAGAATTGTAATTGATTTTCGCAGACAAGACATTTAATAAATCAAATAACTGAATTGAATTTTACTGTTATTAGTTCGAATTCGTGTAAAAAATAGTAATTTCGTAATTTCCCGCTTTACGCCATCTAGGTAGTGGTTATGTCATTACGTCTGTAAAACATTTTCTATTTCCACCGACAGGCAGAAAACTTCGTTCAGACGATTTTTAAATCTAGAGAAGTCATTTTCAACCGTTCACTCACAAATTTTCAGTAAGTTATTTTATTATATTCGTCGGAATTACAATAGGAATAAGTTTGTATGAATGTTTTGTTGATAGATGTGCTTAGAAGTAGTTGTCAGGTGAGACAAAGTATTTTTAAAATCATTCTGGTTATTTCTATTTGACCATGTGCTATAGTCATGCACAACTTAAATAGGGAAGTAAATTAAAACTAAATCAGTTGGTTGTAACATCGGTACATCTTTTAATAATTTCCCTCCGAAATTCTGAATGATGTTTCAGTGTCTTATGAGCCTCATACTGAAATGATGATTCACGATTTTCTTGTATTCTTGTGTGACAGGAATGGAGATCAATGATGCAAATTTATCAGAACTATTAGGTCATCTTCAAAAGACGCTATCACCTGATGGAGTTACGAGAAAATCAGGTATATTGCACAATTATTCTTTGTATTGACATAAATGCATGATTAATGTTTTTTTCATCAATAGCTGAAAAATGCCTTGAAAGCATTGAAGGAAAACAAAATTACCCACTGCTGCTTTTAAATTTGGTGGATAAAGATGGTGTTGACATGACACTGAGAACAGCTGGAGCTGTGACATTCAAGAATTACATTAAACGAAATTGGAAGGTTGAAGAAGATGCAGTAGATAAAATCCATCACTCTGATCGGGAAACTGTCAAACAGTTTATCATCAATTTAATGCTCAAAGCTCCTGAATCTATTCAACGCCAGCTCAGTGACGCTGTTTCAATTATTGGTCGTGAAGATTTTCCTGCAAAATGGCCAAATTTAATTCAAGAAATGGTGGACAAATTTGGCACGGGTGACTTCCACGTTATTAACGGTGTGTTGCATACTGCCCATTCCATCTTTAAACGTTATCGCTACGAGTTTAAGTCTCAAGAATTGTGGACTGAAATCAAATTGGTTTTGGATAACTTTGCCAAGCCACTGACAGACCTGTTTATTACGATGATGGGTTTGGCTGCGCAACATGCTAATAATCCGGCAGCTGTAAAGGTCATCTATAATTCCCTGACCATCATTTGCAAAATTTTCTATTCGCTGAATTTTCAAGACTTACCCGAGCATTTTGAAGACAACATGAAATCATGGATGGAAAACTTTCTTGGCCTTCTTACCACCGACAATCCTTTACTGAAGAGTGACAGCGATGAAGAAGCCGGATTAGGTGAACAATTAAAATCACAAATCTGCGATAATATCAGTCTCTACGCTTCGAAATATGATGAAGAATTTCGCCCTTATTTGCCTCAATTTGTCACTGCCGTCTGGAATCTTTTGGTTTCAACCGGCAAAGAGGTAAGACACCGCTGAATACTCATTTTCAATGAGTGGTTTTTCTAATGTTCAAAATCTCTTTCGTCTATAGGTCAAGTACGATTCACTCGTTAGTAATGCAATCGGCTTTTTGAGTTCCGTGGCTGAGCGACCACATTACAAAGACCTTTTCGCTGACCCCAATATCCTGAGTTCCATTTGCGAGAAGGTTATTTTGCCCAACATGGATTTCCGGCCATCGGATGAAGAACTCTTTGAGGACAACCCAGAAGAGTACATTCGGCGTGATATCGAAGGTTCTGACGTAGACACTCGACGACGAGCAGCCTGTGACTTAGTCAAAGCCCTTTCAAAATCCTTCGAGGCCCAGATGACGGAAATCTTTGGTCGGTACGTTGCTGTCATGTTGGAGTCGTACGTACAAAGCCCAGAAAAGAATTGGCGGTCAAAGGATTCTGCCGTTTATCTCATCATTGCGTTAGCCTCGAAAGGTCAGACGGCTCGACACGGCACGACTCAAACTAACCAGTTGGTAGATCTTGTGGATTTCTTCCGCACGCACATAGTGCCCGAACTGCAACAACCCAACGTTGACCGGCTCATGGTCTTGAAAGCGGATGCAATCAAATACTTGATGACTTTCCGCAACCACCTACCCCGCGAGGCCATCATTGTCTCGTTGAAACCCTTGGTGGACCTGCTTCGTTCACCGAGTCTGGTCGTTCACTCCTACGCAGCCAATGCCATCGACAAATTGCTTATTCTCAAGGGATCCGATGGATCGGCCTTGATTAAAGCAACTGATTTGTCTGGAATGGAGCAAGCATTGCTGGCAAACTTGTTCCATGCAATGACTCTTGCGGGATCGGAAGAAAATGAATACATCATGAAGGCCATCATGCGAACCTTTTCGTCGCTACAAGAAGCTGTTTTACCCTATCTAGGTCACACTTTGGTTGGCCTGAATCAAAAGTTAATGTTGGTGTCCCGAAACCCTTCCAAGCCACATTTCAATCACTACCTGTTTGAAACACTTTCGCTGTCGGTTCGCATCGGTTGCAAAGCTGATCGATCAGCCGTCGCTTCCTTTGAAGAAGGATTCTTTCCTTCTTTTCAGGAAATTTTACTTCAGGACGTACAGGAATTCGTCCCTTATGTTTTTCAAATTCTTTCTCTTATGCTTGAGTTGCGCGGTGGGCAGTCTGAAGTGCCTGAATCTTACATGGCTTTATTCCCTCATCTGCTGGTTCCAGTCCTCTGGGAGCGCCCTGCAAACATCCATCCATTAGTGCGTCTCCTTCAAGCCTTTATCCAAATTGGCAGTCGTCAAGTTGTTGCGTCGCAAAAGCTTGAAGCGTTATTAGGCATCTTTCAAAAGCTAGTGGCCAGTAAATCTAATGATCATGAAGGATTTTACCTGCTGCAAAGCATGATTGAATATCTGCCCAAGGAAGCGCTTACGCCTTTCTTGAGTAAACTCTTTGTACTCTTATTCCAGAGGCTTTCATCCTCCAAAACAACGAAGTACGTCAAATCGATCATAGTCTTTTTCTCCTTGTTCGCCATTCGCTACAGTCCCACAGAGTTGATTGCCGTCATAGACGCTGTCCAACCGAAAATCTTCGCCATGGTTCTCGATCGTCTCATAGTACCTGATGTTCAACGCGTGTCGGGCACTTTGGAACGCAAAATTTGCGCCGTTGGACTAGCTCGTCTGCTCTGCGACACTCCCGAATGTTTCACAGGTATTTTTCTGACCTCTTTTAACATGTATGTTGTATTGCTAACATTCAATTTGTAATCCTCAGGAGTATACAGCACTTTTTGGGGGCCGGTGTTGGGGGCCTTGATTGGCTTGATTGAATTGCCCGAGGACGAGTCTGTGCCAGAGGACGAACACTTTGTTGAAATCGTGGACACACCTGGCTATCAGTCAGCTTTTTCACAGTTGATATTTGTAGGCAAGAAAGAGCGCGACCCAGTCGCCGAAGTAGCCGACCCACGAGCTTATCTCGTTCAAGCACTGCACCGATTATCGACGCAGAATCCTGGTCGAGTCGGTCCCATGATTAGCGCTGCCTTGCCACCGGGGGCTCAAAATTATATTCAGCAGTATCTTCAGGCAGCGAATCTCTGTCTAGCTTGAAGGATGTCCATCTATTCTCTCGTACCTTGTCATTTCTCAGTCGCTGTTGTGCTTTATGGTTTCATTCTGTATCGATCATGAATAAAATGCTGCATCTTTCGCACGAATTGAGAATATAACCCATTTGGAAGTAGTTAACTGTAATCATAGGTAAAAAGAGGGCGTTTCGCATTAGGATGTAATTCAGTTTCCTATTCCTGGCACCCTTATAAAGAACGGGAAACTTTCACATCCTTATGAAATTTGGGTTTTACCAATGCCTTTGGGCTTTGGCCATCAGTCTGGATCTGTTCACGAGGTAATCCTTGATGGAAAAGTGTTAGAAATTAATTAAAAATAAATAAAATTTCAATTAATAATTTAATCCGATGTGATTAATTTACTTTTAAAATATGGATAAAATTCAGTTTGGTGATATACGATATTATTATTTCTACCGCTAGCAGAAGTCGACACCATCTTTGACCAATCGGTGCTCACTACAAAAAAAAGTTAACAGTAGAGAGCCGACGCCACCTGCCATCGTATAATATCATCCCATTCCCCTATCCTCTTGACGTTTTGATTAAAGTCTTTGGTCTCACTGGATCGGCCCCCTTTTTTTACGTTTACCTCACACTGCACCATTGTAGTGGATCAGGAAATAGAAACAATTTTATACATCCAAAAACGTCATGTCGAGTCCCGTGTCCAGAACCGAAAAGGAAAAACAGAAGCTAATTCAAGAGAAATGCCAGACAATTTTAGCCTCGATGTTACGTGATGAAGACAACAAATATTGCGTCGACTGTGATGCCAAAGGTTTCTTTTTAAATAACAATTTAAGTGATTTTATGTGTTGCTAAAAATTGTATTTATATCTAGGACCAAGATGGGCTTCATGGAATCTTGGAATTTTCCTATGTATCCGTTGTGCAGGAATTCATCGGAACTTGGGGGTGCACATATCTAGAGGTGTGATAATTCAAACCTGTAAAATGCTGAAGTTTAAAAGCTAAATGTTTTCTTTTACTCATAGTTAAATCAGTCAATTTAGATTCGTGGACCCCAGAACAAGTAGTTGTAAGTATTAACATTTTTAAAATTTCATATCATTAGTGTAAGCATTAAATTGTGTTTCAATTTGACACTAGTAACACAAGTTTGACCTTATTAATTATGCATTTCCACATCAATGAGTAATTTCTTTCTCCAACTACATTACAGTCCCTGCAGCAAATGGGAAATAGCCGAGCAAGGGCAGTGTATGAAGCCAACCTTCCTGATAGTTTTCGAAGGCCACAGACAGATTCAACCCTGGAGAGTTTCATAAGAGCGAAATATGAAGCTAAAAAACACATAGCCAAGTAATGCAATTCATTATCTGTTGATTTTATTATAGTTTTCATTGGAACAGCCATATTTTTTCTTAGAGAATGGGTTTGTCCACCGCCAGTGAAGGTGTCATGGGATGCCGAGATTGAAATGGAAATGAAACGAAAAAAGGAAGCCAAACGCAAGACCAATGGAAGTCCTGCCACCACTCTCGAGTTTCCTCCTAGCCAATCGTCGTCACGCACTCCTCGGACTGCTGAATCGACGTCGACAATCAGTTCAACTTCCTCATCAGCGGTAAAAGAAGTTAGCCTACCGGCTCCGATCGAAGTGCCATCCCTACCTGCACCTACCAAAACTAGCTCGGCCGCTCAAGACCTATTAGGATTAGGTAGATTTTACTTCTACTATGCATAATACGATTGAGCACAGTAACATAAAGTTAATTTTGTACAGATACGGCAATCAACAGCTCAACAGGGAATGATTTATTTGGTGGATTATTAACGACACCTGTACCAGCTGCCACTAATAATGGTAGTACTAACAATGTAATGGGAGGAGCCTCGAAAAATGCCGACGAAGACAGTTTTTTCAACCAGAAAACACCCAGTACAACGGAGAAACGAACATTGGACAAGAATTCAATTATGGCCCTATATAACCAGGGCGGTGCAACCACTTCTGCTGCTGTTCCACCTATGCAAAATATGTTTGCTTCTCAAGGTAGTGAAAAACATTGAAATATTTGGACGTTCCCATTAAAAACAAAAAACTGTTTTCATTTACAGGAGTTTATTCGACTCCTCAACCGTCATACATACCCAATCCTTCAATGAATCAATCGGCATTTGGATCGTCTCCGTCAATGAATCAAACAAGCGGCATGATGGCCGGCAATTTCAATCCGCTTATGCAACAGCAGCAACAGCCAGCGCAGGGCAACATGTTTTCTAGTCCAATGTTTTCAACGAACGGCGCGATACCTCAAACAGGATCAGGGCAAATGGGTCAACTATCCCAACAGTTGAACGGGTTGAACTTTGGCGGCCCAACCGTGCATAATCCAATGATGTCTGCTGCTAATACTGCGAATTTAGTCCCTGGTAATTTGTTGATATTTGACTCATTCGAATGAATTCAAGATTGTTAACGCCAATGTTTTAGGTATGATGATGATGGGTAACATGTCGATGAATCCTGCCATGGCTGCTAACAACAGCAATCCCTACAACATGTTTATGGGACTGCAGCCGGCCCCACAGCAACAGCAACAGCAGCAACAATCCCACACCAATACCTTGTCCACCAATTTGTGGCAGTGAGAAGTGATGATTGTTCCTCCATCCAAGACCAACGAGTAAAAGAAGAGAAAAATACCAAAGGTCTCCCATCCCCAGGGTTTGTTTTCGAATTTTTTTCTCTCTCTCTCTCTCAAAAGTCCGATCGGATTTACCACTCGTTATAGCTGTTAGTTTTTCGATCGTGGTTGTATCATCGGCGTAGTAGATATTTTTTTCCTTCTCGTCTTTCCTCTTTTTTAAATGCAAAGCAAAAAACAAACAAAACAAAATCTTTAGGTTAAATGAAATGGGAGGAATAGAGATATTTTCTATTTATTTTTTTCCCCCGCACGTTTGCAGACATCCAGCAGAGCTACCCCATCTTATTTGATTCCACGTAAAACAAAAGAAATTCTACAGATTCCATGTCCCATCAATTAATCAATCAATCGAAGTTATTTTGTCCTCCTCAAATTTTGAAATTTCCTTCTTATTGTCAAAGAAGGAAGTAACAATCACACACGATACGTTCGTGATTCTTTTGTTTATATAACAGTGATACCTGATACGAATGGAAGGACTCGTGCGAATTCCCCTCTCCAAAAAAGTTAATTTTCTTATTTTTTTTTAATGGAAAAAGTCGTTGTTTTGTGGCCGTTTCGCTCTTGCCTAATTATCTCTGTTACTCTTTTGCTCCCGCCCATTTCTCTTACTTTCCATGTTTACGGCATGTTTAAAAAATTTTGTTTTTCTTTTCTTTTTGGCTTCTTCTTTCTTCTTGGCTCTCGATCAATTTCGTCAATGGAGATTGATTCGAATAATAAGAATGAAAAACAAAAAAAAATAAGCAACGGAACAATTATTCTACATCATCAAATCCCAGACAACAAACAAAAAAAAACCGAGCTGGAATGTCCGGGATTCAGGGAGAGTTGAGTTTCTCTTTGATATTTTCAGGGCACGTGTGGTTGTATTTCTTTTTATTCGTTTTTTCTAATTTTATTAAAAAGAAAGGTTTCGATTGCCGCCAGTATCTCATCCGCTTGATGATAGACTGGCGGTCTGGCCTTATTTGCTTTCCGTCTCCTTCCGTTCCGATTCATTTTCAGGTGATTCTTAGATTTCACTGAATCAGCTGTGTAATAAAGATATCGAGTGTTACAAATCGAATCAGCTAGAAACCAGACTGTTTCTGTTATGTGACTGCAATTCGCCGATATCCTACACGCCGCCATTTGGGGTCGTGGAGAATGATGTTGCCGTTGATGACGAAAGTGTCGAGTGTGTTGTGTCCGGCCTGTTTTGAAAAGCATAAGATGACGTTGGCCGTTAGAGGCGCCTTTTTCTGTCCAGTTTTAATCGACCCAACCAACCTGGGAACCCTTGAATCAATAACCAGCCGGGTAAAAAATAATATGTAAGTTGTTGGGAATTTTTGCCGTGTCAATAACAGACGGGAAATAACGTAGTTTCGTCGTGAGTGACGGAAGGAAAAAAAAAGATAATATTGACTTTGCGGAACTAGACCTTTTTTTTCTTCTGTCTATCTGCCTGTACTATTAGTGGAAACTCGGACGTTCGTACCGACGTTGACCTTCACCCATTTATGTCCTATATACGGACGTGCAGTCACAAAAGCCAGACTGTATGCATGTCGCACTGTAGTTTTGCTGCGTTTGCTGCCCGGGTTGTTTCCTCGGCACGGCAACAAAACTGTACGTGCACATTGCCAAAGAGAAGCGAATTACTACAGTCCAACTTCCTTCTTCTTACGTCCCTGATAATTGATTACGGGGACTGATATGTTGATTTCTTATTTTTCTATGGTTTAATGTCAGGGTCATGACAATGTCTACAGTGTGTGAGGGCCGCATTTCCCAAAAGATAACGTAGGAATGAACATGGGATTTTTATCCCGTTTAACCTTGCCCTACTCATTTTTATTCCATTCCGACCGGAATGGATCTCTTTCGTGCTCGTTGATCACATCTACCTAACTCTTTGGGATAGAAGAGATACTTTTTAAACGACGTCGATGTGTTGGAGAAACCTGGGAAAGTTGACCAACGATTTCGAGTTTCTTTCAATCGTTGGAGCTTTACATCTTTCCTGGGTCAGCGACCAACATTAATATTGCCAAACTTATTACTTTTCAGAAGAGGGTTGCGGTTGCCTTTTAACTTTTGTCCAGGAAGAATGTTAGTAAATGGTTCAAGTTGGATACCGAACTCGTTACTCATCAAGTTACCCGTCATACATATACTCTCTTGACTATCTCGATTATCTGTATTATATTCAGAGTTTTCGACGTAAACACATGAGATATGGCAGTCCAGGACAAAACTGGCATCGTCTAGCCTTTTATGATGATATGAAATGGGGAGGCCGGTCGGTCGGTCGGTGAACCTGCAAACGGGACTTAACTAATAGTTGGCGGATCATATAATGAATTCTGCCAACTTTTACATTTCTGCGTATTTCTGTTAGCTGCTTCCTGGGTTATATTTATTAGAAGCGCGTTTTAATTTTGAGTAGATTTGAAAGTGTAATTTTGACAGGAGGAAAAATCCGAAGCACACGGAGAGGAAACTAAAAAGAAAATAAACTCTTGAGGAAAGATTCGGGCGGTTGGTTGCCTTGTGTATGGAGCGTAGCCACAAGTTTGTTCTTTCGAGGTCGCCGTCACCTTGACTCGAATTTTTCAGTATTCAAAATACAAAAGACTAACACAGAAGGATCATCGCCAAGTCCCGTGATCTCACCCATTTTTTTGACTGGTTGAATTGACATTTAAAAAATCCTCTATGGAAATCAAGGGCATTGTCTGATCACGCTATTCTGTCTCGACGTATAGACAGCAGTCGAGCAAGGATACCAGAGATAATTATATTTAAGAATAACGTCGATGGTTCGTGTGTCTCGTCGGCCTCCCAGGATTTTTATTTTGTTGTTGATATCAAAGAGAAGAAAGAAAAACAGCCGACTGGAGAAAACCGGAATGATCGGCGCATTGGAAACAAAGGAAATTCCGTTGAGAGAAAAAGAAATTAGGACTCCGGAGGAGACTAAAAAAGGAAAGAAAAAAGAAAGCTTATTAATCTGACGGCTTCTCATCTGATTCATTGATGTTATTTTTTATGTATAGATGATTTGAAAATTTGAAAGAATCGATACATAAGTTGGTGACGTTTTTTCAAAAGGTTAATTTCGAAGCGTTTTTCCAAATAACAGAACCAGGTAAAATGAATAATATCATTTTTAAATTGATGTTTACATGAATACGTTTCTTTGCCCCAGCTCAGTTTTCCGAGTCGTCCGAAGGGGCAGTAAAACGCTCAAGATGGTCTCCGGATGGATGGATTCCGGAGGGTGTTGCTTTAGAAGGGGAGATGAAGAAGAGAGACAAGTATATACACAATATAAATAGAGGGTGAAGAAGAAGAAGAAGAAAATAAAAGAATGGAGGGGGGTTTGACCTTTGGACTGGAAAAGAAAAAAAGAAGAAAAGAAACCGAGTATCAATGCCGGGGGGATGGATGCGGTCTAGATTTTCGTTCCCCTCGTACACCAAATCAGCTGGTTGGTGAAGAAGTTGTTGCCTCTTGTTTGGCTCTTGGTGGAGGTGGTTTTACCCAGCAGTCAGGCCAACCAATAGTTATACTACCCAGCTGGAACAAAATATCCGCGCCGACCCAGTACAAACCAGTTCCAACCAAATCCAACCAAATCGAACTCGACTTGACTGGTCTTCTCCAACCGGCCGACCGAGCCTGAAACCGAAAACGTTTTTAGAAAGATGCAATTTGAATCAAGTTTAACGACACCAACGCTCACCATCTTAAAGAAAGGAAACTTTTGTAATATTCGATTTCCCATACAACTTTACTGGGTGATCGCGTGTCACCTTTACTTGAAGGCAAATGCGCGGATCAGGTGGCAGCAGAACATTAGACAAGAAAAGTGGCGTGCGCACCGATCCGCAATTGGATCCCGGCGTCCCGTTCGGTATAGTCGCATACAAATGAAAGGATTGCTGGCCTGATCCATTTGAACTTTCCTTGACGGGCACACATATCTTTATTTGAATTTCCAGGAATTAATGAGCTTAGAGACACAGAGAAAAGAAAGATCAGTTTTTAATCTTTTGATTGTAATCGATTTGCGTCATTTCCTTTCTTTTGTTCCCAATGTCCTGGCCTATCTACTGAAGGCGTCTGCTCTATGTACATTTTACGAACATATGTCCTTCTAACAATGTCGTCATCGACTGAAATTTTTTCCTAGTTTTACAATGTTTTGCAACGTCGGGGAATTACACACACTCAATCATAAAAGTGAAGAGATAATTAGAGTGTGAATGAAAAAGCCGGTCTGGTTTTTTTTCTCGTCCAATCATATCGTAATAGGAAGCAACTGGCATGGCATACTTGATTAGAATAATCAACCAACGTTTATTTTATTTTTTAAAAATGAATTCCAGTTTTATTCGAGAAGTTGATTACCATAAACTATTTTTATAGATGGATTTTTATTTTTGAAACTTGTGCTTCTTTTTATCATGCAAGTCACACGTGAATCTAGATTCTCCGCCAGATGTCATGTTGTTGTGTAAGAGATACAACAAAAAGGGGTGGTCCCTCCCCGCACCACCCACTCTCCAATTCACCCACCCACCCAATTTGAAAGAGAAGGAAGGGGTCAAGATATAAAAAGCCAAGTGGGCGCGCGCTTGCGCCGCAAACTCAGTCGTAGGTTGAACACTGGTCGATTCGAACAGCAAAGTCTTGTCTCTTCTCTCCCACAAAAATCCTTTCAGTTGTTTCAGTCGGCCATTGGTAACAGCGTCAGCACGAGTCGCCCGAGTTCTCTCCGTCGCCAACCCGTCGAAACTGTCTCCAAACTGGGGGTTAATTCTCCTCTTGAGATTTTGTCCAATTCAACGTTTTGAGAATTCCGCCGCTAAGAGTTAAGCCCAACGGGTGCGCACCTAAGAAGGTAAAGCTGATTTTTTGTTGGTTTTATTCTTTTACATTTAAAAACGAAAATGTCTACGCATCATGCCAATGGTGCCCAATTTTGGGTGTCGGGAGCCATGTTAGGATGTGGGCGTCAAATCGTTTCGCCATGATGGGTTCCACAGCAACCAAACTGGTTGGAACTGGCTCGAACCAGTCCTTTGCTTCTTTTTCAAACAAAAAATGAGATAATAATTAAAAAAAAAGAAAGGTTTTTTTCTTTTCTTTTTGCTGGGCTTTGCATGTTAATTTTTGTGAGTATGAAGAAAATCTTGTTGTGTTCGAAATTTGATATAGACTCTTTTTCACAATCTCGTTTGCGTCAATCGGTGGTCGTGACTAGCCGTTCGTTATTGCTGTCTGCATGTGAACGATGAGATTTCGAAACGAACCGTCTCACATGAACATTGAACTTTGAAACGGTGCCAATCGTGTTTTATTATTCTCCTTTTTTCGGTGGTGGTGGTTGGTTTCACGTGCCAACTGGCTAGAAGCTGTATAGATAGACACGTCGTACATAAAATGTTGAAAGAAAGGAAAGAAAAAAGGCTCTAGTCCCGAATTAGATAGCAGCTACTAGAAAGTGAACCCGGGCAAAGTTCTAATGCAGTTAAATTTTAAGTCACTTAACTGATAAACCGATGAGATGATGTTTCTAGAAGGAATTTTTTCATGTTGTTGTAATCTTGATATTTGACGTTGGACACTTAATCCTCAACAATTTTGTTTTTATTATCAATTCAGGGTTGCAACTCGGGGCGTGTTAGGGTTTCATACTGGACCCGAACTAGCTGGCACATAGCATTGAATCGCGAACCTCCGTGGCCCGGTCCGGACACTTCTGAAACCTGATATCCACCCTAGGGCACTAACTGATTATAGTTGCCCAACTCTTCAAGACTACAGTAATTCAATCAACCACTTGTTCTCTTGATCACGTGATAACTAATTTCACGTGTTATCTTTTCGTTATTAGATTGCACGGCATACCACGGCATATCCTGAAAAGATTTTCGTTCGGAACAGTCGATTCGATCTCGGCCTCTTTGGTTTTTTATAATTATCTTTATTAAACAAAAAAGGAGCAGAGGAAATTAGTCGAGTTTTCTCTGCCCATCAGTCCATTCTACAACATCTCTCTGTTACATAAACGTCATCACACACAAAACAAAACAACCGAAAAACAAGCAAACTTTACAAAATGAAACCTGAAATGTTGTCAATGGTTGACGCTTCGGCCGACTGTCAACTGGCTGATGGAACTCCCAAAATCCACGTTTTGGAGCCCGGCAAGGAGAATTGGGATGTCATTCGCGACGTGGCCCACTCTGGTGTCCAAGAAGAGGCTTTTTACGTCTTGGACGTTGGCGATATCATCCGCAAGCACAAGGAGTGGAAACTCAAAATGCCCCGTGTCGCTCCCTTTTACGGTAAAATTTCAGTTTATTAAAAGTTTCATAACATAGGAATGACGTAATACTTTTTCTCTGAAAACAGCTGTCAAATGCAACGACAACCGGACTGTGTTGGAGACTCTGGCCTCGCTAGGAGCCTCCTTCGACTGCGCCTCTAAGGTAGTAACGTGTTTCTTTGACCCTAATTGCTCGACGTTGACGGTTTAAAGGGTAAAAAAAACAAAACCGAAAACCAAAACAAATCCCCTCCCAAAAATAGAGGACGAGTTAAGAATATAGTACACTAGGATAAAATAACGGACGGCCTGGTCTGGTCGTCTTTGCCGGAGCTTCCGCGGAGCAAAACACACAAATTGGGGGGGATCATCCGAACTGACCAGGGATTTCTCTGTCGGTGAAGCTCGGCTGGGCATTCACAGGCACATCATTGGAGATTTTTCTGATGACGTCGACATTGGGCGAGACATACAGACCAAAATCCCCCCCAACCAACCGGCCCAATCATCCGCGTGTTCCAACTGCGTTGCTTAACTTGCGGGTCCTCCTCCTGTGGTATCCATTTGCTGAATTGATCCGGTTACCTCCTTGTCTGTCTACTACCAACCAAATCAACCTACTACTACCTGGTTACGTGTGATTGTCGCTGTTGTAACATACACACACTCACACTCGAAACTTCTTCACACACGTAATGACACGTAGTGAGAGGTAAGACGTCGTGCTCCAGTCATCCATCCGACGTTCTTTAAAAAAACAAACTCGAAAACACAAGCAAAATTATATTCTTTGTTTGCATTTCATCCATGCTTTCCACTAATTATCGTCTTTTCTTTTTCTCGTTTTCTTGAAAAAACAGAGTGAGATTGCCAAAGTGTTGGATTTGGGAGTGGAGACGGACCGCATCATTTTTGCTAATCCAGCCAAGCAAGTGTCGCATATTCGCTATGCTTCGTCTGTCAACGTCCAAGCCATGACGTTTGATAACGAGAGCGAATTGTACAAGGTCAAGGAACATCATCCCACGGCCAAAATGGTGCTGCGCATCCGTTGCGATGCCAAGCGCGTCCAATGCCCGTTGGGCATCAAGTTCGGCGCCTTCCCGAAAGATGCACCTCGTCTGGTGGCCCTGGCCGCTAAATTGGGCGTTGATTTGGTTGGAATTAGCTTCCACGTTGGTTCTGGTTGCGATGAACCTGAAGTCTTTGAACGCTGCATCGTTATCGGTCGCCAGATTTTCGATCTGGCCGCCCGTGACTACGGCATCAACATGACTCTGTTGGATCTGGGCGGTGGCTATCCCGGCAATCGAGGCTCTTCCATCAACTCTATCGCTGCCATCGTTAATTCATCGCTGGATCGCCATTTCCCCGAGGGCTGCGGCGTTGACATCATTGCCGAGCCTGGTCGCTATTACGTGGCCTCTGCTTTCACCCTGGCCACTCGCATTCACGGTCGTCGTCAGCTGACCAACGATGACGAAGACGCCGATGAGCCTCGTACACCGGCCAACACGTCGTATTTCTATTACATCAACGACGGCGTTTACGGCAGTTTCAACTGCATGCTCTACGATCACGCTGTGGTGACGCCATTGCTGTTGGAGCCCCGCCCGGGTCCCGATTTCAGCTGCAACATCTGGGGTCCCACCTGCGACGGATTGGATCGTATCGCCACCAACGCTCAACTGCCACTGATGGACGTTGGCGATTGGTTGATTTTTGAAGATATGGGCGCCTACACTTTGGCTGCCGCTGGATGCTTCAACGGTTTTCCCGTCCCCAAGGTCTACCCTGTGGTTCAACCGCACACTTGGTTTTTCCTCAAGGAACGCGCTCCTTACACCGAGTCGCATTTCGTCATGGGGTCTCCATCGCCCCTCCCGGCAGCTGACCTTTTGCCCAAGATTTCTTGTGCCATGGAGATGTACAACAACAGCAGCAACAACAACAACAACGGCACTCATCTTCTGATGCCGTCGTCTGTCTGCTCATCTTCCATCGACACGGAGGATCCATCGACATCGGACGCCGTGTCAACTTCGTCGGATGGCGACGTGTCCGACAATTATGGTGACTCGGCTGATTTCTTGGCCGATTTACTTGAAGTCACTTCGGTGATGTAATAATCAGTCGTGAGAAAGAAACAACAACAAAGAAACAAGAATCAGAAGAGAAACTGACCAAAACTTGTATTTTCTTTTTCTTTTCATCTTTCATTTCTTTTTTTTTTCGATTTCATTTTCAATCCCTTCCTGACCCACAAAATTTTCTTTTGTTTTAATGGAAAAGGCGATCCTACGTCATCGCTCGCATTTCACCGTCTACACAAAACAAATTTTTCTCCAAAAAATACCAAAAGCGTCAGTCAGTCTCTGCCTGATTTACAAAAATTATTTCTCCTTAATTTTAATTAAAAAGAAAAAAAAAAACACTTTTTCCTGCTATAACTTTATGGGTTTCGTCGTGTGTCGTGTTTGTTGTGTCTTGTTTAAAAAACCCCCTCGCACGCGCGTCTTCTTTTCTTCTGATTTTTCTCTAAAAATGAAATGCCGGACCAAATACTTCAAAAGAAAAAGATGATACATTTGTTTGTTTTTTTCCACTCCAAGAAAATAACGACTTCTAAAAAAAAAGGAAAGAGTTTAATTCAGAAATGGACCAACAAAAAAAAAGGAAAAAAGTTGTACGAATCGAAATGGTTTTGCTCAGGCATTCCTCCACACTACCAAAAGTATCAAACGACTGGGCAAATTCTTTCGACTCGTCACAACACTTGTTTTTCTCTAAAATCTAAAAAAAAAAGAAAGTTTAAACCCTAATTTTTTTTTCATCCTTCTTACCCATTATTTCAACTATTGAATTCATATGGAAGAAAAGATGCGCAATACTGTCGTGGGGGTGTCAGTGTCATTTTTCCTTTTTTTTCTTTTCATTTTCCCTTTCATTTCATTTTCTTGTCGTCTATTTAGAGATGTTCCGCAGCGTTTTTTTTTTCAGTAGCTACACCACAGGGGGATATTTTTTTTCCTTTATTTCAAATTTAAGTTTTTATGATTATTATTATTAATAATATATCTTAAAAAAGCTATTCTTTCAACGATGGGGATAGTATCACACTCAAAATAAAACCACAGAACATCTTTGAAAGAAAATTTGTGCTGTTTCTTATCTTCCTTTTTGCTTTGGATTTGTTCTCGGTCTCAGCCATTCAACTTTTATCGATCGAATTCAACTTCATTCAATACAAATTATTTGAACAGCAAGAAAACCAGATAATGCGTTATTTTAGTTCCTTTTCAATATGAGATTGTCATTTGACTTCCTTGTTTTTTGTGTGTCCATCCCCTTCCCACTCGTCATCAGTGTCATCGATCCATGTAGTGGAGCCAAAAACAGGAAAACATTATATGCCAATACAATCTGTGTGTGTATATGGTACACGTGTCGTTGATAGTACTTCAATGAACAAAACCCTGCGATTATTGAAAAAGGTCCAAAAGATTGAGGACGTGTGTGATGACCCAAAGCGGACAATGCTCACGCGGCCCGTGACAAATGGTTTTTTTTTCCAGTCACGTGGACTAGCGACCCTTATTTTTATTCACGAAGAGGGGGCGTAGATTTCCTTGAATGTGACTTGCAAACGGCGGACGTGTTGGTAGTGTCACGCGGCCGGTCCGCATGCCGACATCCATACGGAAACATGTACCCGTATACGGCGCGTACAGGCTTTTCTTTTTTTCACCGGAGATAACACCCACTTTTGGCGATGGCTTCTTTTATCGGATAAAGCGATATCGATCCAAGTAACACGCTCCTTTTTTTAGGCCATTGGACGCCAGCTTACAGTGAGTCAACATGTAAAAATCAATCGATAGATTCATCAGAAATGGTATCCCAAATAATCAATTTGGTAACCTTCGAATTCTATATGTGTGTTAGCGTATTTCCCGGCGCATAAAATGTTACGTGATTGTGAGTAGTCACTTTTGATGTGAACAAAAAATTAGACGTTTGATGTAAAAAAAAAAAGGTATTATTAGTTTATACTGTGAATAGTTCAAATTTACTTTAGAGTTTGATGTCAAAAGCGACATGTATATTCTGAATTCTATAATGCATGTTGCATGTGTGTACTAAGATGGAAAGTTGTCCTCATTTTAAAAATTCTGGGAAAACCCAATCCTTTGTCATATTATTCGCAACACGAACTTGTCACAGTATATTCGAGCCACTAATTTTACCTTACGCTATGCACCCACCAGTTGGCACTACTGTACCAACTATTCGGGTTTCAGGGGGTAAAGAGCAGACGAAAAGATTTTGTTTATGTATGTTGATGGAACGTGGGAGACGGAGTCTGGGACTACACGAGGAAATTAAGTTTGAGGCATATCCAACGGAAATCAACGAATATTTGTGAAAGTAACGTGTGATAAGGTGAGTTCAAACTTCATAGATTATATTATAACAAAATCTAGTTAAAGTAAATATTAAAGAAATTCAAACTTGGCAAGTTCTTTTTAGTATTCTAGCTCTAAGTCCCTTTGTACAAAAATCGGAATATCACCACGTTGTTCGAACTCAAATAAAAAAAAAACATGATCTTGACGTTGCCGTAACTCCGTAAGTAAACAAGTAAACTAGCAGTCGAAGAATAATCATTCGTATTACCATTAGGTGTCACTGATTTGTTTTTAATTTTCCTGCATAGAACTGAGTGAGTGAGTGTGTGACTGTGTGTTGCTCCCTCACGGATAAATATCGATAACAGCTTCAACGGTTCAACCTAATATTTTTCAAATATGTTTACATGATAATTGACGGTTAATAAGTTAAGGAACAGAGCTTGTTGTTCATAGCTATGAAAACCCGATTCATTTCCCCAACAGATTGATTCTGTCTTTACTTCCGGTTTACAAAAAGTTAGTAATTATTGATATTGTAAGTGAAGACTTTGTTTTCTAAAATTCGAAATTCAGAGACCAAGTGTGACGCTGTTTGGCACACACAGGCTAGGTATTATAATGTGAACTAAACCTTAAAGTCCTTCATGATAAGGATATTTGTCGTTTGTAGATTTAATATATTGTATTTTTTTTTATTTTCCAAACTTTTAAAAGTCATATCTCATGCTATTTTTATTTTTTTAATGAAAAAAAAATCACAAAAAGCCCTTTGCTTGCTAACACAGAAAACTGACATGCTGATTGGCTATTGTCACAAGGACCTAGGTCACACAAAAACTTCAGCTGAAATTTCCAAGACATTAAGTCAAGAATGCAATAAGAACAATTAGCTAAATGTTGTAATATCTATTTATTTAAAAACAGTTCAACTTACCTCAAAATCTCAATCTTTTGTTTTAATTTTGTTAATTAACTTATGATGTGTATTTTGTAACTTAGGGGCAGACAAAGTTTCTCAAGAGGATTCCATTCTATAGTAGGGCATTTAGCCCAGACAAAGCTGTCACACTCCTATGCTGCTCTCCAATTATCAATGGCCATCGGAACCTACAGAAAAAAAAAAATTTAAAACAGGTAAGACACAGTGCAGAATGACAGAAATAAAGCTAAAAGGGTAATACCTAGAGGTAGCAGAAGACGATATTTCGTCAACAATCTGGAATCACTAACAGATGCCATGGACAAGACACTTAAGCGAATGTCAAGCTGCCTTCTCCTCATTGTTGAAGCATCATCACCTTGGGATTTCGTCTGTTGTGATGCTGCATTAATAATTGTTTAGTTGTCGGGTCGTTGTTTGGGTCTACGCATGTTGGAAAAGTGAAGGAAAATGATCTAAGATAGATTATACTAAAAAATTTGTATGCAGTGTCATAGGGAAAGCTGCTGGAGACCTGCATTTACACGCATTACCGGACCATAAAAAGCGGGCCGGAAATGTATGGGCCGGAAAGACGTGGGCCGGAACATCATGCAATCGGGCACGAGTTCTATTGTCGGGTATTTTTAAAAATTATTATTTAAAATATTGGGGTATTGGGGTTCTAGTTGTCGGTGGAGTACTGGTTTACTGGAGTTGGCTGCAATACAATTGGCTGTCGCTAGGTGGCTAAAATAGGTGTCCGTCCGGAGTGTCATCAGGGACCAAATTCGGCCATTATGTTACTTGACGCAGCCGAAATGGGATGCCGGTCGTGACATTTCCCAAAATGAAAAGGTATTTCTTGTTAATTTATTAGGTTAACGGAATGTAAAATCTCGATGTGTCCATTTTCAGGTGATTGCTCATACCACTTTGCCATCGGAATTGAAAATGCCTGTACATTTGCCGAAATGTCGTGCCTCGTGTGTCTCGCTGCCTGTACCCAGTCGCACGTCTCGTCCCATGCAACAGCAAAAGTAATTATTTTCTTCAGATTTCCTACAACTATTTACTTCATATGACTAGAGAACAATTTGCTTTGCTACCGTGGAAATTTGAATACCTTGCCAATGGTAAATCTTCCTTTGTAAAATTTGAGACATCAAAGTTGTTCTGTTTAGTCTTACTCCTGCTATTCTTTTATCGTAATGAGTTCCTGTGTGATTCTGTACACACTTGTGTTTCCCGATGGTAATTTTTTTATTTTCTTCAATAGGTCTTACAACCACGCTTCATGTTGCAGCCAGATGGTGAAAAGTGTGATGAAGACAACTTCAACCGTTGTTTGCAGGATGTGGTGCCAGTGTTATCCAGAAGTAGCTGTGCTGGAGTTATCCTGAAGTAGCTGTGCCAGAATTTTTCGAAATTGCTGACTTGAAAATTTTAACTGTTTTTTGCTTTGCAAGTGGTATCTTGTGTTGCTGACTTTAAAAATTTTTATCCGTTTTTATTTGTGGTTTTGCTCTGCCAGTGAGTTGCTTACTTGAATTGGTTTCGTCTGTCGTCTTTTGCGTTTTTACTTGTGCAGTATGATTGTGGCAATCTGACCCAATGTCAGATTTGACATAGTCGACAACTGCTAGATTAAATTCCGGCTTTCTGCACCAACAAAATAATAACGGCACATGTTATTATCGCGGTTGGGAAAGTCACAGGCCCCCCCCTCCCTGGGGGCCATAAAATATATGTGTTTGCGTTAAAATGAATAAAAATATTAGATGAATATAAAAATTGTTTTAATTTATTAAAAAAAAAGGTATGGACAATGTACATCGCCAAATTTTTGCGAAAAAGACTTAGTAAAATAATAAATGGTGGTTGTTTTTAGGAAAATTTAAAAAAATAATAAAAATTTGGACAGGAAATTATGTAAAAGTAATATTTTTAAGCGCATGGGGCTTAATTGGTTAGGACAAGCCGCGACTTTGTTATAAGGCGATTTGTAATAGTAAATAGTAATATACAGCAGAAAACAATTCTGATTACAACAATTTATTTTTTTAACGAGGTAATAATATTGATTAAGAGCGAAATGTTTAAGAATCGTTATGAAGGCGGTAGAGTTCATCGGAATAAAAGAATCTTGGTGGTTTAACTTCTCTTTCTCGTTGCAATTCCCCATTCTATCATAACACTCCTGGTTTTCAAACTAACCAACAGGACATTTCGTTTACTTAGGGAAAAGGGACAATAGATTTTCATTTTTAATTATCTACTGATTTATCAGTCTTGAATTTCAGCAACTCCTCAACTTCAACAATATATCAAGTCTGAAACGGCGGCACACGATCGAACTGAAACGAAAGAAAAGAGATTAAGTTCCGAGTCGATAATAAAATAAAATTTTTCATCCATCATTACCTTAACGTGGGTAAATGTAGCAAGAGACGACACCAAAATGTAAGACGACCATCAGGCAACACCAACTATTTCACACAAAAGTTCATGGACACCAACATGGTAAATTGAAGTCAGTTGAACTGCAGGTCTGCAGAAGATCCATTTCACTTTCAGTGCAACTTTCAATCAGAAAATGACTGCCACACCACTGTACGCCAGACATCACCACCAACAGCTTCAACGCCAAACTGACCCGAGGAATCTACAATGCAAAGGAATATCAGTTAACCAAGAACATTTTCAAACTAGTATAAAAAGGGAAATTCAGTTCTGTTAGAGTAAAGCTACTGTTTAACAAAATTACAATTTTACACAAGCTGATGAAAAACTTTTCACAAAGGCCCTTATTTGAAGCAGTTATTGTCAAATGTTATCTAAATCAAAATTTTATACTCAACTCAAGAAATTTCTAAGCAAAGAACAAATACACAGGCTACAGTTTGAGTAAAATGCAAACCCACTTTAGTTGTCTTTCAAGTAAATTGTTTCCATTTCAGATTTCCTGTTTTCTTCCCATTTTCATCTCGCAACATGATACATCAAAGGCATCTTGTAGATTTGGCACTAGACATTGAGAAAAATCTCCATCAACCTGCCAACAAATAAGTAAGATTAGTAAAATAAACTTTTCTAATTATTATTAACTAGAATGCATGTTTTCGCAAGCTCGATTCAAGTGCATCTCTCAACAGAAAAAATTCGCAAAACAAATCACAGAAGATATTTGCAACTAACGTGTAACTTTTGATTACAAAAGTGTGGTAATTTGTAATTAAAAAAACTCAATTTCTATCAGAAACTCAATCACGGTATTTTTATGTGGTAACAAAGTCTTAGGATTATTAAGTTACTCGACATTATTACTTGCACTGTTCTAAAGTACTTTGACGTGTGACAAAACGTGCAGCATGCAGCAAGAGACGACATTTTGAAATAGTGTACAGCAGGGCATGGCCACATGGAATTTGCAAGTATAAGTTTAAGGCCATGTTATCCATAAAAAACATTCACATTAAGGATAAAAGCAGGAATTACCTTTTTTTTATGAAGAACAATGTCAGGAAAGAAAGTACCCAGCAATGATGTCTAGAGTAACCTTCTCGGCCAGCGTCTCGGAAGAAAAAGAATGATTATAGGTTTTTCGTCTCAAAACTATGGAGACCCTCCTTCCAATTCCAATACATGAATACATCCCTCGAACACACTAGGGCTGAATAGTTTAATCCCTAAACACACTGAAATATTTAGCCACCTAGTGACAGCACTTAGCATCCACGGACGAAGACGATAGTCAGTAATAGACCTTTTTCACAATGCGGAAAGTCGGGATTTTCCAATCTGGCAACGCCGTAATCGGCCATTTTAGATTTCATTAATTTTTCCCTGTGTAAATTCCCATAAGGAATCGGGGTACCTTTAGTTTAAATTAATTTTTTAATTATTGGTGTCTTACAGCCAATTTATTTTTCATCGATCGTGTTCCCCGATTAATGGGTAACATTTTCATGTATTTTTACATTTTAACATTAACTACTTATTATATTATCAGCACTTGAACTTGTTTGTTTTGATTCAGTTCCTGATGAGGGCATCAACAACAAAGGAAACTGGGTTTACTGATTCGAGTTTTTCAATTGATTTACGCATTAATTTTTGTCTATTGTTAAGTTTAATCGCAAAGAGGGACTGAAAAATTCCTTTAAAAGTATTTGGGGTAAATTAGTTTAAAATGTACTAATTCAACTTGATTTCTTCAACATTTTGTTCCATACTCTGACGTTTTCACCATATTACCTGATTCATTAGCGTTATTTCGTTAGTATTTTAAGAAAACTCACAGTTCTTTTTTCGAGTGAAACATTGTATTAAACATGAAATAAAGTTTTAAATAAAAATACTGAAGACGTGACGTGACACTGCTTCAACTAGTAATTATTTCTCATTTTTCAATATTTTTTATTCGAAGAACCAATGACTGTTTTGCGGATTCTGATTGTTAGTTGATTCACCAATGTGTTGATGTGTTCATCAAACGTGTTCTGCATTGTACCCTCAGGTACAGTTGTATCTTTCATGAAATCAGTAACTGTGTCTTGTGGAATGTGTGTCTATGGAAGAAAATGATGAGATATGTTAAGTAATGTTATAAATGACATAATAAATATAAATAAAATACAATCCTCTTACATCGTTGAACATGTCCCAGCAATCTGCCTTCTTAGAGAGCGACTAATTCTTTCAACAGTAGCAATCCCAATGGAATTTTGCTCATTATTAGATGTTGGTGCTGCAGTTAAAAACATGTTACTTAGTTACATATTTCAGAGACATATTTCAAACATGACTCAATCATAGAAATTACTTTAAAAAATTTACTATGTTACCAGAAGTAAAATCTTGACTGCATACTCTGCTGTATATTTTTATAAACCTTTTTCTCTCGAATTTGTTCTTTTCAGCAGCCATATACCTGTCTCCTACTTTTTGAAACCCCATATTCTAGATGTCCATTAACATTCACTTTTGAGAAGCAAAAGTTACAGCACCGTAGGCAAGCACATAACATGTCTGTTTTGACATTCCAGAATCAAAACAACCTAATAAAGTTCGAATTACATAATTAATATAAACCGCAAGTAAAATGTACCATATATGAAAATGTTACCCATCAATCGGGGAACACGATCGATGAAAAATAAATTGGCTGTAAGACACCAATAATTAAAAAATTAATTTAAACTAAAGGTACCCCGATTCCTTATGGGAATTTACACAGGGAAAAATTAATGAAATCTAAAATGGCCGATTACGGCGTTGCCAGATTGGAAAATCCCGACTTTCCGCATTGTGAAAAAGGTCTATAAGAATGTCCGCTCTAGCTCGTTGACACACTTAATTGAAATTGAAATAAACCAACAATAAAAGGCAAATAACTTTGTTACTCACGTAATATAATATTCTCCCCTTCAAATTTGTATAAAGTCTTCACCAAAAAGCCACCACCTCAGCATCACAACAGACGAAATCCCAAGGTGATGATGCTTGAGTTGTCTGCTGTTTGACAGAAGTTTGCTTCCGATATTCGATTCGGAAACGCAGCGTCTCATCCAGTTCTGCCTTAATTACGTTAAATACGTTAACATTGATCATCATATTTTGAATTAAACCAACTTAACTATTTATTAATGGCTACCGATCCCCAAGTTGTAATTGACAAATCTTTGCGATCCGTCTTTGGTAACAGCCAATCTTAGATCACTGTGTCTGCTGTGTGATGCATTTTCTATTTTTTTTATTTTTAGTGGGAAACATTCCTTATGATGTCACGGAAGAGAAACTCAAAGATATTTTCAGTGAAGCTGGGCCAGTAGTTTCATTCAAGTAATTTTACATCTGATAAATGTAATTTGTATCCTTCCTAAACTTCTTAATATAAAGGATTGTTTATGATCGTGAAACTGGAAAGCCCAAAGGATATGGATTCTGTGAGTATCGTGATCAGGAGACAGCTCTTTGTGCAATGAGAAACCTTAATGGCTATGAAATAGCTGGAAGGACATTGAGAGTTGATAATGCTTGCACAGAAAAATCGCGGCTTGAAATGCAAAGTCTAATGCAGGTTTGAAATTAAGTTGTACATTATTCTTTAAAAATAATTTAAAGATTAGCATACTCAAACTTAGGAAAAAACAACAGAGAGCCCCTATGGTGATGCTGTTGACCCAACTCAAGCACCTGAAATGATTTCAAAGGCTGTGTCATCTCTTCCACCTGAGCAGATGTTTGAGCTGATGCAACAGATGAAACAGTGCATGCAAAATAACCCCAATGAAGCCCGCCAGATGCTTTTGCAGAACCCGCAACTTGCCTATGCCCTACTCCAAGCCTTGGTCGTCATACGCGTAGTTGACCCCAGCACTGCACTTAGCATGCTGCAGAAGGGTCCGGGCCAGACCGACGTGGGAATGGGAGGACAGCACTTTGCCAAAACATCCAACTTTCCAATGCCAAGTAACGAACCTTGGGTTTCAACCTCGGGTCCCAAACAGGGACTCCTTGGAGATCGCCCTTTTACTGGTATTTTGTAACCAGTGACCTAGCGTCACTGCAAGAGGCATGCACTGACATTAGTTTTTAGGTCAAGATTTGGATTTACGTCATGCTGATCCTCGAATGGTACGAGGCGACCACGATTTGCGAGTACCACCGGCCGCTCCCATGGCTGTAGGAGGAATAGGACTGCCACCAACGATGCAGCAACAGCCGCCCGCAAGGCCTGCACAGACTATGCCTGAGATGGATTCGTAAGTTTACGAGCTGCAATTTTAGTGAGGAACTTCATACTGATTTAACAGCATTTCATTTTTACATTAGGAGGCGTGACCCGCGTTCCAGTGGTCCAACCGGTCCACGCGACCCACGAGCAGGGATGAGCAGGCCGGGTCCCGGTGTACCTCCTATTCCAGCATCTCAGCCAAACGTTCCTCCACCTGTTTTACCTAGCGGGGGAGGTGGACTTAATGTGCCAGTTGCTGCTGCTCCTACAGCAGGAGCTATTGGACGTGCACTGGGGCCAGGAACTTCAGATCAAGAAAAAGTATGTTCAAGACAAAAAAGCTCGTTTGCGATAATAATTTTGATGGTTTCTTTTAGGCTGCTCTGATTATGCAAGTCCTTCAACTGTCTGATGAGCAAATCGCTCTACTTCCACCAGAGCAGCGCCAGAGCATTATGGTTCTTAAGGAGCAAATTGCTAGAAGCAATCGTTAACAGTTCCAATATGATTTGTGTTGACACAGAATCGAAGGATTTAATAAATTGCAACAAATTTTCGGTTGCAAAATGGAATCGTCTCTTTGTCATCAAATGTGTGTAGTACAGATGCAATTGTGAAGCCAAAAAAAAAGAGAAAACAAATAACTAAAAAGGAAGAAAGTAGGAAGACTAGAAAACTAACCTGTTGTACAATTGGCATTTAACTGCTGCTTCGTTATGGTGACTGATGCTCCAATAATTGTGAGAATCAAGCTATCTCAATGACTATTCGATAAGTAACAAACAGGTTAGGTATAATCATCAAGGCGAGATAAAGTTTAACATGGATTTCTTAGAATTCATCGAATTGGGGAGCCAGCGCAAAAAAAAACTTAACAATCGAATGATAAAGAAAAAATATATAGATATATTCCCTTATTTTAACTCTGTCGACATTGGATGGCTGCGCGAGGATCTTCGTCCTGATCATCGTCTGGAGATGAGGCTGGACGACGAGGGCGAACTGTAATATCCGGCATGGCATCCTCAGCCGTCGCACCCATGTTCATAAGAAACATTTCGAAAGGGTCGGCATTCATGCGTCGTTGATTGGCCATCGCTGCTGATTCCGCGTCAAGTACCACACTCCCCAAACGATCTGAGACGACTCTTTCCTTACGGTTTAGAATGAAATTATATTAAATACTGTTGACTAATAAATAATTCAAAAATAAAATTTTTTAATCTGAACCTGTGGTAGCGGAGACCATATGCGAACCACCGAATCGATCCCCGATGAGGCCAACATACATGTGAAAGGATGAGGCTGAAGACAATTAACGATCGATTCATCACCACGCAGCACTCGTTCAACGATTCCAGTGTTACGATCCCAAATAAAAAAACATCCGTCGTCCGATCCAGCTAGAATATACTGCCCGTCGCTAATAGACATCAAACATTTGGTTAAATATTATTTTTCCAATTTTGTAGAGAACTAAACAAAACTCACTTTCCAAAAAAATTGGCTTCTTTAATGTCAGTGGTAGTATTGCAATGACCGCAATAACGGCTGGAGTAGTCCCAGTATTGTGCCCTCCAATTTTTTTCGTTTTCTGTTAAACTCGGAGAATTGACCCCATCTTCCAATAAGTCAGATTCATCATCCAACTCTCCTCTCCGAGCAGTTTCCTTCTCGGAACGTTGTTCTTCAAGCTCAAGCTTTTTCTGGACTTCGACATGAAGAGTATTGAATGTGGAACTATTGGCTTGTTGAGGAAATCTTTCCCTGAGCAATTTGAATGCCTGGTCGGCCAAAACCACTTGGCCAAGATCTAATAGACAGCGTGCTAACCGGTGAAAGGGTTTGATTTGGTTAGGGTCGATCTTCAATGCACTAATGCAATCCTTGAGAGCAGCATACGTGTCTCCGTCCCTAATTATTCAGAACAATCGATCAAAACACATTCACGGCGCCACAAAACTAAAAAAAAAATTCTTTCGTTACCAATTACGTTTCATGCAAGCTGTTGCGCGATTACTGTACAAGACTGGCGAATTTGGTGCTTTGATGAGAGCCTGTAAAATCAGAAGAAAAAACATTAACATTAATTGGCCACAATTTAATGATGCTACGCATACTTTGCTGTACAATCCAATGGCTGTAGTGTACTGCCGTTGCTGGAAGGCCGCGTTGGCCTGAATTTTTATTTGTTCTATGTCTGGGGGTAACGTGAAACCTTTAATTCCATTTAAAGGTTCTTTACCCAAAAGAGGCACTTGAGTAATTGGGGGATTTGGTGTTAGGCAATCATACAAATAAATCTGTTCGCCTCCTAAATTCGCCAAAAGATAGCGACCTGACGGATCGAATGTAACATACGTCGACGCTAACGAGCGAAAACGGCGACGGTAATCATCCAACTTCTGAGGCAGATGACCTTAAATATAGATATGCTTTTTTAATGACAAACTTTAAGGTAACTTTTTTTTCATACCCGGAGCGAAATATTGAGCACATCCAAGCGGAATAGCTGAACGACTTTCTTCACTTTGTGAATTAGTTGCCAATGAGTATTGCCTACCTCGGTTGGGCCTTTCTGCGGAAAACTATAATCAATTTGCAGCGCAGAAACATAATGTTACATTAAGAAAGCTAAATCGTTGAAAATGTTTCTATTTACCGGAACAGATGTGATTTTAATCATTCGTCTGTCATACAGGCGGATGAAAGGATCATTAGCTCCAACGACAAGTTGTTCGGTCCGAATGGGATTAATTGCAATCGATTTTACCTGAAGAATATTTTAAATAAAATATTAATAGACCAGGGAATAAATAATGGTTAACCCATGCGCGTAGCCTACTTCAGCCTGTTTTCCCATATGGCTTAATAAATTAATAAGAATGTTGGACGGACCATTCGTACATGTGTGAGGTGTCCTCAAGTCAAATTGCCTAAAGAAAAATCGCGTTGTATTAATATTTTATCATGGAAAGTGTTAACGAACAATTGTTCTCACATCACTGTCCCATCTTCAGCCCCACTCCAAAGTAGGTAAGGGATATCAGGAGCTGTCGCCAAACGCTTGACACGACCAACATGACAATTACACTGCAGACTAGTCTGAGGAGTGGAATTCATAGATTGTGCATGGTCCACCCAATGGATTTTGACTCGTCCATCTCCAGCTGCACTAGCTACTAGGCCATCCATTGATTGTGGCATGAACTATTCATGTTAGAAAAAAGGGTTACATTTTCTGGAAAAAATTATTCAGCAAATAAATTTTTCTCAACATACTTTCACAGAAAAAATATTGCCTTGATGACCTGTAGATACAATAAGTATCAAAATTTAACAAACATACATTTATCTTATATATACCACAAAATACCTGTATCTATATTAGCAATTTTTTTCTTTAAAAATGGATTCCAGAGTATGATGTGAAGGTCATCTGAACCAGATGCTAAAATTGAACCATCACTGTTCCATTCCAGACAGTTAACACAGCCTCCATGACCAGTAAGTTCGTAATCTAGACCAAGTCGGTCAATCAGACTTTTCATGGATGACAACTTAGATTGGTGTACCAGCCGTAATGAGTCCTGCATAACACAAGATTATTTACAGTGGTTCTTGAAATAAAATGGTAATTTTGAATCTACAGCATTTCACAGACTTGCATCACAATAGTTTACAAATATTTAGGTACTGGCAATCTTACGTTTATCTCTTTGGATCTCAAATAACGCATCACCAAAGGATCACTCAACCACTTGTGTTCCTCCATTTTCAAACTTCAATGTGAGTAAAAGTTCTCAAACCGAAAACATGACGTGACAACGAGAAGTTGCTACTTCTTACAAACTACGATTTTTAACCTTAAAATCTTATTAACGACAAGTAGTCGTCTAGACATAGACAGTGGACGTGTGGTCTTCTGAAGAATCAAGACTTGTTATTGTATGGTCAGGTGTGTCACAAAAACTACGCGGATTGTAGATCTAATTTACGCGGAGATTCTTGAAAAACGTTTGATTTCTTTTCTGCACGTAAGCCACTGTTTCGAGTTGCATAAAAATTAAAAATTGATAAATACACACTACAATACAGGCATGAATTACGCAATTTCACGAACTGAAAAAATAGCAAATCAATTATTTTTACCGAAAAAAGTATATAATCTTATTATCATGTAACGCCGTAGATTCCGTGAAAAAAAATTAGAATTCCAATGTTTTATTCTGAATATAAAACTCGAATGTTCGCGATTTTAATTTTGCACGATCTTAACTTAGGAAGGGAGAAATTGACAAATTTACGGTTACCAGAAGTAACAGCTTTCGCCTTCATGGATGCGCAATTGCGCACGCACCACAGAGAATTCACGAACTGGCCAAAACCAGTGTCACATAATAAGCCAAAAACATAAGTAGCTATTAGTCTATTAAAAAGTGAAAGCAATGAAAAATCTAATGAATAAATAATAATTTCTATCGTTCATTCATTTGAACAAATTTCAATTATATGTCTAAACGATTTATTCCAGAAGAATAAAATAAGAGGCTTTTACTCTTTAAATTCGTTTATCCATTAAAAGAGTTTACACATCGAGTATTACAAGGTAACAAACAAATATGGCATATTGGATTATGTGTTTATGATACATGAAAGGTCAACGATGCGACACGAATGCCGCAATAGGAGAACTTGCTATGTTCACACATGACTAGATATGGGTATGAAACACATTGATATATTAATTAAAGGAAATAGAGGTTAAAAAAAAAACTAGTATGGATTATCTTGAGCGACGGAGACCGTTGCAAGAGCAGCCAAAGCGATGCGGCGACCAGGGCGAACACCAAGATTTTCCCACTTGATCCAACTGAGTCTGGCAGTTAAATCTATTTTGGAAAAAAAAAAAACCCGATGAATACGAGACTCGGATAATTCCTAATTCAGAGAAAACTTACCACTGGTATTCCACTCAGCTCCGCGTTCGGGTTTGATTTCTCCTCTCATACACTTTTCGACAAAAGTGAGTGGATCTTGATCAGACTTGATGACATCTTTGAGAAGGGCGATGTAAGCTATAGCCAGTCGAAGAGTGTCGATCTTGGACAGCCGTTTTTCATAAGGAAACGTAGGTACGTGTATACGGAGCTCGTCGAAGGCAGAGTTGATGCTGTCACAGCGAAAAAACCTTCAATTCGACAATGATTTCCATCGTACGGAATCCGGACCAAAAAAGAAATTACCTGAGCATACGCTTCCGTTCACGGATGTTGGCTGCAAAGCGTTGAACTCGATAAGGACTATTGGCGTAGTATCCTTCTTCATTGCCGGAATCTCCACCTTCATCACCTTGGTATCCTTAAATTGCATAACAAATCATTCACACTATTTTTAAAAAAATGGAATGATGGAAAAAGTACCGTAGTAATATTGTTCCGATCCTTCCATTCCGACAGCGGCGACTGATGTGGCATCCTGATGTTGTTCGGCTGTTGACGAAGATGCAGTGACAGGATTCATGGCTCCGTAATGGTAGAAAGAAGAGGACGGTCCTGCTATCGGATCAAAATTGACTGGATGATCCAACAAACGGTAGTCGTGATGCTGCTGCTGGTGTTGTTGAAACGATGATGTCGACGAAGCAGACTGAACTGGTGTTAAGGAAGCCTCTGCAAATAAGTGGACTTGATCGTCAGCTGCTCTTGAAGAGGTGCTGGCCATGGCTGCTGCTTTTCTTTAGAACTTTGATTCCTTGATTCAATCGTTGCTGTGTGATGGATCAGCCACTCGTCTCGGCAATTGAACTAGTATATATGTTGGTAGTTTCTTCTATTTTTTGTGTGATTCTGAACAGGCGGGAATGAGTGATCAGAAGCAGAGAGGTGCTACAAAACAACTTAGGTCCGGGAAAGTAAAGCTCGACTGACAGAAGAATATGTCGCTCAGTTCTAGTGCTCAGATCATCTGGCTGCTGCTGGATCTGATGGAAGTAGCACGCATTATATAAGGGGATTTCAGCCCTCGTCTTCAGCAGCTGGACCAATCACAAGAGTTTTCGATCTCAATGCATTTCTCCCTTTTTTTTCCCTTTTCGCTCTTCCCTGCCCTCGTCTGCATTTGACACGTTTCTTATTGCCACCGTTCTCTCGATTCACGAACGGCGGTCCACAAATAAGAAAGGGAAGAGGGAGGGGGCGCTTCACGTCGGGAACATGTGACCCATTCGTTCCATCAGATCTCTTCCACCAATCCCCTTGCAGTTTTGCGAGTCGGTCTCTTTCTCACAGGACACAAAGTAAACTCCGCCCTCTATGTTTATAGTAGGCTAGTCCTTCAGCCTCTTTCCTAAAACCATTATGAATTTGCTATACGTTAATCTAAACTTTGTATTCTTACATTTCCTATTAAGCTAAAAAAAAAATCGTTTAAAGTTCGTTTTACGGGATTTTTTTATTATTTTAATTTAAAAGTTGACTATGTGATTGGGAAGAGTTGGAGAGGCAAAATTTAAATTAATTTCGTCAAAACGAATGAAATTTATGAATTTTGGCGAGTGGAAAATCTAAAAACGATGTAAATCAGTTCACCTTAATCCACATACGTGTAGGAAGACCATAATCCTTAAAAGATGAAAATCCCGCACATCAGGTTGGCAATCTCCTCGGCCTCAAACACTTACCACGTTAAAAAATAAAATAAAAACAGGTCTAGAATGAGAATTTAGACCAAATATCAGAGAACCTTGATGGAAGATTAAAGAAGAGCAAAATCTGCCGAAGTTTGAACCCATCCGAAACCGAAGGTTAACATTTCGTAATCGATATACCGTGAAAAAAGAGCCTATCCTACTTTAAAGAATTCAGTAATTGTTTTCTACGTAATCAGGTTGATTTTCCATAAAAATGATATAAGGGATCCTTGGGTGAATCGCAGTTATCAAATATACTGGTGGCATCAGGAAAAAAATATGTTTTCGTCATGCTAAACTTGGGGATTTTAAAAGTTAATCGTGATGTTTTTCAGCTGATTCGTTTGTTTGACAGTGGGAAAATTGCGGGTTACATGACGACCCGTGAGCGCGTGTGAAGGGGCGGTAGTTCCTAGCTGCGCTCGAGCAAAAGGCGACGCCCACTTCTACTTACAAAAGAGATAGTGTGTATCCTCGCTGTTTATACACACATTCGCACGGAAAAAGTTATTCACTGGGACGATAGAAGAAAAATAGTAGAAGGGGACGTCTATCAATTCAGATGTTTTTACGGTCCATTCGACACGGTGTCATCATCTCGTACGAGTGGAACCAAATCACCTTCGAATCCCACAGTCGTCAACATATGAAAGTCGTGATGGCTTCCAAAACAATAAAGAAGTAAGTGTAGATAAACATTGATTGACATCAACTATAAGATAAACAATAATCCGAAGGAAATCAATTGAACAATCAGTTAGCACAATTTGTTCTACTTTAACGTTTGGCAAGAGTTCCCATGATCAAGATCCCATAAGCACGATGCTCACTTGCATATCGAATACAAAAGAGCGATTGGCGATAACAAGTACCAAACATAATTGATAAAGTTTAACTACTGTTTTCCCAGATCATCACACTATTTCCTGTTATGGGTGACAACGCAAGCGGAACTAATTTGACGACCGATGCCGACAATTTGGATACAGTTCGAAAGATGGGAACCGCGAAACCAGTATTTACAAACAACTACACCACCGTGAAATCTCAATTGGGTGTGTGTGTAGGGGTCTAGTGTACATTCACGGACAAAAAATCCCCACTCCTCGTTCGTGAAGCTGTCAATAGCAAGCGGTCGGAACGCCCATTTCCCAACCCTTAACGCTCATCGTGGTCGCGTGCCGCTGGTGAACGAGTCGCGTGCCTCAGAGGACTCGACGACAAATCGTTTCCCCCCTATCTCCCACCCTTCCTCTCTTTTCCAGCGAAGTCTTTTGTATTCAACTACGAAGGGGGGTCCTCCCTACTGGATAGGCCAACCTCCCTTGTTATTTTTTGTTAACTACTAAGCGCCCATCCAGTCCTCTCTATCGCGGCAGGGATTTTTAAATCTCACCCAGTTAGCGACAAATATTGACATCGCCAAAGGATTTAGTTGCGATACAAACAGATTAATTATTCATGTCAACTTTTTTTTGGAAAAATAATCAAATAATCCGATTGCACTGAGCGAATTATTCACGCAATAGTAAGATTATTTTCCAATAAAAAATTGTAACTATTTTAGTATTTTTAATCTCTAATTTATCCTTTAACTTATCGACTTTTACCACTGGTATTGGTAGAATGAACAGAAAAATATATTTCTAATAAATGATCATGAATGTTATCAGTTAAGGCACTAGGGAAAGAAAAAAAAATAGTCTCCTACTTGAGAACTGGAAATAAAGAAGGATCACAAGATTTGATGATCATTTTAAGAAGTCTTCCTCTTCGTCGTCATCGTTTGTCGCAGAAGCGTCGAGCGGATAAAGATGTCCGTTGCGCGGAGGCTTACCTATCCCGCAATCCCAGAAGTTTGGCGGGGTGTTCAGATAATACGTATAACGGTTTCTATGAACAGCGCAAAAGTTCATTGAAACGGGCATTTTGCGAACGTCAACCTTTTTGGCTTCCACAGCTCCAAGAAATAACTTTGATTTCAAATAAAAATAAACCATATTAACATGTGAAAGGGTGTTATAATGGCACCAAACATACTTGATAGCAATCCTTGCAAGTCCACTCTTCAGGTCCTTTTCCTCTGCGCCTTTTCTTTGGTTCCTGATTATCCCTACTATGTAATAAAAAAAGGTCACGATGAATCACGAGTATGTTTGGGTAAAAAGGCTAAATTTCTTACGGTGGACTGATCCTGACTGTTTTGGTTGGCATTCGAATTTTAGCGCCATTAGCGGAGGCCGTATCGTTAGGCAACCTAGTCAACGTTAACTTTGTCTGTTTGAGCAATTTGTTTCCTTTGCTGATTGGTGTCTGTTTCTCCGCTAAAGAGCGATGGCCAGGTTTCTTCAGCATCTCCTGAGGATTACTGTTTTCGGAATGTCTCGTTTTAGACACTGACGGACGAAGAGCTTCAGTCTTTAAAGGTAAGCACAATTCTTGAGCAGTTGGTTTGCCTTGATTGAGCGCTGCAGACGGACGAGACGGAAAGCCGAAATCCGTCAGAATAGGCGGGCTATAAATGGATTGGTCCAAAAGAGATGCAGAATCTTCTTGGGATTGCTTCTGAGGCGTAACTGTTTTGTTTTTGATAGGGGAAAAGCACTTCGTAGAAAGTTTAGTGGGAGATTTTCTACTCTTTATAATGGGGCTTGGGGCAACGTGTTGGGACTTAAAGAACTTTTGAGTATTGCTCTTTATTTGAGGATAATCGAATGGTACTGTCTCAGGAATGCAGAGAACAATATCTTCTCCAGGGCCACCAAAATGCTGTGTTTCCATATCACTTCCTTCAGGAGATGACGGAGCAAGAATGCTTGTATCATCATCATCCATTTCAATAGGAAATGAACTGTTTGAAAGTTGTTTCTGCAGTTCTAGTCTTTCTTCTGGTGAACTAACCTTATTACAATCTTGAGAATTGTTACTTTCAATTACTGATTGAGAGACTATATCCCGAACCCGTCCCAAGACTTTGTTATCTCCATCCAAAGAAGAATTTATAATGAATGCTGAAGCAAAAACAACATTATTACCATCAAGTGATTAATTATTCATTCTGAGAAAAACTTACCACATTTCTTGAATTGCTTTTCCATTTTCATATATTTTTGTTCAAACTCAAAGCGGTCCTCCTCATAAGTGATGCACTTTTTGCACTTCGAATTTTCTTTTGGTCTATTAACATAAAATATTTTAAGTAAGTTATAAAAAAAACATATATCTTAATAAATAATTAATTAATTGACTAATACTTTGTCTTCAAGGCATCCAATTCTTTGGTCAATTTTAAGCATTGTTTCTTTTCTTTCTTCACCTCTTCTGTTAAACCTTGATTTTCTACTTTCGTTTCATTGTTTTGTTTCAGAAGATCTAGAATTTATCAGTAAATATATGACAAGACACAAATATATGGTGAATATTGTCTTACCATTGAATGCAGAGCAAGCAAGTTTTATGAATGCAGTGAAAACATATTCTTCTTTATTCTGATAATCCTGCAGACAAATCCCTTTAATACTGGGATCAGCAGATAAATACCCAACAATAAGATCCATTTCTTGTCTCAACTCAAACCGATTCAGCAATATCCAATGAGTTTTCAAACAAGAAAACGATGGCGATGTGATGTGAGCGGGAAAATATGATGAACTGAAAAATGAAGTTATTGTGGCACGAAAACAAACGAGAATGTTTGGATACTATTATATTCTCATGGTGGTTACTTACTGGTAGAATTTTTCAACATAAAGCATATAAAGTAACTGCTAGCACGTTTCGAGTTAAAGAAAAATTTATGAGTTACGACACGAGACTTGAGAAATAACTAAAAGGGTGAAGGCCTGAAGGGAAAGGGTCCGAAATTTGAAGTTTTGATTTCGGAAGTTTTTGAAGGTTCAATTTTTGAAGCTAATCAGCAACCTCAAGATTGGGCGCACAAATCCCGAAAATAAAAACGTGACTGAAAGCAGAAAAGTTAATAGTAATCATTAATTGTTTTACATGTTCAGAGTAAGTAAATTATTCGTCACCGATTTTAGCATCTTAAAATCATTATCTATCTATTTTCTAAAATTCATAGATATTTTAGTATTTTTCAAAGATCAAGTTTCTCCATCTAGCGGAGAGTATTTTACGCATTCATTTATTCATTTATTTCCATTTTAATTTACTTTAATTTGGAAAATTGGGAGTATAAAAAATAAAATAAATTACGAAACGTTAAGCGCATGTAAAACGTGAAAATAAGATATATAATTTTTTTAATTTACAACACCGCGTGGCCAGTGCACCTAATGTTAAAAAAAAAAAGGATTTAATACAATACCTGTTTAACAATTTCGGATAACTGATTCTTAACAAATAAAACGAAACAAGTTACTTTAGATAAGTATCTATCTGGTCTCTGATCTGGTTCTTCTAGTTTATCATTTACGAAAAATAATTGACGTAAAATATTTCAAAATAAGTGCAGCGCCAGCGTCCGTGAGTACCGGGCCATATACCGGTACCGTGCTGGTTTCTCCATTGTCAGCTTTATTCAGCTGAATCATCACTTGTCGGAGGCTACGCCAGACGAATAAATGCATGATAAAGACGAAAACACAAAATAAAGTCTGGAACTTGTTTGTTGTCTAACATGTACATCTCTGCTAACAGGAAACATTAAATCCGGTTTTTGATTGTTATCATCTTATAAAATTTCTTTATTCTTTTCTTAGATAAAAGTATTTAATTTACTTCTTTTATTCACTCAAATTGTCACAAAGCTATTATTATAAGTAGGACTACTATTATTAAGGAAAGAACATATATAATAGATAAAAACTTTCAGCATGCATTAAGCACGAAACTTTTAGTTGTACAGAAATATGGAAATTCAGCACAACTCTCTTTGTCTGGAGGAATCAATTTTCCTCATTGAAACGACAAGCTCTTTAAAATGTAAAAATCTGGAAAAGCTGTGAATGAGTTAATGAGGTTTTCAAATGCTTCGGCGAGTGCTCATGCAAAGTAGTGTCAAAAGAACAAAGTAGAAAACCTGATATACGATCCAGTGCTGTCCAAAAAAAAAACCTGTATGGTGCTCTTTTCCCACCATCGACGCATAACGCTTTAACCTTGGACGAAGGGTCGATGACCGCGGCCTTCTTGAGATGCCAAGAAAAAAAAAAAGGCACACACAGTTTATGTTAAAATACCCAAGTCCAAAAGGGTAAAACAATAACAGAGATCCCAGACAGACCATCGCTTGTTAACTGCGTCTCAACCTGTTCCCTTCTTTTCCAAAACCATCAGTTTCTGGGTTTAGCTTGGCGTTGCATATAGCTATCTTTCTGCTGTGTTTAACTGATCACCAAGGTCAAGCGAGTCTTCCGAGCGTGTGGTGTGCGCGCACGAATCAACTCCCGACGCAACACCCAGCAGGGAAGCACTGGTAGCAGTGTACTAATATTTTTTTTTCCCCTTTTTCACGGTGTTAAAGCTCAAAAAGTGGTTGCTTCCTGCTTGCACATCTTAAGCCAATAAACGTTGAGGAAACACAAGTCAACATAACCGACGCAGAATTATCATGGAAAATTATGTACCGTTTCTTGTAAGCCACTGGCGTACAGTCGGATTGATTAGTGTCAGCATAGCGGCTGGGGTTGCGTTGGGACAACTTAATCAAACACACGAACGGGCAGCAAACAAAAGTCAACGAGTGCACACGAACAGTTCTATCAAGGCAAAACAAGTGAAACGTGAGTCAGCAATTGAGCAAATAAACGAAATCGAAGACGATGACGAACAATCTCTTGAGGATCAAGATGTTCTACCAATCTTATTCCAATATGAGAAACCGAGTGAAGCTGATTCGATCAGGAGGTCAGAAGAATTTTACCTTCGAATGAATCAACGTCGTTCTGTACGAGAAATTAGCTCAGATCCGGTAGCCTTGGAAGTAATTGAGAATATCATCAAGACTGGTGGTAAATTACCTTTTTCTTCATTTAAAGGTGAAGCGTTTAGACTTTTGTTTCTAATTCAAAGGGACCTCGCCAAGCGGAGCGCACACGGAACCATGGACATTTGTTGTTGTGAGTAACCTCGAGATGAAACAACAAATTAGGCAAATAATTGAAGCAGAGGAAGAGATAAATTACAAACAGCGGATGGGTGTGCTTAAATTACAGTTACGGTTATATCAAAGATGTCAAGATTAAATTACAAACATACAGGCGACGTCTGGGTCCAGGATTTGCAGCCGGTTGGAACGACCTGGGTGAAAGAGTACCTGACCGAGGCTCCTTGGCTCATCTTAATTTTCAAACAGGTTCACGGTTTCAAACGAAACGGACAAAAGAAGATCCATTACTACAACGAAATTAGCGTTTCCATTGCAACTGGCTTCTTGTTGGCAGCTATACAAGTATTTGATGAATTCTGTGCAAAAAAAAAGACTTTAGTAAAACAGTTTTCAATTACAGGAAGCTGGATTGGTAACAGTGACTACTACACCACTCAACTGTGGTCCGAGTATACGTGTGCTACTCGGTCGTCCAGTAAACGAAAAGTTGCTGTTGTTGCTACCCGTTGGATACCCAAAAGTTGGAGCTACAGTGCCCGATTTCAAGCGAAAACCACTTCACGACATCATGGTTCATTACCAGTGAGTTAAAACCCTGTTAAGATCGGCAATTATGTATTCCCTCTCGACAAACAATCATCATTTTGAGAAATACACAGGCTCATTGAAGAGCTCGCTGCCCAGATGATCGAGGACTCATTAGAAACAAGTAGCATATTACGGTCAACCTGGTCAGCTCAAGTTGTTTAAGCTGCTACCCGTACAGAAATCTCAATGAGCTACGGGGACTTAAGAAGTACATGTTTGATGCATCTCATAAGAAGTTAAAAACAAGAAAGATGGATTTTAAAAAATGACATCCGACGGAAGGGAAAGGGGAGATCTCGTATCGATATAGGGATTTTCCACAGGATGTGCGCATTCAAATTGCTTGGGATTCATTTTTTTTTTCGATTACTTGGGAGTGTCACTTTTTTTTACATATAAAAGTTATTGTATTACGAGCTTGCATGGTGTGTGTCTAAGTGGAGAAACGATGGATGGATATTTCGAATAATTATCCATTTGCATAATAGAATAGGTCTATGAGAATGACTCATTGTCATTTCGTTGGTCGTTGCTATTTTTTGTTTTATCATCACCACAGGGGGCGTTTTTCCCCTTCCTCGTCGTCACAAAACTTTAGTCCGGTTCAGCAACTCGCTTACAAATGTCTAAAATAAATAAAACAATAGAAAGATAAGTTGGGGAAGCATTGGAAAGGATTCGCTTATCGTTTTCAATCCCCTGTACAATCAATAAATGAAAGAAATGTGGAATGCAGTTCAACTATCGCGATAAAGTTGATACACATGATAATAAAACGGCCTAATAAGATAAGGATCCCAACGCCGTAGACGTAATAATCTACAACAGGGGAAAGTCTTAAACGTAAATATGAACTTTCGATATCGGGACATAAACATGTTTTACGTTACAGGTGTCGTAGAAATGCAACTTGAAAACGAGATATGCAATAGGAAACCTGATTGGATAATGGAAAATACTTACATCAACAGCTTCAGGTGTACTTTTGGCGTTCGACAACAATTTCTGTTTAAAGGAAGCAAGAGTTAGCGCCAAACCACTTAAATGTGTATGCCTTAACGATAACAAACCTGTAAGTACGAGCGGCGTTCGTCGTCATCTTCCATATCAAGTAAATCGTCTAAATCAAGATCGACATCATGACTCTCAGAATCATCCTACAGAGAAAATTTGCCACATTAACATAAATTATAGAAACTATTAGGCTTAAAATCATGTCAGACTGTTTCAGGATATTTATCATTTAAAATTCTTACAGTGCAACCATGCAATTCATTTAGTTGTTCATAGATCCACATTTCCACAGCCAGTCTTTTCCTTATTAGTGCCATCTGATGTGCCTAGAGAGGAAAAAGAATAATAGATAAATTTTCATAATGAGAAAAACAGTTGCCATGTAGTACCCCATATTTGGCAGTGAGGAATCGCTCCCTCTTCTCTTTGACTTCTCCTTTTTCTTCAGAGAATCCGACATGAAGACTGGCTCTGTTCGGACTATTTTTATCTGAGTTGTTTGGTGAGCTTTGTGATGCTGCAGCAATAACACGAGTGCTCAAAGGATTATCCATGCGAGGTACAGGGGAATAACCGTTGGATGATAACCCATGCTCCATTACCACACTGAAATGTGAAAATGAACAAACCAGAAAATTGTACAATTGATCAGTTGAACGATAACGGTAAACAAGTTGCATAAAAAATATTATTTTCAAGGCCAGCAACTACTCGGAATACAGCACACAAGAAGCACTTAAGTACCGGCCATATACTGTCAGATACGAAAAGAATACAAGTTTTTCTATCGAGAGTACGATAGAAGGGCTGAAATCCAATACCTCGGCTGGTTGTAACAAGAGAAGCAGTCAGAACTCAGAAGCACGCTTGCTTTCTTCACAATCTAAATTCGTCGGCTCTAAAAATGTTAATGCACTGTGTGTCAGAAAACGAACGACCGTGTTAGGCAGACGAGGAGCTAGTGACTGCTGTTTTCCACAGAATGAGAAGTTTAAGGTGGGAAGACGCTAGGAGGCGCTGATGACGCTTTTGTATAAAAACCGCTGACATGTGAACGTGTTGCTAGCTTGATAGGAATATTTGAGTTTAAGTCCCGACATCACAAAAAGAAAGTCTATGGATCCAGTGAATATAAGAAATGTTATTTATTTACCGTCATATATGGGGAGATTGGTGACACACCAGCTTATTGTTGCACAATGGGGTTTGTGGTTTCTGACATGTCAGTTTTTAAATTGTATAGTATATTTACAGGTGAAAAGGTGAGACGCTATTATAACGCTTCCATAATTCAAGATATTACATTTCTACTAACTATTGACGGTGACTGCATAACCTCAGAGGAAAGAGAAAAAACCCTGTATAATAACATGCATTCGAAAGGAAGTCGCGGTGCGGCTGCGTCGCGTCCAATTTTTGAGTCGGTGGGAAATGCGCATGCACAGCCGCAGATATACTCGTCGGTAATAGTTTGGACTTTGGACAGGAAAGAGTAGTATGCAGTCAGAGGGTTGCTACCGTGCCCTGTTTCGGCAAAAAGTGCTCGGCTGAGAACCGATCACCGAAACCAGACACAGCACACAGTGATATTTTGTTCCCCTCCTTGTGATCTTATTGGTTTTGTTATAGGTCGTTGACTAACGGTAAACTTTACGTAAACACAGCAGTTTTTCATTGACCAATGTGAAAATGGCTCCGATCATTCTCGGCCTTACCCTCATGTTGTTTTTGGGTTGCTCCGTACAAAGTGGTAAAACAGAAGCTGCCGTTGATGTGATCCATTCGCTCGCCCATCAAATCGCCCCCGTCAATGCTGTGCATTGGCCTGCCATTTTGGGTGACGATCGATCGCACCGAACGGGAAACATTGACGGCCGCTTGGAGCGCTCTCTTTTCGGCAGCAGTAGCACTAGCACTACTAGCACTGGGGGTTGCCTCGAACAGAGCGAAATCAGCGAAAATACCATCATCCGCACTAAAGATTCGAGGGCTCTTGGGGCTAAATTCCTGAATGAAACTAGTCTTGGAGCTGACGCTCGAGATCGATGTTTGAATCTATGCTGTTCTTTTCATGGCTGTAATGTGGCCGTCTACGAAGAAAAGGTTCAACCCGGCTAAAGTTTCCTAGATATCCCTGAATTAAAATATTCTTTTTTGAAAATAGGACGGAGGGAATTGTTATCTGTTCGACTGTGGACCGGCTGAGGATTTCCGATGCAAGTTCACTTCCCACAGTCATTATACGAGCGGTGTGATTCGTCGGCGTGAGAACGCTCACGAAGAAGAGCTGACTCAACTAAAAAAGTAACACACTGGGCCGGTTTTTCGTTACTGTTTGAATTATTCTGACGTCAACTAAAAATTAAGTCAATAACTAATCGGCTTGTCAAACACACACATACAGGGTCGTGGTCACTGAAGTCACTACGACAGCACAGCCCGTTGCTACCGTACCTATTACTAATCCTCCTACTACTACTACGCCACCGTCTACAGCCAAACCAGGTAAAATTGGAGGTTATTCAAAATCATTAAAAGAAAAGACATGGTAGACTTGCGTTGAATTGAAATCGACCGTCTTTTATCAATGCAGTGAGAACGTGCAGTCGATATCAGTTCGAATGTCACACAACCAGGGAATGCATCGCCATCTACAATGCCTGTGATGGCATTGCTCAATGCTCCGACGGAAGTGACGAAGCTCCCGAACTTGGTTGTCCAGCTACGAGTACGTCTTATAGCGGTTCTTTGATCATGATGCACACTGATGGTAAAACTTTGGGAATTTTAAACTTTTCAATAGCCACGGAGACTCCAACTACTAGGACATTAGCGACGACGCAGCCAGTCATCAATGCCAAAAATTCTCCGGTCGATATCCAACAGAATTCGGTTATTGCCCAACATCCGCCTTTAGATTGGAGAGGGAGTCGAGGACGCGATCGATACAGCGAACGGGATCAAGTTGCATCGGTTGAATTGCCGCCAAATCCGGACGTAAATCATTGGAGGACAGGGCAGGAAAATACGAGGAACTATGGTCCGTAGTACATATCAATAAAAATCTGGGCCCTTCAGACATTTTTCTTTGTTACTCTGCTGCTGAAACCGTATTTTCTTATTCTTTATTTATCCCACACAGAGCGAGCACACCCTCCTTACCAAACGGGTATCAGTGGCGAAGCTATCCCGTATTCAGTTGAACCGGATCGATCCGCCAATTCTTACTACAATCCCGACATTCGCCACTATGGGTACAAACACAGTCTCTAGTGCTCTCTTAACTGCACGACCTTTCACTACATAATATTGAACGTGATAGATCAACATGGACTGAACGCCAAGATCGACCAATAAGCAACGTGAATGACTACCGGGCCGTTGACAATACTTACTACTACGAAAAGGATGCCCGACCATCCTATGATGCTAGCAGTAACGTCTATCCCAGTCGCAAGCACGATTGGGAAAGAAATAATGCAGTCATAGTCAATAGCAGTCCACCTCAACGTAAGATTAAGATATTTTAAAAATAAAATTAAACCATATTTATTTTAAGTGTACGTAAAAGATTCCTTCTTAGCTGTACCAGTCGAGAGTCGCCCTATCCAACCGATAGCTCCGATTGTAGTGGATAACTCCCGTCCAGTGGTAGTTGAATCTACTGACCAGCTTGTGCAAAAGGTTCCTGCCATACCAGAACAGAAAAGTGAAAGTCTATTATTATTAGATTAGAAATCAAACTGAATTTTAAGCTTTTTTCTTATAGTTGTTAAAACACCAGAACTTACGACGGTCGCTCCAGTTGTTGCAGTGGAAACAACTACAATCGCTCAGCCAAAAATCACGATTCCAGCCAAGAGCAAATCGCTCTCTTTAATCACTAAACCCGAAATCGTTGCGAACCATGCTCACATCCATCACTTTAGCGTAAATCAAGCTGATTTCCAAGAGGAGAAGGCCGAAAGGTCTAGACAAACAGTTGGCGCAGCATGGGCATTAACTTTAGGTAACTGACGTCAATAATGCTATGTGTTAGATTAAACATTTACATGGAATTAATTTAAATGTCTCGGGCGCAGGTTTGTCTGTCACGGCCGTACTGGTCCTTCTCGTCGGCTGTCGTCTTCGATCACTGAAACGCCATTTACGTCGCGGGAGAGGTGGGCACACGCGTGACGCTGATTATCTAGTCAATGGCATGTATTTGTAATGATGAAGAGATGAACGACGTGTAGAAAAAGATCTCGTGTTTCGTACGATGTAACACCCTCCCAATCCACATTAGACTTAAAAATTTTCGTTGCTGTCTTGCAAATAATAATTGAGGACTTTCAATACACTACGTATGTTAAATTAGAATTTCAGTTAACATGACATGAAACAATGTTCTTAATAAATTCATGCACCGTGAAATACTTACATTATCACCACTAGTTGGTTCACTTTGGGATGTAACCTTGTAGCCTCTTCTCGGTACCATTAGCTGCCGTCTTGAATAAGGGGTCTTGATAATATCTTGTATTAACTTCAATTACTTCAAAAAAGTTAGTGGTATGCAATGGAAATTCAGCATATACCAAATTGAAATCAGTGTAATAACAGTGGATAAAAGTATGAATTCAGTTTTAGAGATTTAATTGAACGTTATTTGGCCTTGAGGGATTTTTCGATCCATATCGATCGCAGCTGACACACTCTTGTTGCCATCCAATATTTGATTAATCAAACGTAATTCATTATCTTTTTTCTCTACTTTAGAAGTAGGTGTCCATGACATATCAGCCTCTAGTCTGTAACCTCCTAAAAATGTGTGAGGGCAATTTGCACCCCATTCCTAACATGATGAGTGCAAAATTCTATTAGGAAAATAACTTGCATTTGTAGTTAGACTAAAACATACCTCTGGAGAAAGCATTGCAAAATATTTCTGGCCTGAAGTTCTTTGATATAGATAGTAAACTTTACCAGGAACCTTTTTGAAATTACTTTGTTTAAAATAAAAGAAAGTTAGTAGAATTGTGCAAGTAATATTGAATTTTAAATCTTACCAGGCAAAATGGTGCAAGTTTTCAGCTTCCTTTGTTTCTTCAAGGATCCTTCTGGCTTGTTCATGGAGAAATCTTACTTGATCAGCAATAACTTGAAGTTTGTTACAGACATTTGAGCGTGTAAATGCATCAGCTGTTTGAATTTGAGTGGCCAATTCTACTAAATCACTTTGCGTTTTCCTACCAGACCTCTCTGAATCAACTAACTGAACACCTAAATCGGCCGACGATGGTCGTTCGACTAAAGCAACTGCTGAATGGAATGAAAAGATTGTGTTACACACATTATAAATTATACTGAATATAAAGGAACAAAATCACCTGATGTATTTTTGAAATGTTCCATTGTTTACAACGAATTTTAAATTACGTAAAGTTAAGATAGGATGCAATCCTTTTATAGCGAAAATCCTTAGAGAGTCGAAAGAAATGATAGTGAAGACTGAAGAACGAGTTTAACTAAACTTGTGGTTGTGGCAGCGGCAGCATGAGCTGTTATGTAACCACCTGACAAAAACGTAAACAGCCACACTAAGCAGACGAAAAGTTTTCTTTACTAGCTTTAGAAAGAGGACACTACGTGGCTATTCAGACATCGCGATCATTAACGAAGAATCGTTCGTTTGAATTGCACGTTGGGTCTCAAGTCTCAACACCGGTGACCAGAGTCTCACTCTCAACCAAAAAATAATACTTTAATGTTAGAATTTTAACATTTGTGACTTTGTGTTACTGACTGGATCTGAAACTCTGATCTATTATGGCTACCAACAAGCTAATCGCTGGAAAGGAAGGTAATAACAAAAATGTTTATTGTAGTTCTTTTCCTGATTGAAATTTTGAACAGCCTTTTTTTTAAGTTGATTTGAAGATTTTAGAACTTGAGTTAAAAGCTATTGAAGAGTTAATCTCAAAAGTTAACAGCCAAGTTAACAGATTACAGGTGTGTTACTTTATTTCGAAATGCTCATAGATATCTTTCATTAAAATTTGTATATCCTCTTTATCCTGAAAGATTGAACTAATGGATATGCAACATCAAAACAGCCGGAATACTGATTCCAATAATCAGACTACACGTGATCATCCATATATTATTAATCAAGTTTCTTCTGAAATTGTTATTCCAGTTGATTCAGAAAGTCAGCAAATTAATGCAACAAATCTTAATCTGAGCGTGAAACCTGCTTTAGGTATAATATCTTTTTTTAAATCAACAGGCAACATGCATGTTCATATTTCAAACTCATTTTCTTAACAGAACTCAGCAATTACTCTGACTACGAAGAAAGTTCAGAAAATGAGGATTCAACATAGCAACTGCAAGAAAATGTACTCATGTTCTCTAATCAACCATTATTATTGAAGAAAACCAAGGAACTGTTGCTAAATTTAATTCCAGCATTCACCATTACTGCATTTGTACTCTAAGTCTTTCAGAAGTGACCGAAATTGCTTTTGTAGTTCCACAGACAAAGAACTCACATTTTTTAATATATCTAGCCACCTATGTACAAAATTATAAATAAATTCTCAATCTTGTGAGTGGAATACATCGTTTTGTACCTGTTCGCTGCCTTCGTTCCTTTAAAAATCCTGGTTTCGACAGTCACATTCCAAACATAGTTGAAAAACAAAGAAACCTAAGCATATAATGGTAAATGGTATAAAAAAATTTCGCATTGGCAAAATGAGAAGTCTTACTTCCGTCGAATTAAATTGCTGGCGATTCTCGACAATAAAAAGTCGATATTCCTCACATAAAATCCGATGTTCATCCATGTTGTTTTCTCGAAGTGAAATATATTCGGATGACAATTCGATAATCCTAAATCATATTTTTGAATTCGTTTAATTCTGGCATTTTTTTTATATTAAATATTATATTTAACCTTTTCCAGTTCAAAGCCATTCGATCAATTGGTAAAGGTTGACTGAATTTTGCTTGAATGCGGTTTGAAATCTTCAAACAATGAATAGCCACGCAGGAGAGTTTCACTTGCAGATTTTGATTGCGCTCACGTGCGACTGATGGGAGCTGATGAGACTCGACGGGTGGCAGGATTTGACGTAGAAACTTCTGACTGGCGTTGGAAGCCAAAGCTGCTAATGCTTCGAAAAAATTTGGGTCGCTTTTTATTCCATCATTTGCTTCGTATTGTCGCAGCAGTTCCCACATCCGCTTTATTTCTCCGAGTTCACACTAGATTTAAGCAAAAAATTATTTATTATTCTCTATCTACATACGTAGAAATGTCCTACTAAAATATAGAACTCGTAGAAGTGTAGTTGAATTGGTTTTAAAGTGCCCTTCTTAGGGAATTCTTCAATTACATCTCGGCAGATTCCTAGTATCTTATGGTAGTGTTGATGATCCAAGCAGTTGATACCGATAGCTACGGCCATTGTTATCGCTATAGCAATTCTGTCATTAATGTCCTGATCCTATAAGTAATAATGGTGACGGTATATTAAGAGTAATGTGCTAATATAATATTGAAACATTAACGTTATATTACCTTTTCGGAAGTCAAACTTAGCAATTTATAAGAAAGTTTGTAGAACTGATGCCGAGAGAACCCTGGCATAATGCAACCTAATTTTCGTCCTAACGACCAGGCCAGATTTCCAAACCAAAGCTCTAGTCCATTACCATCTTTCCGCAAAATAGCAAACAAAGAATCTTTTGAATAACTATGGAATATACGAATAACCTGGAATTAATATAATTACCGTGTGGTCCATCTGGTGATTCTATACTCTCTTTTAGTTCACGATAAGCGTATAAAAGTGTGGAGATCAAATTGTCGATGCACTTCGCCGTTTCCAAAGCATGGTCCCCAGCATTTTCCAAATAGCCCATGGTTGGATGAAACAATATTTTTACATGGAAACTAAAAATATGGGTCATACACAAAAGATGAATAGGTAAAGTGGTTTTAGTTGTTACGTACCGAATGACTCGAACAATTTGGCTGATTTCTCCTTTTCTGATCTCGTTGATCATGGCATCCAGGCAGGTTGAAACAACTTCATTCATTTTGTGATTCTTCAAGGCAACCATTGCGCATAATTCTAGCGTGTGCAAACCTTCCTCCCAGCTATCAGCTTCCAGATTTTCCTCTTTTTTGTAACGAACATCTATGGTAAACAGAGAAACTAAAATCAACCATTTTTCTTTAGTTTGTCACCGCCACGTAACAACCTAGCTCTAGACAGGTTTCATTCGCCTTTGTGAGATCTTCATCCAGTGCAGCGACCAAGAGCCTAAAGCGAAGCAATTGTATATCAAGGTCGGCAAGCGGTATTCCACTATCAAATATCTGCTTAGCAGCGAGTAATCCCTGATCAGAATTTAGCGAGAGTGAGTAGCGGATAGCGTTGGCGACAACAGAAGAGGGACCACCTTAAATGAAATTATCAATCATTTTTAAAAACCAATTCGTTATTTGTTAAGCATATGCAACTTACCATGAATACGACTTATTTTGGCAAGAGTCTGAAACCATTTAAGAGCGAGGTAATGAGATTTCAGATTGATGGCTTGCGCTTCTGCCAGTGCAAAAATACATTTCATTGATTCCGAGTTAACTAAGAACGTATTAAAATATAAGTAATAAATATTGAAGAACGAAAAAAAAATGTATAACTGTTTCTAGATGGAGTCCACTGAGAGAGTTCTTCTAACCATAGGTAGCAACCACTTAGAAATTTGCGCTGAATGCAAAGGCGTATGGCAACTTCAGCGCAAATCCATTTAATATGTGGCATTAGGTCTTGCACGATCGTCACATCAAGAGCGGATCTACTGCCGGTATGCCAAGGGATTGCATTGAGCATGTCTACTGTCACTTGAGAATGGCCATTTCGTTCTAATTCCATGAAAACCTGAGAGAATCCATTATGTTAATGCTAAAGATAGTAGAGTATTCGTATTACCTTCAAGACGTTGGTTCTGAAATTTGGTAGGTCCTGATTAACGTGAATGCAAAGTAGTTTTAAGGCGCTCCGAACTAAATGTGGTAGCTGTGGTTTGCCTTGCATTAAGGTACGAAATCGCAGTTCTGCAATGGCCAAAGTCTCACCTGAAAAGGTTCAATAAATTCTGTTAGTACAGCAATGGATGTTAATATCTCTCAGCCTACAAATTACCAGCAAGGTCCAAAATACGAAGAATTTTGTCACGATTCTGCAACACATCCGCTTTGTAGAGACAAATAGCCATCAAATACAAGGTTTTGCTGGGAGATGTTCGAACTCGTTTGTTCCTTGATAGATTGCTAATTGCTAATTTGGAACATAAATGTCCGTTATCAATTAACCGTTGATTTGAGGATGTAATAGGAATACCATAGCGATAAGAAATTTTCAGCCAAGTGGCAGCCATTTCATATTTTTGGCGGTGGAAGCGATCGAGTCCAACATTAAAACATATTTTAGCGATGATGATAGTTTGCTGAGGGCTTAATTCCATCACATCAAAAAGTGTTACGCAACGATCAAGGGCTTCATCATCGTCTATCTTGCAACCGTGAATCCACAACAGCCGGAGTACAGGAAGTAAATAACTGTCTAAAAGGTAGGGTGCCCGAAGCTCAAATGGAATCTCGTGCCACCGCTGAATGAAACTGTGTTGGTAGAATTCGGTCTCGTTCAAACACCACTCCATTTCTGTCCAAAGCTTAGCATCGTGACAATAGATGGCAGTTTCCAGCGCCAATTTAATCACGTTACAAGTCCAATGATAGTCCCGTGGAAATTTACTCCCTTTTACCAAGATATAACGAGCTGTTTGCAACATGTTGATCTACATTAACGTGAACAAAACATATCTTGAACGACAAAGTTCATAATTTCATTGGAATGTAACTTACCTGCAGTTTTATTTTGACTTGCAGTTTGTGTTTTAAGACACCCTCTTTAGCACTTTGAATCCAGTCAGCTAGGGCAGCAAATTCCGTCTCCAGCTCCAAATTTTGAGCAACTGTTAAGCTACATCGGTAGTTCTGATCCAGAGCTTTTTCATAAAAACGTTCTGTCAAACGACCAAAGTTTACCAAAACGAAGCCTAGATCATTTGATTTCACCAATTGGTACACAGCAATCAAAGATCTCACATCTTGGTTGTCACTCCATGAAACAGCAGTAGTTGCTTTCATGTTTTTATGTAAAGTTTAAAGAAAATAAACAACTTTTATTTGTATATTACGTTTAGCCAAGCACGATCGCACGACTGCTCACGATAATGCCAATTTGCCAAATGTCTGCTAGCAGACGACGTAAGAGTCACCATCATGGCCGCCATTGATTTTTTTAAATTTCCTAGAAGCTTGTAAGTAGTAATCGTCTACTCAGAAACTAACATAAAAATTAAGAATTGTTTTGAATTTTAAGATAACTACGGGGTTTACCCAAATCACAAATAATACTGGCTGAAATAGGAAAGCCTGAAGTAGCAATCAAAACGCACATTTGTAATGTTTGGCATTTAACAATAAATTCAATTTGTATTTCAATCTGTATATAAAGAGCTTATTAAATAGGTTTCTTTTTTTTTTTCATAAAAGGCCAAGACTTCTCTAAGACTATGGAATCACAAACAAACGTTATACTTGGATCCTTTGTTGGATCTCAAGAGGAAAAAACCGGGACCCCCAAAACGGCAAAACCTATTACTTAAGCCACTTTTCTTTAATCCATAAGAATCGATCAATTCACCATTATAATTCAGCTCCAATGGTATCAAATAACTGAACGAGGTAGCGTTGTTTCAGCGGAAGAGAGCCATGTTCTAATTGCACCGAAGAGCACTATGCATCGAAAAATAGGAAATGAATGGAATTTACAATACTCAGAGTGGTTTTATTATACTTACAACCCTATGAGTGCTATTATTCGGCACAGCGACCACATCTGAATCGGACACTCGAGAGGCATGACGTCGGTGACTGTATCGAGAAGAGGGCAACAATCTCCCTGTGTGACTATCTACTTCATCGCCATCCCAATTGAAAGGGCGCAAAGCGGAAGTGATTGGGATGACGTGTCCCTCTGTGGTGAACAAGTACCTTTCCGCATTAGTGTTGATTGGATGATGAATGTCGAAGAGCTGAGCAAAACATTTACTATGAGAGAATGAGATGCGATGGTAAGACTAAAAGAACATACTAAATATAGATATTTGCAGGTTTCGCTCAGGAAGAAAGACTCCATTCGATCCTCCTGTGACTTGTCAATGACGCTGTGCAGCGTTGCATATCCGCATGGCGCTCGAGCGTAGAGATTAAGGCTTTCAAGTATGGCTTGGCCAACTCTCAAGTAAAACGGGTTTTTGGTTGCCTAGTGGCAGGTAAATGTCATAAATCACTTAATCTTTAGACATTCTTCACAGAAAAGGTAATGCATACCTGATAGAGCAAATAAGTGGACTCGGCAAATTCTGGCCTCAGGGGATAGAACGAAACATCAGGCTCTTTGCGTTGCCAATTGAATCGTTCGGGTATTGCGTCCCATTTTTTCCAAACCGCGAAATACAAAGCGTGGCTGCAAATGGCTTCTTCAACATCTCCATATAATACCTGAAGCCCAGCAAAGGACGCCTATGAATAGCACAGTTTAGAGTTTCTCGTCATCTCTCGAAAGAACGCAATACTTGAATATTTTTACCTGAAGTGCATCAATCCAAGTGGTCGAGGTTGCTCCATTTTTCATGTCGACGTTGACATATATTGGATGCTCCCCATCACCATCATTACATTTTTGTCGGCTTTCAACAGAAACAATAAGAAGCGAAATAAAGAATAACCGATCACGGAACAAACAATTTTTAAGAAATAGTTACCCTTTTCTCAAGTAAGCTTTGATGGTCTCATAACTACTTTGGAATGTTTCAAGGTCTTCTGGTTCATTAAACAATATAAAAGACTTCAAGAGATATTCATAATATGAATCCATGCCAGCTCCAATGCCACTTAACTGCCCAGTCCATTGTCCTGTTTGAATATCCAGGGTATTACCTAAGTTGAAGTTGAAGAATCAAAGCAGAAATGAATTGGTGACGAGACAACTTATTATCTTTAATAAGCTTTAGTACCTAAAAGGCCTGTGTCTTTGTTTTTGAGATCCCACAATGACTTGACAGCTCTTCGGGCATAATTTTCGTAAACGGGATCCTTGATTAACCGACTCAAAATTCCAAATTCAACTAAAAGTGTCCCTGCTCCAGCCGTGCAGGTCTCAGTAATTCCCTCAACGGGAACACCGTTAATCAAATGCACCTAACGTTTCAAAAACAGTAACAACGTTATTCTGAAATTTATAAATCCATCTGGACCATCAGCTTACTCTTGGATGAGGGATTCCTGTTTTTGTATTATCAAAGGCAGGCAACAATCTGGCTGCAAGATCATGGGCCATGTCTAATAATTCATTGTCATAATCATCAAGTTCCAAATCACCCAGGTATTTGAAATTATCTATGATTAGAAGGTGAGCTGACAGTAAACCACCCAAGAGTCTGTAATATACATTGAATGCATTTATTGATCAATAAATAACTGTCAGTTTCTCATTACCTAATGCTAGCTTCAAAAACTTGTATGGTAGAATCCTGTTCAAAAGAGACATTTTCAATTACAAGCTTGACTGCTCTTTTGAATTCAGAGATATTTCCCATTATCAAAAGGGTGTCCAGGGAATCAATCAAAGTGAGAGAGTAGTTTCCCAGGACATCATTGATATTAATATTTGATCTGGATAATAAATAAAGAGAAAAAAATTTAGTCACATCAGAATATAAATTGTAAAATAAATGTGCATTGTACGGATTATCATAATCTGGTCCTCTTCCACTACATAGAATAGGGTTGAGCTCATCCAACGGAAAGGCAAGATTCATGTAATTATCGTATCCAAAATAGAACATTTTTTTTGTTTCATTGACCATTTCTAGTCTCAGGCTTTCCGGGAAATGTGAATATTTAAGTTGGAAATCTTCACCCCAAGTTGACAAAAGTGAAAGACAGGGATGGTTTAAAGGCAGAACAATTAGTGGTATGATCAGAATTTGACAAACAAAGGCACAGTTTCCTGAAACTCCAATCATTTCTATATTGAAGATCTGTTGACATGGCTAGGAAAAATTACTCTACTACTCCAAACCCCGCCTCCATTAGAAACACTTTGATAAATCCAACTAAAACACAATCGGGCAGCAAATGGAATTGAAATGAAAGGAAACGAATAAAACGCTCAAGAATGAGTTGACGTTGACACCATTCGAAATCTCATTGGTCAACTGCCTAATTTCCGTCAAATCGTCACAACAAAAATAATAAACACAAAGTTCGTCTGCTATATCCCGAGATTTTCAAGTGGCGCCAGTGTGAGTGCGTGGGGGAGCTTTGTAAAGCTTTTATTGCCAATTTTGCTTCGCTAACACAAAAAATCATTTCATAAAACTAATATGATTCGCTACGGTAGTTGTGTTCTTCTGAGAAACCCCCGTCAGCATCGAGGTAGTACAGATGTTATTGTTGTCCATGCAGAGTTTTGTCTAAACGTAATTGATGCCAAGTAAAAACTAATAGAGATGGCGCGCGCTCTTTAAATCGTAAAACATTTTACTCCAGGTAATCAACCCGGTCTGCTTCATCTTATTAGGCAGCAATGTTATTAGTAGGAACTTTTCCGGTTTATATTCCATGTCAACTTATAGTTAGTTTTTGCCCAACGAAAAAATATCACACGCTGCAACAGAGATATTCACCTAAGTAGAATTTAGATAACTGACAAAAAAGGGCCTAGCTTTCTAACTCGTTTCATTCACCGCTTTAATCTCAAAGGAAAATGCGCCTCGAGAGATGATTGACTGTGCATTATTAAATATTTTAGAAAGTCCTGTTATTTAAACCATAAAGGAAACGCATGCATTGGATTGATTGCCCACCCAGCGAAGGCGTTCATCCGCTAACTATGAAAGTTATTGCTTCGTCGACGCTTCAACGATCGCATCCGAGAAGAACTGAGTATTCGAGGAAATGAAGTATTATTGGTTTCCGATCTGGCGAGAGAACCTTCAAAGATAGTGGATATGCCAACTACGATTCGAAATCTCAATCGCAATATACGTAACTTCACACGCCCGCAGCGGTTATTAGAAATGAGAGAATAAGGTGGAATCAAAAAGTATGCATCTGATGAAACTGAACAAATGTTCGGGCATTCTCTCTGATATTTTATACATCTCCGTGACTACTGTGTACTGTTGTACGAGTAATGAAAATAGTAATCCCATTATCGATCCTTGCTTCTTGATAGTGCGTATATAAGGACGCACATCGGAGATCTTGCTGCGGCAGCAAACAATAATCACTGCGGTCGATACGTGAACATTATTGGCTTGATCCGCAGATACTTTCAGAATACGCAGGAAACTCATTAATTCAACCCCCGCATCGGAAACCATTTCCATGATTATCGGAGTGTATAGTACGTGCCTCTCTGATTATGTACAGTATATATCACAGCCTAAAGGTATGCATTCATTCTCTATGTAAAGCAATATAGACAATCAAGTCATGAATAATTTGACGGAGGCCATTGTCACTTACATTTGCGCAGGAGCTCTATTTAGTAGGCAATAGAGTACTCGCAAACAACTCGGGAACCTGCTTATTAGTAAACATCGATGTCAACTGGACTATGTAGACCACTAGGCCTATACAAACTTGGCTAGAGAACTTCGCTATAGCACTATATATATTCAGTGGGTAGTGTAAAGGCTACTTCTTGAACATCCAAGAGAGCTTGGCAAAGGGAACAAAAGCAGTCGTGTGCTCCAATCTCGATGATGGTCTGGTAGTAGTGGTATACTCTTGAATCAAAGCACAGTGTCAGCATTCTAAAAGAACTCCCCAGGCGCATTATGACGGCCAGTTGAGTGCACTGTGCTACAATAAATAAATACCACGCTCGCCAATCGATACATCGGTCACTGCAACAGCGCACACAGAAAGGTTTGTTAACTGAATATCCATTTTCTTACGTCAATATTTTGAAATTCAACAAGTCCGCGCAGTAGTTGAATGCAACTCTGCTTATCGATTCACCAAGGAAACATTAATCACAATTTCCAGAAAGCGCCACCGCAAATAATTCCAAGAAGAATCGTCACTGCTGGAATTAACATAGTAACATTTCGTAGACTATAGATTTCTTGCTACTTCTGCGCGGAGGAATCGCCGTTGAGATTAGGTGAACATACGCGTCCCCCCCCCACAACATATAACAAAAAAGCGGATTTGTTTTCACGACTGGATCAATTCTGCAAATGAATAACAAACGGCGTTCACGTCGTTCACCGTCCGCGGGGGCGTATCAGCATTACAACAACTGAATAGTAAAGCTGCGCGTAGCATATCTAAACCCCCTCCCCCCCCGTTCTACGAAAACTATTATACGTATATGAACGGTTTACATACATACACAGTCATTTCAAACAAAGTTTTAGAAATGCAGTTTGCAGGCACTCCTTGCAAGCTTGCGAATTCATCGACGCAGAGCATATCCTTTCTATTCAGGATGTCTAGAACGAGGTGCCTCATTAGCAGCTTCAGTAGCTGGATTTTTTGGATCGCCCTCATATCCTTTTCTGTCCGTCTTTTAGCCCAGCATCGTTACCTTCATGAAAACGCCCATGCTGGACGCGCTTTGAAACTTCAATGGGAAAACTGATAGTGTCGGGAAAACATGTGTGAAAGACGCGGGGGCGATAAAAATCGACCGACAGAGTTGAAATGCTGATTTCATTCTCCCGTGCTAATGTGGGAGGGAAATTTTATCTCCTCAATAACGGCTAAACACTTTTCTAGATGAATTTCAGCAACTCTTTCATCTTAAAATCATTTCCCCTCTTCAACATTATATAATCACTGAACTGAGCAATCGATGCCGGAAGCGCTACTCAAATTTGGTTTTGACTACGCAAATAACGCAAGGCTTTGAATAGGCACATCGGCTAAACCTAAAATGATTTATCAAGGAAGGATAACAGAATTTTAGTCTTGTTTTTTTTTTTGCTAATCTACACAGATAATGAAAAATGAGAAACTGCAATGAGAATTCGTTTAAAAAAATTACCATTAATTATACAACCAACCAGGGTGAAGGTTATATAAATGCGACCGTTCAGAGAAAAATATTCAGAGTAGGCCAACACTCGGGAAAGACTCGTGCGTCAATGGTGCACACGACAAATGTTAAATCATGTTACTTCGTTTCAAAGTTTGTGATGCGTTGGCGCAGCAGTACTCGGGCTAGTTTATTATTTCAGGACGATTGGTATTTCATTTCTGACGAGCTTTGTCTAAGTTAAGTCTTTTTCCACCGGAAGTTTCAACTTCCACAATTTTACTGGCTAGATGAGAACCAGAGTTACTGATATTCTCTACATCATCATAACAGTCGACAATGAAATACAATCGTGATTCTAGAATTCATGTACTCGTCCCCCTTTCCCACACAGACGACCAACTATGCATAAATTAATAACCCTTGTAATGCAATCCGATGAAGTTATTGGTACTCGATCGGACGAATGGACTCTGAGAGAGATGAGGGAAAATACGAACGATCGATCGAATGTGGGGTAGTGCCAAGGCGGATAGGGTATTCACGTTTCAAGGAGCATTGCATAATACATTCTTATTTACGGTTACAGTCAAGGTATGAATTGCAGAGTGACTTTAAATAATTAGAGTCGGTAGGACGTGAACCACAAGATCGTCCGTGGGAGTTGATACTTTGGACTTTAATGAAAATCCAGAAAGAAGATTGAATGCGCCAGTATACATCAGCGATGCTCGCGGAGGAAAGAAAACTGAAAAATTCATCCGGTAGACCAAATGACCTACTACCTACGGTACCATTCTCGCTGAAGAAAACACGGATGCAAAAGCTCCAAAGCATTATAAAGTGGCGTATGAGATGCGACGGGGCAAAGAGAACGAAGGCCACCACTGTGTGTTACGTTTCATCGATCGGGACCTGTTTTCGTATAAAGATGAGAAAGCGAGAAGAGAGCCAAAGAGCAGAGCGTCAGCCGCAGTTTCAGCAAAGAGCTGGAGGGATGACGGTGGAGCAAGCCGGGCAACCCAAGATAGAAAAGATAAAAGCAAGAATGAGGAAATAAGAGAGGAATAGTCCGCCGCTGTGGTATAAGGCTTATTCCAATGTCCCTACGAGCTGGAATATGTGTGCGTGCTCAAGGAAGTAACAGGACGGCGGAGGCAGGAAAGACCTACACACACCCGACGATCGATCACCTCATAGCTCGTGCCGACAATCGCGACCGACAGCACGAGATGGCACGAGTTATGACTGGCTGGGCATTTTGCGTCTCATGTCCTTGCATGACGACGGTCGCTCTTTGTCATCAACTACGGGAAAAAAAAAACGCTGAGTCACGCGACAGAGCTTCTTTTTGTGTTTGCAACGGCGCAACAACGGGATTAATAGCCTCTAGGCAGAAAATTGTAAAAACTAAACGCCATACAATCTGATGAACTATAAAAAAAGGATGTGCATTTAGTCTCTAGTATAGAGTAAACACAAAAGAGGATTTCCATCGGTAATAGCTGATTCTCCATCATGTCATACGTGTCGGATGTAGTTGTAAATAAAGGCTCAGACATAAAACCGGAAGGATTTGAAAGAGCGCGCACTTTGAAAGAAATAAAAGAAACGAATAAATCGAGAATCGAGAAATAAAGAAGCAAAAGATAAATGTCGAGGATACAAAATACAGAAGAGGATGTACTCGTTGCCTGTGTGACATTGCGGGAAAAGTTGAGGGCGGAGAGCGTGGGAAGGGGTGCCTGTTGGTATCGTGAAAAATTTTCCCCCCAGAGGAATCGCGTTACATCACAGCCAGTAACAGTTGGGGTACCAAAAACTTCTTCATTCAGGATTTATACCATTTCTTTTATTAAAACGATACAGTTCATTCTTTTTCTTCCAGTAAAGTCGAAAACAAAACGTAAACGATTTCCTGCTAAAGTTTCAATAAACCGGGTTGAACAAAGTGGTAGAAAATGTAGCCTACCAGATAACTCTTAAAGTTCTCTTTTCCATCTAATATTTATAGTAGTAGAGAGTAATGCCTATTTTTAGAGTCGACGAGCATTAGCTAATGCTTTTGTTTTACGGTCGTCCGAGAGACGCTGCTCCATTTAGAAGGGCGAAAGAGAACGGGGAGAAAAGAAAATACTGCGGACTCCATCGTCAAAACGGGGCGACTACGGAACGAAAACGAATGGGCGGAGACCACGCCTGCAAGGATGCACCCGGGTTGGTTCATCACTTGGGATTCAACTTGCGACCCGCACTGCCAATCCGCAAAAAATGGGATATTTATCCACCCAGATGCACCTCATACTTACCTGAATATCAGCGGAGCTAAAAGCACAATAACAGAACATACTACTTTTCATACGGACCGGGTCTTAAAGGATCGCATAAGTAGAAGCCTACAAGCGATCAATAAGAGAGCATCTACTGTATACCTTAGGAAAATGCGGAGGTAGGAGAAAGAGAAATCGCAAGGAGGAGGACTACTGCTGCTCGCTAACCAGTGTCGAAATACCAATTTTCCCTTCTGTGCAGTGCACATCAAGGCAGCGGGGAAAAAAGACTACGGAGGCTGACTTTATTGGTTTAGAAATCTGTCATGAGGAAAGACAAAGTGGCTCGAGATAATAAGGACGAGTTCCATCGTAAAGAGAGGAATTGCAATATGATACGATAGTAGTCTGCAGCAAGGAAAAGTGTACAGATTGAAACATTCGGGAGTCGAGTAGAAAAGTTATTGTAGGCCCCCCAATGACGTCAGACGGAGACAGGGAGAGATATTAAGAAACTAGTACAAGTAGGAAGGGCCAAAAGGAACAAGCTTGTAGGATACGGAAGCTTTTAAAATAGTCGCAAACTTTTGTTTGAAAGTTTCTTTTGTGAATCAACCTATACTCTACGCGTATTATACTAACAGGTCTTGTTGCGTCACCTGATTCTTCTGCTTCTTCTTTTTCTTCTTCATAGTATTTGTGAGCTTCCTATTCACGGAGAAGAAGAAAGCCGATGAAAGTGGGCAAGGTTCCAGTTGATTGACAGCCTGGTCGAGCCCACGCCACAGCTCAGGCTGACTGAAACAAAGCGATCCGCCACCTCGATGCCGCTGGGAATCCTATAAAATATAAAAACGCACGATCACCAATCCAGCTAGAAAATTCCATTACCAATATGGATGAAAAGTCATTCCAATAATAATAATAAAAAAAGATAACCAAAAAATAATAAAAAATCGAAATGAAACGAATAAGGAAACATAGTAAATTACTGTCTGTGTCACTGTGGGGTCGCTTTTTAAAGGTGGAATATGCACAAACTAGAATTACCACTCGTTTCCATGGTGATATCGTTGTAAAACATTGAACTGATCAAATAATCAAAGATTACGCTTAATCGAATTCCAAGTTTCTACCTTCCTCTCATTTTTATTCATTCAAAATGTCTCCCGAACGAAATAGAAAAAGCCAAAGAGAGGAGAAGACGTCAGCATGCGTCACAGGACATTGGCGAGGTATTTCTCATCGATCTGTTTGATTTTCACAATAATGTCGTTGAGAACCGCGTCAACGTGATAGTTGGTATGACAACCAGCCAAACATGGAAAGCTGCTTCTGCTGCTCCTTTTTCCCTTTATTTTATTTTTTGTTTCGTCTTCTTAGATTTCCTTCATCCTCAGTTGAGTGCTACGGCACTTTTAGTTGACGTGGATAGAAATAAGATGAGACGCCGAGAAAATCAGATAACTCACGGAAAATGTAGCAGTCGGAATCTTATCAAATAGCTCTTTGCTCTTTTATGAGCCTTTACTGTCTGTCTCCTCTTTCTCTCCAGCTCAGCTTACTCCCTCGAATTCGTCGCCGGTTACCGAGCAACGGCAGGAGCTCTTTTTTTTTACTCATCCGTGGTATATAAACACCGGTGAGACATGGAGCGGTGAGACCAAGACATACAGACGGAAATCAAAAACAAATAATAAACCAAGTAGAACCGAATTCGACCGAATTATAAACAAGGTTACAAGCTTACATACGTATACGCGATAGAGTCGCTCGCTTTCGCACACACAAAAAAAAATTTAATGAAAAATAAATAATTAAAATAAACAAGCCAAAAGAAACAACCATTACGAGGCCGTCTAGCTCTGTTTTTCATCAAACGTTTAAATTTCTCGCATGTCGTTGTTGTTGTTGTACTCCGGCGGATGGAATTTCTTTTTCTGTTTTAGTTGTCAACTCAATTTCAGGCATGTGACAGAAGCGGGAGTAAAAAGATTGGAGTGCACGTAAGGCAGGCGAGCGAGGGTAAAAGGCGGGAAAATTGAATCAATAAGAACTTGAGAAAGAAAGGGCACTATACAATACGTGTACACGCACCATGCGATTGATGTCGGCGATGCAGACCCACGGTTTCTCCTGGCGACTGGAAATGGCCCATTTGCTGTGATCACTGTGCGACGGGAAGGCTTGGCCGTCACTCAGGTGCACCTGCTTAATGTTCTGCACTCTGTCAACATCCGTGAACAGGTTCAAAGGTAAAAAAGTAAACGTGATTGTAGGAGCGTCTTCTTTCATAACAAATACCGAAATACGGTTGCCCCCGTTATTATTAAATAATAGTGATGTTATGACTTATGAAAGACATTGCCCCGGTAATTTCAAAATACTAGCGTACGTGAAAGTGCGATTCAAGCAGAAAGAAGGCATGGGATGACCTTGTCCATTAGTCCACGTTTCCACGTACAGAGAACTTTGGAGCGCAGTCGCCATCCAATCCCCGTACAGATCTAGTTGGGGATCGATAAATTTAATCATAACACAAAGTCATTTATTTATGAATTAAACACATTAGCAAAAAATACTCCTAATGCTCCTAACAAACATTGATGTACATAGTCGGACGGCAACGGGTGGGAGAAAGCTGTGCTTTTTCCCCGACCACTCCCATTTTCCTATACTCGACTGCGCAGCTCCCGCGTGATTGGAATAGCATGTCAAAATCTCGATATTACCAAGCACGCAGCGCTATACTGATCAGCAGGAAGGAGGCTTTATCTATTTTTTGTTGTTGACCTTCTACAAACCTATCCCATTATTAATGAGGATTATTACGAAGTTTTAGACTTACCTAGACCGAATTGGCGAGATTTAGCAAAACTGGTGATGGTCAGTTGATCCGACGTCAACAGCTGAGTGGAGCGGGACCAGGGTGGTTGAGTGATGTGAGCTCCTCCAGCCACAGCCGCCAGATTAGGCAGCATCTGGATCCATTCTTTGTTGGCAGACGAAACGTTCCAATGATAGACGAAGGGATGGTAATACAGCAGCTGTTTCCCTGGAGCAATAAAAAAAAAAGAAAGAAAAGAAACAAGAATCAGGACGGCGACACACACAGACAATATCAGATGCCACCACACAGATCCAATGAAGAAGAAAAAGAAGCGGATTTCAGGCATACAACGGAGAAAAATGAATTGGCAAAGCTTTCCACTCTGAGCTCGTCTTCAAAGAACGGTCGGAGGAGAGACATTGTGAATAGCAAATTCCGCCTTCTTTCCTCTTTTTTTCTTTTTCTGCTTTTGAACTTACCCTCCGAGGAAAAGAGCTTGACAGAGTAAAATTGATAGACGGAGGAGACGGAGCGTCCCGATAAAGCGCTCTGCGTGTGTGATCTGATCGATCGTTTGTCGATTGAAGATGGACCAATCCGACCGTACAAAAAAGATTTCCCTATTTTCCCCCATTTTCAATACTAACCGCTGCATATCTTCTTCCCTCGATTTTTCCAATTTACAAAATGACGGCTTTCAAAATCACTCAAATTGGAAATGAGATCCGGATGAAAGAAGGTCTAGCAATTTAATCATCTAGCGTTATCTCCAACAAACATTTGGTGGAGATTCAACTTGTTTCCATCTAGGGGATTTCCCTCTTATTCTCATTATTTTAATGAAGAAGAAATCTAATAAGTGCAAGGCTGTCTCTCATTATTAATCAATACCAGACGCCAACAAAGTAAGGGCGTCGCGTAGCCTGCGAGATGGTTAATGATACACCCGAGCAACTAGCGATTCTTGCTTTCTTCTTTTCAACTAAGGTTGCTCACAGTACATTTGAAACTTTCCATTATTTTTCATCATCATTTTAAGATTTTTCAGTTGCTATATACGACGTTGTTTTATCCCATCCGCTCTTCGCGTACAGAAACTAGCGGTGGAGTTTCGACCGTGAAATTCACAGAATTTGTTTTCGCAAGAGCCGAGTCTTTAAACTTTTTACTTGAGAATCGCCCAATCTGAAATCTTAGGCGAACGGGTAGAAATAATTAAGCTCCAATCATCCGTGATGTTTACATTCAGGCGATTTTTCCCTTTTTATTTTTAATGTCATTATTATTCCTCATCAAGAGATATTTTTTTATGGCAGTATGGCATGTACTCATTAATTCAAGGGAGCGGAACTTTTCCCTTTCCCATTAACTACTCGCTGTCTAGAGTGGGACATAAAATAAAAAAAATCCTAGCTTGCCATTTCCAAGTTTGAGCATCGATATCGATTACTGGCGGAAATCACGCAAGTTGCCAGGAATTCTCATAGCCTCGAGGTGAGAGCGAAACCTATTTCACGGGTTCTAACGTCTTCAACACACACACACACTCACGCCCGTGAGTCTGATATTTTGGACCCCAAACTTAATGTACGGTGCGTGAAACACGATAGAAACCAATGCCAGAGTAAAATGTGCACTCTGTGATCACGCCACTTACCAATAAGATCAGCTTGGTGGAGTGGCAAACTGACGCACAACATCGTTTGACCGTAGCGAAGCCCAGTGGTTGGATACGAGTAATTGCCTTTAGTCCCTGGTGGTCCTCCATCGGGAGCTGGAGGAAAGCGCGGTACGCTGTGGACTAACCAAAAGCCGGTTTGCCCGTCGAACGCCACGACACCTTTAGCGTGGGCGGATGTTTCGCTGCTCGTTCCATTTGGGAATTCGTCGTTGTACATCAGCAGTAATCGTTGATTATCTTCTTCATCCCCGACTAGGTGTTCCTTCTTCATTAAGGAGAGAAGAATAAGACAAAAGAATCGTTGGCTTTTTTCAAGTGAAACTCACCGGACTATGGTAGATCGGTTCCAGGGTTTGCCCGGGTAGAGAACTCGGCGAATCGATCGCCTGCCCAGAGGAGATCCAAGCGCTGCCGGCCTGGGTTGAGCTGGAAGATGTCCGATACACGTAGGCTCGCCCGTCCTTTGGCCCACCGCTGTTGCTGGATGGCAACTTGTACAAGACGAACCTGTAAGTAAATTGAGGTCTAGCCTAAATAAATTGTGGATAGCCAGACTGTGTCTACTCCCATTGTCTCACGTCGGTTGCAACTTTTTCTCGACTCACCAAAGGGAGGGCGCCATACTATTCTAAAAGGAACTCGTCCAATAGATTCATAATGAGCCGACAGTTAGGGAACTGTCCATCCGTCAGCCATTCACCAAACTTGGGAAATTGTTTACTTTTGTGGGAAAAAACTGTTTTGAAGCAACTTCAGAAGCCTCTTATCCCTTGATCATTACATACCACTATTGAAGGGAGGACGAGAAATCGATGGTGTGCTTATAAAAGATTGACGAAACGAAATACTGAGGGATTTGTCATCATCGAAGCGTGAAAGAGGCGGGCCAGACTGCCAATAAATCCAGCAGGAGAGAGATCCATCCGTACGTCGCGAAACCGTGGACCTCGTCAATCACCCCCGCTCATTCCCAAAGTGGGTAATTCGCCAGCGTATCCGACACATCTAAAACAAGTTAGGAAAATGGATGTTTTTACCAGTCGACAGGTTGTCCATCCTCGTTGCGGCAGGACAGCGAGGATGCGGTCGCCGGCTGAGTAGCGACCAACAACAAGACGACGACCAGGAGAATGGTGTCCATTGTTCCGGAGATCAACCACACGCGATGCATTTCTTCACAGACTAAACAGCGTCGAATGACGTCAAATAGATGACGCTCAAGTGCAACCAACACTTAATGAAACCAAAGATGTTGGCGGAAACAAATTTGTCTTTTCTGTCTTACACAATTTTGTTAACTTTATTCTTCACTCGTTTTTTGTTTCTTTATTCTCCTCTAGTGACCGTCTCCAAAAAGATGCTGCACATAGTTTCACAGCTTCTTCAACACTGGGATAGGGGCATTGAAATTGAGAAGGAGGGAGAAAAACGAAAAAAGATGGAGGGGAGAAAAAAGAGGAGGGAGGCTTAGTAACCTTCGTTAGTCCAAGTGATGGACTCGTAGTCTGGGTAGCGGGCCTTGAGAAGTTCAGTCGTCACTGCATGATCCGCCAATCCGAAACCCTAGACGCATATACGTACAGAATGGCGGAGTTAGTCAACGAGTCAAGGAAACAAGATACAACGTACAATTTCTTTCCCAGGGCGGACCAATGCGGAGGAAGAAAAGGATGTGGGGGATGGAGAACAAGAAGACAAATCAACAGAATTGTAACAGCAACACTCGTGACGACGACGACGACTACTCTAGGAAATATCTCATCTCTGCAGTTTGTTTGTGCGCCTCTGTTTAGCGGTCGCTCGATTCCTGGAGGTAAATATTTATCAACCGCAAAACCCGTGCCTTACAAAAGTTCCAATCCTTGTTTATTAGAGGCGTGTCTTTTCTTTTCCCTTGCGTTGCAGTGTTTATTCAGGCGGAAACACGCTCGTTCCCAAAATATTTCCATTGCTTTAACGGAACATGTCGCTGCTTTTCCAATTCACTTTATCGCCCACAAGATACGACACGTTTTCGACGGTTTTCGAGTTGTAAAAACGTCTTTGTCTACCCCGTTTCTTTCGTCTCGATTTCAAGTGCGGATGGAAATAGACCAAGGATCGATAGTTCGAAAACGGTGACGAGCTCTTCGAAATGAGAAGACAAATAAGTCAGTAGACTCCTTCTTTTTGCTTCATTCAACTACTCCCATCAAGAGTCTCCCCATCACTGAAACTTGGAATTAAAATCAATAGCTGTTGGGTTTTGTGGTGTCTCGTTCCGTCAGAAATAGAAAATATGCCTTTCAGTTTCCGCTTTGCTCAAAATTGCCTCAACTCTTTCATCTCTCATTTCAATTTCTTTTCCCATTTCTTCTCCTTTTCCCCGAAACATACTAATGCCAACACCAATTATTGGAGAATCATCCGTTCTAACGAGATTTGTGAATGGGTCGGCCGGCGCTCTCATCATTGTCGATTCTGGCCCTCTGTTAAGTGCAAAGATGATAAGTGCGGAGCTTGAAATGACAGGAACCAAGTTACCAGTCTTTTTCAAATCAGTAATGAGGCTTATAGTCAAACTGGTGAGAGGCGGATGAAAAGAGTAGTAGAGTAGAGTGCGAATGAGACAGAAGCAGAATAGAAAATTCCAATTCCAAACGGGGGACATTTGGGTCATTGAAAATGATGAAAGCGAGTTGATAACAAACCTGAGAATAGCCGTAGACTTGAATGGAGCGCTTAGACGGGTCGTGGAGGATGCGGCCACCACCCAGGCACTCGGTGTCGAAACCAACCGCTTCCAATTCCTCTTGCACCTTGTCGTAAATGTCAGCTGCAAAGGTAGAAAAAGGAGTGAGTGAGTGAGTCTGTGTCGTAGACTTAACATTAAAGTGCAAGATGGACGAGAGAGAGCACAACTGCACAACCCATGGCGAAACATTCCTGCTATTCTCGTGCGTTTTATGCGCGCGTGCATTCGAATACATTTGATCCGCGTTCGGATAATTATTGCGATCCCTTTTGAGGGCACGCAATTTCTTTTTGGGAGATTCTTCGTTTCAAATGTCGAGACGGAGAAATGATCAGAATGATGACCGGATAGCCGCTTCACCACAACAAGTTGGATAATGAGCGAGCCGCGACATAAAAGGAGATGATAGGAGAGAAGGGCAAAAAGAAGTCTTGAGCACCGAAAATAGAGACGCCATCGTCCAATCAACGTCGTCATCAAAGACATCACCTAGACAACGACCGCATTAAGGATCCGCTGGTCCACGCCGCTCCTATTTTTGTGTTCTTTCTTTTACACCCAGGCGCAAAAAAAAAGAAAGTGAAAACATATTTATATTATATCGACCAGCAGAATATTCTCCTTGACTAACCAACAAGTTGTTCTCCTTAGTACCAGCACACAACACTTGTTCACCACCCTCCCCATTGTACCGTACCCGTCTCCAATCAAGCGAAGGAGGTTGCGGGGTAGTACTTGCTCGACCACCGCCTTGCGTGTCTGTCAAGACGGGAAAAACTACTCGAGATGAAACAAAAACAAAAACACGCTCCAATTAGACCAGGCCCCATTTCCTTGACGTCGTCTCATCTAATAAAAATTTACACACGAGGTGTGAAAGATAAACCGCCGGCAACAAAATGACATTTTCGTGCTGCAGCGGAGATTATAACCGCGCGTGGCAACTCGGCGTGCAGGATAACAATAACACAGTAATGTCAGGGCATATCTAAAAGACTAATTCACTCTTGGCACTTGGCACCGAATTAATAAAATGAAGCAGGAAATAAATTACGCTAAGCGTATTCACAACACAACCATTTTTAGAAAGAAAAGAAAGACGCTAATGAAAAACTTCAAATTAAGTTTGAGATGGAATAGAAGGATCACTTTCTTATAATTAAAATGAAATTATTTGGCTCCAATTTTGTTATGATGAAAATCTTCAACTTATGAAAATCTCTTTGTTCAGTTCAGGCAAATTGAGATGAAGTAAACTGAATTGACAACTCGATACAATTCAATCACATGTCCTGCCTGGGGAAAAGGAGAAGAATTCCATTGGCACCGTTGCGGCGGACAATTCAATCAATGAAGGATCAATACTGCATTTTGATCTGATAACTTTTTCTTTTTTTTCGAATGTATTTTCACCACATTCCTGTCATGAATGTTATTTTCAACCTAGCGATCAGATTCGTGACACGATTCACGACCCGACAAAGTCATGGAGATGAAATCCATAAAAAAAAAACGAGGAACAAATGTTAGCTCAGTTGAAAAGGAAAGTTTTTTTGCGCTGATCGCGGATTGGAGGTGCGCAGGCGCCGAGACACAAACTGGGCGGGAACGGGGGAGCCGCTTCCACGACGTCGAAGGTCTTACATCGAAGAGATGTAAGGAAAATTACTGGCTGGGTGCCGTCAGTAAGCGGCCGTCGTCGAACGTGGTGAAAGTGCGTCTCATGGAATGCAGTCGTGAAATTTTCGCTAGTTCATTCTCGACAATCACAACAGACCCAATCGTTCGAATTTGCCCAATTTCAATCGATTCCGTGCTTCCGCCGCTAACGTGGCGCAAAAGCATTTCGACCAGCCGGTTCAACCAACCAACAAGTCGGGCGAACCGGCCGAGCTATCCATGTCCGGTCATCAGCAACATCAAATGGGACGGTTGCGCAAGTTCGCCGGAGCGACTCTACTCAGCCGTTTTCGGTCTGGTTCAAAGACGGCCAGCGAAGAGGAAGAGAATTCAGCGGCCCGTGCAGCAGCGACTAACGTCGTCGGAGGCGTTCAAGAGCCCTGTAACGCGTCAGATCCTGTGTCGGCGTGTACCGTTCCAACCAGTGATGTCGTCGCTGGCCACACTTGGCCCACAGCTGGTGACGAACAGGTAAAAACCCCTCCTCTTTGCACTTACTCCTTTCCAGACGGTGGTCAAAGTCGTGTGACTAGGAGCCGTAAACCATTTTGTGACCCAGTGGTCAAATTGCGTCTCAAGAAAAAACTAAAAAAGCGTGACTCCCGGCTCCTTTGTCGACTGTCACAAAATGTTATTTGGATACTATCACCTCTTTTGTTGCTTTCATCCCATGTACCCCACAATGACGAAAGGCTATAAAAACTGCTAGCGATGGCCACCAGTAGCCTTAAAACTTTTCCCTTTAGACTTGTAGTGTACACAGGCGACCGTGAAGAGAGCTATCAATCCTAGTTTCGGCTGCCAATGAGCTATTTATCACCTAATCTGATCCCGAAAAAAAAAAAAAAAAAATTTCGCTTGGTTGTTTGATAGAGTAACTGCAACGACGTGCCGACAAACGACAAGACGGAAAAGCTGATTAATGGAACTGAAACGAAAAGCGAGCCCAGACACCTGCCAACAAACACCCTCGACTGTGATGGACGACAGAAAAGTCTGCAAGAAGCACCAATTTCAATCACTGGCGCCGAAGACATTGCAACAGACGCCAATCTGGATAGACTCAGCCAGCAGCTACAAGCATCGGCTCCTTGTGCATCGCCGAAACGCCCTTCAACGCTGCCTACTTGTACTGACGATTCAGATACGGACGGAGTCAGGTATGGTACAACCAGATAAATTAAATATTATGACGTGCATGTCTTTTTCCTTCCTTTTTGACTGGACGTCACTGGTGAAATATGAAGCCTATACAATGGGAAAATGAAATGATCCTAATTAGGGAAGGAAAGAGCGAGAGAATACGGTAGAGAAAAGCGAAAAGTGGATGTCAAGCAAAACTTAACGAAGCTACTTTCAAGAATCAAGAGGGAGACGCAACGAAAATCAGCCAGAAAACTACTTTTTTGTCACGTCTTTCAGTTGGGTTAGGTGAACAATTTGAATCCAATTATTTCTAGGACTGCATTTTTTTTTTATGCCAGCAAGATGTCGTTCAGTTCACAGAGCTTTTTTGTAAGATCTCATTCTGATGAAAAAACAAAATATTAAAAAAGAAAGGCCTTTATATATTCCTTCCGCCCACCGCATTTGCTGCTCTCTGCGGATGCGTTCACTCATTGAACGTTTCAAATACGAATAGAGATCGATTTCCTTTCATGGCGAGAATCTGAGCAAATTTAATCTCGTCCTAACTTCAGAAGTTCCCCCATTATAATGATTACATAACGAGTCCCGTGATTGCCCAGCTAACAATGAGACAGGCATTTATTTCCACTTGTTTTCCTTCCGAGTTAAGGGTGTACAAGAAGGTTTCAACCAATGGGAAGTTGGTACTCTACCTTCTCAACCGTGATCTGATCATCACCAAGGACACCATAACGCCACTCCACGCCGTCATCACCGCCGACGCTGAGGAAGTGCGCAACAAAAAGGTAAATATGCGTCGCGTCTAGTCTATTCAAACTTAAAAAGATCGATGGTAGTCTATGCATGGTTAGGTAACATCACATGCCAGCAGTAGAGGGCGCAAACTCATATCTGTGGTACAGATTCAGATGAAAAATGAATGAATATTCATTTCGATTAAAATTCTCCGGGGCAGACTCCCGGGCAGACAGCAACACAACGCACAATTGTTTGCTTTTCGCTCTCCACTCTCCATTTTTCAGAGGTGGTTCTCCTCTATTGTTGGCTTCAACATCGTCAAATGTCAATAGAAATGTAGAAGAATGAAGCGGAGATGAAGCCTTTTTTAAATCCCCCTAGTCCTTTTGTTGCATTTCCCACTCGACGCTAAGAGGACAAGAAATATGATGGGAGTCTGTGAATACCTATTTCGGTTTGAAAATCTCCCTCCAATCCCGCGAATGCTTATAAGTCATGGAACGCCCTTTTTCCGATATTATCTCCCTTTCGATTTTCAATACCGAGTCGAGCTCCTCTGTTGATTACAGCGAGACTAGACGACGGCCTTGTCGATTCTCTAGGTATTACGCAAGGGGAAAAGAATGAAAGCCACTGACACACAGTATTAAGTGGTGCAGAAAAGTATCATCCACTCCATTACGCTACGTGCCATGTAACGTATCATAACAAGTAGGGAGGGGGGGGGGACTGGATAATAGAGAAACGGATTCCTAGTCTCTATATACTCTCCACCTTGCATTAGGGAGCGGACCCATACGCGTCAGATACTTTATGATTAGACCCAAGTTCTAAAGGGGTAGAGTAACGATTGCTTTTACTACACCCACCGAGTTCACTTGATTCATCTTTAAGCACTAATGGACTCTGGGTTTCCCTTTCAATATTTACTGTGGAATAATCACTAATGGCCAAACTGTCACATTTCTACGATATTCAATTCCATCAATGACTATTCTCTCGTTTCTATTTTCTTTTTCTGTTTGCCAATCTTCTTTTTACAACTGTTCCGGACCGTTCGAAAATTTCCCGTCCGCTTCACTTTGGCCTAACGAAAAAAAAAAAGATATTTGCTCAAATCCTGTTGACATTTCGTTACGGTCGCGACGACGAGGAAGTTATGGGACTCAAACTCAGTAACGAGTCTGTGCTGTGCGTCGAGCAAATTTATCCGCTCCTACCAGGAGCTCCACTTCCTCAACCGCTCACCAAATGTCAGGTACTTAAATAAAAAATCAAAAAATTCAATAACGACGGACGTTGGGGAAAGTGACGTATCGACTGAATCCTGTTTTTATTTTTATTTTCAGGAAGTGCTGATGAAGCGACTCGGACCAAATGCTCACCTCATCAACTTGAAACTGAATCACTCCGTTCCGGCCTCGGTCCGTCTTCTGCCGGCAAAAGAGTACCGAGGTGCCGCGATTGGCATCAACTACGATCTCAGAATTTATACTGGTAAAGTATAATTCGCAGCAACGTTTCCCCTTGAACGAATTCTGTATGACGTGACCATTGTAAACGAAATGGAGCGAGTCTCGTCTTGAAAAGTAGGATTCCGGAAGGGACGGGTCACGTGCTACACGGTCGGTTAAAAGCGTAATCAAGTCGAAGAAAACCTAGCCTGTTGGGGGGGGGGGGGGGGAGCTAGTCCTAATCGAATCCGTCTTCCATCAAGGACCTGTTTTCTCAAGAGAATTAGGCGGTCGTTGTTCTTCAATCACTTAACGAAGAAGCCGTGATGCAGAAACCAAACCACCTCCCATCCAAAAAGCAAAGCAAACGACTCTCACACAAGAGGAGATTATCTACCGTTGTTGAGGAAAATCGCTAATGTTAGTCATGTGTGTCCGTAATCATCACACGAAAGTTTCGGCTTGCTGCCAGACTTGATGAACGGACAATTCGACTTGAGAGAGGTGATGGCCATTCATTTCGCTTCGCCGGCCAAATATTAGCCCACCCACAGCAGCTTAACCTTAATTTGGCATCTTTCTTTTTTTTTTATCGACGTACAGAACGCGTTAGGAAAAAGAAAAAGAAACAGAAAATAGGATTCTGATTCCCAGTTCCGGTTTGATTGCGTCCGTGTCGACCCCACCCAAATCCTTGTCGAGGTTTCTCTATCCTTGCTCTCAGCAAGTCAATCCAGTTTCTCATTCACTGTGCCGTACCAAAAGATCTTTTGTTGCCGCATTCGATCAACGGAGGCGGAGTAGCGGAGCAGCAACTTCTTTTTAGACCAATCGATCGATAAGCTTGATTTGAAATTCCCGGTCCCTTTTTCCTGTTGTCTTCTGAATTCCAAATTGAACTCTCCTTTTTTTTCTTTCCTTCTTTCTTTCCGTCTCTCCCCTTACGGTTGCCACTGACGTTGACGCCCTGCTTTTATTGACCCGTTTGTTGAATGGGATGTCGCCCCGCCAATGGGAACACTAGCCGAGAGCATCGAGGAGAAACCACAGCGACGGAGCCAAATTCGCATGGCCATCCGACTGGTGCAATACGCTTCGACGGACATCCAGCAAACGGAGGCACCTCTATTGCGGCTCGACAAGCACTTTCTACTGCGCGAGGGTGCTCTCAAGGTTGAAGTTGGACTTGATCGTCAATGGTACACTCAAGGATCTCCCATCAACGTCTGCCTTCGCATCCATAATCGATCGTCCCGCATTGTCAAGAAAATCCAGGTACTGACTGTACAATATTTCATTCTCCTCTCCCCCTATTTTTCCGTTCACTTAACTCTTTTACCCTGCTCTTATTCGCTACAAATTTCTCATTGAAATGAATTAAGCCCGTCTTCAATGGTTGGAAAACCAATAGGAGAATGTGATTGAAAATCTAATTGCATTTTTAAAATTTACTTGATATTTTCCCAATCGAAAATGGAAAGATTCGAGCGATTCAACATGTCGACGTTACTATGTTTTCCAACGGGAAATTCAAAAATACCATCGCCGTTTCGGAGGAAATGGATGGGCTCCCATTGACGGGGGGAAACACACTCGATCGCAAGTATTGCTTAACTTTAATGGAAAATGGAGGAGGCCGACACTGGGTAGCACTCGAAGACCGCTACGGAAGGTACGTGACCATTTTTTTTTAGACACATATTCCAACTACAAACAAGACCAAGTTGTGGCCCTTTATTTGTCGCTGGTAACGTCCAGTCACGTTCGTATTATGTTTCGCAGACGAGTTCCCAACGGAGCCCACTCGACTGTGTAGTATGGTCAAATCAAATCGGCTTTCTCCTATCTACAATTACATTATCTCTTACTTTGTGTATCAGTCGACTGTAATTCTTTCGTCGAAAAATTACGAGTAGTAGTCGCGGCAGTCCCAGGGGAGGGTTAGAGGATTCACCGTAGTGTTACTATGATTGGTTTTTCTTCCGGGGGGATACAAAAAAAAAAAAAAATAAAAAAAAAAAAAAAAACGATATATAAAGTTGGTCGGGTCCGCGCTAAAATTAGACAAATGAACTGTGAAACACCCGGCGTCTTGTTGTTTATGCTGTGCACACCATTATTCGGTATTCTGTTTTGTTTACTGATGCCAACTTTACAGGCTAACGTCGACGCTGGCCTCGACGACATTGAAAAGCGCGCCAAACGAGCGCCACTTCTTCGCTATCTACATTTCTTATTACGTCAAAGTCCGATTGGTCGTCAGTGGAGTTGGTGGCGATGTTTCCACTAAACTTCCCTTCGTTTTGATGCGAGACGGCCCGGAAATCTTATCTGTCGATGCCGAAAACGCGAGCGAAGACGCGATTCACTCAAGTCAAAGCCCCGAACGACAAATCAGTCCTGTGCCCTTTTGCAACAACGCCTCATCTGTAAATGATGTCAGTAACACCAAGGGTTTAGTGGAAAATGTACCCGAAACCCACGAAACTGGACCCATCAGCGCCGAACTTCATACAGAGCCGAAATTACTCATTTCTGACCCAGAAAATCCATTGAACGAGATTGAAGAAATACCGTTACTTGCTCATTCCAATTCTCAGAACGAAGAAGTGGAGTCAGCAGAGCCAGACGGGAAATTGTAAAAGCTAGTTCCATTATCGCATCTTCAAACAAGACACAAAAATCTTCAACGCAGTACAGAACGCGCAGCGCACAGGGACGGTCACACGGACGCAAGAAAATTCGATCGCAATGGAAACTCGAGATTTTTTTCCCTTCTTATTTTAGTGAATGATACATTTTTTTCGTGGGATCTTAATTGAGACTTACGTCATAAGATTAATGATAACCTTACCATGGAAAGAGGCCCAGTTGTAACCACGCACGATGACTTTGTTGTACTCTTGTTTCGTCTCGGCAGCATCCTGCATGTCCACCCGAATCAGGACGTATTTAAACCGACCAGAGTCGATATCAACAGCAGGAATTGCGTCTAATTTCGCCGGTAATGTCGCCATACTTTTAGCGAGTTGAAGCTTTGGAATTCCTGCTGATAAAAAAGAAAAAAAAAATTACTTAATTTGTTCTAAATACACTTTTGGGTTATGTTATAAGATGTCAGATATTACCAAAGTATATTTAAATCTTAAAAATTAAAAAAAAATCCTATAACCAGATTTTAATCACTTGTAAAGCCACTGAACTGACTGAAGCCAAGAGTTAACTTTGGACTAGATACATGTCCTCCCAAAACTCTGTATCGCTATTGTATGCATGGCTGCTGAATAATGTAATATGATGATCCAGAAAGCAACCAGATTTCTTTTTTTCTTTGATTTTGAGAATACTTTCATTCATAAATATGTAAATATTATTCTTAAGATCATCAGAATTAAGAGATCTCACAAAGATTGAACAAAACACAAGAGTCAAACCTATTTTTAAAAACGTTAAACTTGTGCAAGCACATGTTGAAGCATCACTTCACAGGAATGTTTTTATCCATTGACATTCATCAGTCATCATATTAAATAAGTCATAAATGCACAATAGACATGACAGACACATAAACATCTGTCTGTACAACTTTAAAACTTAATATTTCATGGTAAATTGGTAAGCAAGTAGGCGCTACAATGTGGGTGCACCTGGATTCAGATAATATAAAAGTTCTAAGTAGTTGTAAAAATTTGTGTACTTGCTGTTGATGAAAATATTCTAGTTATGCCAAGAAGGGCTGTATGCATGAGAGAATGGACACAATTTAATTTAAAAAAGATAGTTTGATATAACTAAACTTCCAAAACTCAGACTTTCAGCCGGCGCAAGTGCTGTCGAATAATGAATAGCAGTCGACGTAATCGGTAACCAATAGTAACGGACGCTGGTATAGTGGTATTCCAAACATGTCAACAACGAACAACTAATATCTTCCGACCGCATTTCATGTAACGGCCTTTGCTCTGTTTCAATCAACATTTCTCATTTGTCTTGAAATTGTATTTGAGTTGAATTAGCAGCTATTTTCGGGAATGATTACGAATCACTAATCTTGATTAATGCAATTCCGACGTGACCAGAGGCCGATGAAACATTCACGACTCATTTCTTGAATTGGATAGGCCACTCTAATCTCACTGTTGAAATGTCCTGACAGTTAAGAAGAGATGACGACAGCAATAACGAAGCACAAATTGTCTTGATATCTTTCAAGTTTTAACCAGCATAAGAACGACAACGGAGCAGCCGCAATTAATGAGCTGACTGTATAACTTGAAATTCACGTCGGCGAGCTTTACCAATGCGAAATTGAACCGTTCAATTTGGCATGAAAGTCGGCGTCTTTGCGTCGAGAAAAGCAGCTTCTATTCAAATGTCAGTTTATACTGCCAATACCGTGTTGCCTTTATAGACAGAAGATTTATTACATTGCGAAAGATCTCAGAAACTAAGATAGCAAGGCCGAGTCTATATGCATAGCATTGGGAAGGGTAAAACGTTATCTAAACACGGAACAAACTCACAAAAAAGACAGGAAAAAAAATACCAGATTCGACGACGAATACGTCAGACCGAACGCCAACATATCGTACAGACGGTACGTACGGGTCTATTCAAGCGTTATTTCCTGCCTCTCAATATGTTATTGACATGACCATTTCCAATAGTAAATGTTACTTATTCAAAAAGCAAAGACGGTTGGAAAGGAGATAAAATAGGAAACGAGAGATCTAGAGTTCCATGGGTTAGACAGACGCGAAGAAACGGGCGTCCTCTTTAAAAAGGATACTGAGAGATCGATAGCGAGTTGAGTACTATATATGCAAGAGAAAGTGCGAGAGTTATCCGTTGTGTCCACAAAGAGGTCTTCGACTATACTATTTAGTTATTTACTTGTTTCCGCCGGGATTACGTATTCAAAACTATATGTAGCTGCACTGTACGGATTTGGGGTATTTTATGGTGATCAAATAAAGATGCTGAGGCGTAGCATTCAACGACCCTGTTTTTTCTTTCATGTTTTCGTTCAATGCCAGTAACTGAGACAAAGATTATGAATCTACAACGAAGAAAGAGATGTGTCCACGACGACACGGTACACAATGACCCTTACTTTCCAGACGATTGTTACTTTATTCAGTCTGAAAATGCTACTGCGTAACAGTCCCCTAGCGTCGAAACCCCAAATAGTGATCAAAAATTCCATCGAAACTAAAGAAAAATCTCTTTATTATTCTCTCTGGCCCTGGCTTGAAAACGAAGTTATTAATCAGTAGAGTTTGGCAAAAGAAAAAGAAAAAATGGTTTAGTCTTCTGAAGAAGAATCCTATCTTCCGACGGACGGAACTTTATATGTATATATCATTCGTAGGTGCATATCTTTCGTGAATAACCCTCAATTCACTTTTGAAGAGGGACGATGTCCCAACTTTTTTTCGTTTTTTCAATAAACTAGTAGTTTCAGTAGCTTTTTGTTAGATAGGCGGAGAAGGAAGAAAATAGGACAGATGATGGCTCGTCTATTGGCTAAAGAATAAAGGACTCCTCGACTCGACTTGTCGAGAGTGGAGTTCGTTTTTCATCGGGAGTTTGCCTTCATCCTTATTTGGAGCGGATCGAAGTGACTCAAAGAAAGAAAGAAAAAAGATTCTTTCAAATACCACTCTGATCAAATGAGCTCTGCCTTAAATTCGCGCTTCCCGTCGATTTGCTCTCGTTTGCTATGGTGAAATCGACACACCTCCAGACGGCGTATTGATGAGGGCGAACAGAAAAGAAATAAAGAATTGACTAAACAAAAACAGGGGGGAAACAAAAATAATTCACGGCAAAACCCAGAGCGAGGCTGATTCTAGGACAGGGCGGCCTCCATTCTGTATCTATTCACTAGTAGCTTTCGTCGTCATACAGAGGTTATTGAATGAAACGAGATGAAGAAAAACCACTGCCATCTCTAAAGCCACAAGACTACGTCATACACGCAGCACGATTAGATTTGTACCAGTTAGAAAGAAAAATCGATTTTTTCTGGCTGAGTAGGAGAGGGAGAATCAATTTTCCCGTCTCTCTCTCTCGTCGAATTTACGATACATACTCTGCTGGTTTCTATCTTTTCTTTTATTTAGTGTAATGTATTGATTAAATACTTTGCCTCTCTCCCTGGCTGCGCTACGCACCTATATTACAGACCTATATTGCCAGAGTAGCGATCGTTTAAATGCCTAGACTTTGTTTTGGCTATTTGTGATTTATGGAATATGATAATGCTCCCGCTTTGAACTCTTTCCGCGGAAACGCTCTGGGACTGCTTCGAACTGAACCCGTGCAGGCACTCAACTATTCTTTGTTTTTTCACGGTAGAGGCAGTTGATGTCAGAGTACATTGATACACGCACGTTCTACTTCATTGAATTCCATGATTTAAGAATTGTTGGAATATTAGAGGACGACAAAACCCACTATCTAATTAATCAGTCGGAAAATGTAGACCCAAATAGACAGACACTCGACAAAAAGAGAGTAGATATCAACATTGAATCTCAGGAACCGGATACGAAATTTAAATAAAATGATAAATGAGGGGCGCCATAATTCATCATCGTTTCTCCTCTCGTCTCTGCTCTCCAAATAGAAGTTAGCAATGATTAATGAAGAACGAGAATCAGGAGAACGATACAAATTCGATTATCTTACATAACGCGGTGCTTTAACTGACATCTAGCGGTAAAAAACGAGATCTTTGCTTTGGAAAGAATCTTTGAATCCTGTACAGAGATGGCACTTGGATCAGGCAATGCATTTGAAAACAAAAATAGGGAAGAAAAATGAAAATTCTTTTTCGTTTTGGTTATTTTTTTTGCTTTCAAATTGAATTACCATCACGTAAACGTAACCAAAAGAATCAGAGGACGCCCTTTGTTTCGTGTGCTGGTCGTTGGCTTGTCTTGCGGTTCACACGATATCATTCTCTCCCATTCGGTTCTTTCTTTTTTCCATCTTTGAATGGATTTCTAAAAAGAAAAAAGCGACAAGGATATTTCGATAATAAATTGAACGAGTTTCACGACGAATCAGATGAACTAGACACATTTTTTCGTTGTTCAAGTCGAGTCACCCGCCCTGCGGCCAGAGACTTATCGGGACCACTAGTGGCGTTAGAAGAAAAATTATACCACAAGAAAGGAGAATGCAACAGAATATAATACACACACCCCGTCACAGTCAGCACAATTAAGAAAAACTATAAAGTGTCGAACGAACAGACTCATTTCCTTTCACGGGGATGTGAGCTAGAGAGAGAGATGTGGGGATATACTACGAAACTTATCACGTGGTGGATCTACGATAGATAACCTATAACTTGTCCACGAGAGAGAACGTCACGTGTCTGCGAGAGAGAAATGAAATCCAACTTACCAAAATTTTGACGGGACGATATCAGAGAGATGTATGCACTGCCAGTCAGCCACAATCGATTCACCTGTATTATTTTCGTCTGCTCAGCCCTCTGCGCCGTTGCCTTTTGGCCGTATCATTCCCACCTTTTTGTGCCAGTGCACAACAGTGTGTCATTTCCTCGATGACCTGATGGCGATAACAAACCAGATCGTGAAATTTTTCCCGTTCCAACGTGATACGCAACATAGTATTGCCTAGATGAATCGGTCTTTCTACATTTTTGTCCTAGTCATTTCCAAAAGAAAATAAGAATTCAAACCTTTTCAAAATAGTCGGGGAAACTTATAGGACAGCTCATTTGATCTAGATTTCTCGGCCTGGGTGTTTGAGCTGTCCGGTTAAATCATATAGCCTATTATACACGGGCAGTTAGCTCGTTACATATGTGTAAACAGTGTATGCCTCTATGGATGCGTGCTCTTTATATTCAATTTGTGTCTGCTGACTGCTGTTGGATGAGTGTAAAAAGAGGAATGCTGTTGCTGATGTCAGAGCAGACACGCCACTCGTCTATCTTAGCGCCTTGTATATCATCGGCTAACGTCATTAGCGTCAAGATGATGATTTTTTTTTCTTTCAACGACGTGTCGAGATTCCCACGCGTGAGTGAACCTTCTTCACGGATAAGATAGAGGCGTCCATCGTTGCGGAGGGAAACGACAGCGAATGAGCGAGAGAGATGGCGCCATTGCATGCATAGGCGCGTAGGTCTGAGGCCATCGGGAAAGAAGCAGAAAAAGAATCGATTGATCACAAAATTTTTCCATTCCATTGTTTTTTTCAGTTTCATTACAAAAAGAACAGCAAACAATAAACCGGCTTGGCGGAATAATACAAAACAAAAAAGTGGAATATAATCAATATAGTCTGGGAGCTGGGCGACAAAAAAATGACAATTTATTAGCAAAAGGTTTGAGGTTAAAATGTGGTTAGGGGGGGTATGACACACACGAAAAGCCACGTCTGTCGACTGGCGGCCGGGGCGTTCAAGCGTGACGCGATCCCGAAATCGGCGGGAACAGTAAAAAAATCACTTTTGTTTAGAAAATCTGAACTATATCTTAAAAAATAGAGGAATATCAACTTTATTTAATTTCCGACAGACAGACGTCATAATCTGGGGCCTTGGGGCCATCAGACGTCGGTGTGTAAGAAATTTCACAAAATTTCAGTCAATTGAAAAAATGGCAACGCTGCATCTTAAGCGCAAAATTTAAAATAGAGAGATTTGGGGAGGATCTGTGAGTTTTTAACTAAGTAAATGCGAACACAAAATGCAGTAAACTGTTTTTTTAAATAAAATTATGCATTTATTTTATTTAACCGATAATTTTTTGATTATTTGGTTAGTGTTATTGGCAGCTAAATTTTTGGCGGTTCAAATTTCTTCCATATGTAACCCGCTTTTGCTCTGCTCCTATTTCGTGAAAGTATACCGAAAGTCACGGGAAACCCTTGACTAACAGACGTTATGGTTTTTCCCCTGTATTAGCATGGGTTGTTCCCCGCTTATGTGTATGCGCTCTGATGATATCGGAAACAAACGCTAATCGGAGCTATCGACCAATACTCGTTATTCTTCTTCTTCCTTTTTGACGATATCTTTTAAGTATATTACTTATTGATGCTATACATATAGGCCTTCTTGTGTTTATTTTCCCCGTTCTGTTGAAGAGAGACGGGACCTTCTCTGGTTGTCCCGCGGCCAACCACTTGCCCATCCGCAACGAATAAATCAGGCGCTTCACGCTATTGCAGCTGGAGTTGGCGTCGACCAATTTGTCCCGATCGACGACGACGGCCAACGATGTCAACCGTTTGTTTTTCTTATTCTCGCTATATAGACGCAACAGAGAGAGTCTTATATATATATTATATAGCACCACAGGACTATAATATTATAGTCCGGAGATAGATGGATGTGCCACTATTTCGCAACAACCTGTTGATGCGCTGGTCCCACCGTCACGAGCGCATCAGCCTTTTCTGTTATCATTTGGTTTAGTAAAAAAATAAACTGGCGAGAAAGATTCATGAATAAATAAGTAAAATAGGGCAGATTGACTGCCGTCAAGCTTGACGTGATGTCCTATAGAAGAAAAATAAGAAATTTGATAACGCGATCCATCGAGGGTCCGGTCCAATGTTCGATTCCGGAGAAAAAACGAGTCTGTCACGTCTTAGAGATATTGAGCTAGGCATATTTACAACTATTATTTAGAGATGTGCTGGTTGTGTGACCAGCCTTTATTTTTTAAGGGCTCACACGCTGTTGCTGGCCCGGTCCTGTGTGTTTTTGGTTGGTCACGAGCCCTCGGAGCATTTTTGCCCGACTATAGAAATTTATTAATTTTTATTTTTTTGGGTGGCGATTGGTGGCACACAGCGCAGCCTGCCAGGACCACAACTTTGACTCCGAAAATTCATAGGGGGTTAGCTCCGTATGCATGCATACGGTCGTGATTGCAATCACGACCTTGTGGCAGGCCCTTCTTTCACGCACAGACGACTGCTGCTATACGTAGTGTAGTGATGGACACAATCGGCCGCGGGAAAAAGATATAAGAAGTCACACATGCAAAATCTCGAAAGAATAAAAAAATAGAAAACGTTTGGCGATTGGATTGATGCATCCAAATAAAAAAATCAAAAGAAAAAGAATCTCTTGGACATTTTCGATTCAATATAGGTTAATAGGTATTTAGTCCTGATGCCGTCTTATGTTTTCTAACGGGAAAGAAAAAAGAAAAGAAATAAAACTCCGGGCGGAACGACGAATCTCTCTCGAAATAAAGGGAGTGAGTCATTAAGACGTAAGAAGTTTAGATATATTATTAGAAAGTTGTCTATTTTAAGCCCTGCGGTGCGCCGGTGCTATAATATAATATATATATAAGACTCTCTGTTGCGTCTATATAGCGAGAATAAGAAAAACCAACATATCGTTGGCCGTCGTCGTCGATCGGGACAAATTGGTCGACGCCAACTCCAGCTGCAATAGCGTGAAGCGCCTGATTTATTCGTTGCGGATGGGCAAGTGGTTGGCCGCGGGACAACCAGAGAAGGTCCCGTCTCTCTTCAACAGAACGGGGAAAATAAACACAAGAAGGCCTATATGTATAGCATCAATAAGTAATATACTTAAAAGATATCGTCAAAAAGGAAGAAGAAGAATAACGAGTATTGGTCGATAGCTCCGATTAGCGTTTGTTTCCGATATCATCAGAGCGCATACACATAAGCGGGGAACAACCCATGCTAATACAGGGGAAAAACCATAACGTCTGTTAGTCAAGGGTTTCCCGTGACTTTCGGTATACTTTCACGAAATAGGAGCAGAGCAAAAGCGGGTTACATATGGAAGAAATTTGAACCGCCAAAAATTTAGCTGCCAATAACACTAACCAAATAATCAAAAAATTATCGGTTAAATAAAATAAATGCATAATTTTATTTAAAAAAACAGTTTACTGCATTTTGTGTTCGCATTTACTTAGTTAAAAACTCACAGATCCTCCCCAAATCTCTCTATTTTAAATTTTGCGCTTAAGATGCAGCGTTGCCATTTTTTCAATTGACTGAAATTTTGTGAAATTTCTTACACACCGACGTCTGATGGCCCCAAGGCCCCAGATTATGACGTCTGTCTGTCGGAAATTAAATAAAGTTGATATTCCTCTATTTTTTAAGATATAGTTCAGATTTTCTAAACAAAAGTGATTTTTTTACTGTTCCCGCCGATTTCGGGATCGCGTCACGCTTGAACGCCCCGGCCGCCAGTCGACAGACGTGGCTTTTCGTGTGTGTCATACCCCCCCTAACCACATTTTAACCTCAAACCTTTTGCTAATAAATTGTCATTTTTTTGTCGCCCAGCTCCCAGACTAATAATGATTCACAGTTGTTTTTGTTACCATGGGCGGGGTTGATCCGGCTACGAGAATCTAAATGAAAAGAGAAAGGTAAAAAATGATTTAATATGCAGCAATCTCCACCGCGTTGTTTCATAAGGAAAACCCAAAAAATAGAATCTATCCTACACCCTTTTTGGAAATTGAGAATGGAAGAGAAGGAATGAAGAGATCCATCAATCTATTCCAAAAAGAATCGGTAGGTCATACACAATAAAGAAATGGGCCCGGACACGGAACTATCTCTCCCCCCCACCATACACAGCAGTGACTATGACTGGTGGTCATATTAAAAACAACAACAACCCAAAAAAAGAGACTCTCCTCTTCACGCCATTAGATAGATATTCGATGATGATGATGATGCCGTGTCTTGAATTATCATCATCAATGATCGCGCTGTATCATAACGCCATATCTTCTAAAATAAAAAGCCTCATTATTCATGGTGTGTGTGATAGAGACTAAAGTTCATTCATTCGGGCGTTGAGTTCCACACGGTTTATTCCACACAGCCGAGATGTGCATCTGCCACCATCTGTCTTCTTCTTCTTCTTCTTGTGTATAGTTCTCCGCTCTGTTTACGTGTGTAAGCTATCGGACAACTGTACAGGCAGAGAGGGGCCGTGTAGCCTTACAAGTTGCCAACCGACTCTCGTGTTTCTTTCATCAAAATGTTACACATTCTGTCGAGGATTTTGGAGGGGGGAGAGAGCCGATCCTCCCTCCGTATCATAACACAGCAACGAGAGTTTATACACAGTAGGGAGAGAGAGAGGTCCGGGAGAGAATGCGTCCAGCCGCCATCAGTTCATATAGGATAAACAAGATTCGTTATTGTCGAACCAGCCAAAAGTTAAGCTACTCTCTCCCTTAAGATTATGATGTGTACACAAAAACATGTGTGGTTGCGTTGCATAGTCGTGGATATTATTTTCTTTGTGCAAGACCAGAAGTTCTGCTGTAGGGGGGAAACTGAAAATGCAAGTCACAAATGTTTTTTGGACAAGATTTGAAAGGGAAATATATAAAAACTGGACGCGCTGCCCTTGAAACTGCAACCGTCGTAACGTAAACCATCGAGTTGCCTATAGCTGTAAACGTACATGAGTATAGCCAGAAAAAAAAAATCTGGTTATATTACGTTGACGGTGAATATAAGCCATATCTCGAAGCTTGTCGGTTGTTTCGGTCTACCCCGATTTGGGCAAGCGATGGCGGTAGATGCGAGAAGGTGATTGCCAAGGGATGTCTTTTCGCCATTTCCTTTTCATTCCGTTCGTTATGTGTTCTCTCTTTGCTGTGTGGCCTTTCTTTTTCTTTTCACGCCGGAATAAGGATCAGCACGCGGTGAACAACATCAATAGAAACTCATTTGAATAGATCAAAGAGCTATAGACGAATATATCAGATAGAAACCTTAGAACTGCAAAAGGTTTTTTTCTTCTTTTTTATTCCTCCAGCGAGCGGTAGATTTGTTTGTGGCTTCTTTAATTTTTATTTTCCTTTTCCCGGCCGAGCTTCGAATGCCATAGAGTTGCACCGTGTGTGTGTGTTTGTCCGTCTGTTTGATGTTGTAGCGGGATGTGTCGGTCCTTTTTGCAGAGTCATGAATCAAGACTTTTCGGAAAGCCGAGATGCTGCAAAAATTTCTATTATTATGATTATTTTTATGATTTTTTATTATTGTTATTAGAATTTTGTGTCCGTGCGTGTGTGTGTATTCTTTCTCTCTATTTTTGGGGAACGCGAGGAAAGCCAGAAAAGGGTTGGCTCTACCTTTAGCGATTTGCCGAAAATGGAAGGGGAGTTTCAGTCAGGAGGGTAACACACACACACACACGCAACGGGCAGAAATTTTTGTTTTATTTATTTTCTGCTGATTTAAAAAAGAAAATGAAAATTCATGTCCGGCACGCGCTCGCCACGACGCTCTAGGGAAAGAATGGACTTTTTTTTTGGGGTGGGACGCCCGATATGGAAGGAGAGGACTTTTTCTCGGCCAAAATGGGAGACTATCCGTGTAGTCATATTTGCTGACTGCCCTGCTGACCATTTGATTCTTTTTTTCCTACGCAATTCTTTTTATTCGTTTAGCCGGTTTCTGCTCCCATCAGAGAAGCAAACGCCATTTTGGTCTTTTACCCAAAAATGAGACAAGTGATATGCGATCGAGCATACGCTAGAAATAAAGGAAGACATGTCGAATAAGTTTTCCTATATCAGATGGGAATAGAGACAACCGAAATGCAACAACAAAAGCGAGCAGCAGCCAAGGGTATAAGAACGAAATGGCTAACAATAACTTGTTTTTCTTCCTCCACTTGTTATCCTAAATATTCGTCCAGATTGGAATACCAAATGAGAAGCTGAAACGTGCGAGTGCAATTATCTTACCGCATGGGAAATATCGCGCATATATAAAATACCTAAGCGTGTAATACACAGAGCGTGTGTGTGGATGAGTGTTCAGCAACCGAGTTTTCTACAGCTTCCTCCGGGGCATCCAGTTAAAAGAAATTGGTAGCTTTACGATTAACGCCAAGGAAAAAAAAGAAGAAGGCGAAAGGTGTCCATGTAAACTAGATGGCAAACTGCGTGCTGAATAGTTCCCGGATCTCGATCACGAAATGAAGCAAGAAAATTATATTGCTTACCATGAGGTGCCAGTGCTGTGGTGCTAGGAAAATGTTCTAGTTGCACTTTGCAAAGTGAGTTCAGGAAAACCTTCAAGAAAATATTAAAATTTGATGTTTACCATTTCTAATATCTACGGGATTCACTTTTCCACTTAAACTTATTCCTGCCACTGGAATGATTTGCTGACTGACAATTTATGTTGGTTTCACAACTTAGATAATTTAACAAGGTTTTAACTTTATATAATCTCTAGTTCTCCATATAAAAGCAAAAAGCAAACACAAAATCTTATTGTGTTTTCCAAGATGAAGATGTTTTCACAAATCAACATGATTGCTTTCCATATTAAATTTAAAACTTAAAAAATATTAAACCAATACATTAAATCATTATTTTAAATTGAATTTCACCTTCAGTGGAATTTCGAGTCATTCCGTATTCGTTTTGCTTCTTAAACTTGTTGGTGTTAGGTAAACTTGAAGATGTCTAGGTTCGTTTATGAAACAAAACAACAGCAGACGACACTTTTCTTTTACTAGCTGTCAAAATCGACCCCGCCCCTAAATCCCAACCGCAAAAAAAGATAAAAGCGGACAAGAGGGAATACATTTATTTGTAGACAACGGCACATATAAAGAAGCCCTTCGACTAAAAACAAAAAAAAAGTACATATCGAAAGCGAAAGTGAAAGGAATATGATTACTATAATAGTACACTACACCCTCATGTATTCAAAGTCAATGTACAACACGAGTGGGAATAATAATAATCCAATAAGATATTTCGACACAAAAAGCGATGAAAAATATTACATAATGGTGTATAAGCTTATAAACGAATGCAATCACGACGCCCCGCAAGTGCTGGGGAGTATAGAAACCCAAAGTCCCAGCAATATTCATGCCAAAGTACACAAAGCTAAATCCTTTGTGTCAAGGCGAGAAAAAGGGCCAAACAAAGGCCATCATCAGCATGATAGCATTCATCTAGATTGCAGGGCTTGATTGCATAGACTGAAATGATTTCCTTCGAACCACATGATGTCGATATTCGTCGCGAGTGAAAGGGAAAACGTCGTGAATCTAAACATGGACTGATACTATTATGTTAGGGAAAACGGTCCCACAAAAGTTTTGTTATACGAGTTGTGATGACATGAACTCACACCCGGATGGAAGAGTTGCCTTTTTTTCTCTTCTCTAAAGGTCGCAACACCTTGAACTTTGTTACTCAACTCTCTCCTCGTCTTCCAGTTCCAGTGACAGTTTCACCTTTTTGAATGCGTTTGTAACACGCGGCTCGACGTCTTTTTCTTTTCTGAAAAGGACGTCGTTTTCTGGTTGATATAGAGGCAGGAGAAGGTAACCGTGAGAATTGCTCCAGCCTTTTTAATCACCATCATCCACACACACATGGAAGTTTCTGTTCAGGGGAAAGAAGGGGGAAGAAGAAGAGTTTAGTGATAAGTTCAACCGACTTTCCCATGTGTTAACACACAGAAGCAGTGCGATGAAACAGTAGACAGTGCTCACCTACTACTACTGCTACTACACGGAGACCATTTTGTTTAGGTAATTTCTCCGTTCCCAACGGATGCGCGGCAATTGAAATCAGAGCCTGAAAAGAATAAAAATAAGAGTCAGGTAGGCTTTCTATTTAGATCAAAGGTATATACTATCTGTGGTGCGTGAAAATATATAAACACTCACTGCCGCAGAGAACTATAGGCGCATTTTTAATGCTCCTCCCACATGATGAGCGTTTCCTTTCCTGTCGCTCTTCCTCAAAAGACCCTGAGACTTTGCAGGTATGTACACACGAAACACCTTTATTTTTTTATTATTTGTCTTGTCTTCTTCATTCACAAGTCTACAAATCCTCCATTCTCTCTCTCAACTTGTTTCTTTTTTCCTTTTGACTCGACACAAACTTTGAGGTTTCCGGACCCTTTTGTGCACAACACGGAATTTGTGGACAGAGAGAAATAAGCGCCGGAGAAGGACGGAAGAGGGAGAAGAAGAAGAAGAATGATTAATAAATTTCAAAAAAGGGACTGCGACGATGGCAGTCAATTACGTTTTCTTGTAAAAAGAAAACTCGGCTCTCGTCTAGAATAAGGGAGAGTGGGCGGGCAGAGATGGAAATTCCCTTTTTGTGTGTGTGTGTGTGTGTTTGTATCAAACATGTACCCGGAGATAGCCGTCGGGGGCTAAGCATATAGCCTTCCCCGGCTATGGTAGGATGGCTGATGCAATAAGTGGGGCTTTGTGCGCTTTTCTTCGAGGTTGATGGGCTTACTAGGAAACGAGTCATTTATTCAACGAGTCAGACCCGAGTTATTACACGCAAGGATGGGGGGGATACAGATACAACACACCAAAAAACGTATACAGTGAAATGTTCCATATATATTTATAACCTCTTCCGGAAGTCCAAAAATGTTTGTTTCAAATATTATTACCAACAAGACAAAAAAGAATAAGAAAAACGTGCGCAATTATTTTTACAACACAGACACACACAAAAAAAAACAATCGTTTTTTTTTTTTCTGAGTATGGTAGCCTAGACTGTATGCATATGTAATAGATTATTCAAGAATATTAAAATTATGTATCAACATTATACAAGTAATTAATTTAGATTTAATTAAAAACAATTCAGGTTGGAAAAGTTCAGGGGAGTTTATCGAGCGTGTCGATCGATTTCATTTTTCCGTACCTAATGGTTCAAATAATTTTTAGTTTTCCGAAGGTTGCAATAAATCTTCATGAAAAAAAAGTTCGTGAACTTACTTGTTGCCACCTCTACGAACGACGGTGAGGACGACATCGCCCGATTTGATTCGCTTAAAGACGGCGATGGCTTCGGCGTGCGAGAGACCGACGAGGGACTCGTCGTTGACGGATAGAATTTCATCACCTGGCGATCGAATTTCCAAGGACAAGACCAAAATGGTTAGATCATAAATCAAAAAAAAAATTCTAAAGAAGAAGGCGACATGTAGTGTATAGTGCTAGTAGTAGTTATGGGGGAGGAGTCGAGATCCTCCCTTTTCAGAAGAAAGGAAGAAAAAAGCTGATTATTGAAAAAATGGAAAGAAAAGAAAGGACGACTATAAAGAAGAACTCGAAATTGCTACGTGGGCTTTTTACATACCTTCGAGCAATTTAGCTTCTTCGGCAGCCTGGCCACTGGGAAAAATCCTAATCAATCCGCCCCCATAAAGAGAATTGAAATTAATTTAAATCCAAAGCTATTAGCAAGAAAAAAATTGAATTTACGTTTTGACGAAGATGCCCATAGATCCTTTTGGTGAATCACGGCCGCCGACAATGCTGAATCCCAGACTCTTTTTGCGTGATCCTTTGGAAAATGTCACTTCGCAAATGGCCGTGGAAAGTGAACGAGAACGGCGCAATTGGGCCGATCCGCCGCCGTCCACCCGGTCGCCGCTGGATATCGACGTCGAAGTGGACGGCATCATCATCAGTCCCGAAGTCGAGGCATCACTTTCACGACGGGTAATCGGCGGTTGTTTCCTGGCCCTCAATTGAGGAGGTGGCGCAGGTGAAGAAGCGCTGGAATCAACGGAATGCGGAAGACGGACATAGTCCGGCTCCTCGTAGTCTTCGCTTCCGGCGGTGGACAGTGACGGATAATTGAGAGATTCCCGCAGGGCTGACAGTTCCGTGTAAGTGCTGTAATCGCCGCAGAGCCGAGTGCTGGCCTGCAAGTGTTGGGGAGGTAAATGGGCCCCGATGCTGGACCGGTCGTACGCTGCCGGAAGAGAAGGTGAAGGTAACGACGAAGGCGACGGCAAGGTCCGCTGAGTTGGCGATTTCGACGTCATGGTGAGCGAAGCGCCGGACGGAGGACGATCGTCTCGAGCGATGACAATGTCCGTTTCGCGAGGAGAGCTGCGCAACAAGTGTCGAGCTTCTTCGACGTCGATGCCTCGCAATCGCTTGCCGTTGACGTTGACAATCTCATCACCGACCTGTAATTTGCCATCCCTGTCGAGTTATTCCCGGGGGGAAAAAAAGAAAAGAAAAGAAAAAAGTGTCGTGATTAACATTTCCATCCGTTCACAACTGTGTGGGGTACACACAACAATCGGCCACACACACGGACAAAAGAGGAACCGGTAGTTTATTCAACTTTTACTCTGTGATTAACCGGGCGGTCCGGTCGAGCCTTATTATACAATTTCACTAGTTATACTGCTGTACACTCGTTGCGCCTATACTCAACGACGAATGTTCATATATTTAAAAAAAGAAAAGAGGAGCCCCATGCATGTACGTACTAGTGGCGGCGGTGTAGTTTTTCGACAATTATGACCACGCAGAATGAGGCAAAAGGCATTCACGAAGGAAAACTTTTTGGTTATGTTGTTGTTGCTCGTTATTCTTATTACCGAAAAGCTACTTTCGACTGATTGAGTTAAAGCGTGAAATTGAAAAACAGACGGGGCCCCCAATGATAATCATAAGGAAATGAGAATAATGACAAAAGACTCGGCACAAAACAGTTAAACTACACTAATACGACGTGGGGGGAACCAAATAAAAACTTTTTTTTTAAGAAGAAGAAATATGACGTTTGATGGGTTAGCATCCCCGATTGCAAGAAAAAAGACCGTGACCGCACAGGATCCCCCGGCATCAGTTGCCCCTGTCTGCATTCCATTGTAGGACGTCATTAACGAATTTTTCCGCTCCGAAAGACGACGACTTCTGCTGCTATACAACTCGAGATACGGAGACGATGATTGTACTATACCAGGGTCTCGAGTCGTTTGCGTGCGTCTCGCGCCGCTAGTCGCGTTTATACGTGCACACACACACACACGGTTGGCTACGTTCTAATAGTCATATATATATAAGATAGTATAGACTACTACATGGGCTCTCCGCTATATTTATGTATTGTCTAATGGAAACTAGTTTAGTTGATAGGAATGACGGTAGGTACCTGTCTGCCACGCCTCCGGGCTCTACGTGACCGATGACGTAGCCCTGCTGGGATCCATCCACTCCGCGTTTCAATGTGATGAGAATTCCCAATTCGCCGCTCTCGTCTTTGATGAGCCGCAATAGTCGGTATTGTTTGGTCATAGGCGGAGGCTGTTGCTGCTGCTGCTGGATGACGCCACTGGGCGGAAGGGATGACGGCGATCTGCTGCAATTGTTTTCGTTTTCTCGGCCCGGAATGTAACGAGTCGAGTGTCCGATCTGGAATTGAACCGACGGTGGCGCCGCTTTCGCCTCTGGCGCCGATCCAGTGCTGCTTGTTGATTCGGATTTGACTTTTTGCTGGGAGCTGGACGATTTTCGGCCGGGCAAGGTCAACGCCCCACGACCAAAGGAAACGGATCGCACATGACCTCTGAGGAAGGAGGTCAACTTCTTTTCGGTCCCTTTGGATGAAGTGGGAGGAGTAACCGGATCCGCCGCCAGAGGAGCCTGATGGCTGAGGCTCTTCGCTTGGACGGAGTCTGATGACGATTTCCGGTGCGGTGGTGACTGGTGCTGATCCGCCGAGTTGAGCAGAGCAGAACCGCCGGCCGAGGGTAGCGACCATTTCCTCGACTCGCCCAGTTTGACGTTGTCGAGCGACGAGGCCCTCGATCTCATGCGATGCTTCACTTCTCGGTAGTCCCATTTGTTGTTGTTGCCACCGATGATTTGGCTCGAGGGCTTGGCTTCCGGCGGGCCTCGATGATGAGTTGACGCTGCTGCTGCTGCTGCCGGCGGCGATGCAAGTGACAAGGGCACCAGAGAATCGGAGCCGTTTCGATTGTTGTACAACTGCGACGCTAACGGATTCCGGCTGGCTTCCGCCAATGATGGAGATTCGTGCCGCTCTTCGCTGCCACCTCCACTTCTGCCCAACAATTCCCAACTGTTGCCTCCGCCGCTGCTCACATCCGAGCCGTAAAGGGAACTCGAGTCGGACGAGGCTTCTTTTTCGATTCCGCTGTCGGCGTCCGTGTCCGTCACGGTACTCGACTGTCGCGTCAGCGGCAGGAGGACGCTGCTGCCGTAATGAGACGGCGGATGCTGATAGGCTGGCGCCACGCCCATGCAACCGAGAGATTCACGGAAGACGCACGAAGTCGACGAGCTCAGCCGCAATTTCGTCGGCGACAATCCACCGCCGCCGCCGTTCGTCACTGAATCCGTGTACATTTGATGCATTTTCGCTTTGATCTGATTGACGTCGTAAGGGACGGACACGGGCGCCGCCGAGTACGGAAGTTGTTGATGTTGTTGTTGTTGTTGTTCTTCCGGCAGAGATGTTAAACGCGATCGTAAGAAAGAATAAGGGAACCGGCTGTTGGAACCACTGCTGGGTAGTAGCACATTGTTGTGACCGTTCGGCTGGTGTTGTTGTTGGTTGTTTGCCATGAAGACTTCTTGCTGGTCAACAACATTGGAATCGTCCGTCACTTTGACTTTCTGCAGGGCCGCTTGTAGACTGGCAGCCGAGATGCTGGGGATATTCTCGCAACTGACTGTCTTGGTGGGCAGATAGCCACTGCTCATGTTGTTGTTGTTGTTGTTGTTGTTGTACGATCGGTGGCTGGTGGATGGGGTGGAACAGGCCGAGGCGGCTGTCGGGATCGGCACAGGCGCAGAAGATTTAGTCGGGGACTTTGGATTTCGAGGGGTTTGAATGTCACTGGCGTTCAAATCTTCACTGGGATCGTCGCACCGATAATAAGACGACAGTTGGGATGTTGACGAACTCCTGAAGAGAAATTTCGACGACAACGACGTCCCCGTCGAGCATCTCCTTTGCTGCTGCTGCTGATAATTCGAAGCGGCACCTCCGTTGTTGGCAGCCGGTGGCCGCCTGGGCATCTTGTTGCGACGATTGACCGTCTGCGTCGTCAACTGGGAGTTGACACACGTCTCGACGTTGAGCGTCGTCGACGACGAATCGAACGAGGGTTTCCGACTGACGGCCAAAGCGAACGGCGATGACGTCAACGAACTAAGCGCGTTCAAGGAGCAAGTCGAATTGGACAGTGATTGATCCAGCAAGTTATTACAGCCGTTGTTGGAGGGAGCCAACCGCTCTCTCGAGTGTCCGCGTTTCAGCTGCTCCAACTTGTTGCCCATTCGCTTACCCCACGTGAGGAAACCTGCCGCTGCTGCGAAATGCAACGAGAGAAAAGATCGTGATCGAGTCAGACATTTTTTTCAAATAATAATCAAAAGAGAGAAATCACGTCGATGGCACAAGGAGGGAGAAACGGGCCCAATATAATAAGGGCGATGAAAAGATACCAAGGCACATTTTAAGACAAAACATGATTGCTACATTCATGCACGGAGAGAGAGAAAAAAAAAAGGTGAAAGGCGGCCACTAAAGATCTCCAAACAGGATTACTTATATGACTGGCATGAAGGAGGTGGGTTGGCACATCTATTAGGGACAACATCCAGGACTTTTTGTGTTCGTTTAAACAATAGAAGATGAGACAAATAGAATAAGTATACGTGGATGCTGATTGACTTACGTTTCCTGGGGGCATCATCGACGACAACCATGGCCGGCATGGCCGTGACTGTTTGATAATCGGCGTAGTCATCACTGCTGTTGCTGTACCGTCGATTATTGGCTGTGACTCTGGATCCACCAGCTTGGTCCATCTCCGAATTGATGGCGGCCAAACTGACCAACTGCGGCGCTGGGTCGGAAACACGTCGCTTGAACAGTCTCATGGCGACTGCGTCAGGCCAGACGGAAAAATCTTCTAAAATAAAAAAGAAATAAAAAGAAAAGGGAAAATATTAAAGGATGAGGTCAACTCTCACTTTCTCCGCGCATCCAAATTGCCAAATCAAATCAGCACGAGCCAGCCGTGCTGCATATCTCTCTCAGCAGTCAGGTTTCAATAGCATCGTTGGGGCTCATCACAAAAATAACGAATAATATTCAAACGAATCATCGTTATTGCAAGGGAATAGTCCAAAGAAACCCAGCAGGAGCATGTGGGTATACAGATGATGGGCGGGCACGTGAAAAAAAAAAAGAATTTAGTGAGAAAAGAGAAAGAGAGAGACTCTCAACTTGAAACCCATTTCGGAATACATTAGGAGAAGAAGACAGAGGCTGGTTGCTGTGTGGCGAGAGATAGCCATTCATGGATGGCTGTTTGTGTATAAATTAACACGTTCAGCATGTATACTGTGTTGTGTGTGTGCTATTCAGCAGAAGAGACGGGCCGTCGTCTTGGCTGTTTTCACTGGCTGTCCTTGTAGCTACTGCTTCTTTTATTGTTAAAAAGTAAAATGGCACGAGAGTTGACGCGACACACCTGGCGTGCGTCTCTGACGGGTGGTGCCACGCAGCCTCAAGTTTTCATTCTCTATCAAAAACTTGGTAGAAATGTGGATGAAAAGAGATGGACACGACGATCAGATAAAAATGGGAGAAAGAGAACTTCTGGTTGCCATCAGCTTGTGCCGGGAATGGTTTGCCGTTCGTCTATTGTTACACGCCTCCCTCTTGACGTAACCGACAGCTGTTTCTTTCTTTCTACTTTTTTTTTTCCTTTCATTTTTCTTCTTCTTTTATGTCTATTCCATCTCAACTGCTGTTACTTGCCCTTTTCTCTCTCTTTCTTCGCCTCCATCTTATTACATTTATTCCCCCAATAGTTTAGGCGGACAACGGAGAGATCGCACGGGCCACTCCCCGACCCAGCAGCGGTACATATAATACATGTGCCGTACTGCAATATTTATTAGCCTCTTTTCCTTCTACTACAAGGAGAACAAACCCTCGAGAATAGCTTCTCCTTGCAGGAGAAAAAAAATAAAATAAAATAAGAGTCGGCTGATGTGTCGCTCGTATATCAAGTCTCGAGTTGTTGTAATGATGATCCTCTTTTGTGTTCATGTTACAAGTCGATAGACCGGCGACAGCCTACACCTCCCCATCTCTCTCCTTGTTGAACCATTTACAACCGGAGCCAAGGAAGGAGATAGGTACCAGGGGTGTATAATAACTATCTCGACTCAGAGGTACTATAGTCTCTACACAGCCATAACTAACTATACTTTAACTGGGAAACCAACGGACGGAGCGATTTCGATTACAAGTCGACAAACGCGCCGAGATGGAAAGTCGTTACATCGCACGTCGTTAGACATTTTTGCGGCACTTAAACGGACCACCGGCAAAGTCTCCTCCTTCTTCTTTGTCTCTTTCATCTTCCGTTGTTTTCTTCTTCTTCTTTTTTTAATGGCAATTTTTAAAACGAGTCCTTTGCGTCAATCCTTCAACACACTGGTGGCTGTCGTGTTAAATCATCATCGTCCTCTACCCTTTTCTCCCGTCGTTGATGGTCTCTTCTTTTATAATATGATCACATTTCTCATTCTGAGAAAATAAAACCTTGGGATAATAATAACGGCGACCCAAACTTTCGTTCTCTATAAAAACATTTGTCTCGGCATTTCTACAAATTGTTACGTGTTTTCCCATACACTTTTTGGTAGTTGTTGTTTCCAGTTCTTCTTCTTTCTTGTCACGGCTCGGATAAAAATAATACCGTCCGCATAACTTTCATTCGTGAAACGATTCAGAGTCTCCTGGAATGTGAGAAGAAGACTAGGGGGGAAATGATTTCCATTTCGATGATCCGTGCGGAACGAATGAGAGAAGAAGACGAGAAAATAAAAGAAACGAAAGTATAAGAAAGATAGAAAATAGCTTTCCGTATCATCTAGATCGGATTTCCTCTTCTCAACCGAAGAAACAGAATATATATCTAGACAAAACCACATCAGTAACACATATTCTACTTTCTATATGTGGTGCCTAGCTCTGCAATAGACACACTTCATTATGCTGGCGAGGTTGAGATGTCCGTCAGAACGCAGTAAAGCGTGTCCGTCTCTTTCTCTTCGTGGGCTCTTCTGTGATTGGAAGAGATTTCCTCCCCATTCGAGAGAGTTCTCGGGAGAAACTGATTGAATATAATACATTTAAGACCCTTATAATATTAGTGAAGAGCGGGGGCTTAGCCGTAGAACGTACGAGGGGTGGTTCTTCAAATAAACGGAATACATAACGAGTCGTATGACGGAGTTATATAGACAATACCAGTCGTATCCAACAATTATGTCGTAGAGAGAGAGAGGGAGAATGAAAGCTTTTTTTTGTTTTTTGTTTTTTCATTCTCCTGTACCGCCCCTTCATCCACCTCATATTTTTTACTTTAATGACAGGGTTTTTTTTTCGGATTTCTTGAAGCGAAATGACGCCATATACGTACGTGTCTGCGGGTCGACGGTTTCAAATTTCGCTCTTCTGTTGATGGCGGTGCTTTGTCCGGCCAGTCATCAAGCAGAAAACGGAATACGCAGAACAAACGATAATGGTGATGATTATCTCTCCAATGGCTCACAATCTTCATCTTCCTTCTCTCACCGGTGAACAAACGAAATTCCCTTTTTGGTTATATAGGGGGGACCGGTATCTTTTGGGTTGCTATTGTTATTTTTCGAATGTGAAATCGTGACGATGTCGGTCAGAAAAAACAAAAAATTCCGACGAAGAGCCCGGCCTTGTTCTCCCTCGAAGTTACCTCATCATCAGTTTGATTTAGTTTTGTGGATATTTCAGTTTCCGTTGGCCTTGCCCGAAATAGAGATACTGAAAAACAAGAGTGTATTGCACGGACAAAGGAATTTGAGACAATTTCCCAACAACATGTTAGTGGATCAAAAACCTTAAAAAAACCTTGCGTGTCTTTCCCGTCCATTTGCCATCGATTTCCTTCGATTCCCAAACGAGTTGGACTATATTTAGCCGATATAGTGGGAAAAAAACAAAAAAATGGAGGATCGATTTCCTTTCGAAGGAATGGGCAGCATCAAACGGATGACAGCAGGGTCTCACACACATACTCGTCGTTTCACTTAACCAACTCGACCGCAAGAGATGAAGACCGTGAGATTTTTTTTCTTCCCTCTAATACACTCTTGCTCCATTAAGTATTGCCGACCAAACTAGAAACCTCCACATACTTGTGGGTTTGTTGTTGTTGTTGGGCGGAGGGAAGGTTATTGTCTTTGACCAGCGGAGAAATATAGTGTGTGTAAGAACTGCCAAAATAAGTAAAAAAAGAAGCCGCCATTAATGGGAAATAATGAGGCCAATGGATGAATGAAGAGTTAAACAACAGCTCCGACTACACACTATACTTGAGCTCAGTGTACAGTCATATGTAGGACAACTTGGTTTCTTTTCCCATGCCCAGACCTTGGTAGCGAGCGACGACTATGATGGCGTATATAAATAATTGCTGCGTTACTATCCACATATCCGCTGGATTCTTCTTCCCCTCGCCTTTAGTATGTGAGACCCGTCTTCCATCCGCTTTTCCACCCTCCGCAACCCCACCGTGCCTACTACACACACAATGGAGAGAAAACTCACTCTACCTTTCGCTTCCGTTCTCTCTCTCTTTTTTCATTTTATTATTGTCCATTTCTTTTTCTTATGGACACATTTTCATTGTGGATTTTACGACCTTTGCGTGAACGCGCCACACACAAGCGAAAAGAAGAAGAAGAAGAACGACAGGGGTGGCTACTGTAAAAATGTTGGGGTTGGATATATACGTGTTCTTCCTCTTTTGCTTTAGTTTTGGACACAACAAACGTGACGGAACCACACAGCCAAAGCAAAAGTACAACCGGATATGGGAGTGGAAATGGGATGTTTAGCTGGGTTATACGGTAGAACGGAAAACAGGAGGGAGAACAAAAAATAAATAGTAGATGGTGAATTAAGAGAGATAAATCGAAAGGAAATCATAACTCAGTTCCTATACTATCTAGTCTCCCGAAAATGGCGTAAGAGTTATTATCATTAAAGGTCTTTTCGAGGTTTTTCGTTCGTTCACTTTCGGGTTTTCTTGGTCTGGCGCATTTCGGGAGCGGGTCAAAATCACGATTTTTTCTTTATACGTAAATATTTTTAGTGGGTGGAAAAAAGGGACTGAAAAGAAAATCATGTGAATTGTCCTTGGCATATCTCTCTGGTAGACCTGCACCACCTCCTGCCACTCTCGAGTCGTTATCGTCTACCTCCGTCAAACTGGATGGGTGGTCCCCGCCGGGGAATCCAAAACGAACAAGACTCGAGAGTCTATTCTTATAGAGAAAATCGTGACAAAATTAAGTGGAGAAATGAAGACAAGTCATCCTTAATACTCTCTTCGTCGAAAAAATCATATTTTTTGACAACAACAACAGAACGAATAAGAAGATTTGTGCGTGGAACGATGTGGAATAACAGGGCGAACCAGCACAATTGGTATGCGACTCTCTCATCATCGGCATGCGATCGATGGAAGGAAGGAAATCATAACAAATAAAAAAGTTTCGAGGAAAGAAGAAGATCTAAAAGTGGAACAAAACATCAGCAGTCGCTACTCTGATGATTGAACCGAAAGTTTTTTTTTTTCGATCACAAGACAAACAAAAGGGTCAAAGAAACTTTCGTTTACTTCGACAACAAACCCCCCTCCCCAGTTTGCTGCTGCTGTACATCCCCTAAATAAAGGAGCTGGAAATCTTTTGAATGCTCTCCGCTCCGCTGGGTCCCAACAATGCACGACATACAACAACAACACGCAAACGGCAAAAATAAAAGCAGCAGCTCCAAATCGAAATAACAGAAGGAAAATATATAAACGCAAACGGCGGAGAAAATTGTGAGCCCGCCTTCTTAGATATATATTATACTCCCTCCCATCATCCCAAAAGTAAAGAAGAAAAAAATGAGTTTCTCCGCTTGATTGTCTCGTTTTCTTTTCGCTAGCTATTCGTATCGATATCTATGTAGAGCTATTCTTTCCCTTTCTGGTGTAAGGAAGCGTGTCGCTCCAGCCGAACGAATGAGAACGCCACGTCATTGGGGACATGGAAGGAAAAAGGCCCATCGCCGTCGTCGTCCGAAAGTAAAGCCAAAAACATGACCCACCGCCGCTAGCAGCAGCCGATCAACTGTGTCTTTTGGCGACTCTATATAACGAAGGCGTAGACGTAAAATGCAGCTCGATATCAACGTCGTGGTCTATAATATGTCGCCGACAGACTAGGTTGTTTATTGATGGATGATGACGGACGATACACATAGAAGCGGCCCTCGGGCCCGTGAGAAAAGTGAGAGATGAGGTTTACACCATTTTTGGACTACGTTGCGGGGGCAGTTAGTGTCTAGTGGAATTCGTTTTTCTGTTTCAGAGAATATGTACATGTTCTACAGTGTTGACCAAAAAGGAGGAATCATCGATTGTTCCCAATCGATATTTCTTTTTGTGCGTTTCCTTCCATGTCCTCAATTCGTCTGAGGTTTGGTTGTTTCTCCAGCAAATAGTAAACGGAGAATAATTTGAGAAACGGCCATTACCGAACGCCCAGAAGCTCTAAACACCCACGAAAAGCAACCCACAAAGAAACTTAATATCGAGAAGGGTGGGCATTGATTAATGTCTCTAGATGTATTTAAAAAAAGACACACGTATAGACATGCCAAGAATAAGCCGCGCTCGATGGACGAGCGGCGTTCACATCATTAACCGAACCAATCGAACAGCGGGACCATTTTTTCCCAATGAATTTTTTTGATTTTCATGGGAAAATAAAATAACACCAACAAAAAGGGACAAGGAGAAATGCAGTGGAGTTTAAACGGGTGTCGGAACAAGGAGAAGATTGGTAAAACCGCAGTCGGCATCGATGATTTACACCTAAAAAACACGGCCGCCAATTTTTTCAAAAAAGAAGAGGCACACAAATTTCTCTTGAAGACTTTCTATACCCAATTTCTAAACTTCAAAAAGATAGAGCCTCAATAACAAAATCGATCCGATAACAAGTCCTTCGTTTTCTTTTGAAAATGACAATGTCCCAGTCTTATAGTACTATAGGTCGGTCAAGGGGAACGGATCGTTCGGTCGTGACTTTTGTACCAACAAGTTTTGAACCGCAAGACGTCGTCAAAGGAGAATTGCAACAACAATGGCGATGGGCATTTTTTTTTTACAGTAAAACATCATTGGCAGACCTACAAAAGAAAGATTTCGAGAAATTCATCACCATAAATGAATAATGGGGTCCGGTGTCCCTTTTTTTCACAATTTCGTGAGAGTTGTTCGAGCAACAAACGCGGTTCTCTCTTTCATTTGGCAGATCGTCCAGCAGATATTACCCAATATTTAACGGTCCAAAACATGGACTTTTAGAGAGCAGCTGGACGTGACGCAGGCGAAGTCTATATTAGAAGCGAGCTCCTCATCTTTCGGATCTTAGCGTCAGGAGCGGCTGAAAAGCAATAAAAGAATCGCCATCATTCCGTGAGTTGGTTTCTCGACTTCTCACGTTCATTTTCCAGGTATATTATTTATTGCCTCCTTGTGCCTTTCTACTTGGGCAAAAGTGAAGCAGATAAGAGAGAATGGAGACCTCTAACCACAGCAGCTTCTATACAACTATTGAACGAAACTCGGCGCTGCTTTTTTCGTGCTCAGACGCACTATGTCTTCGGGTACGGCCTTGTCTTGTGATGGCCAAAAAACTATATCTACCAGTATATCTATAAAAGCTCTCTTTTCATGGTGCTATCCGGTTGCATGTTGAACGTTTAAACGATTTTTTTTTTCTTTGGTATATCTGATTTGGTTTTTCTTCTTTTGCTCGGCGTATACGGTCAGTTGCAATTTCAAACGGTTCATTCTTTTATTCTTTTTAGTTCGGAAGAAAAATATTTATTTTCTCGGGCGAAGAAAGCTCTCAACGGCAATTTTTACGAGTCACTAATGCAGGATGAAATACAGCTTCTTTTCTTATCTTTTTTCCCTTTTTTTTTTATTTTTATGGAAATGAAGAAGGCGTGCGCGCATCTAATTCAGAGCTGCTACTCCAGTGATGGTTGGGGGGAAAAAAAAGGCGACACAAACACAAAATTTAACGGAACTCCGGGCCAGTTTTTGTTGTTAGTGTCCGTAAACGGATTTTTCAACAAACTGAAATTCCGGGTGTTTGCGATGCAGTTATTTCAACTCGGATGAACTTGAAAGTTCAAATAAAGTGACGTATATTCAAGTGTTTTTCTTTTTGGGGGATGTTTCATCAATTTTTAAAAGAGAAAAAACTCGTTTTCTTTTCTGGACATTTCCAAATTGCAGATGACAAAGAAGAAGAAGAAGATTCAAAAGTGGAGCAAGTCAACCAGGAACAGCTCAAGTTGTCGCTGGTTGACTCTTGTTTTTTGGCGCGATGTGTTTAATCTCCTCTTTCGAGAGAGATTCCTGTTCTTTGATGATGTCCCATGTAATTATACAGTTACCGGTCCCCGTGTTTTCTCGGTACAGCTGATCGCTGATTGGTTTGGCGACGCGGAAGGGATCAGAGTCAAACTCAATGGTGATATACAACCGAGAAAAAAAAACTCGTTCTCTCTCATCCGTGATTCCCGTTTGCACACACACAACAACAAACCACCCAAATTTGGGGTAGTAGTCGAGCGAGAAGAGAACCTCTTTCATATCTTTCTCGTCGATTATGGACAGGTGACTCTACTGGGGGGGATGCTGTGTTATGCTTCGTGTCGCAGCTGACCAAAACGGAAAGGATAGAGAGAAAAAAGAATCAACGGTACAATAAAAAAAAAAGAACTAGTCGTCAGCCTCGCACACACACACACATGCTTTGCATACGCTTTGAATAGGGACAACTCCCATCCATTAAGGCTTCGTCTCGTTTGGTTGAACTTGAGACTTTTGAACGTATAAGGCGCTGCGGATCTCTTTTCTCTCAAAAGATATCCTATTGGATTTAAATGTCGTTTTTTTTTCTCGAACCATCGCATGTGACAGCTGAGAGCCATACACTTTCCTCACTAAGAGATGAAATAAGGAGAGAGTGGGGTAGTAGAGATAGTCGCTGTAGCTTTTTAAAAAGATGAAAGTAACGAATGAAAAGAAGAGAGAAATAATAAGTAGATTTATGGCGAGCGGGAAAGGCGTGTCCGACCAGCGCAGAGAAGGCCATCATCAACAAGCTTCTTCTTTATATATATTTCTATTTTTCCCAATTGAAATTGAAAGAAGAAAAATCTCTTTTCATAGCTTTTCCCCTAGTGTTTTAAACCATTTTTTATTTCCTTCTTCTTTTTGTTTCTCTCTCCACGATCTTCACTCTATATCCAAATGTTATATAAAAACCCCTGCCGTGAAAATTAAAAATAAAAAGAGGAGTCGAGAGAGAGGACATTATACAACTCTGGAAGAATAGATATTTCTAGCTCTATAGTCCACCGCGCAACAGCAGCAGACACGAAAGAAAAAGAAAATGATAAAATAAATAAAATACACGAAAGGGCGCGCGAGCACGCTGGGAGGGGGTAGTAGTAGTAGTAGGAGAGATACCAGGGTCTCTAATTACACATGGGTCTCCCACTCTATGTCCGCGTTTTCCCATTTAAAAAAACTTGGCTTCTTCTGGTTTCATTTCGTTTTAACCAGTGTCAGATGGTTAAGTTGAGGATTCTTAATCATTTTCTCCTTTTTGATAATATTTCCCATGAGCCACTGAGTCACTTTGTTTATCGCTTCGACCGTAGCAAAATCTACTTTATTAATTTTCTCTTCGTTAAAAACAAAAAAAAAACTATGAATCGTCGTTGGAAAGTTGAGATTCCCGCGTGTAAAATTTGGACGCCCTCGGGATATACACCAATAATTCCGAGGATGAGGAAAAAGTTTAGGATTTCACAACATCAAATTGAAGCCAAGTTCCTCCATCGGTACACCTCTCAGGTGTTAATTCTTCCGCCTTGTGCAGCAGACAACCGCACGGAAAAGAATAACGAAAGAAAAAAGTCAATCGATAACAGGAAAAAGAAATGCGAAATGGCGGTATATCCTTAATTCGTTTTGTAACAACAAGTAAGACGATGCGGCGACGACTATTCGACCATCCACGTCCAACTAGGTCGACGTCGTAATCAAACACACAACAACAAAATGGTCATCTACTGGGAAAAACCGGCGCCACAAAGGAAACGTACCGCCAATAATCATCTTAATACTACTAGTAGGTTAATAACTCTCATAATAATAACAGTCATACGCTTCACTTGAGACCAACTGTGATTGCGGGATTTATTTTGTCATGTGACTCACCTGTTCGTCTGTGTAGCGTATGCCCTCGGTGGTGTGTAGATCCTTCAGCTAGTCTTTTTTGATCGACTGGGCCACGCGCTGGCAACAGCCGAACAAACAGGGGGGGCCACGAAATCCACAAACACTTCACCGTTTCAGGTTTGCACGAAATAAAAAAAACTCGAATGACTTGTTTTTCTTGCCAGCGTGAGAGTGTGTGTGTGTATCTTACGTGTTTGTGTGGACACTTGGGTCCCGCCAAGTTCGACCCACGTCAATGCAGACGAATAAAAACTCGGTCAGACACAGCTGCTAGGTGGTGGCTAAATGCTTTTCAGTGACGTCACAAAAGTGTCTCGTGAAAAATGGTCCAAATTTTTATTGGCTGCACTTGAATATTTTTCTTTTTATTCGAAAGAGATAACAAAAAATGCAATCAATGGAAAGCTAACGAATCACACCGACGCTAGTGGAATGAAAATAACGTACGTCTGTTCGCCAGCCGTTCACAACTGCTACTGTCGGGGACTCGGGGTTGGCCCTCCACGCGGTTCGGTTGCCTCCACTTGAGAGTACAGACCGACACCCTCGGGGCATGGTGAGGGCTGAGGGGTGTACCCACTAGCAGACGAGTCCATCATGCTCTATCGGCAGAAACAAAAGCTACTCTCGAGCACTTGTGTTATACACTGCCAGTTATGATATTAGACACATAAGCCTAGCTAGCTAGCTCTCCTATGTATTTGCTTTTGCCGGAATATAATTTGAGAACTTGTGGCCAGGGAATTTTTTGGGAAGAAGAAACAAACTAGCTGGAGGGGGGATATTTAGGATTTGTCCACTTAGACCGCACAGCTGACAGGTGGATGACCAGCAAACACTTGGCAATGTAAACTCGGAGCTAGCTGCAGCAATCTGAACGGATTCTTGTATGGCACTGAGCTGGTAGTGGGTCCTCGCTCCTATCACCCCCCGTCATTTGCCGTTTAACGACAATTCCTCTGGCGTTGCCGGCAGTGATTTGCTCGGCGGTCAACTAGGAACAATCACAGCATTAAAAAAAGAAAAAAAGAAAAAGGAAAATAACCCCCAAAACACGTCGTTTGACCATAATCAGTTATTTTTCTTCTTCTTCCTCACACAACAATATATTTTTGTCGAGGGAAATCAGAGAAATGAAACAAACCAAACGCAAAGTGCATCGTCCGGTTATTCCATCCCTTTTTCTGTTTGAAAAAACAAAAAGAGTTTGAATTCACGCTCGACTGCGGATCAATGGCTTTCGTTTGTTTTCATTTGGCGACATGTCTGTGGCCACCAGTAAAATAAAAACCTCAAACAGGCACGTCTACTTGGAAGAAAAAAAGAGGTGAAAGTCCTTGGGAATCGTCTTCTCTCCTTCATTCCAGTAAAAGCCAAAAGAATTTTTCGTCTCGAATTCATCGGAGCGTGTGTGCAATATATAATGACGACGACGTCCTTTTCCATACTCCGTAATTGCTGGCGTCATTGTCGTGTTGCACGACACAGTCAAAATGTTTCGGCTGGAACCCCACAAAAAAAAATCTGAAATGTAAAAAAAAATAATTTGACGGTAGTCAGAAATTAAATGTATAAATAATCACGTTCTCTTATTTGTTTTTGTTTGTTTTTTTCTGTTCCGTTCACTTTGTCCACCTGTGCACGTTTTTATTTTTGTTTTCTTTCTGCTCCAGCGCAACACATTTCGCCAAACCACAACCTATGCACGGCGGTCTCGGGAAACCTTTCTCTTGCCATTTTTGTTCTGTTACGTAGTTATACGTGTATATGCTGGTCCATTAATGCCCTGTGGCCGTCGTCGTTATTATATACTGTTGTGTGCATATAGCAGTGGTTTATTAGTACAGCGAATGGAACTCTATGAACAGACGTGCCGTACGGGTTCGTCGTCGTGTAGTTTTCCACGTCGTCGATCAATTCAACTCGAATGTCAGATGGTTACCCAATTTTTAATTATTGTGTCTTAACTGTGAGAAAGTCCCAGTATGCCAGGTTCCCTAAATAACAAAGGAGCTACCACTAGTAGTTATTACATACATTACCATTATTTACCCACACACATCGTGTGTGCATATTCTAATAAGACTATTGTTGCCGTGTTTAGGTCAAACAAAACATAAACTGTGTCAATGTATTTTTCTTTCTCTCTTTTTTCACTCGACTTCCTACGATATCGGACACTCGGAGTTTGACAGCTTTATCGACGCTAAAAAGAACTAGCCACCAGAATAATTATTCCACACAAAAGTCCGAGCGCAACACACACACACACGTCATTTGCATTTCCTTCGAATATTTTTTTTTCCCCGTCCAGGACCTGGGATATAGTTGATTCTCATTTCTATAGTCTACCAAACGAACTCGTCCGTTTTCCATCTGCTGTCTGTTTCTATTGGACTTGTAAAATAGAAGGTGAGATAGGGACAACTCTCTATGGTTGTTTTCGACCGAGAAACTTTATTATTTTTATTTTTCCAAGAAAACAATCTCAGAAAAGAAAATGAAGGAGGAGGATCGTAAAATAATTATTAGAGGGGACTGACGCAACTCCTCCGGTCACTGGTAGGGGGTCACACTGTTAACCCAAGACGAAAAGACAAAAGACCCCCTCCGCACCAACGCAGTTCAAAAGGGGTTCTTAAAAGAACTGCTAAAAAGCTGTGCCTTTGTGGAACTCGACACACATTAAATAAGATAAGATCTTTTTTTTTTTTTTTAACAATTTCGGTGTGTGTATATGTGTGTATTTTGTCTGGACAAAAGGCTCGTTTCTTTTCTGTTGACTCTTTTTTGCTCTCCGGCCAAGAGATATTCTATTAACACAAACGCTGTTGGCTGTTCACGGAATGAAGAAAATCTCTTTCGACTTTGAAAGAAGAAAAAACTTTTGGTTTTCCCAGCGACAACCCGCTGTGAACCCATCAGCGCAAAATCTTGTTTCTTTTCTTCTTCTATCCAGTTTTTATATGACTGCTGAACATTTCTCGCTGTTGGGCCCCCGTCAGGTAGTACACACAGCACACCAACCACAAATACACAAGCGACTGTCATCAGGTGATTGTTCTTGCCCCCTTATACTTCGTCGGCTTATATGAGAACCCAAAAGGAAAAAGAATAAGGAGAGATTTTGTCATGGGAAGGATGTTTTCCCTCCTACTGCCCAGTCTCTTCATTACTAAAGCGGCTTAATGAGGAGAAGGTATAGACTAGGAAAATGCTCATGTCCCGTAGACTGAGAGATGAAGCCGTGACGAAGAAAAAAAGAGATGAGCAGCCGTCGACATCAGAGAGGAGGTCGAACAATGTGGCGCATTAGCTCTAATTGGCCAGCGCGGACAAGCTGAGGAATATTCTTATTTCCTTTTGTCCGTGTGTCGACGTTTACGCACAGAGAAAAAAACGCCAAAAAAATCGGGTCAGCTTCCAGCAGATCGCGATGCTTTCACACAGATATGAAATGTAAAAGATAAAAAAGGGCGCGACCGAAAAAAAAACAAAATAAAATAAAGTGTGAAAATCTTTTGGCTGCAATTACAATTTCGATCCTCGAGGCTCCTTTTTCCTCTTGACTTCTTCATTTTCGTCAGTTATCCGAGTTGCCATCGTTTCGCTTCTTTTCTTTTTGTGATGGATTTCGTGCGAGATATGATGAAGCGATCAAATCGGTCGTTGCTGGTCGTAGATATATCCGTTTGCGGCATTGTATTATACATCAAAGTGGATAGAACCAGCGGGAGATGTGTAGTGTAGCCATCCACCTCTGTTTTGTATGTATGTTGCATAAACTCTTATCTCTCCCACTAAATCTATCCGAGCTCGCTGGCCCTTTACACGAGTTATCCACACACACACACACACACACACACGGGTAAATGTGTGCACTCTCAATGTCGAATGAGTCAACCCGAGAGTTCTTTTCTCTTCCAGGGGGATCGTAAATCTGTCGCCGTTTCTTCCCTCTTCTTTCTGACGACCGTAACAACGTGAATATATCCCGCGACGGACCCAGCCGGAGATGATGATGAAGAATTCCTGGTGGCCTGACCATCACAAGGAGAGAGAAAGCCTCTCTCTCTCTCTCGAGCTCTTTGGTCGGGAACGAATTCGGCATATATTTATTCACCCAGCAGCCAACTGGAAACAAATAACGAAAATGCCCTATGCGATGCGGGTCACGTCTTACCATTATATGCAGACACGGCCGAATGTAAACGGAACGGCAGCGCGGAACTCTATGCTTTGCGTTTGAGCCAGTTGGTTTGTGTGTGATGATAACAAATCGTCAACAAGTCGCTCTCTCTCTCTCGGAAAAACTCTTTTCTCTTATGCAATTTAAGTTATGGATGTACGACCAAGGGATGCAGTGTACGTACTATACGTGTGTCTATATGCGCTGCGCTATTCTCTTATACAATCAACCGAAGGATTTTGTGTGTGTTTTTTTTCCTCTTTTTCTAAAAGGAGATGAAAAGATAAGAGAAACGAGTCATCCCGGAATCTGTTCACGCTCTCAGCGGGATGGTAGACGCGGGACTAGATGTATACGCACGGTGAGTGATATAGCCCAAAGGAAGAAGGAAAAAAAAACGGGGTCAAAAACTCGTGAAAAATGTTTTTCTTTTTTTGTTGTTGCTGTTTTGAATAGTTCATTACACATAACACGACAGCCAATTTATATACACACAAACACATTGAATGAAAACGATCGAGCATTATGCTACATGTAGAGAGAATGAAAGAAAGAAAGAATAACGGGACAGCCGGGCAGACATTCACGACGGATGAAATAGTTAAAAGAAGAGAAAAAAAAACTTGCGAACACGCAATGACTAAACGCCGATACACATGTACAGATATCGTGGGACATGTCTGTCCTTTTCCTCAGCCAGCAGGAAAAAATGAAAAAGAAAGAAAAGGGAAAATATTATGATTTACACATTTCGAAAAATGCTCTTTTTTTTTCTTTCTTTCTATATAAATATATAAGAGAAATCATATCTGACAGAGGGAAAGTGGGATATACATTATGTATACAAATACTACGCAAAAAATCGATAGATGTACCGCATAGATTACAATTCAAGGTAGACATTTTTGAAAAGATTTTGAATATTATAAGGATCAGCCAGCGGCCCTCCTGCGTCGTCAAAGTGACAGACAGTCTACCAGTTGACGGACGGACGCGTTTACATACATTTTCTCCTCGGTTCTAAAAATATCGAACCCCCGAAAGCCAAAAAAAGAAAAAAATAAGTTGGAATATGTATATAAGGATACAAGAGACGGTTGCCCGGTGATTGCGATCGAGGAGGATAAGTTCACCCATCACTGACGTATTCATGGCGATCCGTGGGGCCGAGTTTATATTCAGCTGTCGTTGTCGCCCGTGTCTTGGAGCAGATCGTTGCACGACCGGGATTTGTCGGGACTCCTGTGAGAGAACACAAAAACATGGCCAAGAAGTGAATTATTTTCGTTCTACTTTTTCTGTATTCCAACAGGTTAAAAGGGAACAAGTGAAATTGTTTTCTTTTCTTATAGGTAAAATTATGGTAAACGCCTTACATTTGGTTGCGTCTCAACCTGCGGCAGATCTGCAGGGCCACGTTGCCCGTCTTGATGGCTTTGAAGAAACCGATGGCCTGAGCGTGTCTGAGTCCTTCGAGGCCGGTTCCGTTAATGGCCAGGATTTCGTCACCTTTTGTTCAGCAAGGGGCGAATGAAATCAAAGAAAGTGGAGAGAATTAGACAAGAGTTAGTTACGGTCATGCGACATTGGAATGCGCGAGCGTGGCCATTTCGGCCCGCCGAGTGTTCCCCGTCCGAGAAAGAGAAAAGAGCCGAACACAATGCGCGAATTTCGACATTTTTTAAGCACACTTGTTTTTTGTCTGTTTTTGCTTTGTTATTATTTTCGGTGAAATTCTATCTATATATGGCCGGGTGGTAAGTGGACGGAAAAGTAGGGCGAATTGGTCAGCGCCATTTCCAAATCGGCAGTCGCATTACCAACTATCAACTCCCACCAGGTTTTGTTGTCTTTCTATTGCCATCGACCGTATACATGTTGGCGGGTACAGTCGTCGTAATCTATATCGCTGCTCAATGGAGTTAGTTTGGAGAGAGAGATAAGACAAGTTTTCCCTCCCACTCTATTAAATGTGTGTCGGAGGAGGAGGAGGATTTTCTGGTATGTCACGAGTGCCGCTCTATCGCTCTTGTTATATGTTGCGGTGTTGTCCAAAGGACCGGTTCTTCTCCTCCGGCCGGAGAAAATAAAGAGGAAGAAGAAGAAGACGACAGCAATTTAAAAATAAAAAGGAGGCGCGCGTGGTCAACCAGACATTTCGGGATTATAAAAAAGTCAAAACGACTTCACTTCCCCCTTTGTTTGGCGACGTCAGCGCGTTAGAAAGTTGTCTCTGTTATATATATTTATTTTGTCTTCTTCTTCTTCTCCCCCCGGACCCTTATTGTCCCTTTTTATCTTTTTATGTGTTTCCAACTATCGTAAACGACCGGTAGTGGGCAACTCGTTTGTCTTTTCGCCCGTATCTCTCCAAAAGAAAATGGTACAACCTCAAAGTCTTCCTTTCTCCTCAGTATTTTTGTCTCTTACCTTCAATTAGTCGGCCGTCGTCGGCTGCCTGGCCGTTTGGAAAAATCCTAAACAAACAAATAACAAAAAGGGAAAAGACAATGAGCCCATTTGTTGTTGTTCAAAAGGAAAATGAACAAATTTACGATCGAAAGTCTAGAGAAAGATAAGAAAAGAAGAAAAGTGTTTTTGACGTACGTTTTGACGAAGAAGCTCATGGGACCTTTCGGCGAATCGATGCCGCCGACGATGGTAAAGCCGAGGCTCTTTTTGCCCGGGCCTTTCTCGTAGACGATTGTGTAAAACGAGTGCGAGATTTGCGTGCGAGGCCGGCGCGGCAGCGTACAAAAGTCGGAACCTTTTTTCGGACCCTTGCCGGACTGCTGGGCGTTGGCGCCAGCCGGGCAACTGCTATCAGCCAGGTCGCCACCAATGTTGACGCTGTAAGTTCGACTGGAGGTGGTCGAGACGCTGCTGTCGCCACTGCTGGCCGATGGGTCATTATTATCCGGGTTCAACGCCTTTCTGACCTGAGAAGAGCGGCGAAAGGATCCGCCGCCGCTGCTCCCATTGGTCGACGGTGCCGATTCCAGGAGACCGTCGGCTTCCAGGTGAGAACCGGAGCTGCAGCTGCCGCTCTCGCTAATCTCCACGCCAGAGTCATCTAGGTGTTGCGGCGGCGACTTTTGTTGCTGTTGCTGATGCAGACGATGAACCATCGTGTCGCCATCTGGCGGTAGAATCACGTTCTCGTAACAGGGCTCCTCATCCATCGGCGGACGCGAGTGGACGGGCTTGGAGTCTCCGTTGACCAGGATGATTGTCGCCGCGTTCTCCTGCAGCATGTCGTCGACCGAACGACGTTTGGCCCGCAAGTCTCCGCCCCGGCATACGACCATCTCGACGACGGGCACCGGCAAACGCAGAACGGCGCTGGCCTGAACCATCGACAAATTGCGAAGTCGGCGGCCGTTCACGTTGACGATTTCGTCATCCAATTGGAGCCGGCCATCCCTAATTTAAAAAAAAATAGAAAAATTATTAGTTTTCAATTTATTTGAAATTTAACATTTAATGCAAATACCGAGCGACTAGTCCTCCAGGTACAATGTGAGCCACCAGGTAACCAATGCTGCCTCTGGTCAGCTTCTTTTTCGCTATGAAAATGCCTAGCTCGGCTTTCAAATTGTCCGAATCACGCTCGATTTTGATGAGGTGAACGGACGTTGTTCCGTTGCTGTCAACTTTGCCGGCCGACGAGGATTTGCCTCTGGACACGGCCCGCCTATCCAGCGATGCCGTCAAGTAATGAGGTGAGTGATCCGCTTTTTTGGCCGGCAGCGAAGGCTCGGACGCAGGTGGTAACGGCGGTGGCGGATATTCGATGTGAATTCGTGTCGTGTGAACCACATGACGATCTTCTTCGTCGCAATCGGACGACGTCTCCTCCTCGTCTTCCGCCGGTGATGGCGACGAGGTACGAACGGGAGCAATGTCGTCCGAGTCTTCCACCGATCCGTTGGCGGCCGAAGTGGAATCGGCCGACGATAAGATGGAATGGTGTTCGGGAACTGGCGGTTCGGATTCCTCGTTGGGCCAGAGAGTCTCGTAAGCGCCGGAAGTGGATAGCAGTCCAGGAGAGGAGACGGTAACGACCGAGGAATCCACCTGATCGACGGAAATGTTGTTGGTGTTCAGGGCTCGGTACTGGAAGATGGGCGACAGGGAGCGTCGCACTTTGGGTTGAGGCTTCCGCCAAGAGGAGAGAAGCTGGCAAGGTTGATAGTGGCGGATGTAGGACGATTCGGAGATGGAACTGGAGTCGGACCATTCGGGAACAATCCCGCTGTCACTGTCGCCCAGCTCGCCCCGCAACACGATGGGACTGTTGGGCGAATCCAGCTCGTCCTGCAGTTCGGATGAGGTGTTGGCTGCAGCGCCAGCAGAGCTGGACGCCGCCAAAAGTCTCTTCCGGTGGAAATCATCCAGCGAGGGCAGCGTACTGCACGAGAAGCTGCGGAAACTACTCCGGTTGGCCTTCTCCGGAGTTTCGCCTTCCTTCATGGGATGGTGGTGCTGACGGTTTCGGATGCGATTGAGCAGACTGCCGGTCAACGTGTCTCTGCCGTTGGTGACCATTCCGGCCACCGGATTCTTCAGGTACTTGTCCGAGATGGATTTCAGTTTGGTCTTGAATAACCCCGGGCTGGACGTGGGAGTTACGTCGTCCAGCGGTTTCATCGCCAACAATTTCTCATCGACCGAACTCTTTGGTGAGGATATCGATCCTTTGTTGATGCTCATGTAGCGCTGAGGACTCCAGCAAGGAGGCCGCGATCGATTCTGGACCACTGCGGCCGGCTGGTAGTCGGCCGGTTGGGCCCTCAAGCGATTTCTTCGGCTGGACGTCATCGATGGCGTTGAGGAACTGTCGTTACATCCATCGATGATGTTGTCCAGGCTGGCCGTTCTCCTGTGGTTCTGACCGAAGGCCCGGATGGGCGAGAGGCGACGGCCAGTGGCCGCCGAGACGGTGCCGCCATCTGTTGTGCAGAGTCCGTACAAGCGGATCCATTCCTCGCTCTCGTTGTCCTCGTCGTTGGTTTCGTCGTACTGGAGCGGGACTCGGTTGGCGTAGCGGACCCGCGGCGTCGGCTGCGGCCGGACGAATGACCCTTCGGTCGTCGTGAAATTGCGATGAGCCGCAGTGACCGGCACCTTGGGCACAGCTGGCGGGAAGGCCAGGGCGGCGCTGGAAAGACACCGGGGCGACGAGGCCGATGACATGGACGATCGCCATCCGCACGAACCTGGAAAAAAATGTACCGAGAGAAAACAACAACAACGGACAAAATGTTAGGTAAAATTCAAAGTAACAAATTTAGATCGACATGAGAGATAATGATGACCCCGTGAGCGACGGACAGGGTCGGGAAATTTAAAATATAGATATAAACTAGCGTATTCATTAAGATTCCTAGAAGAACATGGTCGGGATTCTCTCGTGACTCTTATGCTGGTGGTATCTTTGACATCTTGTCTCACAAGCCCCTACGCGCCACTGGCTCTCTCCCCCTTCCACCGTGTTTTCCAGCACTCAGCGGGAGGAGGAACAACAACAACAACAACAAGAGAAAAACGAGTCGGGAGAAGAAATAAATATAAAAATTGACATTCCATTCGAGAAGAGAAACAAAGAAACTTAAATATGAAAAAAAAAGAAGCCACTAAAAATTGAAAGAAACTGGGAAGTCTGACCCGTCCACAACTTGGAAATCCGCCGCAAGAAGCAACGCTGAATAGCGGGGGGATTATTATAATACATACCCGAGGTCACCTTAACTATCATAACTCCCGGTATATAATTTCAGACATTCCAAGATGATAATGAGTTTACCTTGTTCATTTCTTTTCTTTTTCGAACGGAATTCACGTCTGAACTCCGAACCGACCAAAAGGAGCGGAGGGGCCCCATTGACACACACAACCGACTAGGACGATGGTGCAACCGGCGTGCAAGAAAAATTTGCAAGTATAGTATTGCGTAGCCGGAGAAACAACGGCATCCGACATGTTAACGGCCAGCAGGAGAGAGTCGAATAAGGAAAAAGCTATCAGCTGATTATAACCGAGAAAGACCCAGCAATTAAAAGGTGGAGTTTATACATATGTTACAGGCAGCAGCGGGTTTCTGGCAATTTATAATTTTGGAAGGAAACCGTATAGCATAAACGTGTACATGTCGCCAGGGCCAAAGGCCCCTGCCAGCTCCTTCTCCAGGAGGACTGTTGAGGTTAGAAACTATTTAGAGGTCGCCGGAGCTATTTGGCTGTACGGTGATAGGTAGTTAGTTTTTTCTTCTTTCTTACGGCGGATGTGATAGAATGCGCATCTCCTTGGCCCATGCCACGAGAGTCTCTTTTCGCTTTTCAACGCAATCACTTGTTGTTGTTGTTTTTTTAATGTTGGATTGCATGCGAAAATCACATCCGGGATAGTTTGGGAAATTGCTTGTTTGTTATTTTTTGGGAGAATCTGTGAGTCAGCTGGAAGGAGATGGCCACATATTTATATGCGCGCAGAATAAACATATACAGCGCGCTAATACAATGCGAGAGAGGCCAGAGGAGATAATGGAGAAAACCCAACGGTCGTCATTTCCTGGCAGCACGACGCAACGAAAAGAAAAAACACATTTACGGGAAATTCCTCAATCAAAGTCGAGAGAGAAAGAGAGAGAGAATGCTGACGAAATAAGAGATATGGACGACGTGGGTTTCAAAGTGGGCAATTTGGCGGCAAATTAGAATGGGCAAGGCCGCGTGCGTTTTATATAGAAAAGAAGAAGAATGCGTGCCCCCCTTCTCTTTTCTTACGTATTCTACCTGCTGGCCCTGTTTCATCTTTTTGATGTTTATCAGTTATACAATTCTACGAGTTCGGCTAGCTCTCTTCTTCTATTTGGAAAGAGAAAATCTTCTTTTTGTGTCGAAGAAAGAAGAAGAAAAATCAAATGAGATTCGGTCGACGTCGCTCCCTTTTTCGCTTTTCTTTTAAACTTCCCAACTCGATTTACCAGTCAATAAATTGTGGACAAGTTTGGGCAACAGCTCGGGCCCTCGAGGGGGTTAAAAATTATGTGTAACACTCATATTAACTAACCAGGTAAAAGGAATAACGTTAAATCAAAATCCAATCCAATCAAAACTAACAAAAAGAACACGGGGCTAAAGAAAAGAACTAACAAGTTTCTGTTTTTTCTTTTCTTTTTCTAAAACTTTTTCTTTACATCACGGGCCTTTTGTCCGAGGGGTGAATACGTAATGAGTCAAAGAATGCGGAACGTTAACAGGTCGTTGCCAGAAATAGGCCTGCAATTATGTTGATATTCTTTAGTTTCTTTCTTTTATAGTAAACTTCTTTTAGTGTTATTTTCCTTTCTTTATCTTTAGGGTGTAGTAGCAACTACAGTTGTTTCGGTGAAGAAGTCAAAACTAGGAGGTAAAATTTTCTAGCTGCATTTTGCTTTTACATATTGAAGCTAAAACATTGCTGAATTTGGAAATCGTTGAACAATCTAAATTGTGAAACACAGGTGGTTTGTTGGCAAATGATTGCAGTGCTGTTCTTCCAAGAAAATCAAAACGTTTAAAAGTACCAATGAACCATTTGTAAAGTAACTGTTGAAACTAAATTATTAACTACAACATGACACAGTAAAAATTTAATGATACTTAAAAATGAAAAATGTTACAACTTTAATCTCGAAAAGCAAAGGGAAACTAGAAAATTTTATTTTTCTACCAGGCTTACCACGTTTTAGCATATCAACACAATTGCTTCACCGATAGATTGTAATCATCAGAATACTTAAACAATATACTTTTTAATTGTTTCAAATTTTACTTTACCTTCAGCTGGATTTCGAATTTAGCCTTATCATTCCGTTTCGTTTGTAACCTGCCCAAACTTCGTTTCATTTTTTTAAACGAGCAGACGACACTTTTCTTCTAATTAGTCACGTGCTTAAGAAATCGATAGATACTTTTAAAAATCGACTTTTATGTTAAATCTAAATTCTAAATCGCTCAAAAGCGATAGAATGGATTTTCTCACCCGCGATTGACATCCGCTCAACGGATCAGAATTATTTTTGTAAAATAATTGGTCTCAACAAATTACTCCCCGCTACCACAGACACAATAAAAATAAACATTTGCACGAAACCAGTAAATAATTACTTTGAGACCTTAACCGCCACAATTAAGACCCTTCAAATGGACACATACCTTTGCCTCCGCTACGTCGCCTCACGGCCGGCTTCCTCTTCAGCGTGCAGGGAAGGTGATGCTGGGAGTGGTGGTCGGCGAAGGCGCTGGAACGCTCTGCCGACATGTTGTCCGACAAAGCCGACCTGGAGCGGCGGTGCTGGATGGTGTGACCGGATGAGATTGGCAGATCCAGGGTGGATGCCGTGTCCTGGTCATTTCTGTGCCGCAGGTGGTGGTAGTTGGCCCACTGGCCGACGCCGGCGACCTCGGCATCGGCCGCAGCCGCCGAGTCCAACTGTCGGAGCGGCGACAGGCTGATCAATCGAGGGGCGTTGTCCTCCGATCCTTTTCGGAACCAGCGCATCGTGACTTGAACGGTAGTCGTCGGATGTACAAAATGGCCACCTGGAGGCTTGCCACCGGAGTTATTGATGACTCCGGCCGTCGGTGGTGGTGGGTGGTGAGTTCTGCAGTCGGTCCAGCCGTCAGAGCTACGACAACAGCAACAACAAGAGATGGGCCCACCGTTCTGAAATCAAATCCAAAGGGTTATTCACAATCAACAAAAAGAAGCCGTAAGTTTTTCAAGTAGCAACACCCACACAGAAATTGATTGCAACAGCAGCACATTATTATTATCACGGAGTGGCGTGACTACATTGAAAAGAACTTCAAGGTTCTCCTTTTCACAGTCGTCCGTCAGATTTCAGTTTTTTGTTCTGTCAACTTATTAAAAAAAAGGTTTTTTTGTTTCAAATTGTCCAGTGCGCACCAGTACGCTGGTCGCACGGACTGGGTGAAACCTTTTTGAATGAATCACGACTCTTTGGCCTGGCCTATTATTCCGAGTGATGTTTTCCATGTCTGGCCACTTTCAAACGCTCGGGAAAAAAAAAACAAAAAAACATTTCGCCTCCCCCAATCCGAATCAAAAAGAAAAATGGAAAACCTTCACATTTTGTTTCTGTGTCTTTGTACTGTGCCTTGCCGGTTTTTGCGTTGATTGTCCTTGTTCCTCTTTTTCCAGCCGATTATTCGGCCGTTTCTCTTGTCTGTGTCTCTAAACGATCACCCCGAAAGAAAAAAAAACACTTTGGTATTCATATCGAAATCAGTCAAATGTTATTTTCGAATCCCATCCGTCACGCGATCGGGCAGACTGAAATAAAACGGTCCCGCACGAGTCGGTGTGGTCCCGCTTCCATTTGCCGAGTGCATTACGTGATGGATGACGAAGTAGGCGCTAATAAAAATTCAAAACAGAGTCGACGAAAGTGAAACGACAATGGGAGAGATTGTAAAAAATTCGACCAGTTTAAGAGCCTCGGCAATAACAACAACTCGGTATTCTGGAACACAACAACAATGCACTATGCGGGACTTTAAGGGCCAGCAACTTACTCCCAACGTGAAGAAAGAAAAATACAAGGGCGTGCCCTTAACGGCTACGTCTTATTCCCTCCATTGTTAGGTAACAACAAGAGTCGCCCATAGATCATAAGATGGTTAGGGGAATAAAACTGGAAAAGTACAGCACACTCTAACAATCTTATAGTATATACCCGAAAAGAAAACAACAACAACATCATCTCTTGTTTGCTTGTTGTACGGCCGGATCACGACCAGAAAACATGCGCGTTCCGAGACAACCTTGCCGCTCTTGGGCAATATAAAATACAAGAAGACACGAGTCGATTCTTTAACTCTCTTTTCGCCCGTCTGAGAGTTGCTGTTGTTGTTGTGTGCGCACCGAGACGAGGAATAATAATCGTCAGAGTCAAGTACAAAAAAAAAGTATTAAGTCGGGCCTCCGTGAACGCACACGTGAGAAATCGGCCGGTCGGATTCCCATCATCACCGTCAGCGTCAGCGTTCCGTCTCTAAAAACGTGAAGGCTTCTTCTTCTCCTTTCGGGCGTTTTTATTATCGTGAATTTTTTGTCGAATGTTTGACGCGCGCGCGCTCGGGCGAAATCGAGAGTGAAAGCTGGGCCGAACCGGGAGCCAGCAAGCAGCACACGTCGTGGGAAAAATCAACGAAAGAACTCGTCTTCTTCTTGTATGAATAACGAGAAAAAGAAAAGAATCACGCAGCAGCATCAAATAGAGGCAACCGACAAAAGAGAAGAGAAAAGCAAAAGTTCTTTTCTTATTTCGGTTCCACCTCCGCTATTCACCTGAGCCGCCGCCGCCACCACCACACACCGCCCACTTCATCAATGGTCTTAGAACACGCTGTATAGCGGCGTCACCTCCCCACACACACACCCACCCACCGACGCCGACCGAAAACGGAACGAACAGAAAAAGAAAAGGAGGATTAAAACAACAGGAGGAACGACGAGAACGTTTTCGGCATATTTAGTGATGGGGGCTGATGAGAATCTCGTGAGAATCATCAACCCACTATTAATTTTTAAAAAGAATAGAAATATCCCGCCGCCGTCTGTGCTGTGCTGTGTGCCTATTGGGCACTTCCAAATTCCCTTTTTGTCGCTCATGACAACGACGTCGATGGCCGTCGTTCGGCTGTCGTGCTTGGCCCCGTGATACATTCGACAGGTTACATAAACCTTAGATCTTAAACGGAGAGTTCTTTTTGTAAGTAGTGAAAGTTTTCACATGTACGCGCTGTAGATATTTATATGTAGACGACAGCGAATGGAATCAACTGCTGGAAAGGGAAGATGCTCCGGTCGTGATAACATCACAAATCTACTCAGGTTCAAAAGTCTTACACACTCTCTCCCGTGTCGCTTTTGAGTTTTTCTTTCCCTTTTCATTGTCGTGATTGAAACTTGTGAACGCGCATCTCCACCATTTTCTCCACCGTTTTCACTCTCATCATTTTCTTTTTCTTCTTTTTCGGTCAGGAAGAAGGGGATCACGTAACGCAAGGCAACAGTGTACATACAGTATACATCTATCTAATTCAACTCACGAAAAAAAGATTTTCAAAAGTTGAGATGTTAAGAAGAAAAAATCATCAAGCGGCAGCCGGTCTAACATGTCCTTCTTCATCACGCGCGCGCATCTCTTCTTTTCTTTTTCTTTCCGGCGGCGTGATTTTCTGATTCATCCGAGAGAGAGAGGAGGAGGAGAAAAACGACGACGCCCAACTTGTTCTCTAAATATTGGCCTTCTCTTTTCTTTTTTTCCTACTTATTAAACCAACTGCTATTATATAAGGGGAATTGTGATGAAAAAAAAGAAAAAAGAAGTGTTGTGCCGGAGTCAAGTCGGAGGCTCTTCAACCGAGCATTTTCGTGTCAGTGTACGACTGGGCATATGATTATATATGCAGCAGTCAAGCTGTTACGTCAGGCAGAGTCTCTCTCTCTATCCTGAGTCCCATCTGACGAACAGTCTGTCGCCGTTTGTTGGAAAATGAAATTTCAACGAAACAAATGAAAAGTGGATGCGATGTATAGTAAACGCGGGATGTGAAATGTGGAAAAAAAGAGGAAAGAAAGAAAGAAAAAGAAAACCAGATCTAAGCCGCGCTGCCTTTTTTAGCACGGTTCACGCAACAGGTGGCCTTATCGCGCGGGAGAGACGTTCACGAATGATTAACATACGCTGTGATTATTTCCCCATTCCGACACACAAGAAAGAAAAGAAAAGAAAAAAACTTTTCATTAAAATTGTGTCCATCAAGTCTGTGAATTAGAGTTAATCAAACTGTGTGTGTCTTATTTGGTGAAATGTGTCAGATAAAATCAGCCGCGCTCGTTTGCGTAAATGAATCGTTTCAACAAACGGGAAGTCGACTCATTTCACTTTCGTAGAAAAGAAAAAACCCTTTTAAAGATTTTGTTCTTATTGCTCAATATGGTGATGTTGACAAAAGTCGGGAATAAACCAACGGCCAACGCGCAGACTTCGTACGGAATTGATAACGAGGTCAAACCGGAAGGGGGGGATTTCTATAACGAACTATAAAATAAGGAACAAAAGAAAATGTACAAAAAAGAGATTTTTCATTTTGCTTCCACTTTTTTCTTGTCTTCCTGATTCCTTGACTTTTGGAAAGGGGATTTAAGTTGTTCAACGTATTCAGGGCACATATGAGAGCCGAGCTGCTGCCCCACATCCGTCCCCTTTTTCCCCCCTCAAAGTCAATCCCTTGGACGGGGTCTCGGGTCTCCCCCACACACACACAAAACAACACAGAAGAATAGAACGAAAACTAATCGAACTGGCAATACTTCGAATGAACGACGACGACATCAATTCTTTGAAAAAGCTTTCAAAAAAGAGGCCCCCAGAAAAAAAGAGCAAGTTGTTTAATGTCTTTCTATAGAGAAGATACGTGTATAATATTTATCCTCGGCTTGTTTTCCAGGGGGGTTAGTTTTCTTGTGTTCCAGGAAGACGGGAAAAAATCTAGAAAGGTGTGCTGAGGTTATTTGAAAATGCCAGGGAGAGAAAAAGAAATAAAGAAGAGACAAAACTCTTGTCTTGTGAAGGTTTTTCTGGGGCCCTTCTTCTTCTTCTTCTTCTCCGTACAAGACGATAAAGAATAAAAAGTCAATCCGTGGAGAGAAGAAGAAGGAAGGAAGGGAGAGAAGAAAATAAAAGGTTGATGGGGATATAGGTAAAAGAACTTTTTAAAAAAAAGGTGTACACAGGGAGAGAGAGGGAGAGGTAGAAAAAGGTAAAAAAAGATGAAAATCCAAGGGTATAGAGAGAAAAATACCGTTCCACCTCTGTGAACGATTTTTGTGACAAGGAGAAGAAGAAGAGAAACAAGGCACAAGATTTAGATTTCCCACCAGAGAGACTCACAGACTCTCCATGGCCACAGATGGGGGTGGAGTTGGCAATCCACCTTTTAGGCTCTTTCTGCCACTTTCAAGTCCATGGGCAGATAGGGGGGGATAAGATTTCTCTTTTGTGGACGTTCTGCTGGCCATTTTTCATGGAAACGCAGAGTGAAAAAAACCCAAGAACAGGTCATCAAAGCGAAATGATGTCGACCTTTTTTTCTTGTTATTATTATTAAGGGCATATCCTTGTGTTATTATTAGATACCCAAGTAGGCCTTGGGATGTTCCACGTATAAGCGCGCTTGATAACCCTTACCGCAAACTCAATGAACGTCGCCATTTCAATCAGTGGGTAAAGAGTGTCAAGGAACTCGGCCGTCTTGGGCGAGTGCGATGGCCGATGTGTTATTAAGGTGTACAGCAGCGTGAATGACCAACCGACCAAAATGCCACACACATAAAAGTTACGAAATAAAAAAGAAAAAAAAAAGGAAAATAGTTGGGGCTGCTAGAAGACTATCAACGTAACCGCCAAGCAAGAAGCAAAGGTTTACACGTATTACACATGTGGTCAGCAGTTGTTCTAACACATCAAAACCTTCCCAGAGTTTTTAAAAAAAGGGACCCAAACATAAAAAGACACAAGTCGGCAAAAAAGGGGGGGGGGGGGGAAGCCTTGAGTGACTTTGGCTGAAATAAAAGCTCCAAACCAAAAAGTTCTCTGGCTATATACACGTCTGCGTGACGGTCATTTCCACCTGGCAGGGTTTCCAGCAGGTGTTGGAAGAACCCGTCAATTGGAAAACCTGGGAATAAGAATCTGGACTTGACAACGGACAATCCATACTAGTCATCTTCTTCTTAGCTTCTTCTTTTCGGTGTTGTGAACGCAATTTCCGAGTCATCTTTCCTGTCCACTGGACTCAAAACGCAATTAGACAAGCCGGCCACTCGACTTGTTGTTGCCAGCGACGAGGAAACATATTTCTGATAATAAGAAAGAAGGAACCATAACATCGCCTAAAATGGCTGAACTGCGCGTCTTACGTGTACTGTACCGCTCGCGTCTTTTTCTTGGTAATAGTTTTTGTGTTGCCGACTCTTCTTGCTGGGCCAACGAGCAAGAAGAATAAGTCAACAGAAAAGTTGAGACTTTGCATTGACGTTTGGCTGTGCACAAGCCACGGTAGCCGGAATGGGAATAACGTCGCCGTCGTTTCGGCTGCGATGTAGAAACTTTTTGGGACGGTTTGATGGACATCCAACCAAGTGGAACAGAGAGAAAGAAAAGGAGAGTCTCTTTTTCCCGTGTGCAGAAAAGACACACACACAGACACACAGGGCGGCTAGAGGAGCATCAGCCATAAAAAAGCGAAGGAGATGCAGATGACTTCACTTGGCTGGCTTGATATTACGATGGCTGCCGGGCGGAACCCAAAGCCAACAACATTGTCTGCTGTGTTTGTCTATTTGTGTGTTATTATCATGACAGGGGCTGGCAGCCGGCTATTTTGGCTCCTAAATGGGCCCAATAGGGGCGATATACACGTAGAAGGTTGTCGTCTCTGCACATCAACAACAATTCTCCATAGAAATGGTTTTTGTGAAAAAAAAGAAATGGGCCACACAAGAGAAAACTTATTCATCGTCGGGGGGGACAAATTCGATTCATTGTGCCCAGCGATGGAGAAATTCCATTGGGCTCGTTTGACCTAAGGAAACAAATTCCGCCCAAAAGAAGAAGAAGAAGAAGAAGAAGAGAGAGCATAGGGCCTTTTGCCGTGTAAGAAGTAAGTCAACAGACACGTCAAAAGTCTCGGCGGGAAATGTGTTCAAAAGCAAAGAGAAAATGGAGAGATGGATCGGGGGTTAGATATCAACACGCCTCGCAGGCGGGCAGATCCTTATATGTGTGGAATTTGGGGCCCCGACCGACTGCAATAACTGCCCCCCGGTTCTTCTTCTTCTTTTTCGAATTTTGATTCCTTCTTCTTTTTCATATCCCCGACGTTTTGATTCACCTTTTTCTGACACATGATGGCACGACCTGTTGTGTGGCCCGTCTCCATCACTTGGGCTCTCTACACATTGTTGTTTAGTAGGTCCGTCCTCGCGCCTGCTTTCCACATCTTTCGTGTTCCAACTCTTTTTTTTGGGAAAAAAGAAAAAGAAAATCTCTTGACTTTTGAGCGCCCCACAAATTTCCACATCACTTCATCATCCGCCCCTGTGGCGGATATCTGTTTTCAATGTTTTCTTCCATCTACAGAGCTATCAGCTATCTACAGCCAGGACGTTCGTCTAGCGACCGACTTCTCCGCTTTTTCTTCTTATTTTCTCTTCTCTTCCGCCGTATTACATTTTTTTAAGGATAGCTACATCCCGACTGGCAGATATACTGTCCAACAAAATCTATTTCAGAAAACAATTCTTATTTTACGACGGAGGGGGGATATTCTATACAGAGGTGTGTCTGTCAATGACAAAAGGGAGGAGAAGAACAGATGATGATGATGAACTGGAATGAAGAGAAAAGAATTTGTGTGTGTGTCTATTGAAGACAAGAGAGAGAGTAGAACAACTGCTGGATATATAGCCAAAAAGAAAAGAGAGAGAGAAAGGACCAAGGAAAAAATATGACAAACGATCAGAGCGCGGATCATCGCCGCCGGATTCGCCTCCTCCTCCTCGTCTTTCGCGAGATGAAAACTGAATGAATCGAAAAAATACCAGACGGGAGGAGTTGTGGGACCAGAGGGGGGTCCTTTCACACACTATGGGCAGCAGCGACTGGACTAGAGAGAGACTGGAGAGAGAGAGAGAAAAGCTTTCCCGTCGATTCTTCTCTGTCTGTCCAGTTTTGTAGCAGATTTCGACACAATAAGGAGATGAAAGAGGGAATAATAATAATAGCCATCATCTACGTATATGTATATATGTATAAGACACAGCCTGCCAGCGGATCCTGCAGCTCCCGTCTATATCCCGCCGTCATACAAATTCCGGTTTCTGCGAATATCTTTCCAAAATGGATGGATAGGTTTTCACCTTTCTCTTATATTTTATTATTTCTATCTCAGACTCGCTTCTTCTTTTCTCTCCCTTTACATCCTATAGTCGTCGCCGTACAGTTGCGCGGTATGCCGATCACGCAATGTCCAATTAGTCTCAAGAGTCCAGGCAATGAGCCAAAAGTCGAGAAAGAAAACGAGGCCGATTCAGCCATTAGCCGCTTCCTTAGTAGTCGCTACGTTCATTTGGCAATCCGACCTAAATGCCAGAGTACTGCTGCTACCAGAAACTTTTTTATTGAGCTCTAACATATCGTCGCTGCTGCCTCATCTTTTTGTTATACTTTTTTTTTGTTTTGTTTTTGTCTTATTCTCTCTCTAGCTCGGTCCGACACCGCGCCCAATCTCTCCAGGAGAAGAAGAACGCCGACCGGGAGAGAAAATGAACAACAGCAGTCAGTCGCTCAGCTCGACGGCGCTCCCTTTTTTGTTCACCAACAGGTCCCGAATTCTTTTTGTTTCCCCATTAGATAACAGACAACATACACATGGGAAGGAAGGCGGACAATAATAAGGGCAACGGCCCAGTCCGGGCGTTGTTTCGTCCGAAAATTGGGTACTCTCTTTAGGTTAGAGATATGGTATATACACTTGAGTTGAGTTTTGTTTTTCATTTTGTCCAGTTTGAGTTGGACCAAATTGGATCAACTCGACTCTAATAAACGCTAATTGTTTCTTTTTCTCCAACACAGAAAGAAATAAAAATTGTTGTTATATTTTTACCTGGGCTTGTTCCTGGACGAAAAAGGGGAGAAAATATATCTATCACTCTCTCGACTTTTTGGTGAGTTGTAATATTTTCTTTCTTCCTCCTTTCCCTTGTTTGTTTGTTTCTTTTTCTTTCTTTCTTTAGCAGCCGCTCATTTGTAATGCCGGTCAGGTCCGGAATGAAACGGACAGACACACACACACACACTGTAATATATATCGAGAGAGAAACACTTTGCTTCTTTCCTATTCTTTTTTTTTTTCAAAACTGCCCCGCCAGAAGAATAGCCAACGAATTCCGTTGCTGGTTTCCAAAATGGCTAGAAATACTATACTACTAATAATAACACTGCATCACAAACACACAAACAACAAACGACAATAGCATCCAGACAGCCAACAGTTTCACTCGCACACACACACACACACCTGCTGCATACAGTTAAGCTACTGCCAAAAAAAAAGTTCTCACTTTTCTAGCTGTGATAAAATAATGCACAGCCAAAGGAAAAGAGAAAAGAGGATGATGTGGAGGTGGCTACCGTTCGGAGCGCCTAGCACTAACTGACTGACGATGCCGAGTCCTTCACCGTCTCAGGTAACCCAAGAAAATAGAAGGAAGGTACCCACACGCACACACACTGCATGGACTGCTATAAGATGTGGGTACTACCCACACACACCCCTTGGTCTCCTATGGAAGAGCAACCACACACAACCAAGTCTATGGGGATAGGAGTGCTGCTGGCATGTCTTATTGTACGCGCTATAGAAGAGCAGCAGCAGCAGCAGCAGCAGATGGCTCATATGCAGTCTCATGCATAAGAAAAAGAAGAGGTGCCTCAAGGTATCGAGCTTCTATTACTTTTTGGGGAATGGACTTTCTCGGTGTTGTTTCTTTCTCTTCGTATCAGCATCTCATCCGTTTGCTTTTTTGTCTTTTTTTTCTTATTTCTTTTCGGGTTTCTTGGATTTGTGGCCGCCAAACCAAATAGGAGGAATTAAGAATAATAAAATGAAAAGAAAAAAAGGGGGCAGCAACACTAGACGATAGCCAGCAAGTGGAGAAGACGGTGGATGAAAACGTGACACCGTTGTTTAGATATATTATAACATCGTCCCTTTCAGAGTTCCAGGAGTTCCTTATAGACGATGGCAGGAGCCATGCAGGAATATACTTTTCAAACAGCAATTTGACATTCTTCTTCATTTTCATTTCGCTGCTGGCCGTCTGGAGATGGAGACTGCCGGGGAATTCTTTGGAGATTAGTTTTTATTTTCTTCCGTCTGTGCATATGGATATGGATATACACCGCGCTGACGGTGGAAAAGGAATCCAAGATAAAACAAACACAACCACCTTCGTCTTTTCTACTTGCCCTTTTCGACAAGTAAAAAAACAGATGAAAAAAAGGATTCATTTTCATTTTCGTGTGTTGTCTTCTAAATGGTTTGTTGTTGTTGTTGTTGTGGGGAGGGCAAAATACGAGCCGATAAGATACACACATAGAGAAAGAAAGAGAGAGACTCTATAAGAAACCAATAACACGACCGACGGCTCCAAAGGAGCGAGTAATTATCCCATTTCATTATATATTCCTCATATGATGGAGGTATAACGCAGCCTCTCTTAATAGAAGAAAAAGGAAAGAAGAAAAGAAAAGAAAAAAATCTTCTTTAACCGAACCAGAAGGCCGCCGCCAACCCATCAAGACACGCACACACGAATAACATGTGGAATGGCCAACCAACCGAAAATCCCAATCCGGGCAAAACAACTACTATGGGGCTATATACGTATATAAGTTTTCCCCGCGCGCACACACACACACACACAACTTTCTTCGCTTCCTTGTGTCTACAAATAATAATCATAAGTTAGTGAGATGTGGGTAAATATCTTTCGTTTCTCTCGTGTCTGTTTGCGCTTTAAATTCCCCCCTTCCGGCGTATCCATCTTCACTCTCCAGAGTCTCTCCGGAGTCTCTCATCAGACCCGGCCCGGCTAAGAAAAACGGAGAGAGAAAGGGAGAAGTGTTTTGATAACAAATTTTCCAAGACAGAGCGCGGGTCAAAGGTTCACATATACCCTACTCCTCATTCGCTTATTCTTTTCTTTTTCTCATTTCCCTTTTCTTTTAGTTTTCTCAATTATTTTGAAAGGGCAAAAGCAACTGCTGGCATGACACGGAGATTGACTTGGGACTGGGCGGCTTGATGGACGACTGACAACTTGGCAACAACCCGAGTTGATATTCCCTTGAAGCACATCATCAGCCAAGTGCAAATCAAAAATTAAGAGGAAATGAATAAAAAAGGAGAGTTGAAAGAGAACTTTTGTCGTTTCCTCCCATTGGAATCGCCAATTGGGAAATGAGGAAAAACAGAAGGAATATAAGAAACTTGTTCATGCGCAGAGCCTCTTTTTTTTCTTTCTCTTAGGTTAATGACGCCTTTATAAAAAACACGGATCAATTGAATCCGGTGGAATAACCTTTTGCATTCCGTTAAAGACGAAGAGAAGAAATTCGAACGAAAGAAAGAAATAAATAAAAAAGGAATTTTCTGTATAAGATTCTTGTTCTTTTTACTGGAATGGATTTGATGCGAAGGACGGAGCCTCGGTTGATTGGGAAAGATGTGGTCGATTCGGTAGTTGCGGTGACACAAGAGCCGTCGTCACCGCCGCACGCCGGATGCTGATGCTGGCCGTGACGCAACGGAGCGCGTCGCCAACTTGTAGTTTCATTGGTAAACATTTCGCGATTTCACTGGGAAAAAAAACCTCTTAACAGGATTTTTCTTTTCCCCCCTTTGTCCTTAAACAGAAAACTTTTTCAAATAGTTTCTACTTTTCCCAGTCGGAGAAAATGACGCAATAACCGTTTTTGAAATTCGTTGTTTTCACGACTTGTGTGTGTAACTGCGATGCAAATGACGACACTTTTTTTTAAAAAAAAACGTCGTCGACGTTATTGTCAAAGTAACAAACACCCACAACGACTTTTAAAAGCAACGATCCGTCCTTGTTGTTGTGGAATGCCGAGAATGTCGGTCCGCGCACCGAAGGAAAAGAGAAAACGATCCGACACCGATGACGGAATCCGATTCACTGACGGAATGACGATGAGAGGCCCGTACTTTTTGATACACAAGACAAGGCTGGTGAGCAAAGTGTCTAGAAGGGGAGGAGAGATGGCTGTATACTACACTACTACTACACTATTCACAGGGTAGAAAAAGAATAATGGAGTAGTAGTGTTGCTATTGCTCGGCAGAAGAAGTTGGCCAACAGCTATCTCCAAGGGAAGAAAAAATATAACTTTTATAGCGGAGGTACGTATACACAACGAGGGGGGAGGTACTTGGTGGTTACGTTGGAGGGTGGCGCACCTGTAGGTACACGCACACAAAGGCCTATTGTTCGTTGGCCATCCAACATTTCTCCGAGAGAGATATCCATAATAAAAAATGGAATTCTCCGATCGTGAATGATGATCGGTGGTTGGCTGTATAGCGCACCGAGGCAATTAGTGGCCGGTCGGACCAGCAGCAGCAGCAGCTCCCGAACGATGGGGGCAGAGAAGAAATAGACTTTCTATATATTTTATTGTTAGCGAGAAAGAGAGAGAGAGAGAAACAAGGCACGGTTTGGTTCAAGGATGATTTCTCAATTGATTAGAGTGTAGAGCGCTGCTGTGTAGTTTGTATGGCATTCCGCTACTACATAGCCATTTATAATGTGTATACTCTACGCGGACTGTATTTCTCTTTTGTGATTGTGTGCTGATATCTGGGCGATTATAACGATGGGGCTCTCTCTCTCTTTACCCATTGCCCGTGTGTTTGATTGTTCGAATGTGGGACGACAAATGTGGGTGTGAAAAGTCCAGCTCTTATGCGTGCCGTTCACACGCTCGCCATGTCTCTATACTACGGCGAATAGCCTCTACTATATATTGCGGTCGCCGTTTGAAGGGCGTCCGTGTTCATAATTGGCCACCCACAAACTGATTGCACGACGACCGAAAGGGCCGTGCGCACAACTGCGGGCACTTTCCGTCGATTTTTGCGGTGTCCAGCAACGCGGGCTCGCAAATGGCGCAGGGGAAATATTCGGAATTTTTTTTTTAAATCAGCCATTACGTGATAGACACCAATTTGAATCATGTCGACAAACGAGGTATAGCAAATCACAATTTTGTGAAAAATAAAATCGTGTTTGCCTTATTACGATCGATGGAATCACCCATAGATTTCGTGACTCGTTTCGAATAACGAAAGGGGCGAAACTGGACTGATTTATCAATCCGATGAATTAGAATGGATGATGGCATATAACCACCCGCCGTTTGATTTTTCCTTGTTAACTCGAAAGGTTTGATTTGGTTTCTTTCAAAGCAACGGACCTTTTTCAATGACATCGTGAATACAAAGTCGCATGGAGGAAAAAAAAAATGAGCCGGCCAACTCACGTCCTTCGTGAGCAACTCGAGAAAACTGTAAAACAACTCGACGACCGAGTCTATAGTAAACCCGTGACGGAAAAGAACCCCTCCCTGGTAAAAAACCAACCAACCAAACAAATAAAAAAACAGGGACATTTCAAGTTTTCAACACGATATAAATTAAATAGCGATTGTTAATTGTCTAGCTACAAAAAAAAAAACTTAATTGGAGGTTAAGTGGAAAATTGGCAAATTCGTCCCCACACAAACGCGTGAGACGGGATCAAATTAGTTTTAAACGTTATCGAGCAACTGTTGCCATTGGCTTATTTAATTGCCTTCATTTGACGACTAGAGTACCGGATACTACTCCCTCCCACCTCCTCCTTCCCCCTTACGGTCTATTGAACAACCTCCGGGAGTATGACGTCATTCAAGTACACTCAATGTTTCAGAGTCGTTTTCTTTCGCCTGTCTATACAAGCGAATCGCTTCACACCGAGTTTTTCCCATTCTAACGCATCAAGGCCAAGACGCACAGCGAACCGTAGATTTTTTTTATTTTTTTAAATTTTCGCGCCCAGGACGCTTTTCAAAACATTCACGTACGTTACGTAAACACGAAAAAAGGAATCAACTTTGAGAATTGAGAAATGGAGAAATGCCATCCGGCAGTCTTGTGTATTTATTTTTCTCTTCTATTTCTTTTGGAGGACGACAGGATATATTTCCTTTTGGCTTCCAAAAGGGTCCTCTGGTATTAGGGCGGGTTTTTGGTCTTTCTGCGGGTTTCATGACAATTTTTATTTTGATCTTATCCGTCCAGGGAGGCGGTAGGCGGTAGGCTGTATTTTAAAATTTGTTGAGACGAACAGATTGATATGAAAATAATCTCGATCTGCTGTTCCACGGATCTATTAGACTATACCAATACAATCCTGAATCCGTTTTAGCAAATCCGTCGAGCGCGAGTAAGAAATCAGTTTTGATCGTTTTGGGATTTAGGGGAGGGGGTCGATTTTTAATTTCTATCGATATCTTAAACAAGCATGGCTGATTAAATGATTAGTGTCGTCTGCTGCTTTCGTTTTATTTCACAGAACTTTAACAAAGAAAATTTTCAAAAACTCTTAAATCTCCTTATCTATGGAATAATTCAATTACACACTTCAGGATGCTGTTTACCAGGTAAATAAAACTAATAATTTTTAAATAGAATGATTGGTAAACTCAATTAAAAATTTGTGAAATGCTAGTTTCTGAATAGCAACTATCATGTTAGCCCCCTGTCTATGCATGGCAGTTTGTTTGCACTATGTAACCTGTTCCTTTGGGCAGATTTGAGCCCAGAGACGAGACAGCCATCATAACCACTAGATATGCCAGTTTTGCTTGTGCTTGTATTCACCTGTCAGCAGCAATAATCTTAACATCATCACTTGGGTAATGGTTTTCGTTACATTGATTTCTGTGACCTGCTAGATGCATGACTTGCAAAAATGCAGTACGCATATCACATGTTAACCTTAAACTCTCATGTTATTAACAATTAGGGTTTACCCACTATCTCATTTTCAACTTGTCCTTTCATGTTTTTTCTGCAAAGATTTTTCGTAACCCATTTTTCATTTTTCATTTAGAAAAACAGCATCCCTCTGGATTGGAGAAACTACCGATGTCGATCGAGTTATGGATCTCTTCTTCCACTTTCTTTTAATCCCCTCTGCCCTCGTGTATATCCATGTGTGTGTGGGTGTATTCACGAGGACGTCCTTTTTTCCTATCCTTCTCGGTGTCTTCAACTTTTCAGCGGAATAGATGGAGCAAATGTGGATGCCTGGCCGTATTTCCCAGGCTTAAAGGTAGGACAAATTTGTCTATCTATTCTTACTTTTTGAATGTTTGGTGACGTTGATTGTGAATCGCGATACAGTACGGAGTACGATTATTCCTGAGTTATAGGCGGTTGACTGCAACTATTTTCTCTTGACATTTTTGTTTTATCTCAGTCAGGGTTCACTAAAAATCTCATTTGTCGAACGACTGCAGATCAGGCTTGTTTTTGTTCCTTTTTTTCCATTGCGACTTTTGCGCTCCGCAAGATGCTGTTGTTGTTGTCGGTTATTTGTAAGGGTAAAATATGACCGCCAAGATATTATCTCTACATATCTGCCACTCGCCATTCGCTGGTTTTTGTGCAAAGGGTTCGGCGCAAATCCCCACACAAACATATTCAGGTCGGGATCAAATTAGTTTTAAACGTTATCGAGCAACTGTTGCCATTGGCTTATTTAATTGCCTTCATTTGACGACTGAAGTATACCGGATACTCCTCCTTCTCCCTTACGGTCTATTGAACAATCTCCGGGAGTATGACGTCATTCAAGTACACTCACAGTATACAAATGTTTCAGAATTTCGTTTTCTTTCGCCTGTCTATACAACCGAATCGCTTCACGACTAGTTTTTTCTCTATTCTAACGCATCAAGGCCAAGCCAAAACAACGAAGTGAACCATAGATTTTTTTGTCGATCCCGGGACCATCAAGTCATCGTCGCTTTTCAAAACATTCACGTACGTGTACACGAAAAAAAAATTGACTTTGAGGATATAGATGGAGAAACGCCATTCGTCTTTCATGTCACCTGGCCATATTCCACCCACAACACAAGATCTATTGATGATTTTTCTCTCTCTTAAACTTTCGATGCATATAACATGCCCATGTATTATACACACACACACACACATAATAATCACCACTTTTGGCTTCGCGCGTCGACTTATGTACATGCAAAAGGCCATGAAAGACTCTTTGCTGCCGGATAGTCTAAAGTCCATTAGAGTTGTGTGTGTATATTTCCTTCTTCTCTTATTTCTTTTGGAGGACGACAGGATATGTTTATTCTTTCAAATTTGCATTGCGCGACTTTTGCGCTCTGCGAGATCCTGTTGTTGTTGTTGCCGGCCATTATATGGGTGAAATGTGGCCGCCACGATATTATCAGTCTTATTATGCGTCTACAATATTATCTGCGACTCGCCATTCGTTGGTGTTTGTGCAAAGGGTTCGGCGCAATCCCGACACACACACACACACACATAGAGAAAAAGCAAAAGAAGATGGGCCAGTCACGCCGGGGCTTCTCGCATTATCAGCTTATCTTCTTCTTCTTATTCTTCTTGTGTCTGTGTGAGTCTATATCCTTTTAGTTTGTCTCTCTCTCTCTCTTCTTAGTTTTCTTCTAGCAACAGCGCAGAGACCGTGAACTTGCTCGACTGTTATCTCGGTCGTCCATGTCAGTCGTATTACGTGTCGTCAGAGTTCCAAAAGCTTTTGATTATTCAGCGCACCGAAAAGTCTGGAGAGGAAGAGAGAGATGGGAGAGCGATGCCGGAACCGGTCTGAGGTCACCTTCCCTTTTCGTTGTTTTTTGTCTGGCGCAAAAATATCTCTCTCTCTCTCTCTCTCTCTTGACTGACGGCCAGAGTTGATGTGACTGGCTGATGGCTGGCCTGTTTGACGAGTGACGCCCTCGACCAAACTGCGAAACACTGCGCACTTCCAATGAGAGAGAGAAAAAAACGCAATCTTTTTTCTTATTTTCTTTTTAATTCCATTCCACAAATGGTCGAAAGAAAAACAAAAAACAAGATGGTCACTCAACTCAATGTTCATTCGTTTCGTTCATCAGCTGTTTTTTGGGATGAAGAAAAAAAAAAGGAAGTTATAAGGAAAGATATTAAAAAAAGAAAGACCAGCGGGGAGTACATTTGAGATAATGCGCAGCGAACTAGGATGGGCCGCTCATTTGCCAGTGTGACTCAACTATCGTCTAACATCTTTCATTAATGGTTGTTTTTAATGGCGGAAAGGAACGTGCTATTCTCAATAGAACCCGCCGTATAGAGAAAAGGAAGACAAAAAACCCCCAACTAAATACTAGTTATACTACTACTATTCTAGACACTAATAATATCGGGAGTCCCGGTGTGTGTGTGTGTGTTAGATAACCGATGGCGCAAGAAGTCGTCCAAAGGTAAAAACCAAACCAAAATAGAAAGAAAAGAAAAAAAAGGTTATGAGGATTTGACAGTGGCGAATATTGGCATTTGAGAGAGAGGCCCCCCGAAAGAAACCGTAACATTTGGTCAAAGTGTCAGTTGCTGTTTGGTTATTACGACAGTTGTGATTTTGACGTTCTTCTCACTTAACAAGATATGAAGACTTAACCGTTCTTGACCCGCACGCAGCACAGAACGGGATATAGAGGGGCCAAACCGAAAGAATTGGACGAGAGAGAAGACATAGAGCGCAGTCCAGGGCCTTTTTTCAATTCGTTGTTGCTTCAATGGCTCTAAGGCCGGCTTGCAACCGTGTACAGTTTTTTGTCGCTATGCTTGAAGCCTAACCCAGAGGACCTTTTCATCCGGTTTGGGTTGACGTCGGGTCTCGTACTAACTATACACAGTGGAAGGAGAGTGGGGGGAGACGAAAATTCTAAACTGGAAAATAACAACAACCGGACAACCGGCCTGCCCGATGCATGTCGTATAATACGTTATGATTATTTTCCTGTAAAAAAAGAAGAAGGAAAAAAAGCTCACTGGCGGTCAAGTCGCCCCTATCTACTACCTCCTTGTGTTGTTGGTCTTAGTCGTTCATTTTTCCAGACGTGGCTTCCAGCGCGGACTTCGAATGCGATCAACAGACGTGAGCAGCCAAGCGAAATGCCGAGACATCAAACGCAGAGCCCCCCGTCTTACCCGTCAGACAATTTCTAGATTTATTTATTTTTATTTTCGGAAGGAAAAATAAGTCGTGGTAGCCTAACTACTTTTCCCGTTCGCTGATTTCCGGAACTGAATGAATCATAAACGGGGGGTCACACCCACATGTTTTAAAAAAAGAATTAATTCGATAGACTTGAACTCTGTTTTTTCTTCAAAGATGAGTTTCTTTTTTGTTTTGTTTTTTGGGGTTTGACATTTCTTCACGAACGAGCGACAATTGTAAGGTCTCCCAGTGTACAAGAGGATCAGCGATAGAAATAATTCACGCAATACCCATAGACATATCGAGTCGTTCCTGTTGTAACTTCTCAACTTACGTGAAAGTCGCATTCAACTATCGTATATTGATACTTTTATTCGAAAAGAAAAGGGAAAAATTGTTTCAGGACTTTATGGCCGTCCCTATAGTGCCAAATTGTCCATCCAGCAGGTTGGTATGAATATAGGAGAGTCGGTGAATATAATATGAGATGATAACAGCGGGAAGAGAAAGAAATGACTCACCTGTCTTCTCGCAGATCCGGTGAAAACGCAGCTCCGGGTGATGTAACGGCCTCCTTCAAACAAAACAACACGGCGCACTCATGTTATCTCTCTGTGTGTGTGGCGGTGGCACTGCGAAAATTAAAATTTGTGATTTGTCTTCAGACAAAATTTTTCTTCTTGAGGAACTTACAGTCGACGTCCGCACTTTTGAGTTCCTTTTTTTGTTTTTGTTTTTATTTCACAACCGATGAATAAACATGAAACATGTCACGGAGCCGAAAGAAACCCAAAAGAAAAATTTAATCCATTGGCTCGTGTGTCGGTGAATTATTCAAAATGTCTCCGTCGTCCCGTCTACTGGCGCGGTCAATATTCAAAAACTGTCAAGCGAAAACGAAACGAAGAAAAAAACACGTAACGTAACGTAACGTGCAACACACAACCAGGAAGGACGGCAGTCCGTTCTCGACTGTCTGTCTTGTCTTCCTTGGGCTTTTGAGGTTCCGTGTGTGAGTCGCAGTATGTGTGTGTGTGTGTGTGTGGGTTTGCAGTGGCCCCTTTCGGGGTCCGGCTTCAGTGTGTGTGTGGTGCCCTCTGCTCTTCTCCGTTCCTCAAGAGTCAACAGAAAGAAGAAGAGGCTCATCATCTCGCCTCGCTCCGCGTAGCGTACATGTTTCGCTTCGCATTCAACTTGGCTGCGTTCGGTTGGAACTGTCGTCTTCTTGTCAACTCTTTAACCAACATGGAAAATACAAGAAACAAAACCCCCACCCAAAAAATTGAAAAAAGAAATGCACACGACGCCGTGACGGTGGGATCCCACATGAGGGAAGAAGAAGAAGAAGAAGAAAAAAAGGGAAAGAACTTGTGCATGCTGTCCCTTGACTTTGAAAAAGTCATCTCTCATCAGCCCAGGGCTTTCTTTTTTATCGCTTTGACTTGTGGCATTGGCTTTGGCTTGTTGTGGGATGTCAAGTATTTTGGGGGGAAGAAGAAAAAAAACGAGTATTTATGAAGTTGGACGTGTGTGTTTGGACGTCCTTAAATTATTCTTTCGGGAAACTCTTTTTTCTAAAAACATTTGCTGATGATGTGACGTGACGCTTTTTTTTTTCTTCGGGAAAAAGACGAATGTGTTTCCGAGACTGGCACGGAAATTACAACTCCAAAAGTCCCGGCCAAAAAGAAGATTTAATGAATACTTGTATAGTAACTATTTATTTTTAAAAGAGTGAATCAAACGCAGCGTCATCATCGAATCAAATTCTCACTTTGGTGTGGAAAGTGTCAATGGCCGGCCAGGGCGAAATCATTAGGCAACCCAGTCAACGGTGCTGGTGTCATTATTATAACGACAAGACGCAATAGATAGTATGCGATGGCTCCCAGCGATTCGCCTTCTTCCCTTTCGATTTTATACCATTTGTAGAATTTCTTTGAGGGCAAAAGGTGTTGTCGTTTTCAAGGCTGGGCTAGCGCCAATCACGCGGAACGGCAATAGCCATTTAGAAGCTCCTTTTTGTCTTTTCTTTCTACTCCAGTCGTATCGAAACAAAACACCGAAAAAAGAAAAAGAGTCAAAAAGGAGAGATGGTATTTATTATATAACATTTAGCCTCTCTTTATCTATAGAATTTTCTACCTGTGCAGGTAGATGCCAAGAAGACGACTCGTTTACCTTTCCCTTATTTTCTTTCTATCCGATTTGGGTTTATCAATCGCAGCCATCGCTATTTGCATGCCGCGATATAAAAAAAAGAAGCAAAGGTCTTTTTTTCTTTTTCTTACAGTATTCTGGCCGTGTTTATTTGTTTCTGGTGTGCTGTTTGCTGACCGAACTAACTCTATCTCGTCCTTTTTTCGAGTTTTTTTTCTGTTTTTTTTTTTGGTGTTATCGATTTTTACAGCGGTCGTTGCGCTATACGAAGGAGAGACCCCGGTTATAATAATAACAATATTCTCTTCTTCTTCTTCTTTTTCCACCCGACGATATTGGAAAGAAAAAAGGAAGAAAACAGTTTTGGGAGCGGTTTGTTTGTCTCATGTCCTTTTATAGATAGAGTATATATGCCCAGCAACCCGATTGATGGGATTCTTTGTTGTCTTGTCTCTTATATGTGTATATAAAGAGAACGATCATACGTGGCGCGGGAATGGGATGAGCTGGAACAGGTGATTTCGGGTATATCGCCACTTTGGTTGTATTATATCTACTTCTTTTTTTGGGTGTTGTGTTGTTTTTTTTTTCATTTTTCTTATTAATTTTCTTTCGGCGTTTGTTCTACGCACCGGGCAACACGGCCCGAGGAAGAAAACATTTTCCGCTGTTGCTGCTGTTGTTGTTGTTGTGTTCAAACACAAAAAGTGATGGCGCTCTTGGCTGGCGCTTCATGTTGCGTATGCGGTTGTCCAATAATCATTCGGCGTGCTCGGTATTATATTATTATTGCGCATTAAGTAAAAGTCCCGCAGTTTTTTCAATAATAGGGACTCATTAAATGGTTCTGGCGAACGGCATATTTCTTTTCTTTCGTTGTTGTCGTTGCTGTTGTTGTTGTTCACCTTTAAAAATGACGACACAAAGTGGACGGCCAGCATAGCTAAAAAGCCAGCTGACATTTGAACGGGCGGACATACTTTGAATACCGGTACGCGGACAATAGCTAATAGACGTCTACGACATATCGTGCGGTAATGTTAGCTATGTTCGACACAAGCAAACATGGCGGATGGAAAACAACACAAACCGGATGATTCGCTTTACAAGGAAAAACATTCGTGAAACAACAAGAATAACCATCAAGAAAAACCCGTAACATTTTTCCCCTCTTGTTCTTGTCTTCTTATCTTTTGGCCAATAGCAGTACAGTAGATTGGCCAGTCTCTTGTGCATTTGGCTGCTGCTGCTCCGGATATATAGTAGAGAGACAAGAACCAAAAAACGGGTGCCGATAAGCCAAAGGGGATGAATTATAACATCATGATAATATGCAACCCAATGTCCAGCTCAACCGGTTTGAAAGAGAGCGACCTTAGCAGCAGCAGATATTGGGCATGACACATCAAAGGTTTCTGCATCAGGGCCGGTACTATTATAGAGAAGGACGTTGAGTCTATGTTACACAACAGCGCAGAGAGGATATAGTATCCCATATCATTGAACAAGGAGAAAAGGGAATAGTAGTAGGAATTTGTCATGTGGTTTGCTTGAACTTGGCAAAACGGGGCCAGTCCACTAAACAATGTCGACCGATAAGGGGGGGGGGAGTATTAGATAAGCCATGGGCTACCGTTGATGGTCTAGGTTAGAGCCGGAACAAGTTGTATATAAGAGAGAATAGATATACCCCCTCATCCGTTTTTGTTCCTATATTTTGGCCAGTGGCGCAGGGCCCCCATTGTGTGCAGTTGTGCATATCGTTTTACTCTGTGAGCCGTGACAGGTTGTTGGCGACCCCGGTAGTAGCAATCAGTTCACCTTTTTATAGGGCGCTAAGGGCTTCCTTTTTCGTGTCTCGTTAGTCCAGGAGAATATGAAAGAATAGAAAAAAAGGTTATAGCAAAAGGGCCGGGCGACAAATGGAATCGAGGGGCCAGTATAGAGGGGGGGGTCATGCCACGTCTTGTGTAAAACATATGGGCGATGGGGGGATGAAAGAAAACAGGATCTCTATTTCCCACTGCGATCGTAACATCCACCTCATTTAGAGTTTACAAACTTGTTTCAGGTGCAACGAGAAAAAGAGCACCACTTGAGTGTCTCCTCTTCTGGAAGCTGCCACACCGAGTTATTGTTCACTTTTGTCATGGGCCGATGGAGGGCTAGAAAGTCCCCCAAAACTCTCAAGAAAAGATGAAATACAAGAAGAAGAAAAAAAAATCTTACCTGAAGAAGAACTTTTATAGTCTAATCTATTCTCCCCTCTTCTTCTTGGTTTTCAACCAAACAGTCGCTCATTGAGAAGAGGCAACGGGTCATGAAGAGAGTAGAATAGGAAAGATATATATATACAGCACTAGGGGCTGCATGGTAAGTATTATTACCAAAAGTAGACGTACCAACGGCCCATTCGAGCAGCCGAGCCACGCTGTATATTTTATTTCATTCGGAAGCCACTTACATATTATCAGCGTTTTTGTATAGAGATACACAAGCCCATGCCACACCGGGGCATAGAATGTATACATTATATAATAAGAAATAAAGAGAGCGTATAGAAGACGAGAGTCAGACAAGGGCAAAAGGTGACTCGGCCAAGCTTTAAATCGTCGTGGAAAAGTCTCCGACTTGTTCCATTCACCGCGGGATCTTCTTTCGGATATTATAAATATTGTTCCCCACCTAATCACCTGGGCCTTATTCTCTCTTGTATATATATATATACCAGAGGCCCGTTTTTTCTTCTTCCTCTCATTGGTCGTTTGTTTCGCTTCGTTTCCCGCCGTCTCTTCTTCTTCGGCCGTTTCGAACGACTGGAAACAACAAAAGATTGTTGATGTTGTTGCTGCTGCCTTCCAGTTATTGTTATTGTCTGGCGTAGATAAATATTTTGGGTTTGAGCCATCTTGTTGTGTGTGCGTACTCTATTGAAACGCGGGGTTTAAGTGCATGGGAAAAACCTCGTTTTCTTATAGATATTTATTAACGATGTTTCCTTTTTTCTTCTTTCTGATTCCCAACGTGAGAGACGCTCCCTGGAAAATTCTTTTCTCTTTCTCTCTCTCTCGCCAAACAAGCGAAAGTGTAATATCTTTTGCGTCATTTTTTTCCTCCTCTTAATCTTGCACAATTTTCTCAGCGGGGAATCAGAGAAAAACGGGACGTAATGAATAAATGACGACTCCTTTTGTTGCTTTGTGTTTACTGCAATCAAGTCGGCGTGGAGTTTATTATTATATCAGATTGTAACCAACATGCAGTTTAACGAGCTGAAATGTTGGACAATCACAAAAATAGAAGAAAAAATAAAGAATTAAGGATAACAATCGGAGTGCCAAAACGAAACAACATCAGACATTCACATTATTCATTCGACTCTTTGACTTTTCAACGGATTTCACGTAATCAATAAAGATTGTTTGTTTATTTTTTTCAAAAAGGGCATATAACTCTTTAATAGGATGACGATATAAGAAAGTTCGGGAGTGTGTATTGTATTGAAAGGTTAAAAAAAAAAATAATAAATCGAAATTGAATGGATGTTTTTCTTTCTTCTTCTTCTTCTTTTTTAAATACCCCCGGTGGGGATATTACAATATCGAATCAAAAAGGCATGAATCAATCTCTCTTGAATCTCCCCCCCCCCCCCGTCCCCCGACGCTCCCTGTCGTTTGGGCTTGTATCATTTCCGCTTTGTATCATGTATGTGTCCCGTGTGGGATGTCGTCATCACAATTTTTGGACGTAGTTTCCGGGTAAGAGTCCTTGTTTGCCTCGCAGTCGGCCCTGCCACCATCCCGAGGGATCTATTGGGTGCAGAGCAATATAATTGATTAAATGGGCTCATGTTGTATGTGCAGCAGCTCGAGAGATACAACCCAGGGAAGGTTGGAAATGAGCCAAGAGGGAATAATAATACACCAGTCAGGATCAAATAAAGGGGGAAGTGCACATCTATAGGATATTATTATATTACCTTCTGAAATGATTTCGATGACATCACCGGCGTTCATACTCAACTCGTCCGTATCCTGGGCCTCGTAGACGTACAGGGCCTGAGGGAATCGAGTCGAAAAAAAAAATGAAATTTGTGATACTTTTTTTTTCCGTTTGAGATGATTATATCCTTCTCTCTTGCGTAAATGTTTTATAGACCGTATATATTTTAATGCGGGCAATAAACGATGATTGCACAGTATAAAATATATAAGCCATCCTATATAGGCGCCACGGAATATTATAGCGCGCAGCACAATATAATCTACATATATAGCCTAAACCATCCGACTATTTTAACCATGGAGAGAAAAGACACTTCTTATAGCTAGTATAGAGATAGATCTCTTATACATACTCTGGCTTTGGCCAATGCTGGAGGTTTGGGCTCAATCCGGGGCTTGGCCGGTCCTCTGGGTGCAGGTTGTTGCTGTTGTTGTTGCTGGTGTTTCAGTAACTGCGATTTGCGTAGGCTTGCCCTCTTCACCCTTGGGAAATTGGACACACGTGTACACACACAGAACATGTGAAAATGTAGTTAAAAAAACACAACACAACACAACCAAATTGAAAAAAAAAAAATGCGCAGGATCGCATAAAACTGAAATGAATAATAATAAAATTGAAAAGAAAAAAAGGCTAGTCGCTCTCGCTCCAGTCTCTTTTATGGACGAAAGGAAAAAAAATTCGACCTCCTACAATGCGCTAACAGCTATTGTCCGTTATTGTTTGCGTCTAATGGGGACGTTTCAGTCTCTAGCTGGGCGCTCTCCTACAGGGTCAATTGTTTATTCGGCTTCTCTCTCTTTCTCGCTGTGGTTCCGAAAGAGACCAAGAAGAAAAGAAAAGAGAAAATAAAAATAAAATAACGGTCGTCTTTCCTACAGTTTCTCTTCTGCCATTCAAGTGCATAAGCGTTTAGGCTTCTCCGTAACGCTAAAGAGTATAAGTGAAGAAAAAAAAAAGCTTATTGGTGGTGCTTCTATGTCTCGTCAAGTGTGCATAATCAATTATAGGCCATGCAGCGGTGATGATTTTTTCCTTTTGGCGCTCTCTGGGTTAAGGTTATCAAGCGGTTGCTGTAAAAAGAAATTCCACGAGTCGCCAACGTTCGACAAAGAAGAGGAACCAAAAATAAAAAAAAACTGTTAGCTAGATATTTTCGGTGCAAATGCTTCAGCTATTGAATAATGTACAAGCTCAACCTTTCACGGTGCCTGTAAAATAAAAAAATATTCACGAGCAGAGAGAGGAGCCATTCAGGACCTTGTAAGGTCGACGAGACGGATGGGAAATCAACAGTCACCTCACAATTCATTCCGACTGTGCCGTGGTTGTTTAGACAAACATTGGATGAACATTTTCGGAGAACTATTTATAGAATTTCCGCCTCGACTTGACCGTAAATAAATTGCTCATTATGGGAGAAGAACGACAAATGGATGGAGAATTGAATAACGGAAGAGGTCCATCACGATGGATCATGATGGGGGTATAGGCAAAGAGCTATCGTGATGGACTGATGGAGAGTAATGATAAGAATAACAATCAGATTATACCCCGATCGGCGCACAACGTTCAGACTTCCCGCTGATTCGTTCTACTACCATTTTCATTTCATTGTCTTTTTGTCGAGAGAGAGAAAAAAACAAAACAAAAAAACAAATTCCCGTTCGCATTTGCATTATTCGGTTGAAAATATAAAGAAGCAACGGGGAATTCTCAATGAACCGTGAGTGGTCCTATCTAATAGTGGCAAGAAAATAAAAAAAAAAGAAAAGCCGGATGAACTTTTTTACTATTGACGCGGAAAGTTCCGACGTCACCCGACCATATTGGCCCTTTCAAGTGGATTTTCTTTTTTTTAAATTTTTGCGGATGGCTAGATACGTATCTCCTACTGTACATGGCGCGAAACAATAAAAGTCCGTACACTGTGCAACACTCGAAATAAGAACAACCCAAAAAAGATTTCAGTCTCATTCCGGTCGTACGGAAAATTATTTGGCACCTGGCAACCATCCCAAAAAAAAACCTGTGGCGTACGCGGAAGAATTCCATTATTATTATCCAGCTCTCCGCGTATATATCTACTATGTGGCGCATAAATCCTTTTGTGTGTGTGTCTGTGTGTGCGCCTTTCGTCGCTGTATATGTATATATTCTAGCTCTATTCAAATATGGGCATGGTATTGTTTTTCATTCTTCTCTCGAGCAGGCTTGTCTCTTTTCGACTCTGTTGCTCCTTGCTGTATAGACTCTCTAGCTGCTACGTGCTGGGCTTCGTGAGTTAACGGGACAACCCAGGCGAAGTGCGCGGAGCCGAGCAGTTCCGTGTTATAGTGGCGGGGCCCTATGGTTGCCGCTTTTCGAGGGTTCAAGCCCTCCTCAACTTTTTAAAAAGAATTTACAATCTCCTTCATCCTTTTCGGTTTGCGTGTGTGTGTGGGTTCTTGGCGGGACTTGGCGTTCCGATAGGGACTCTCTGGTGACCGTGGCATTTAATATATATAAGAAAACCCACACACAAAGAAGAAGAAGAAGAGGATGGAGGAAAAAATCAGTTACCCGCTGACGCCCGGGTCCGGTGTTCGCATAAAATCTTGTTGTTGTTGTTGTTGTTGTGGTTGCCGTTGTTGAGGTTCGGTGTAACCTCCTCCTCCGCCGCCGGCTTGTGATGATGCGGAGGCTGGCACCGTGGCTGACGCACCGCTATTACGTGTTTGCAGTCCTGGATGCTGCTGTCTTTGCGGACCTGCCGTTTGACCTGAATCCAATCAAAAAATAATTTTTTTTTGTTTTTTTGTTTTTTTGTTTTTTTGTTTTTTACAGTTATGCAACATGATTCGGACATCATTTGCCCTTCACTACTGATTTGTCCCTTTCAGGTTCTTTACGTTCCAGGGTTTCTTGTTTTACTGACACACAGCCTTTGAGCATATCATCATAAACCATTTTTTTTTTCCTTTTTACCCTCCCACCTTACCTCGGGTTTAAAAGGAATAAAAGATTAGCGCTGGATGGTTTGGTTATTAGAGCGGCGGAAAATTTTAAGAGTCTCTCGGCGGTCATTCATTTTCGACGGACCCTTATCAACCCCCTCCAAAAAAATGTCTATCCCGTTAGACAGCACTCCGTGCGCGCACTGTGTCATCATCTGAAATCATGACTACTTGCTTCTATTTCTTTTCTTGTTGCTTGTTCTGCTTCTTCTTCTTTAGCTCCGCATTTCTTACCGTGAATTTGCTAGTTGATTTGCGCATGCCGGGAGATTCGAGTTATTCAAATAAGTCATCTCCTCAACTTCACATTTTTTTTGTTTTGTTGGCCGTTATTCTTTTTCCTCTGCGAATGCCACACGGAGAATAAGAAGAAGACAACCGCTATAAACCTACTTTCCACCGGAGGGATATACATAAGGGAATGCTGAAATCAACAATAAATCAACCAACAGTGTGTCGCCCCCTGCAGCGATGAGCGACGACTATGAGAGAATAAATATACATTTAAGGCGAAAAAGAACGGGGCTGCCGATATGTTTGAACTAAGAGTGGACCTGAATTGATTATCTCGTTTCCCACACAGCCATCTCTCTTGACTGTCCCCCCCCCCCCCCAATCCCCCCTCTCCTAGCATTAAGTTGGCCAGTTCTGCTCGAATGACAAGTAGTACCGGTATTCTCGGCCCTGACGATCTAAAATTCCAGTCGTTTCTCGCATCGTTGCTCGGTGACTCGATTTCCAGCGTCGACGAGGGTCATCCGCGCGCGGTTTGAATTTCGTTTTCTCTCTCTCTTCAAGAAAGGACGGATGAGGTTATCTTCTATAAGCGGTGTGGTCTAATATAAACGGCGACTTTTATCATTTTTTTAAACGCGCCCTAAACACGCTCAAACGGACGACACTTATTCCAGGCTCCTCTTCTCTCTACGGAAACTGAAAACCTCGATACAAAAAACGGAGCCAAAAGTGTCAAATGACTCGGGTCGCGTCATGGGATACATCAAACCGAAAGATATAAGATGAAATCACGGGAATATTATCAAAACCAAAAGAAGCCACCAAGAAAGCTAGTTACTCTCTCTCTGCACATCCTGCCTGGATGGAAGCATGGGTGGGGACCTCCACCAGAGTCCATCGAGCAACAACAACAACTTGCATGACTTCATCACCTTTGTGTTTGGTGAGTCAAACGATGGCGTAAAAAAAAATCCCAAAACAGGTTGAACTGTGTAATTGTCGGGGAAAATCAAACTATATATAGTTACCTATGCAAACACAACGCCCGAAATGGACATGGTTGCCCAGTAAAAATGACATTTGACTATAAGAAGCCCTGAAAGGACTTGGCATCTTTGCCAATATCTCTGTTGATTTGAAATATAATGCAGAATCATGGACAAGAAATTCTCGGCCAAAAAAGGAGAATTTTCTTCTTTCGCCTTTTGCCTTTGCCAGAAATTGATTTTGATTGCGTTTTTTTTTCTTTTCAATTGCAACAGGCGGCCGTCGGCGCGGCCGCCACGACGATGGCCGAGTGCGAGCGGCAATTTGAACGCCTTCTGACGCGCGGTACCTATTCCTTATTGCGCTACCGCTACAGGTGAATGGGAGATATAATCACCTGAAAATTGTGAACATTACAGAAGAGAGGGGGGAACATACACACACGTATGAGTAATCACAGTTCCGTCGGAGAGAATCAATTCGGGCGATCCCCGCCAATTTACCAATGCTGGGCGTGGTGAGGCATCTATAGCTATCCACACACACGTAGTCTACACACACGCAATAGTTATACGGTACACAGGAAAAGATGAAGAAGAAGAAGAAAATTTTTTTTACCGCCAGCTCTGTGATGGATCGGGCCCGTCAAAAGCAACGGGCTCTAGTTCTTGTTTTTCTTTCTAATTTCCCGGTCATCCATCTCCCGTTGAACACGAAATGATAGACTCTCGGACTTGCCAGCCTTGCCCCCGCGTGTTTTCAATCGATCGCCCTGGCGTCCGCTAGTCAGACGAGCCGATTGAAACGGGAGGAATGAAGGGGGGCGAGGCAAGGCATAAAAGAAAAGAAAAGAAAAGAAAAGAAAAAAAAACGTGCGTCGTACTTTGTACATTGACCGGTTACGAATAATGACACAAGGCGGATTTGAAATTTACGATTCCAGACATTTTCCGCCGAGTCATTATTTATACACTTCTTTTTCTTTCTTTCTTTCATGTACAGTCACGCGCTTTCGTCTTTGATGCAACTGCTTGAAAGTCCGTCCTACCTTAAGAGGTTTTGAATAAATTTCTTTTTCTTTTTTTCTTATTATTTTCACGGTCGAAATTCCTAAATTGTGTAAAATGTTCCGTACCGGCTTGTAATCGCCCACTTAAATCAATCACGAGCGGATACACACAGCGTGGCGTACAACAGCAATGTTATTGTTAATGTCCCGCAGTCTCTCTCGGCACAGCAGCAGCGCATCTTCACGATTACTGTTCTATTGGCTTGCTGATGCTTTTGTCCGTGTGACACAATCGATATAATCGGCTTACATTCAACCTTCCTCTCGTCCGGTAAGTTTTTATATTTTTCCGTGGAATTCTGACTGGAGAGATCATCGGATATTCTTGGAGCTACATAGTAAATAGCTTTTATTTTTGATTCCATCTTTGACCAGGTGTGTGAGATCACAATGTATACTGGCAGGAGTGACATTCGCGGAATGTTTCTGGTTTTTATCCCTCCCTATGCACACTCCTTGGATCATAATCACCATCGATTGTGTTTAAAATTCCGCCCATTCTTAATCCGCCCCACCCCGGCCGTCCTGCCTTATTCCCACAACAAATCTCTTGAGGTCGTCCACCCTCTTCACTCCTCCTTGGTCCTATCGTCGTCGTCTCTTCTTCCTATTTCATCCGCAGTTGTTGCTGCCCCCCTCCTGCAGTGATATCAATCCGAAACTAGTGGTCGTATCGTCATCTGTGGTATGTGGCGGATCTGCCGGTCTTGTTCGACGGATCGGATGCACTCTTTCGGATGACTCATTCCATTCCGTTGCGCACACACACACACGCAGAGACCGGAATCGACCAACCGATTTCCAACTGAGAAGAAAAAAAATCCGTGTGTGACCGCGCGTCTCTCTCTTATAAGAAAAATAGTCCCCATCTTAATAAACTAGTCCCTTCTTTTTATTACTATCATGCATCATCATCAACAAGCGTCTTGCTGGTTATATACCACCGACGTCCTCCCTCTCTCGTTTCCTTGACGGGTGGCTGCGGCCATTGTGTAAAACCCCCAGCCCGAAAAGTTCCCCGCCACCTCAACTTCTTTTTCTTCTTCTTCTTTTTCTTCTTCTCCAGTGTCTCTTTTAGCTTATAGAGTATATCGAGAAGTAGAAGAATAATGGAGCCTTGAGCATTACTCGGAACGCGGTGAGTGTCCTGGCGATTATAGGATATCCAGACAAACTATAAAAAGTGACCGAATGGCCCAGCAAACAAAAACCTCGGCGAGTGGCCTTGATCCGGTCATCTTATACGTATATGCGCAACTTATTATTAAAGCCGAATAAAAGGAGAATCCCCAGCCAAGAGCAGCTGACCAAGAGAGATACGATGGAGCGACTACTAATGCAGCAGCTGTGACCACGGTGCTGGTGTGTGTGGCTTCCGTTTCCTCGTTTCTTTAGAGTAGCACACGGCTGCGTCGCTTGATTGATATCCGTAACGATCCTCCTGCTGCTGCTGGTCGATGGGAACTAGTGAGTTTCCTATGTTCATATAAGACTTCAAGGAAAAAATAATCTATCGGCAGAAATACTGAAATAAAATCACAGCCTTTTCGTCTAGTGAAAAACCACGCCATAGTTTACAGGCGGACAATTTGATTAGGGAAAAGAAGAAGAAGAAGAATAATAATAAAAAAATATCTTAATCAAAACAGACCCGCCAGTCACCGGGCGCGTTGATACGTTCCGCGATTGCAGAGGGAAGTCATTTGGTTAACGCAATGTGTAATTGCGTTACATAGGGAATGATATTCTCAACAAGTCGAAAACCTAGCGACCCTGTCCACGCTTTAGTCGACGACTCAATTGCGTCACGCTCGCTGATTCAATTTCATCAAGGAACTTGTGCAATAATGCGCATTGGAGAGTAAATAGCTGCGAGAGCTCTCAGTCGAAACATGCAGAAATGAGTCACTTCCCGGATATCCAGAATAGGAATCGAGTAGACGTTATGAAGTCAGAGCTGAATCGTCAAAATTCAGCGGGAATTTGGCCCAATTATACTTACCAGCATTTCAAAAAAGTACGTCGTTGACGAAATTCAATGAACCAACTGCTGGCGCTGATTTATGCTATCACTGGCCAGTAGGTCGTAAAAAGAGACTCTTAATTCAAATTGCGTGTGCATAAGACGCGCCGGTCTCGGTTACCTCTAGCTGAGGTATATTTATGGGAATGCCAGCGGGAATTTTCTCTTCTCTTGGAGGGGGATTATAAAAAAAGAAAAAAAAATATTTTGCCTCAACAATGGCCTCATATTGCGATCAGTTATCGACGTGATATACGACAGCCAATAACCAACGAGACGATTGGAAAGCTCATTACCATCGTTTCTCACGAGCTGATTGAAAATTCTCTCCGTTCCGCTAGACCGCATTAGCATAACGTTCGTTCCTCGACCTCCACCTCATTTACATTGGCTTCTTTTGTTGTTATTGTTGTTGACCAAGATTGTGCGCATTCGCAGAGTTCGTGTCTGTCCTTGTCCACGATAGCCGCCCATCTTTCTCGCTCAATCTTATTTCGATTAAACAGATTGGATATCGCTGATCCTTACCTGGAACGACACTCGGTAATCGAAGGGCTCCGGGATTGGGAAGACGGAATCCTCCGACTTGACTGCCGACTTGACTGCCGACTTGACTGCCAATTGGTCGAATGATAGGCTGATTGGCCGGAGGAGGATGAGACGGTGGTGGTGGAGCTCTCGACGAACGATTGAATGAAGGGTTCTTTTTCAGACCGCCAGGTGGCTCCACATAGCAGTTGTCACGTCGCGTGGCTGTCAGATTTGTGGGCGCCTTTATTTTTGAAAAAATTTAAATTGATGTTTTGTACGTATAATAAAAAAATAAACTTTTAATTTTTTTAATTTATTTTTTTTAAAATTTAATTGATTTATTGAATGATTTAATAAAAATTGCCTTTGGTGCAGGATTCACAGGTGCTGGTGGCGCGTTTCTGGTAGGTCGAAGTTGACCGACTGTACTCCCTGAATTTCTTCCTTGAACATGAGGTGGCCTGGCTGGTGCCTGATTAAGAGGTATGTGATTATTGTTGTTAATTCCTTTGTTCGAATGCACGACAGTGACCACGCGACGAGCAATTTGCAATGTTTCGTTGTCTGGTTCCAATCGAAGGGATGGCCCTGCAATACAGGAAATGAATATGATAAATGTTGTCTTGAAACATGTGTGATTGATTGCATTACTCATTGTGTTGGGCAATCCAGGACCGATGGAGACTATCAGAGTTTTGCCAGACACTTTCAAGGATGGATCTTCACCAGTTCCTGCAATCACTTTCACTTGCCGGAGCCCTCCCCCAGACCAACCTTCTTTCTTAATGGAGACTTCCATGCTAAAGGGTAGAATGTCAACATGCTGTCATCTCAAGGTAGGAAAAAAACTTTAACTATGCGAAATTTACTTGTCTGTGAAATTCATGCTGAGAACCCTGTTGAAGTTCTCTCTCAGCTTTCGATTGAGGGTGGACAATAGTTCTGTCTTGAAGATGGATCTGATAAGTGTGTCATATTCGTTGTTGACTTGCAAGACAATGAAGTCATCCTACACAATTGAAACAAAGTTTTTTGATTACGTGAAAAAGGAAACAATGTTGGCACTTTGTAATTCACTTTATACCTGCTTGGTACTGGTGGATATTTGCCTAATTGTTTCGATTGGTATCCGTCGTTTCACCACTTCAATGATCTGACCCTTTTTTGGCCCCTTTTTTACTTTTTCACGGCCGATCAGAAAGATGGTTTTTCCCGTCAAAATGAGATCACGCTTTGTAGCCTGTGCGGAACAAAAAAAAAACGGGTGTTAAAACAGTTCAAGGCAACCCTCGTGAATCATGTCTTGTTGTAACATTATTCAAACAAAGTGTACCTGGAATCGTCGGTCATATTTGAAAACAGTTTCGGCGAATTCGATTTTTTCACGTTTACCGACAAGAGCGCGTAGAGCCGGTTGATTATCCAAACCGATGTAATCGCCGACAAACCCGCGGTTGAGAGAGAACCTCCGGCGCTCCTTTTTCCCGAATACAATTTCTTCAACAGACATAGAGAGACGATGGTTAACTTAATGACACTTGAAACATTTTTAACCAAAAAAAAAAAAAAAAAGGAGTGATGTGATGATTATACCGGCCGCTTGCTCGCGTTGCTTCTGGCGCTGTCTTCGAGCAAAGTAACGGCAAAAAGCTTTTTGAATGACACGCGCATAGTGATCGTATCGACGCTCTCTCATCTCTTCCAGCAGGAACAGCTGTATTGAGATGAATAAATTTACGTTATCTGATCTTTGAAATTTTTCGTTTCCAGCAACTATGATTCAATTTTTGTTTTACGCTTTTATACCGATTCAGGCGTTTTGATAAAGACTTTGCTTTTGCCTAGCTGATATTCAGCCGTGTCCATATTGACGGCTTCCATGACAATCTTTATTCCGGCTCGCGGATCGCCTCTCCATGTTGGCCACGTTTGCTTGCTGATGATGGCGTATCTGTAGAGGTTTTAAAGTAAAAAATAGACATTGTGGGAATGAGTTCATTTAAACGACTCCTCCCGTTTTTCTGCTTGTTGAACCGAGAACTTATCTCCGGGATAAATTGGAAAATAACGGTAAACCTTCTTTGTGCATTCATCATTCACTATGAACGAAAATTTTTTTTTCGACTTTGTTTTTCAACCCCCGCAAGGGTTTTGCCCGTAGAATCGGGATGGCGAAAAGATCGTGAGACCGAATTCTCGGGTCAGTAGGTCTATGGAGCACGTAGTACTTGCGTAGTATTGCTGGAATGACGAACCAGTTTTTGTTTTTTCAAATTCTTTTTACAAATTACCTTTTGAGGAATTTTTCAAACGGTCTCCTGTAGGCGAATCCGGCCCGCCGGACACGAATGTTTTCCTTGAGGCCGAGATATTCCACTTGGTGTTTTACTCTCGGCTCTTCCCAGTCGTGCGGCCTTTTGGTCTCGTTCGGTTTGATGCACCTTGGTATTTTTATCAGTGGGAATATTATTAGCAAATAATAAAACAAAAAACAAAAAAAAACGAACGTTAATTTTATTTTTGGTCTGCGGCTAAAATAAAAACGACCTTCGTCGTCCTACCTGATATAATGCGGTGTACACTTCATGAGAGCCTCAACCAGCTGATTGGCTTGCGATTTGATCTTGGAACCGGCCGTAGTGGGACGCGTTTTCGTATTGGAAGCCAGTACCTCAGGAAATAGACCGCGAACGAACGAACTATTCCCCGAAAAAGTCCCAACCACACGTACACAAAAGGAGGGAAAATTGAATGAGAAAAGCCATTAATTCGATTGTTTTCCGAAAAAGTTTGATAGCAAAAAAAAAAAATAAATAATAATAAACCAAAAAAGAAAAAAAAAATAGATTTGATCGGTTGAATTCTTCGTTCCTTCTGGTCATGGTGTGGTGAATAAACAGGGAAGCCAAAAGCAAAGACCCCCCAAAGGCAATTGTTGAATTAAAGGCAAACCGCCTTGTGCTGATGAGTCTCATCATATCGAACTCGACGGTAAATAACCGAATCGGTTCTGGTTGTCGAAGCTGCTCACCATGCAGACTCGTTTGTGTTGAACCGCTTCCGTGATTTCGAAAGGGAAAACACGAACGAAAACACAAAGGAAAGAAGATGGGTGGGGTGGGGAAGGCTATTCTTTTTTATGTTGAACAATTGCATACTTCTTAGAATTTTGCATGAGTTCGATGAGGTCGTTGAAAAAGATGTCACGGTTGCGATCGCAGAAACCTTCCACTTCGTAGCTAACTTTTCCGGCGTAATGGTGAATAGTGAAGCCGGACTTCCATGACTCAAAATGTTGATGGTTCCCGACTCCGGAGCAGAGTTTCTGTTGAAAAAAAAAAGAAATAAAGAACAAGACTTTAGTTTTACTGTTTTGAATTTGGTTGAGAACATTCGATCAAACGATGACGAAACATAAAAACAAAACTTAAGGTTGTAAAATGTAATCTCGTGGATTCATTTTCCACCCGACTGTAAATCAATTTATGCTGCCATCGATTGAGCAGTGTCATTGTTAAGTGTGTAGTTTAACGTTGCTTCCTCCCTGTATTGTAATATAAGCCACTTTTTTTTTCTTCTCCACGACTGTTTCTGGACCCTGAATATTGTCAGACAGATTGCCCTTTGGGTAAGCGTTAGAGGTTGTAGGCTCCAGACGTTCCAGCAGAGGCTACGCAACGCACAGACGCACACGGGGTCTTTAACACTTTAACGACGGGCAAGGGAAGGAATGAAAGACGTGGAGGAATTGTTGGTTTATTAATCATAAAACGAGGTCGTTTTTCATGATTACCCGACGTTTTTTTTTAATGTATTCGTCTTTTTGTGTGTATCTCACCTGCTTGAGGTCGTTGTCTGCACCTTCGCTGACGGCGTGAAGTGTCGCACACACGTCGTCCAGGATGGCCAACACACCAGGAGGTCGACGTCCTTCAATCAGCTCGCAGACGACTTGGTTGTTGAAGTAGTCTATTGCCGTCCATTTGATGCCCTCTTGTACGTACTCCTCCTATTGTGTTCCATTGGGGAGAAAGAAAAAAAAAATGAAAAGATATTAACAAAAAGAGACGATCGTCATCATCAGGAGCATCGACGTGATGGCGCCAGGCACTAGCTGCCTCGGCCACTTTTGGGGCGTCGTCCGAACATGACCTCGTCTCGTCGTTATCAAAGAATTCAGAAATTCTTTTTCTACCGAGAAGATCTTTTTTCTTTTGCTTGCTGATTATTTCTTTTGACATTTAAAGGAAGGCTTCTTGCATATCATCAAAGCAAAGCAGAACAGTAGTGAATGTCCTGCCGGAATTATCTTACATGTGATAACTTTGGCGGGATCGTGATCTCTGCTTCGCTAATTTGACCATACCATTCTTTTCTCCGATGATACCACTTGACTCGCGATACAAAGACGCAATGGAAGCCGCTGCAAGGCTCTCTTAGCTCTAACGGTAAAGCCAAAGTGAAACGCCATTGCTGGTGTACACGCGGACGACCCTTTGATTAGTGTGCTCTCATTTAACGAAAATAAAAAAATACAATCTTTTGGCTCTAAAGATATTTTTAGGCGAGCTAAGCTAAGAAGAACCATGTATACTATGTAGTCCTTCCGAGCGTTTGCGCAACTTGGGGATACTCGTTATGTCCTTGCCAGGATGTGTTATTGACCGGCGGCAGGTTTGCGAGGTATAGGACGTCCATTTGTACTGTAGGTCGTCTACAGCAATTGGTGCTGCGGTGTGAACGCCTTCATCAAAAAGAAGAAAAGACGCACGACTTGGAAGAGAAGACCTGCTGGATGGTGCGTTCCCACACACACATAATGGATCGACTTAAAGACGAGAGATGAGAAAACCGTTAGAAACATTTCTTTCTTTTTTTCTTAGGCTTCTTATTATTTCACCAGGCTTTTGGCGCCGCAATTGAGGCTGTTTGATCATTCTCGCCATGAGGGATCTCGATGTGAAAAGGACTCGCATTAAAAGGCTTGTCATTTTTCATCTTTTGTATTCCGGGATTCTTTTTTGTCTTTGTCTGCATTATTAGCTGACTGAAAGGAATTTATCGTCTGCGACGCCAGTCCCAGGAAATATGTTTGAAAGCCATTTTGTAAAACCCCGTTGACGTCCTCGGAAATAGCACGACCTGATGACACACGCGTGGGCCGTGAAAACCACGAAGATTTCCAGAATCAGCTGGCGCTCGACCTGTACGGAGCGAGCCGCGTGTCCCGGCAGCTTCGAGCTTGTTAGTTCGATTCTTTTTTTGTGTGTTGATTTCAGCGGCGAATGTTTCATGGTTGAAAGACTTGGGATCTCGTTTGATATAATCAGCCAATGTTGTGAAACGAAATAAAAAAAGAAAAAGACGTATCAGCGTGATACGCTAGCCAGTCGCCAGTGCTCCATAACCGTCAAGAAACAAAGTTAGCAGGCTCTGTCGGCAATATCATATTTTCAATTTTTTTCTTTTTCTTTTTCACCTGCATTTTTTTCTGGAGGTACAGACTGTAGAAAAGTTGGCCAACGGTTGGTGGGTCACGTCATTTTATTGACCCGCACGTAACGCATCGATTGCGGGAAAAGAGAGCCCCAATGAAGGAAGGAAAAGGGAGGGCAGTGATGAAAATCGGGACTTTTTGATACCTGGACGGAACCTCACGGAAGGGAGGGGGGAATGGGAACGGGAGGAAGAGGGGTTGGGCTGGATTGCGTCGGTTGCACAGCAACAACACCAAACGGCGGAGGAGGGAAGAACACCACCAAACTCCCCCGGCTGGGCCACCAACCCGTTGGCTCTTTTTTTTCTATTCTGTGAAACTCATTCAACACGCGAGCTGCGCTTCTCTCCCGCTCGCTCTTTTCTGTCTTGTACTCCCTACCATATAAAAAGGTGCTCTTCCGTGTGGCCTCCAGTTAGTTGAAGACTGCGGTCACAGCCGCTTCAATCTCTTCCCCCGAGAAAAACAAATATTTTTTTGAAAACTAAAGATCGTGTTCTCCCCCTTTAACTCCTTTGCGTGTGCTTCTCTGATTCAATCGAAAACAAAAACCCAGACAGTTACACAGCAACTTTTTCTGTTTGGCTTGAATAAAGAAGAGACTATAGTATGGCATCTCTACAACGGATAAACAGCAACAACTTAATGGCGAAGGTATTGGTTGCCGTTTGGCTGATGGCTGCCGTGGCATCGAGTCAACAAAGAACGATTGATGAAGCCACTTCTTTAAAACCCAATTCCTGGATCATCCAGTCACCCGTAAAAAAGCCTTTGCCCGGTCTGTCTGGCATTGGCCTCCCTCCTGGTGGTGTTCTCCTCATGACTATGGATCCCAATGCCACCATGACCGATCTCCAACCTCAGCAACAACAACAAGAACTAGAGTCTGCAACAACAGCCGTAACTTCTGTTTCCCTTACTGAAGAGACCACAGTCGAGCCCTCGTCGGCGACGGAACTTTCGAGCGTAAGCCAAAGTTCAATCACTTCGGCGGAAGCAGATGAGGTGGCCGTCACCGATACACTGTCGATTTCAACGGGAGGCACCGTCGCCATCACGGAGGAATCGAATAGCCCCACACTTGAGCTGGCAACCGTCACGCAGCAATCCTTGTCGAACGAAATTGAATCATCGTCCTCTGATCCGACGCCAACGACCGAACCAGTCACGGACGCTGCTGGCGTTGTATCGCTCGTAAATCAAGACTTTGGTAATCTTTCGATCATGGAAGCATTGAAAGTCGATAGTGAATCCGACCAAACGAACGATGAATCCGGTCAAACGAGCGATGAATCCATCGAACTGACGACAGTCGCTAAAGTGGAGGAACAAACAACTGATTCTTCAATCGAACTCTCGACAGAGTTTTCAAGTCCCGTGCCATGGATCATTGGTTATGGCGAATCAGATTTTAGCACGGACAAATATGGAACAACAGAAGAATCTCAGACCGAAGGGCTGCTTGTGGACAATCATGCAAATGTTTCTGGGGATGCCTACCCAGACGAAACAGTTTTGACAACGGAGAACAGCTTGAGCAATCAAGAGACAACGACAGAAGAATCCGGAACAACTGAAATAGTTAACACTATAATTCACACTATTTTAATTTTCGGGAATGATTCGTTCTCATTTCTGAATTACCCCGCCGGGGCTCTCCCCGACGATGCATATTTGACAACCACAACGGATTCGACAACTGACGCTGTATTCGAAGAAGAGAATGTGACAGTCGGAGATGGAACAACTCTAGCTGAAGAATCTTCGACGGAATATTCCACATCACCGATTCCACCCAAAGGGCCTGCCCCATTGCCTGAAGTGGCTGCAGATGATGAATCGGACCTTAGTCCTACCGAACAAGATTTGACGACGAAAACCACAACCGAAGCTACAACTGAAAACATCTTGAAAGATGAAGATGATGCTGTGACGGATGTTATATTAACTGGCGGCCCATCCGTACTTTTGGGCTCGCTAACTCTATCAGGATCGAGCCCAGAATCTGATGAGACTTCGACGGAAGCTGAATCAGCTGCTGTTTTATCAACCGAAGCTAATGATGAATCAAATGTCCAGTCCGGATCAGGAGCCAATCCCGATAACGATTCCTATGCTCCACTAGATGTGGTAGCTGACGATTCCGGTTCAGTTAATTTTGATGTGACTACAGATTCAGCCAATTTGGGAACTGAGAGTCCAGCTGCGTCAGATGTTACTGAAACGGAAGCCCAGCAGCAATTCTTAGTCTTCACAACAGAGGCCACTCCGGAAGATCCAGGACTCGCCGAATCGGTAACAGAGATTGAGAACATCGAACTCAGCCTCAAGAATAAGCCAGAGAGCAGCAACCTGGTCGCATCCGCCTCCGCAACTATTATCAAGAATGCCGGAAACAGCCGCAACCTTCTCTCGGAAGAAAATGTCAAGGAAGAAGTTGATGTGACTAAAGTTATCGAAGAAGTTGTAGCAGTTGACACAAAATCTGGCGAAGAAGAAGAAGCCAGACAATATTCTCGCCCCTATCCTATTCGACACGGAATGCGTCCACGAATCCGACCATCAATCGATCGACACGACCAGAACTTCCGACCGGAATACGACGACTACAATTTTAACATTATTTCCCGGACCTATGACTATTGCTATACGTACTGGTGCAAGTTTAAGAAGACACTGTCTCGCATCGGACTTTTGTAGTGCAGTACCAGGAACTTTGATCACTTTTTTTTATTACCTCTTCTCTCCCCCCTATGATTTGAAACTTTTTTTTCTCACGTCTCCTTCTCGTACCCCTTCGTAATATTTATATCCCGAAATGTTTCAAACAAATTTCTTACCTGTTCGGCTTTGAGCGTCAGTTCGATGAAGATCTGCTGCAATTTCTCGTTGACAAAGTTGATGCAGAACTGTACAATGCATTAGGCAATTAACTCAAATATTCTTCTCAAAATTTATCTTTCTGATCACTTGCCTGTTCGAATCCGTTTTTTTCAAAGATTTCAAAGCCATAAATGTCCAAAATGCCAGTGCTGTATCCTGGAGTCGTCGTTACCATGGCAGTGTTTACTTTCTAAAAAAAAGAAACGAGCCACTGTTACTTTGTTATTCCAATTGATCAACTCCCCCCCATTCAAGAAAGGGCCAGTTTTTCTTTATTTCTTAAAGCTAGTAAAGTTGCTGCGGTAGATAATGATTACCTGAACGAGGAAATCAAACATTCGACTGAACAATCCTTTGGCTAAAGCATCCCGACTGTAGCAGGCCTATGGTGGTGTTCATTCATCGTTAAACGATTGACTTTTAAATTGAATTGCTTTAACAGTTTGAAAATCGAAAGGGAATTCATTTCACCTGCTCGACGTTGAGGGTCATGTTCACTCGTTCTCGATGGCTTTCAAATATCCGGCCCGTCAGCTTGGCCTTTAAAGCCACCGAGTCAATTTCGAGCAAAAAGGCCGGGAAATCCAAATCTAAAATTTAAATAACGTTGAAAATGGCTTTAAAATTTGTACTGTTTTGAAAAAAATTTCTTCTTTTTTTTTCTTTTTACATCGGTCGTCATGGACGTTGGCGAAATTGCTCCGATCTTCCACGAAAGAAATGTTGCCTAGGTGTAGAATGGCGGAAACTAATTTTAGAATGTTTTTTTGTTCTTGATCACTGAGGCCCACCACGGACATGGCTATGATATTTCGTTTGAATTATTCAACGAAAGAAATCCACGCGTCGAATCAGTTTGAAACCGAAAACAGAAAAAAAAAGTTTTGAAATTTAAATTCTTTTTCTTCCTTTCACCATTGAATTGCTCCGTGTATTACCTTTCATAGTTTCTTGAAACTCTTGAACATCGCTAGTGCCTTCGACGGTATACGTGCCGCTCTGGCTGAGGTAGGCGTAATTCTCCGGACTGGCCAGGCCCAATTGCTCTGCAACATTTAAAAAACAAAAACAAAACAAAAATTGCTCGTCAAAATTTAAACTGTTTTTTGTTTTTGTTTTTTTAATCTTATTTATTGATTCGTTTTAACTTATTTTTTGGGAATGAGGATATCTTTTTTTAAGGAATGTGAAATATACTTGGAAAAGTTTGAAAACTTTGTTTTGTGACGAGTCAATTTGAAACCAACTGTGGTGTTTGGGTATAGAGTATGGTGTCGCCATTGGTAGTCCGAGTCAAACTTAAGTTCAACGCCTTACCTTCCATACGGGAGTCGGCTCCAGCGCACAATTGATAAAAAATATGGAAGCTCCTTTCTTGGCGACTGCGCATGACAACGCGGGATTTTTCCAGTAGGAAATTGGAAATCTTTCCGCCGACTGGCTGGCCTCCAGTCGAGAATTGAATTTCGACATACTTGCCCTGAGAATATAAAGAATAACAAGAAATTATTTTTTAAATAAAAATGATTTCTTTTTATTGTGTGTGTGTCTGGAATCTGTGTCAGGAAACTTACAAAACGGCTAGAATTGTTGTTGCGGACCGATTTGGCGTTGCCAAAGGCCTCCAGTAACGGATTAGACTCGAGGATAACGTCTTTTAAATGGCGAACACGGTCGCCACCTCCTGACACACGAGCTATGTAATTCATGATGTATTTAGCGGCTACTGTTTTACCCGCTCCGGACTCGCCACTAATTTGATACGAAAAGAAAAAGTAAAGAAAACAGTTAAAGACGTTCCCGACGGTAATAATACCTGATGATGACGCATTGATTTTCGGCGTCGATTAACATATTGCGGTACATGTTATCTGCCAGAGCGAAGACATGAGGTTGATTTTCATAAGAAGCCTGCGTTGCATATCACGAAAGAAAATAGCGAGAAAATTAAAATCAACAGGAAATGTGATAAGGCCAATTGTCGGCCTTTTTCTTTCTGTGGCAGCGGTCGGGGTGAACGAATTCAACCGAACCATGCTTAAAAGAAAAGCGGAAATTGTTCAATATTTATTCTTACAGCTCCCTGATAAAGCTCGATTTCCTTATCGGTGAAGTAAGGCATAGTCTTGAATGGGTTGACGGAAACGAGGACTGGGCCGATGTACGTCTAAAATATTTTTGGTTTTTTCGGGTAATAAAAGTTATTTATTACTGGAGAGTTGGCACAGTTTTTTGTTGTTGTTTTTGTTTGATAAAAAGCTGTGAAAGTTGACCAACTTACAAATATTTGATCATCAAGGTAACGTTTGCGCAAATTGGTGACGATTTCATCTTCTGTGACTCGAGAGAGCAATACCATGTCATCCACGCCGGCCGTCTTGACATTGTGCGATTGCCAGTGGTAAACCTGTTGGGAGATAAGAAAAACGTTGATTTTCCAATCTTCGAAAGTCAAATATCACATGTTAGTTTAAGAATCCAGGCTGGTTTTTTCCTACATTTTTCCGTCATAAACTAAACGCGTGACTGGAATGGACATTGGGACTTTATTATGACACTTGGACGAGCCATTAACATAAAACCGGTTGAAGAAAATAGGAGAAAATCCCGGAAAAAAGATGAGCTGGTTTTTTGGGGAAATCTAATCCATTTTGTCGAAATTTTCTTTTCGCCGAGTAAAAAACTGTCAGGCAAAACGAGAAGACGATCGTTCATTGTAGTATACCTCGTCGTCGTCTGTCGGCAGGATGGGTCTGCCCTTACATGGGATGTGAAACTTTCTCCGCGGATGATGGAACGTCGCCATACCGGTCGTTATCGCTGTACGCGGACGACCCACTTTCGCCAACCTGGAGTTTGGCTCCGGTGGTGGTATGGCTGGAGCTCGCGATTTTTTACCCATCCGCGGAAGCGTTGCCGATCTGGTTGGAGATAATTGTAATGGCTCATCTTGAACACCCCAACTTGGCCCCGTTTCCAATACACTCGGCGGTTTCGATCTGCCAGTTTTACGCAACATCCTCGCCCAACTCGTTGACAAACGCGTACTGATGTCTAAGTATAGGGATTTCAGTACGTTCTATACACCTGCCCTTTTTCCTATTTTGAAAATGTCCTTATTGTTGCTTCTCTGTCTCCCTTGTCCTTCTGCCTGTAATTGGATTAAATTCTGCTGGGTGCGTCGACGCTTTAGCTTGTCCCCCCCCCCCCCCCCCCCAATTTCCACGGGTCCTGTCGACGTCGTCGGCGTCTGCGTTGGTAAAAGGAGAAAGGTAGGGTGTCTTCCAATCCCAACCCTCCTTCTCCCGGCTCATTCGACTTAATTGGATGACGAATAATCAATTATTCCCCCCAGTAGCGCACATTCTGTTGATATTACCAACCGAGCGACTGATAACACAAGTTCCTGGTTTGCCTTTTTTTCTTCTTCTTCTTCTTCTCGTTTCGATTAATCAGACTCATAGGCTAGCTACTTTTTGAAACCTTAAAACATAGGTAGGTAGGCTGGCAACACAAAAAGCGTTTGCCGTTGTTCGACCTTTTTTTTGACAAACAGGAAAGTTTTCATTCCGGCACGTGATTTGTGTGTGTGTTTTGTTGATTATGCGCTGTCAGACGCCTTGGTGTTTGTGTTTTTTCGAAGGGGCCCTATTTCGACAGATCGACGTCGGAGTAGAAAGTCCCTCAACTTACGGTACTTTAATTTAAGCAGCAAATTGCGTTATTCTTATCTTTTTTATTCGGCTTAACAACTGAACCGTTTTAAGACCCACAAGATCAAGAAGTCCCCAGCAGAGGCCAAAAAGGAGTCGATCGTAATTTGAATACCGGTCTACACGTAAAGTAAAAATCAACAAAAACTTAAAATCGATTTTGGAAGACAGGCAGCGCTTGACGATGAGTGTGGGAGGGTGACACAAAGTGTTGTGCGATAAACACTATCGCTGCCAACGCCCTAATATTTTTTTAGTTGGGGTTTCCGTCCGGTCGTGTATCCTACCTCCTCTCCAGTGCGTACTCCCCAAAGAGGAAATGCAGAATACGCCCGAGTGCCTCTGCTACAAGCCCCTTATTAATTGACGAAGAAAAACCCCAAACGTAAACACAAGCAACCGTAAATAACTGTAACCATTCACTGCAATGACTCATCGCGTGTCTGGCACGAGCTTTTTTTTTTTTCATTTCAGAACATTAGGACTTACCATTTTTATGTCGAATTCTGGTACTAGTCCTTGGAAATGACACCTGCAGTTATTTTGACATGCACACGAGGCACTTGAATATTATTTTATATCACTCCCTAGTCGACGTTGAACCTTTGTTGTCGCTCAGTTCTGTCGGTTTTTTTAATCTTTTCCCCTCTTCAATCCCCTTGATCAGTAGCACACGATAAGTTCACTTGGCCATCTGTCTTATCTTGGCTTCTAATGTTACGATACTTTTGATGTAATTGCACAGTAACGCCCACACTTGTGTATTCCCGAAAAGATGTGTTGTGTTGCAATTTTGTTTCAGCTGTTGAAACGATTTGTGAAGCACAAAACTGTTTTTCCCGAATTCCTTTTCACGTTGTTGCCGGCCCAGCCGCGCGATAATTCGGTGAGAACTGTTCGCAGTCTCTGTCGTCTTTCAACTGAACACAACAACAAAATAACGAGGTGGAAAACAAGATAGAGAGCGGTGGCTGGTTTTGTTGAACACACTCACGGCTAACAGAATGAATCAGAAAAGAAAGAGACTTGAGCAACTTTCCCTCCCGTCAAGCCTACTTGTTGTTGTGGTGGACTGCAGCAGAAGTCTAGGTTTCGTACCGGTAGGTTTGGTCTGTTTCGACGTCGTACTTCGTTTGCGTGTGTGGTGGAGATAGTAGTGGGAGATAGGGGAAGCTTGATACGGTTCGAAACAAATAGAAATATGAGAGAACCCGCCTTCATCCGGGTTTTGTTGTTTTTTTATTTGGTGTATTTATTATACGTGCATCAGCTATTCAGTTTTTTTCTTGGGCCTTTTTTTCCGACCCGCAGGCGAAAAAACTACTTTTGGTTCTTCATAGAGGGCAGTGTTGTTGGGTGACTCATAACTTGGGTTAAGTAATACACACACACACACACACAGTCCACACTCGGCGAAACTTTCTCTTTCAGTCTCGGATGGCGACTTGTCGGCGCAATCGATGCGTCGTTAAAGTCTGTAAAAGGAAAATGTTCGATGCAAGACATCGATCGATCCCCAGAGCGAATACGGACTTTGTCCTTGAGCTCAAATCTTTTGGCAAATATCACAATAAGCTACGGCCAAAGTAACTAGTTGGTCCGGCTAGATGTCCGCATGTTTTTTTAAATATATTTTCAAGTGCTGCATGGTTCGAAATATTCTCGCACAAATGTTGGAAAAAAAGATAAGGAATATATCTCTTCGTGTCAAGAGATCAACGAACCATCGACACGCTCAACCTCAACGGCTTGGCTTATGTAGGTAAAACGACAGGGCAATTTTGCGGCAGCGTCTTATTCAAGTATTACAGTACATGGGACTACTACAGTGTGTTCTAGGCAGGCAGCAGTTATTCCAGGCGCGTGAGAAAAAAGGGTGCGTGAGTAAGAGAAGTAAAGCTTTCAGGCACTGCGTAACGCCTTCATATGGATTGACATTTTAAATCGATTATTGACATTGTGTATCATAGCAAAAGCGAAGCGATGGGGCAGTCGTCAGTATTCGACACTTGTTATTTAGTGACGACCACTTTGACCGCACCCGTGATTTCGGTAAACTCTTTGGAATCGAAACAAGCGACGAGGCTGTGCTCTCCGGCGAATTTCGGCATCAAATTAATTTTAATGGTCAGAGTCTCTCCCGGCGCCAGATCTGGATAGTCTCGGAAATCGGAGCGAGTCAATCCTGGTCCTTCGAAAGCCATTTTGCACTGCGTCAACTGCATTTTGAGGACGTTGACGAAAGTGAAGATGACCTCCAGTGGCTGTCCCACTTTTTTCGACCCGGTAACCTACAATTTGTAGAAAACATTTCGTTTGAAAACAAGTCGATTGCCGTGTGCTCGCCACTGGAAACCACTAGACAAGATCGTTTGAAGTGAATGTTCACCTTAATGTCGACGCTGGGCATAATGACTTGGAAATCATCCTCTTCAATCCATGTCTGATTGGTCTCCTTGACGGTGGCGGACGCGCACAGCTTCATAATGCCGTATTCCACCAATTTGCCCATGTAGTCTTTGGCGGAGACGGGCAGCCGCAGTTCCTCCCCTACGAAACACGAGAGCACATACAGAACATGAGATTGAAAAGAATCCAAAGATTGGAAATCATAAAGGCGAGTATAGTAGACCGCAGCATGACTCGGATAAACAGTTGACTGGCCCCCATTTGTCAAGAGTCGCAAAGCTGACGGATGACGGCAGGGGAACAAGCGGAACAGGATTGGATGCTATACTGCTGGGATGGAGGAAAAAGATGGGAGGAAAAAGGATGGAACTATCTTCAGAGTCGGAACTCGGAAGGATGTCCATATAGCCAAAGCACTCTCTCTCATCGGGTGGTGTCTATATGCTGTGTCTTACGGGCCATCGGTTGCAAGACGAAAGTTGCCGTTGCATGACGGACTAAGTGAGCCTTCACTCCGTTATAAAAATTGGTGGTTGCCGACAGAACAGCGTTGATGGTACGCACTTGTTTGGAACGATTCTGTTGGACGGAATGAATATTTGATGGACGAAAATATGAGAATTAAGACCACAGTTTTATGCGTTCGTTATCGGTGTCTTGACGTATACCTCCAGTGTGACAACGACGTTGAACGATTCTCCGATGGGGATCCGTTCAAGCTCAATCAAGTCGAAGACGATATCCTCGGCTGCTTTCTCGGGGTAGCGGAAGAAACGTTTGGCTCGAACAGACGATCCGACGGCAGTTAACAGGCTGATGCGCTCTTCATTCGACCCTGATCGTCGATAAAGACAAGGAAAACCGAAAAGAAAAATGTTTGGAATGCTTGGAAAATGACTGACTGACTCTTGCTTTCCCGCGTGAATGATATCCGGAGACTATATATATATATATATATATATAGTTTTCGAATACTGTGTCGTTTCCGCCTTCGCGGCTGGTTGGACGTGAAATTGCCGCTACTGCTCGGAAAACCCAGCGCACCCTGTACCTACATAGAATTGCCGACCCGTTTGCCAAAAACTTACTCACCCTCTGATGATTTGTACGTGTCCGTGATGTCATCCGTGTCTGATTGACCGACCGTATCGAAGACGAAGGGCTTCTTTGTCAGAATCTGCTTTCCGACTCTGATATAAAAGAAATGCAAAAACAATCAATTATTAGAAATCAATTTTGGTTTGGTGAATCTTTCCAGCGTATCAGTAATCCGTATTAATTTACTTGTAGCGATCGCAGTTCATTTGAACGTAACCGATTTCCGACGTTTTGTCCTCTTTCCATGTGACGCAATCTGTTGAACAAAAATGAATCAGATAGACAGGATCTTGCAATTTCAACAGAAAGTCACGTTCGATTTTTCTTGTATTCACCTGCATTGACAGAAGCGAGTACGAAAGCCACGTCATATGCCAATCCGACTTGACCTTTGCGAATGGCCTCAACTGAAGCTGGGCCACATTGGTAGAATCCTTTTTTTTTAAACAAAAGATGAAAGAAATCGATAAATGAATACAAAAATAGACACAATCGGAGTAAATGTTCGTATGTTGACAGAAATTCTTTGATATTCAAAGAATTTATCCTTCCTATTTATCAATGACTGCGTACTTGTAGTACAAACAATGCAACATCATCCATTGTTTCCCCCCCCCCATTGTTGGCTTTCATAGGCATGTAAAGTATCACCACACATCAAAAGTTTTTGTCTTGGAGTGGGGGTGGCTGATGCTAGTCAGTGATACTCTATGCCAATAGAAATTTGTTATCAAGATGTAGGGGAGAGTCTGTAGATCTATCTTCTTGTCTCTATCCATTTGATCAGTCTGAGGGTTGTATGGGCTTAAGTCTATACTGTGGATGTACGTACGTGATTTTCGACGAAGACTTTAACTTTTATTCTATCTGTATGCTTAGCCATGGCCGTCGTCTATTTGTACCGCTCAATTCAGACATTCAGGATAAACGAATACTGGTAATTGCAATGACAAATTTGAGAGACTTACCAGCTGAACGTTCTTGTGGCGTAGCATCGATGGCCTGCCAACCTCCATAACCTGAATGAATTATTACCGATGGGGTTATTCGTTTTTTTTGTCAATTATGCAATTTTTTCGTGCGATACCTTTGGGTAGGTCTGCTCGAGCCATCCACGCCTCTACCCATACGTGAAAATTCCAAATGGAATCTGTTTCTCCGCCAGGATTGAAAGGGTCGCTCTCGAGAGCGTTGCCTTTAGCATCGAAGAAGCGATCAATCGTGAATGTTCCGTTTGTGTCGTGAGCTGAGACGAGATTGGAAACCGGTCGGGCCGGTATACCCAGAGCACGGCAAACTATTTTTAGTGAAACCCACAAAAAAAAATATTTTTGATTTGAATTCTCGTTTTCAATTGAAGCTCCGCTCTTTTTTAGAATGTGGAGGCGTAGGTCGCAAGGACTTATAAGGACATATATAGAGAAATAGGAAAGAGATTCCCCTTTTCCTGTTTTCTAGCACACTTTCATATCGCCGTTTCTCATTTAAATGGGGGGATTCTAAGCCGACTGACTGGGCTTCATCTTTTTCTTTTGCTTTGCAGTTGATTTCCTCAACATGCCCTACATTTCTCATCAAAAGTGGACTAGCAATCAACATTCGTCGTGCTCTCTTTCACTAGTATTCAAGTTTGTTTTCATCTTCATTTCAATCTCCGGTCTTTTGCTTTCTCTCGTTTCATATCAAGCCGCGTAATCCCAGTTTGTATTTGTTGTTGTTTTTTTGTGCGTTTTATTTGTTGTTTTCTTTTTAATTTGTACATTTTGCTTTCTATCAATACCAAAGCAGTATCAGTAATCCTAGATTTATTCGAAATGAAGAGAAAAATACCGTGTAACCTTCATTTTTAATATCGATCTCTGCTTTATTATTGGTTAAAATTAGTTTCGAATTTCGTTTGACTTTGCGTTAAAGTTTTTACTTTCATCTTTAATGTGTACATTTTAAATTCCTATCAATATCAAAGCAGTCCTAATAACCCTAGATCTTTTTCAAATGAAGGAAACTATCATATGATATTTATTTCTAGTATCGATCTTGGCAGGATCTAGGGTTTTCTATCGTTAAAATTCGTTTCAAATTTCGTTTTGAACGTAAATATCGTATTTACCTGTCGTTAGGACTCCCGCAAAGACCCAGCATTGCCCGTATTTGACAGGCGTTTTGGTCGCGAGGTAATCCTCGATGATTTTCACACTACCAGTCCAAGCAGATGGAGCAGTGCCGTCATCATATTTTCCGTCCCAACGGCCAACCAAGATCCCGTTGTCACCGTCCGCTTGATTGACCTGTGATGATTGGGAGACATGGGTTATTTGATGGACTCTTTCCAATTTTCTCCCCTCTTTCTTTTGACTTGCCTAGTCCGACAACTAACCAACCAGCAGCAGGTCAGTCGGACTAGGTCATCGATTTTTTTCGAACATCCTTTTCGCTTGAACGCGATGCGCTTTTATATATATGGCCGTGATGTTTTTGTTTTTGTTTTAGATCGATCCTTATTATCTACATGAAACTGGTGGCCATCTAAAAAGTTTGGCCGATAGCAGATAATACCAACTAACCATTTTAGTGAGGGCGCGTGAAACGACGACGGGATTAGCTCGTTCGAAATGAGGTATTCCGCATCCTTCCAGCAAATACATGCATACGGGCAGAGTTGCGTCGTCGTATTGGCCATAGACCCACTCACGTCCCCTGGCCGAACCGTAAGCGCCCATCCAAATCTTGCCGACGTCAGCTAAGACGTATTCGTCTTGCAGATTGTTCGCCTTTTTCCCGTCGTGCTCCTCCCTCTCCATGTAAACGCTGTCCTCTGAAGGGCGGTGCAGTAGATAACCAGCAGCAGCAGTGTCGCAGGCAAACATAAGTCGAGATTTGTACACATACAATAAAGTCAAAGAAGAAACTTTAGTCAGTGGCCGTGTGTTGTTTGATTTAGGCGAGTATATGGGTCACGGTAGAGTGCCCCATGCGCGGATTGCCGCGCCACCAATTGGCGAGCGCAAAGTTGAGATAGCGGAGCATATATATCGAGTGAGCCATTGACGAGTCAGCGCTTCCGTTCAAAAGCGAGAAAGTTTACTTGCTCGAGTCGTTAACGAAAAGAAGAAGAAGAAGAAGTCGACCCTTATCGACAGCTGTACAGACCTTCACACCAAGGATTGAATAGGATGTAGATATCGTTAGGGCAGTCGTAAAGTCGCAATCTTCCAGCCGGTTCGCTCGTCTCTCCCGTGAAGATCTTCAATTTCCATATGCCGATGGGTACGTCCACTGGAATTTGAACCTGTCGTTGTTCCGGCGGAATCAAACCCATTTTTTGAATAATTTTCTGTCCCATTTAATTCGCTATCAAGAAAATGTTCGGCTGACCTGCAGAGTGATGGTGTCGGCATCTTTCCCCACTACGCGAACGTCCCACTGGTCATTTTCTTTAGTCAATTCTTCTTCGTCACCTCGGACGTTGAGGATTCCCTGCGTGTGTTTGATGATGCTAGGGTTTGGACCTAAGAGAAGGGTGATGTAAAGAATCGATCAGTCGCTTCGTTCTCACCACGAGAGAGAAAGAAAGGGAGATAGAACTATGACAATCTATCCATCTAATCCAAGAGTTGTATGTGCTACTACGGAAACTGTATAGGGAGAGACTCACCCAAGTCGAAGTTGAGCCGGAGAATATCTTTGCCGGGGTTGAAAGACTTGCCGTCGGCGAAGCGGATGATGAAGGTGAATGGCTGGCCACGACGCAAGATGGCCGTCTCGGGCTGTCGGTGTACCAGCTCGTAACGGATTGTTCGATGCTCAGTGGCGTTGTTTTTGGCATAAAAGTAGACTTTGTCTACGGCAAGGATACTTTTACTCGGTTTCGGTACCGACGAAACTGAAAAAAAAACAAACGTGAAAACATCAATGGTAGGGTATTATTACTTTCTTCGAGGGGAACAATCCTAAAATTACCGTTGAAGACGTTCAAAGAGCGATCCTCCCGTCGTCGCGTTTCGACATCTATTTGAATTCGCCGGAAAAATCCATCCAACTCCCGAAGAAACTCCATTTTCGTGCGGGCCTTTCTCTTCTATGAAAATATATCGACTGCAGTAACGAGTAGCTGAAAGCTAATGGTCGTTTGATGTTTTATCGTGAGAAATGACTGACTAGAAAGAGCTTTGAATTAAAGGACCAACGCGGCTACTGCTCCCGGCTGCACTTGTCATTGGCTTTAAGACTCTGAATAGAACGGCTGGTCACTGATGCTATGCATCAAAGCTCCGTCGGAGACGAACTAAAGAACTCAAGAAATAATGGCTGTACTAAATTTATCTCTCCAGAAATGAATCAGAATGAAACGTTCCCCAATTCCACACCCGCAAGACCTAGACAGCGATGCTGTAAGGGTACAGCAGGTGCCGGATGTTGATTGCGGTCAAATGATATCTAATTACAAAAGCAGAGTTGAAGATTACTGCCGTCTGGAATTGGCTCAAATCTTCCGCCCCGCAACCCCAAACGTCCGCTCCGGATGTCCGATAAGACCCAAACGAAAATCAAAAAAATAATGTTAATAGAAAAAAAACGAGCCAGCCTTGATTTTCTATACCATTACTGCGGTTTCCCTTTTTTTTTTTTTTATTTGTCTTTTTATTTTTTCGTTCTCTTGTAACCCCATTTTGCAACATCTGTCAACGACATATATGAGCGATCGACATATCAAGCGCATTCTCCACCGGCGGTTTGCTTATTGCCGCTACACGGGTCGCTAAACCTCAATCTTGTTCATGAAGGAAATGCCTCAAAGACATACATATAAATGATATCTAAATAGTTGAAATGTTTTACATGCGAATCAATGGCGCCGGCGCCCACATGAAACGCAACTCTAAAGAAGTCTCGTGGATTATTTTGAATATGCACGTCTACAATTCCATTCCTTTTTCTGGCCCATAGTTTCATTTATATTGCGTGACCCATACAGAGCATAGCAAATAAATGAATAACTCGGTATTTGAAATTGGTTATTCGAAAAATTGTTTTTTTGACGAATTATTTTTTTTTCGGTAATTGATATTTTTTTATTAAAAACTTGATTTGATGAACTCTTGAGTTTATGTACTTTTCGTACTCTTCACAAAGTCCAGCTTGTGTCGGCTTGCTTGCAACTACTTTGAATCATATTCCCACTGTAGTCTAAGATCGTTAGGAGAGTACCCAGAAACCTTAAAAAGATAGATAACTACTCAAAATGGTCGTTTTCAAATCATTCTAGCGGAATACTTTAATTAAGAGTCGAACTAACGTGATTCCATCCCATCTGTATCGTTTTTGATCCGCATGTCGAGACTTCGCGGAGAGATTGGTTACAATTTCCTACCGGTCGAAAGTGTCGAATACGGAAGTGACATTAAGTGAGACCAGTTCGAATTCGACTGATTTCAAATAATAGATAGTAGCAATAAGCTAATGCCAAAGACAATAGCTGGGAGAGAGATGAGTCAACTGTAGTCAAAGATGGGTTTGATTCATCTCGCTCCCTTTGATGCCGGCTTCATATCTTCATGTTTGTGTCCCCCCCCCCATAAAAAAGAAGGTTGAAAAAAAAGGTTGAACGAAGACGCTCTGTCAAAAGAGGAAGAAGAGGGCTTTTTGGTAAAGCGTGCGACGAATAGCCAAGCGATTCTCTGCGATGCGTGAAGAGTTGCTTCGGCGAAATTTCAACTCGTCTTTTTAGCCATGCAGAATGCGGTGTCTCTGTGTTTGTATATCGGAAGTCAACGGATTCTTTTATGCATGTGTAACGTACACTAATATGCCAGGATATGCGTGAAAAAGAAACGAAGAAATAAAGCAAAGAGGAAGAAGATATGGCAAAAAACGGTAGCGCTAGGTTGTCCTTGAGTTCCTTCAGTGCGCAAACCAATTCACAATTCCCGCCATTGGCAGCTCTCTCTCTCTCATTTCCGGATCAGCGACAACGGAAGACAAAACGGCACAAAAGCGAGAAAAGAATATCTGTGACTGAGTAGCTACGTCTATTGCAGGGTGTACACTATCCTCCTCCATCTGTTTACCCATCATAGTGTGTAGTATATACATAGTCACATATGAGAAAAGAGCGAGAAAGAGTGAGTGGTTATAAGTTTCCTGTGTGCACAAAGAGGGCATCATCTCAGCTTCTATATCTGAGGACTACTATTCGATTTAGTCTGAGTTCTATTCTACGGAATTTAATGCTACGTACAGTTTATTACATGAATGGTACGTGCTGGCCATAAAAAATGAATACACCTAATGGCAGGACACACTCGGCCGCCTTCGCGGTCCCGTGCAGTCGGAAGTCATTCATTGCATTACGCTATCCCAATCCGTTGCAAGTTGCACGTCTGCAGCGCGTTTCGCATTTATTCATTTTCTTGCCAAATTCATCGTTCCGCTTTTCTGAATGTCCGACTACGGTTTTTCCACGAGCAACTCGTTGATTTCCTGTCAGCAGCAGGAGCATTCAGCATCCAAGTCTTCAAATAAATTTCTCGATGCGAGAAAAATAAATAATGAAAATTAACACGTTCTCTTCTTTTTGGAACCGATGCGTGGTGCTAGTTGTTACCGCGCGCCGTTGGCTCATATCGTGTCACGTTCCCGACATTTAAACAGTATCCTTGTTATCGACACGTTTCCTTTTCTCTTTCAATCTTGATTGTGCTTATTGTCAGCGGTAATCGTCACGTATCCAGTCAGTTATTGAAAGAAAAAAAAACACACACACACAAAAACAAAACGAAGAAGCAACATTCGAGAATCACACAACGAAAATCGCAAAAAGAATACCGTTTTATGTTTAAGTTGTTTAAGTCTTATCATAGTTTGGAATATATCCCTCCTCCTCCTCTTGCGGATAGATGAACTCACGCGGAATAAGGGCGATGCACATTTTTCGAGAGTTGATGGCCGCCCGGCCTTCGAGATCAGCACGCGTGCGCCCCCCTCCAATATTTTCATCAAGCGACAAACGAGCAACTGGCTTCAGACTCTGTCTGGTAGGGAGTGAAGCTAGTAGCTAGTCAAGGTGAATGAGGAAGAAAAAGTTGAACAAACGCCAATCTTTATCATTCGCCAGTGTAGCCTGTTTTGTCTTTATCGCTAAATTAAAAAGCCGGCTAGACATATCGCTCAACTTTTTGTAAACAAAAGAAAACGATATCCAGTCAAGTAATATCCTTTCAAGTAAATGGCGTTGACAGCGGATGCGTGAGTGGAGCGCGCGTCGTGCGCGCTAGATAGAATTAAAGTTTCCGTTACCTTTTAAAAATTCGAAATCCTTGTCGTAGCTAATTGAATGTCGCTACAAGTGCGTCGTCATCAACGCCCATCAACCCTGTGAATGATCGAATATTCGATTTTGTATAGACTATAGACTTATACGCGCATCGCTCGGTTTTTTCTTTGGTTCTTGCTGCTGCTGTTGCTCCGAATCGATTGTTTTCATCATCTCCTTCATTTCTCCCGAAATCGAAATGCATCTACGACTGTCGGCGACCTCATCAGCCACTCCTGGCCTCTCTCCTTTGCTCGTGCTCTGGATGTTGCGGATGGTCGCCACTTGCTACGTGGAAACAAATGGTGAGACCCGCGATTCAATTTCTGGTGCTAATATCTTACCAGGCAGCCTAGTGTATAGTCCGTTGCTATAGCGAAATAGGATTTTCAGATTTCCCCTTTTTCTTCTCTCTTTGCTTTGTGTTTGTTCCCGTTTTTTTTTTGTTTGCTGTGGGTTTTGTTTGTTTGCTCCCCTCCAACCGTTGTGAATAAGACATGTTGATCATGGCCTTTTCCCTTTTCGTTTGCATTTTTAAAAACTCGTCTCTATTCTCTGAACGTTATGCCCGAGATGAGAGTAGAGAACGGGTGGAGAGAAAGCAAGCAAAGATAAAGAAATAGCCAAAATGAGATATACGGCACTATACTCTTATACGCATACACTTCGTGTAGCATAGAGAGGGGGGAGAAGAAAAAAAGGCAGAAGGGAGGCAAAAAGTAACAGTTCAGCAACCAGAGAAAATAAGAAACGAGAAAAAGAAGATTGGATTGAGACCTTCCTGGAGGAGGGAAGAAACACGATGGAGATAGTAGGAAAGTGTGGAGGAGGGACCGGGATTTTCAGACGTGGTGTAGTAACTCCCGTGTTGCGTTCTAAGTCTGATGATACTCTAGGGGCAAAGATGATTCTTCCTTACGCTGAAATGTATAAATACTGCTGATATCATTTTGCCGCCTCCTACGCTGCTAGATATTTCATTCCCTCACATTTTCTCCTGTCGCTATATTCCTTTACTTTATTTATCCTCGTGTCAGCTTCTGTGATGTCGTCGCCTGCCTCTACACTATGGGGCAGGCCTACATTGCTGTATGCTGATAATCCACGACCGGCCTTGATCGTTACACGTCTGCTACATTTGGTATCAACTTTCCTGTTATCCTGTTACTAAAAAATGGTTGGCAAAGTTGGTCGAGTCTAATTTGTAAAGGTACTCGTAGCAGTACACGATGCTTTCTTATTTATATTTTAACGTACTGCGCCATGAAGCGTTCAAGCCATGTGGCATTTCCTATATTGAGGAAATCAAAGCTCTCCCCTTGTGTCGGGCGTCAGTGACGCACAGAGACTCGTTGATGTCGAGGCAAATAAAAAAAAAGGAAAGAAAAATAGTCGGGTGACGGTGCCCTTTCATCCAACTACAAATAAATCAATTGAAGAACACAACCAATATTTGAAGTTCATCAAATTCAAGTCAAACAACATACACAAATCGGATTGTTATCAAGTCCCCTCGCAGTGGTATTTCGTTTTAACGAAGGAAAAGAGAGAGAAAAAAATGTGTGGCATTTTCAGAAACCTTGATTTTACCGAGAATCTGACGAAACAATTGTGTATTCGCCAGAGGAATACGATGACAATTGGTCCTTGTCGGTCGATTGTCAAATTCCACGCAGCTTTTCTTGTTCCCGTGTCATTTTGTTGTTTTTTTTTCCCCTCTTATTGTTCATTCCCTGGTCGTAAACGAATCACAGAAAACGTGAAGTTGGTTCACAAAATATAGTGTGCTCCGCAGAGGCGCAGACGTCGAAGCGACTGGAATTCACTCCGCATTAGAGTAGATGTGGACCGTCTGTGTGAGTCTTGGTCGACATTGACGTGGAAATAAATAAAGAGAATAAGAGCTATACTTTCCTGTGAGAAGAATATTGATGGCAAAAAGGAAATGATATTTGTGTGGACTCCCCCTTGGACAGTGGGTGTTTGTTATAAGGCGATATGATGTAATACCTGACACACTCAGCTGTTGGTCGAGTGCTGTGTCGACAGTGGAGTCGAGCCATGAGCGACACAGCACTACTCTTCATCCATGTGTTTCACGACTCTTCTTCTTCTACCTCTAAAAAACTAAAATAAAAAAGGGTATCGATGGAGTTTGCAGAACGGAACCGAGAAGCGGACTAAACGACCGGGGCCGAATCGCTTTGTATAATACTCTCATTTCCGGTGATGGGCGACGGACAAGATTGCAGGAGACTGTAATAGTAGGGCGGTTTTCGAATTGATACTATGACTGTAGGCTCCGTACGCAATGCCCTGCTGGCCAAGACATTTTCTTTACCTTATTTATAGATATCGACGCAGAGCTTCAAGTGGCGAATTGTAAATCGGACACAGTTGCTTGGATTTCGTCCTCCTCCCTGAGATTGAATCCCCTTATAGAAATTGTTCCCCTGAACTATTCAATCAAAAGTCGTCTCACGGATCCTTGGGCAACGGGAACATTATATCTGATCGGTTTCTTCCTCATCTTTTCCCCAATTTTTTTTTCCCTTTAAAAAAAAAAAAACCTGAAATTGAATCATTGGGAGAACTTGAAAATTGCTTTTCTCCGAAGTTCTCTCAGGCACAGAGTGTTACACGCGTACGCCAAAAATTATCTGTGTGAGGTTGTCGTAAATCTTAGGGGACTGTTGACAAAGCCAGCGAATGAGTGGAGTCGTAGAGTTTGTTAGATTCTTTACTCGATCAAAGTTGTACAGGGTCGAAAATGTCAGATGTCAATAAGCCGAGCGACTTTCTTAAAAGGGAGTCATTGATGTGGAAGGGCGGTCGTCGCCCGGAAGTTTCTTTGATACACCGCGAATACAGACGTCGATTCATTTCCTTCATCTTCGTAACTTGTCCTTTTTCAATGTCTTTAGTTTCAACGGCGTATCAAGTGTCTCTCGCGAGACTCGCAAACTGGCGGAACGGGACCCCTGGCGGATATTGGAGACTCCCTAAATTAGAGCCAAGCACTCCCTCGAACCCTATTACATTTCGCTCAACGGGTTTTTTTTCCCGCAGAGCGATGTCGAGCGGGAAGCAGGAAGTAGCAGACGAAGTTTCCAGTTTTGAAAGATGGCGTGTCTTAAGAGATTTGACATGTGAAGAGATTCCACGAGATATGACCCAATCGAGTCGCGACAATCACGTTCATAAATAGCTGTTGACGAATGGAAATGGTCGTGATAAGCACGCGGATAGATATGCTATGGAAAACTGTTAAGAAAGGCAGACAACAAAAAGAAAAGTAAACAAATAAAACAAGCGGAACGGAAGAGAAACTCAGACATCAAAGACGGGGTGAAGAAGAGCGAAGAGATTTGGGCATCTTTAACTCGAGTCGTAAATAAAAGTACGACGCAGACTTTTTCCTCGTCTTATCTTTTCTTTTGTTTTCAAAAAATTTCAGTTGGGAATTTCTATACCCTCCTACCAGTCTTTGAATGTACGGTCGTTATTCCGCGCACTTGACAAATGGTGGATGAGAGTGAAAGGGGAAAAAAAAGTTTTGGCGGAATCATAAGAATCCAGTAAGAAGGGAATGCGCCCACTCTTTTTGCCCCTATATCCTTTAGTGCAAACTAACCTCCTGTCATCATAGGGCGTAGGAGTAGTGTTCTCTGAAACTCATGTATGGTACCCCATCAACCGGCATGCAGTTTCGACACCGAACGCATATTTCATGAGCAGCGATGGCGTTAAAAAAAAAAAGAATCGACCCATCGCTTCGAATGCGATAGTCGTCCGTGCCACCCGAGAAAAACCTGAATGTATACCAACTACAGCCCCACGAACCCTTCATCTCCAATCACTTGATTGCAATCGATACCGTAGAAGGAGCAAGGGATACGAAAGTTAACTACGTTCGTTCTTTTGTTTCCTTTTTGCATTCGTATTTTTTCGCTAGCTCTGAGCTGAGCTGAGCGGCGTTAGTATGCTTTTGGGGTGCGCTGGGTTCGGCTCTACTGATGCATTTGTGGACACGAATATAGACCCCGGTCATCAAAGAGTGACATGGCGAAAGAGAAGCGCAGACCCCCCAAAAAATAAAAAAAAATAAAAAAAAAAACCCCAAAAAACAAAGCAGTAGTTTTATAAGTGCGCGCGTTTTAGCATCACGACGATGTAAGAATGTAAGATCCTCTTCCGAGTGGCAGGCCGGCTTTTATGTTAGGATTTCGCGGAGGCGAATTGTTCCCCTTCGCTTTTTGAGATTCGAGCAAGCAGGCTCGATCGTTATACAAGAGTGTAGCCTATAGCGCCTGTTCGGTGCATTCGACCGGATCATGGGTGTGTGTAGTTTATTTCGTCTACGTTCCGCCTCTTTGAGCATATATTTACCCCCATGGTTGCTGGGCGAACAAAAAAACAGGCAAAGGAGGGAGAATTTCGGAGCGCCATCATATCACCTCTGACGCATAGTGCATACTCCCTTCCTCTCTGTCTTGACATGGATGAGCGGCCGGAACTGGTCCCCCCCCCCCAAGTCCTCGGCAGAAAGAAAAGGACGACGCTACGACAGCAGGGTATTGGTCCATCTATTCCGGCAGTCTATTGAAATCCATCATTTTTTTCCCCTTTGTTTGTGATGTATACATGCAGTGCATTGCTGCGTGCACCTCTATTTGCTAGCGTGATATAACATGTAGAAAGTCCATAGAAGATTTTATTGATGATGCGCAGCTCGCGCTGATTTACCACTTCTTGCCATTAGGTATCACGCATATCCCGGGAGATATTGCCTGAGAATTATTTTACTGCGTAGGTGGTTTACATAAAACGACGTGGGCTGAATCTAATAGAAAAATCCCCCGCCGATCCTATCAGGAATTCAACTCGAGCTAGACGTATAATAATTTCCAGATTTCTTTGCGCTATCTCATTCCATGTCACGTGTTTGAGACCAGCTAATAACTCTGATTTCAATCCTGTCGGCTGGAATTCCTTTTCTTTTGGTATTCGCGTCGTTGCGTAAATGCAAATTAATCGCCTCCCGCTTACATATATTAAGAGCAAATATGTATAACGCGATAACTCTATTTACGGCCCATCTATTGCAAAGTGCGTCCCTGTGAGGACCCCGAAAAAAATTATATAATCTCAGCTCTTCTTCCTATTAATCCGATACTTGTAATGAAATTATACCAATATGGTATCCTAAAGGAGATAGGGAGAGCTCCATGATGGATGACGCCTTGGTTATACATACGACAAAATTTCATTACGTTCGCCTTTGCCGATGAAGCAAACATGCGTCCATCATCTCTCTTTTCGTCCGCCCGTTGTTTCTATTCTTAAAAAAAAAAAAAAAACGAGTGTTATTATATGCCAGTCGGTGACGTAATTACTTGATTAATGGTGATTTTATTGTCAGTCATGATTTGATTTCACCCCCTTTTCTCATACGTCCCTGTTTTTGTCGGTCTATTTTTGTTTGGATAGGGATGCGCTATTCTAGAGGACCCTTGTCGGTGGCGGAGGAGGTGGAGGGTCGTGAGAACGACGAGAAGCGGCTGTTGAGGCACTTGATGCGCGGCTACGAGCGTGATGTCCGGCCAGTCAAGAACGCCTCGACGCCAGTTGTCATCCAATTGAGCATCACTTTGACTCAAATCTTCGACATGGTAAGTCAACAGAAAACAATCTTAAGAGTTCTATTTCAATTAGACCAACATTCCCCAACTATCTATCCGACGTAACTGTATCTCTTTTTTATCCATCCGTGTCGCATTTCTTCGTTTTATTTCCCCCGCAGCTTCATCCCCATTTCTTGTAATCTCCTTTCGTTTCGGGGGATTTTGGCTGAGAGGGGGACAGCCGAGAGAGCTGGATCCCGGCCGAACCTTTTTACATGCGCAGCAACGGCGTCTGCGTGCGTCTTATATGTGCTTTGGTGATATGAATCGCAACCCGCCACTCGTTTGGAATTGCTGGCAACGACGGCCAAATTCTCCCATCCAGCGACCCAGCCCTAGCCCAAGCTAACCAGCCGGCGACTGAGATCCTCGAATTGATAGCTTCATTCAACGCACACTCTTTTTTCCACACTCCCACTACATCCCCCCCCCTCCACACCCTGTTTTTATCCGTAGTGTTCCTATATATATATACGTAGTATATATCTATATCTATGTGTGTTTATATGTTAAGGCTCTTTTCCTGTAAATTTATTACTCCCCTTTTTCTTTCATTCTTTTCTCTTTTTCTTTCTTTTACACATTTCTAGGACGAGAAGAATCAAGTCCTCACATCGATCGTCTGGCTGGATCAAGTAAACAACAACAACGCCTCTATACCCCCCGTCTTATTACTGCGTTCTGCGCCCCTCTGTATTGTGTGTTTCTCTTCGTTTGCTATCGGCCTATCTCTGGCTGCCGGGTCTTTCTCCTTTTTCTTTTCTTTTTTTTTTTTTTTATTTGTCCCGTCCACACAGTATACTACTTTATCTGGCTGAATCATCAGAATGGGACTGGATAACGGACGGTATTGCTGCTCTTAGTTGTCACATCTCTTTCATCACGGCGACCGAAAGGCAAAAGAAAAAATCGGGAATCCCGAGAGAGAGATGATGATATCCGGTTAGTTTCATGATGAGGAGCGGATAATTGGCCAACGACCAGATGGAGGGGATGGAAAACAAATTAGCAGGGGCAGATGGTTTTGTTGTTTTCCTGTTGTTGCTCTGGTTTATTTACATTTGCCAGTCGGATCCCGCGTTGTGCCAAACTAGATGCGCAGCCGGCCGGCCGCAAAAACAGGCAAGACAAAAAAATTGCGCCAACTCATTGCAGCAAGACGGCCTATTAGTATTCTTGGCATTTTTCACGTATACGAATCCCATCCGCATTAGTCACAATCGATTACCTTCCACCGAACACCCCATCAGTAAGAGGCTGTGTCTAGGGGGGATACAGAATACCCAGAACTTAATAACCAACCACTCTCGATGTAGAGCAAAATCCGGTTCTTATTTCCCCGTTCCTGCGCTCCGTTCTCGAGATAAGCTACAACGGCGGAAAAAGATCTTTAAAACCAACACGACTAAAAAAGGGAAAACCTTCACGGCAGAGATACAGCACCGTATAGTTTCATAATGAAAAATCAACTAACTTTTTGTGTTCGCTTCGTTACCCCCTCGCTTGTTTACTTTTTTTGCCTCTCAACTTATGCCGCGCTCTGCCGCTTCTTCTTTTTTTTAATATTTTGGTTACAGGAATGGAAAGACGAACTTCTGACATGGGATCCCAACGATTTCGGTGGATTGAAAATAATGAGAATGCCGTGCGAAAGGATCTGGTTACCTGATATTGTCCTCTACAACAAGTAAGTTGGGGCTTCTGTAGTTCAAACGAATTGTCCCCTGCACCCTTTTCCTAGCACTGTGGTGACGGCTTGGCGGACGGAAAAGTTGTCGAACTCATCACGATCTTCGATAGCGTTACGTAGACCTTATTACGTGTGTAGTTTTGACGGAGAAGTCGAAGAGGCGTCGTGATTTGGCGCTCCATTCCAACTCGCTCATTATCGAGTTGACACGAGCGTGCGAGTCTGCTGACGATTCTTGGACAGGCTGTCATTTTCCCAATATGAACTTGCGTCAAGTTGCTTCTATATTTCCTCCGTGACTTTATAGTTTATACTGTACAGCAGCTGCCAATGATTGGCAGGGAATCAGTTATGTACGTGCCTCTGTATGGCGCTAGAATTCGACCCACAACATCATTAAAATCACGACGCCTTTGACGTGTGTGTGTGTGTGTGAGTGAATACGTGTAGGCAGTAACTTTTCATTTCTTTCATCCTATAACAGCGCGGATGATTACACTCGCGGGTACATGAACAGCAAGGCCATGGTCAGTTATGACGGCAACGTATTTTGGCCGCCTCCCACCAAGTTTCGGAGCACTTGCCCTGTTGACGTTACATATTTCCCGTTTGACGACCAAACGTGCGTCATGAAACTCGGCTCGTGGACCTACGACGGATTCCAGGTAAGAAAACGTTGGTTTTCTTCGGAAAGGTGAACAGAGGTCGCTCAACTCTCTGAACCAATTTTTGTTTTGTCTTTTTTTGTTTGCTCGGGGTTTTTAAGGTGGACGTAACTAATCGAACATCGGAAGTGGATTTAACCAATTACGTGCCCAACGGCGAATGGGAATTGTTGGAGGCGCGGCTCATCCGCAACGTCGTCTTTTACAGCTGCTGCCCTGAACCGTTTCCCGACTTGACGGTGACGCTCAAGATCCGCCGCAAGATCCTTTACTACATGGTCAACGTCGTACTACCCTGCGTGATGATGTCCGTCCTGACTCTGCTCGTCTTCTGTCTGCCTCCGGAATCGGGCGAGAAGATCGCACTTGGCATCACCGTCCTTCTGGCCTTTTCCGTCTTCATGCTGGCCATTGCTGAAAAGATGCCGGAGACTTCCGAGTCGATACCCCTCATCGGTATGAAATGCTTTTTTTTTTGTTTGTTTTCTTTTTTTTTTTTTTTTAATTTGGCAATGTCACCGTTGACCGGAAGTGATGGCTGCGAGAGTGAGGGAATAGAATGGATGTTCCTTATCTTTGATTTGATTTCAATTTCAAAGGGGCTATTCAGTCCTGAACGTTAGAACCGACAATAAAAACTGACGCGAGCCTATTACAAGAATGAGCCACCTTTGACAGAACCGGTTCTTGACCGATCGGTTCCCTTGCTTCCGGGGTATTGCAGTGTAACCGAATTGGCTCACAGACTTCCGTCGTAGTAACCGCCCGTATCTGTCACATCCACTCCTTGCAGCAGTCTCGCATTCTCTCTGTGCTCCAATAAGCTGATTCGCCCTTTTTTTTTAACCAGCTTTTCTTCCAGCTGTATCACGTTGGTTATTACGCACGCCCGCCTGTCTTCTGTCTGTTTGATCGCCTTCAGTGTCAGATTGCTGTGAGCTGATTAACCCCGTTATATAGTAGCAAATAGGCTACCACAATTGCTTGGGTGTGTTCGAGGAACGCTGACTACGGGGGTGTGGGCAGCGTATATTTGCTTTCATTTCACATTTCTCCTCGTTAGTGGGCCGTGCAAATAAGGTGATGTTAATCTCGTCGTTGATCATTAGGACTGCAGCATCCCTCGGTGCGTCGCCCACTTACATCCTTCTGTGGAAATTTATATTCTTTTGGGCTGGTAGACTCGTTAGTTGAGGATTTTTATATTAGCCCAGTGTGCGCTTTGTGTGAAACTTCCTGTTTTGTCAAATTCTTTTTCCGGCAAGCACGACGGCGAGAGATGATAACGAACGACGTTTTTGTGGGGAACGGCTTGACAAAATCATTTTTTTTTGTCAAGGACTCAAGTCACAAGATTTTTTGCCCACTATACTTCCTATCCTATCCGGTTTAGTAATCCATTTATACGCCGCTCTATTCCGACATAGAAAGTTGCGAGAAGTCACTCCGCCTGGAATGAGGGAAAAAAAAAGAAGAAGAAGAAGAAGAGAGTGGAATATCAAGGATGGCGGTACTGCATGGCGCCGTCTAAGAAAGAAAGAATGTCTCCCGGGGACTTGATTTCAGGACGGCCGACTTGCTTTCTTGTGATCCGGAACGGGGAGGTCTCATATAAGAGGGAAATATCATGTCGGCAAAATCGTCTGCGACGAATATAGAGTAGGGGCAGACATAAAGGCGCTGGGCGACCACGGGGAGATACCAACGATGAAAAGGAAAGGACTAATTAACGTCTCTCATTCTATCCGACGTCTCTCACTACTCGCGGCCATCACTATTCGGCTGCCAGACGGTGTGTTGTTCCAGTCGGAAATCGAATCAAACGGAATCAATGCTGTTTCTCTAAGCGACCTTTGTATACATACCCTCTCGCCATTACTCATGATGTTATGATCCTGGTTTCCGCCAATGGCATTAATAGGGATTTATCTGACTGCTGTGATGGCGATTACTTCCATTTCGGTGGTCATGACGGTGATCGTTCTCAACTGCCATTACAAGGGACCGACCGCCAAGCAAGTTCCTCGCTGGATGAGAAGGTACGTCATAACCAGCAGTCCTCGCCCACCCGTCACATTGACACGTAGCACAAGTATAATATCTATCTCGTCATATCTGATGCTCGTTGAAGCCAAAATGAAATGGATAAGCGGATGGCGAGATACTTGACGTGGAATGAGAAATGAGGAATCGCCAACAAAACAGGCGACTAGACCGGCTGAATCCGGTTCGATGAATTCATCTCCGAATTTTTGCTTCATTTTCCCGTTTTAGATATGTTCTCAGATCGAGTGCCGGAAGATGTAATGATCATCATCAGAAACGGCCGGCGGCGCATTATCAAGCCTTTGAAGAGGCGGCAGCAACTGCAGCGGCTGTGGCAGCAGCCGGTGCTAATACGCCTGTCGTTGGGCCGACCGGCAGTTGCCTGGGTAACGGATGTCGTCTCAAGAGCGGAGCGTCCAGCAACTCCGCCAGCCGAGAAAATATTCCTTCGGCCGAATTCATGCACAGCGGTGGCGTTGGTGGCGGCATCGATAACTATAGAGGACTGCCCAATCCGGCCTCTAGTGTTTCCACCATCCCGATGACCCTCAACACTTCCGCCCCGCCCCAATCGTTTCGATTCCGCGTCGCCGAGTATTCCGAGGAACGAAAACGCAGTTTCGTCCGACTCAGCCGAAAATATCGTCAAGCCCAGCAAAGCCAAGGCGCACAGGTTCGTGCAGAGTAACTCCTAAGTTATTTATATATGAATTTATTCGGAATTTGAATGCGGTAGGCAGCCTGCTTTAAAAATGTCATTTTTTGCAATTTTTTGGGGGGAGCCAAAAAGGCTTTTCATTCTTGTCCTTTACTTCCGTCTTTTTGCGGCTCGTTTGCATAACACGGAAAAGCCCCCGAATAATAACAGACGAAATTAACATTTTCAGATGTTTTGTCAGTTTGAACCGAAATTGGAAATGCTTGCGGGTTTGACGTCATTCATTCTAGTTTGTGCGTACGTAGTTGTACAAATTGGTATGACAGCACGAAATCCCCTTTCCTCAGCAATGTATTATTAATCCAAGTTCAAACTACAAACTCCTTCCTTGTCTGCTGCTTCATTCATCATGAACTGCAGATATCTGAAAGTGGCCTGTGCGCACTTCTATCACGAGGACGTCGGACAAAACTATTCCGATTCGGTTCTTTTGCTTTTGATCAAGCAAAGGGAATCTTCTGAAATTACAGCAAGTTCTTTATACGGAAGCTAATGAGAAGATCAATCAGAAATCTTTCACGGAAACAAAGGCTTTTTTAGATAACGGACTGTTCAAGTTAATTATGTCAGATGATAGTATATCAAAATCAATTGTTAACTTATACCTAAGCTAAAGAACGGTTGTAAATTGGGGAAAATGAGAAGACAACGCAAGCGAGTTGTGAACGATTCGTATTGGTGCTTGAACCAATTTAATCTCGGAAGAGTTTCCTATGTCTTTTTTTTTCGCTGTTTTTTTATGACGAGAATGAATGGGGTCGTATAATTCGGTAGTCGACAGACTTTTTTGGACGCCGAGGCTCTGTCAGTCCGTAGTTCATTCATCTGATGTGCACGGATTCATCGGTCATCGCGAATAGCAGCAGCGTTATCCGGCTGTGAGCCTGTGACAAGTCAAGTACTTACACAGAGTCAAGTCGTTGTACTGTTTGACGGCGTTACTTAGTTTAATAACCTAGAAAGTCTCAAGGGGGTCTATGACAAAGTATCTCGGTCTAATAAGTCTATTGCATTTTACAAAAGAGATTGCTATGCCAATAACACGCTGGCTGGAGCTGATTAGAAATGCTTGTGTCATATATACTTGTGTACCTTGTGAGCATGTAAGCACACAAATCAATCGAACATCTTCATCTATTGGAGTTGGCTTTCCCATCCACTCCGCCCTTGTTGATTTATGTGACGTTCCGCTCCATATCTGGATACGAACAAATGATCGATATTGTAACGATGAGTTTCAATGAAGATGATTGTGCTCTTATATGCCCGATGTAGTATATCACACCGTCCTAATACTGTTCTCGTGGCCACAAAAATCTATTAGATTGCTGTAGATTTCATGATTGGTCGTAACGATTCGCTAGTATAGTATGGGGACTAGCAACTAGCTATACCCAATGAAAAACTGTTTCTGTGCGAGAATTTGGCCTTGATTGTTTTCTTATGTATTTCTCTTTACAGACGGAGAGCGAAGATGATTACGGTGAAGCCATGCTATCCATTAGCGTGCCACCTCCTGGTCTTCTCCATTCAACACTTCCCGTTCCTGGTATGGGGGACACTGCAATGGAATCGGGAGGCCTTTGCCAAACTTGTCGGAGGACTGCGGGACTGGGCGGAACTGGGTGTAACAAACCCATTCATTCACCGTACGCGTTCAACGTGTCGAATGATCAAGATAGCATGATGCGCTATTTCCTCGACCGGCAAAAGTTCACCGAAGACGGCCAAGCCGTTGTCATTGAGTGGCGCCAATTGGCCGCTACTGTCGATCGCATTCTATTCTGGGTATTTTGCGTCATGACTTCCGTCTCATCAGCTCTCTTTCTCATAATCATACCTGGATACAACCGTGGTTGGTTCAACCCCAAGCCACTTTGAATAGAATAATACCTCATCGGTGAATGCAGTCAAATGTATAAACCAGACTTTGACTGTTGCGGAGTGTTGCGGGGGGGGGGGGGGGGGGGGAGAGGGGCACTGATCGTGTTTGAGATGAATTTGACGTCCTCCAGAACGGCACACGTTTTATTTGAATTAGGAAAGATGAAGCAATTTCTAATAAATGCGGCTGTTTCTAGCCCTTCGATCAATGAAGCTTATCCAACCCAAGCCAGGGTGAAATTCTGTACACAGAGTGTGTGTGAGTGTATAAGTGTGTGTGTGTGCATTCTATTTGATTTTGATACTTCTGGCTAAAAGCCTCGTTCCCGCGCGCAAGAGGACTTTGCCTCTTTCAGTGCTTAAAGGAGCCTATATAAGAATATAGACCTTCGAGGAAAACAGCCACCATAATAGCGCTTGATAGAACGAGAAAAAACTGTATATGTATCTACGTAGTTAGATCGCAAATAAAAAAAAATAATACTTGACGATTTGCCGTCTTCTTTATTCATAATTCATATTTTAGAGTATTTAGTAAAAAAATGTACGAATCACAACAAATACCGATTTCAACTTCACGCCTTGCTATATAAATAAATAAGCAGTGTGAAAAATGTTTCGTTTCTCGTACGCTGCACGCGAGGTTCTCGATAGAATTATTTTTCCTTCGTAAATCCTTTGGATCTTTCTCATTTATTTTTAAAGAATGAGCGAGTGATCCAGAGACTTTTAAATTTATGGAATAACAAAGTTCACGCGTTTTTAATATTTTTCTTTCCGGAAGTTAACCGCGGAGTAGGTCAAAACGGTATGGCGAACGTAGAACTCCAAAGACAGAAGAACTCCACCGACAATAGAACCCCAATATTTTAAATAATTTTCAAAAATGTCTTTGTATGCGACAGTAGAACTCCTTTTTTTTTAAAATATTATTAAAAATACCCGACAATAGAACTCCAGTGCCCGACAGTAGAACTCCACTACGCGACAATAGAACTCCAATAAATTTTAAAATCTATTTAAAATATTGGGGTTCTATTGTCGAGTGGAGTTCTTCTGTCTTTGGAGTTCTACTGTCAGCAACCCGTCAAAGCTCATCAATTATTAGGCTAACATCAATTTAGACCCAAAATTTAAAAAAAATTCTTTTTGGCGTTAGATGAATATTCACTGAGCTACGGGCACATTTCTTATCCGGAATTAATGTAAATTAGCTGATTCCAGAAATGTAACGTGCATCCGCATCACGTTATCAGCCAATACATCCAACAGCGTTATAACATTTACGCTAGATGTCACTCGCTATTATTGTTCTAGACTCCCGCTGTCTCCTGACTCGAAAGATGTGTGCTTATTGTGTGCTGCTGTGTTCTGTTTCTGTATGAAACTAAATGAAACTTATGAAACCAGATAAAACTGAATTTTATGAATTTTCCATCGGGAATATTGAAACCACTCCAGTTTTATTGATACCCGAATTGTATTTGAAATAATTTGCACCATAACTCAACCTCAACACCAACAATGTAGAACAACTGAAGAGAACTCAAACATTCAGTGACAGCAACACCTACCTACGTGAATAACCACAAGAAGAATACCAATCTCCAATCTAGATGAGGATTGACATTGATTACAGTTCCAGATTAGGCAACAAAATATCAGTGTTGAAGAAAAGCAATGTTGGTATAAAAAAGTGTCAAATCGACGAAAGGCAACTCAGTTTTTGCTTTCATGTTCAAGGTTCTAAGCAGGAAAATTTGGCCTGAATGACGCTGGTCTAAATGTCCCTGGCCTGAACATCCACCAATCATTGCTAGCTGTTAATCTTTTCATTCAACATTTTCTACAGCCAATTTCTTTCAACGTGAACAACAAGATAATAGAGTAAGACTTTAGCAACTTGTCATTGTTGTTTTTTTAAGTATAATAACTTTTTCTAGATTTATAACAAAATTCCTTATTTCTCTTTTCAGACTCTGGAATCTCTGGGTCACGACCGACATGAGCGTGAATGCTGCTGGCCAAGACAGAATTTGAAAGCCCCTCTATCACGAGCTATACCAAGCTATACTATTTGAGGCAGGTTACTCCCACTATACAGTTGACAAACGACATAAAATTCAAATGCTTTTGGCTAATAATTCGTTATTTTTGGGTAACAGAAATTGCTATCTGGAATTCGACGAACAATTTGCTAAAGAGGAATTTCAAACGATTGTCAATGTTGAGGAAGAAGATGACGGTTCCATGGAATCAAAACAAGACAAAATGGAAGCTCTGATCATTTGCTCTCTTCATATTTGAGAACATGGTACATAAACATTTTCTCTAAACTGATTATGAATTTTTTTACAAAGTTATTTTTCTGGTGACAAACTGAACAGCTTCTCAAGTTGCGAGTCTTCCGCCATCCTGCGTGATCGTTTAAATTCTTGTGAAATGCCCACTTTTTACGACACTAAAACCGAAAAGCTGATTACAAGAGTCCCACTTCTTTCTCTGGTATCCTCATTTTTTTAAAGAATCAATCTAATTTTTTCATTCATTATTTTCTTGTTTGTCTGCTGTATGCAGGTGAAGTTAAGTCGCATTTAGCTGACTGGTCTAAGGATGGGTCCTTCCCAGAAAAACGAAAAGGACAACACGGTAAACGATGGTTCGCTGTTAGCTAACCCTATGCCCTTTAGCTGCTACCCTTTGGAAACCTTCAGCGCAGTGATACTGGAATAGTGGAATACCAACTGCAGCATCACCTTCAACCGCACGGCATTCAGTCGGCAATACTCCTTCCGTCGCCCTTGAGCATAGGAGAGAAGGGCGTGTTACCAATTATCATTCGACTTCCCAACCGACGGCCGGGTGGTCAACCCCCCACTGCTTACTACTACCCCTGCTCTCAAACACAACACGGAATTTGGATCTTCAGATTGTTTGACTGTTTGTCCATTTGTGATGACGCCATAGCGGTTTCTTTGGGCAGACGAGGTGATGATGATTTTCGTCAGGAGAATATTGCGTAAGTATCGAGTTTTTTTTTTAGGTCTTTGCCTGTTATTGCTGTGCCAAGATTCAGGGGATTTCAAACATTTCTTGTTTACAACGCAAGATGGCTATAGCAATAGCATGGCTTAGATCATTTTTCAACCTTTCAACTCTCTTTAACATGTGAGATTAATTATTTTTTCTAATAATAACTTCTCTTTTACACTTGAATTTTGATAGTCGGATGTCGTCGAAAGCAATCCAGCCGTTTCTTGAAATCCTTGGGAATTCCACTAACGTTCTGCTCCATCCGTATCTTCGCGACGTACGCTCAGCAAGCTTCACTGCTTCACTGAGCACTTCTCATGCTGCACAACTTTTCTTGCTTCACTGACGAGTTGGATCACTTCAGTATTCGCTTCCGTCCGCTGTGACACACCTGCAGTCACTCGCCACGGGATTATGTCCAGGTAACCGACAATTGACTTACTTTCGTAGATTATCTACTAAGTATCTACTTGTGTTAAACTCTGTGTCTGTGTAATAGTTTCCAAAATCAGGCCCTTCTTACGCGCAAACAAAGTTTTACTTGGACGTTTCTTTTTCCTAACGCTAGATGGCTTTTTGATAATTTGTAGCTGTCAAAACAGTCAGTTTCAGTTACTTTGACATCTCTTTAAACATTAATTGGCAGTTATTTTGTTGAAATATTTAGTGATAACTGACGATTGCTATTCCAGCAACAAAGCTCACTTGTTAAATTTTGGATCATTGCTTTTTTTTTCTACTTCCGGTTTGCTCATTTCAGTCAGTAGTTCAGTAAATATTCATTCGAGGTACAAAAGAACCACATATTCGTGATCCTCGTCAAATTTGTGGTAAAGTTCATGTTATTTTTTTTACGTATTCGTACTTCCGGTTTCGAAAATTTTCCTGAACTATAGTTCAGGAAAATTCTCGATTTTGGCCAAATTTTGGATTTCGTTTAAATCACATCTAATCGACCCCAAATTTCATGGAGATCACGAATATGTGGTATAATTTGACGACAGCTCAATGGTTGAGGCGCTGTGGTTACTTCCGGTTTACTTCCAGAAATTTTTTATCAAACTAGCAAGTGAGCTTTGTTCTGTGAACAGTTCTCAATGTTGAAAGCTAAATTTTAAGCAAATAAAAGCGCGCCTTTAAAATTGTTAGCATAAAAACCAGATCAGTGTACCTATATGTAGTTTGTAACTTGTATTGGCATGCAACTTAATAAGAATTATTTTGTCTTTATTCAGGTAATGCATACGTCGATGGTAGTGCAACGTCGAGAAGATGGACACCAAAACAGCGCGGATCATCATTTGTTGTTGGTAATATGTTTTCGTTTGTGTTAGTTAACCCGTTGGCTGCCACGCCTTTGTTCTCCCCTAGCTCCTTAGCACGGGCCGCGCTGTTCGGTCTCGTGGTTTACTGCCGCGGGGTCGGACAGTCGCACCAGCCCAAGATTCGCCGCAAGGCGCCTGTTAGGCAGTGCACCATAGGGACTTCCCCCTTGTCGATACGGTGATGGATTCTAGAGGCGTGCATTCCATCTTCTCCTGTCACCGTGTCAGCCCGGACTTGTCAGCAATGGCAAGTCCCACCTTGGTCATGGATCCTTCAGACATGGCGCGTAGAGTAGTAGAGAGCAACCTACGGGTTGTATGGCGTGGCAGCCAACGGGTTAACTTAAGTGTATGTATGTATGTATGTATGACTTGTATGTATGTATGTGACTTTAAAATGTGGTGGAATTGTGGGTGGAGGTGGGACAATAAAGCAATTCCTTTTACAAGTTTTTTGTTCATTGTCTTTTCATTTATAACTCCAACTAATTCCACGAAAATTAACTAAGATTTGTTTAACAGTTGTATCAATATATTTCGTACGATTTTGAAGTTTTCTTGAAGAAATCGAACACTTGAAAAATGCAACTCAAGATTATTTTGTAATCACTACGCAGGACGTCTCTTCGTAACTTACCCTAAAAACAATCGTCAAAGCATCAGGATATGTCCGGAGGGCAGTAGTTTTCTCTATAACATGACGCAAACAAATCACAACGCAGCATACTGGCCTAGAAGAATTCCAACACAAATAAAAAAACCTGTCGCAATGTTAACAAGGTAGGAAGGAATTAAAGTCTTACAATCCAGTTCAGTTACTCACATTAAAAATATTTATTTTCTCATTAAAGATAAACAATCAATTCCCAGTTACGAAAATGAAATAAAAATGTCTGCTCTAGTATTTAAGAACCTTGCAGTAAATTGGGGAAGCGTAGGTTGTGGTGTAATATTCAGATGCCTTGGTAGCGTAGTAACTCGAGGCAGAGTAGTGCTTCGGAGCTCCGGTGTAGTAGGTCGGAGAAGCGTAAGTAGTGGTATAATACTCCAGTGCCTTGGGAGTGTAGTACTTGGGAGCCGCAGTGCAGTAGCTGGGGGCAGCGTAGGTTGTAGTGTAAAACTCCGGGCATGGTGGTTTACTAATCAGGAGCCTCTGTGCAGTGCAGCATACATGGTTGGATAATGTTCGACCTTGACGATGTAGTACTTGGGGGCTTCGCCGACTTCGCCGACGGTGTAGTAGCTAGGTGTAGCGTAGGCTGTGATGTAGTAAACTGGAGCATCAGTGTAGCATTACGGTTCACCGTAGTACGAAGGAACAGCCGCTGTGTACTCCGGTGCCTTGCTGGTGTAGTACTCCGGTGCCTTGCTGGTGTAGTACTCCGGTGCCTTGCTGGTGTAGTACTCCGGTGCCTTGCTGGTGTAGTACTCCGGTGCCTTGCTGGTGTAGTACTCCGGTGCCTTGCTGGTGTAGTTATGAGGGCCTCGGTCGTTACGTAAGTTATTGTTGTGTAGTAAAGCGGCGGCGTTGTGGTTTGCTATCCGCCATTCACAGGAGACATTCGTACACCAATGGTCGACCCACCCAGCCATCAACGATGCAACACCCAACGGTAGCACAACGCCATAGTTAACTACACAATAAAGAATTTGAAAATTAATTTTCAATAAAACTGGTCATAACTAGAAACGATAGCATTAATTCACGACCCGAAAAAAATGAATATTTACCAATGATTGCGAACTGATTGCACTCGATGAAGAAGTCAGTTGATGCGTAATACTTCGGGGCTTCGGTGTAGTAGCTCGGAGCAGAGTAGGTTGTAGTGCAGTACTTGAGCGCTTCGGTGTTGTAGTAATTAGGGGCCTCGGTGTAGTAGGCACGGGCAGCATAGTAGTCGTGTAGTATTCTGGTGCCTTAGTGGTGTAGTACTCATGCTGCTGTTGCTTGATATCCACCACACTCAGGAGACATTGGTACACTCGTGTTTGACCCAGCCATCAACGAAACAACACCCAACAGCAGCACGACGCCATAATTAACTATACAATAAACAATTCGAAAATAATCTTTCAATTAAAAGTGGTCATATCTAATCATCAAAAACTAAAGACGGGATAGAATCGATTCACAACTAGAAATAAAAATGAATATCTACCCATGATTGCGTATTGGTTACACGATGAGGAATGCAGTTGGTGACAGATAGAGCACTACAGTTGTTGCTGTGTCGGAGATCCTCACACAGCTGATTTCTATCGTAAGCTGGGGCACCGTATGTTACAGTATAGTACTTGGGCGCTTCGATGAAGTATTCGACCGCTTTGGTGGTGTAATAAGCCGGAGCCTCGGTGTAGTAGCTGGGAGTAGAATAGCACCAGCTGGGAGCATCAGTACAGTAAGATGGAGCAGCGTAGGTTGTAACGTAAAACTCTGGAGCTTTGGTGGTGTAGTACTTGGGAGCCTCAGTGTAGTACTCGGGCGCTTTGATGACGTAACTCGGGGCAGAGTAATACTTCGGGACTTCGATGTAGTAGCTCGGTGCAGCACAAGTTTTAGTGTAATAATCTGGAGCCTTTGTGATGTAGTACCTGGTGGCTCGGTGTAGTAAATAGGTGCTGCGTATGTTGACGTTGTGTAGTAGTGCGGCGACGTGGTGTAGTATTCTTTCACTGCTGTTGCTTGGTATCCACCATAACCAGGAGACATCGGTATACTCGTGGTCGACCCAGCCATCAACGATACAACACCCAACAGCAGCACGACCCCATAGTTAACTAGACAGTAAACAATTTTAAAATTAATTTCCAATTATAACTGGTCATATCAATAACTGGAAACAAAATAGAATTGATTGACGACTGGAAATAAAAATGAATATTTACCCAAGATTGCGAACATATTTTAAATGCGATGAAGGAGGCAGTTGGTGACAGCTCTGCAGTAGTTACCTTGTCGGAGATGCTCACTCGACTGATTTCTTTTGCCTTTTCTCTCTCCTTTTATACGATTTTTTTCATCCCCTCACCTCTTAGGCCTGCGGCTATTTTACCTTTTTGATAATGATGCAAAACTTTTCTCGTTCTTTTCTCACCCACTCTTTTCTCTGTTCTCACCCAACCTCTACACCTGCATGATACGTTTTACGTAAAATGATCTCCGTGACCTTCGAAAGTGAAGGAAATGCAAACTTTCCTTCTTTAGGTTGACGTGGCTGGGGATGGGTCTACAAAAACCAAAATCAAAATGAATACCAAATGGTTTTGTAACACGTCCCGTTCTCACCCAACCTCTACACCACTGCATGACACGTTTTATGCAATGATCTCCGTGACCTTCGAATGTGAAGGACAGGTGGACTGCCTTTTCCTTTTGCAGGTTGAAGTTTCTGGGGATGGGTCTACAACAACCAATATAAAAATGAAAATGGTTATGTAACAGTAACACATCCCGTTCTCACCCAACCTCTTTTTGACAAGTTTAACGTGCCTTTCCTTTTGCAGGTTGTCGTTGCTGGGGGTGGGTCTACAAAAACCAATATCAAAATGAATACCAAAAATGGTTACGACTTAAATCCGCCCATGCAATCTCAGCTGCAAAAAGCCCCCGACACGAAAACAGATTAAAAATAATAAAATATGAATTAATAATAAAAGATCTTCAATTAAAAAAAAAAAAAGGTGATATCTATTATTTTATAATAGTGTTTTATGGCTCTGATTGATGTGTGCATCTTCTCCTGGGGGTCTAATATGTGCATCACTCAAGAAAGGACATATTTAGTTTTAGACTTTTAGTAACATCATATTCATTTGGAATGGAAGTAATCTTACAAAAAACAAAATGTTGCAGCAGGAAATTCCTGTTTTCCTCAGAGTGAAAGAAATAGTTACTAGTAAGCAGTAATTGTCTATGATACTGATTTAACAAAAAGGTTGAAGCTGCAATTTCCAAGGAATGCGTGCCCACATTTTTATATAGGTCCAATCACGATACAGGTGTTGATTTTTAATGTACTCTTAACAGTGTTCCTTTAACGATAGTTATGAGAAAACTCTAAACAAATAAAAAGGAAATACAACATATGCATGACAATATCCAATGAATTTGTCCAAAAATATCAGTGACTGAGGAGCCAACAGATTAGATAGACTAGCTAGAGATAATTGAAAGAGAAATAACACTTCCAAAGAGTTGAAAAGCACGATACCTTCATAATAATGTGGCAAATGAAAGATAAAAATGTGAAAAGAAACGTGTGAATTGATGTCAAGTATAGTATAGGTTTGTGGTATTCAAGCAGGGAATGAAACACTGTAATAAATAATAACTATCGATCGCCACAACAACGCCACAACGGTTCAGAGCAATTCAGAGGTTGTGAACCGAGTATTTCGGTGTAGAGAGAGATTCTAAATGGCTTTCCTAAATTTTTGTGAGCACTAGACTACATTACTGGAAGTGACAGTGTCAGATAGTTGGGTCAGAGAATTTCCATACTTGCATTTAAATAGATTTCTTCGGTTGAGTAAAGTTAGAGAGATTTTTCACAATTTAGAGGAAAGTAAAATGACGTAACTTGTGAAATAAGAAAATCACTTGTGGATGGCTGTAATTGACACTCCCCCAGGCTTTATGAACACAAACATTTCAAGGGTTGCCGCGTTGAGATTTTTAACCACGTACGCTACGCAGGAAATGATGAGAAAACAACTTTTTCGTTAGAGATTTTGTTAAGTAGTAAACTGATTTTTACTTATAATTTACTAGCACTCCCAAACGATTGCTTTTTTGTTAATTGCCATTTCAATAGGGCCTTTGAAAATTGTTAACTTTTAAAAACCAATTAACGCTTAATTTGAAAAGAGTGGTGATTGTTTGACAGAAAATGAGAAGTTAACGCGATGCCGCGATGGTATAGAGGATCTCCGAGATAACTATCATTATATAATTGTAGCGTTTGAAACTTATTGGTCATCACTTGATTTGCCTAAAAATTTTGTTTTGTCAAGGAAACTCCTAGCGCGGGAAATTTGACTTGAGTATAAATTCAATAGAGGTCTCCCTAAATTTATAGCTAGTTATTATCAGATAGTTCGTGTTTGTTTTGTTTGTTTGTTTTTGAAAGAATTTAGCTCGTGGGAGACGGAAACTGCTGAACAGGAGAGGACGAATGACTCTGCATCACAGAGGAAGGATCAGTCGTGAAACCGGCAGGGGCAGCGTGAGGCCGGAAAACTTGACGTCTGGTCCTGACATGTCGCGAGGAATTAAAGCCCAGCACGCCAGGCTGCTGATTCTGAATAGATGTCGCAGGACGTGGTAAAGACGAGCCGGAAAATGACGTCTGTTGTTGTTGTTGGATGCGAGGTCTCAACGTGTACATTGCTGGTGGCGCTGGAGTCGGAAGTGAAAACTGGCGGTGGAGTACGGTTGACGACTGGCGAATTGCTCCGCATTCCCCTGATAAAGACCATTGTAGGATATGTTGTTGATCACAGGCTAAATTAATCCCCTTTGATAATGAAAATGCAATCAACCTGCTGTGAGAAATGGCGATGGAAGTGAAGGTCCGTACAAACAGGAGACACGATTAGGAGAGTGTGGAGCTGCCACCATTCGATTGGATGGCATTTCCAGGCTGACTGTGTTATTAGTTTCCCTCTCCGGGGTGCCTCGATTCGTCCCAGCAGTAGTCGTCACCAACGACCAAGGAGATGAAACATACTGCTGTCAATCAATAGAGCCAACAATATTGACGTTTAGACATGTCTAGCGCCTACAGCAAAACCCAACACAATACATATAACCGTCAATGTCTGAAACTTACATGCGCGGCGTTGTTAAATTGATGATGAACGAGGCTGGAAGGGAAGTAATGTTGTCGGTTGCCTTGAGAGTGCGCAGTTGTATTCACCAACGGATAAACCATGGATGGGTAAGGAGTAACAGCCACATTGGCAGTCCCGTTGTAAGGCTGCTGCATTTGCTGGTGATGTTGCATCATTTGACTATTACTTTGCTGTAACGAATAAACCAAAAAAATGTTTCAGTCCTTGTAGTCAAATCTTACAAAATTTGAAATCTTACAGCTCGCATGGATGCCAGATAAGCGTTGGACGTCAGCGACGCTGTGGGTGCACTTGTAACAACGGTCGGCGGCGTCGAACCGGAACGTGGTGGCAAATTGTTACAAGGGGCTTGCATTTTCCCGTTGGGTATGTTAGCCGGCCGGATAGGAACTGTAGCGAGAAATTGCCCATTTGTTGAAGCCATTTCCACCTGATGAGTCAGATTTTCGGCTAAAGGATACGACATTGGCGGAATTCCGCCGATTGGCCTAAGACTAAGATTCTTCATGGCAGAGTACAAATCATTGGCGTCGATGGAGGCTCCGTTGTCGCCGGAAGGACCCAAACAGGCTTGATAGAGAACGTATCCATGGCCGTGAGCAACCGGAACTGCAACGCAATTGCCTTTCATTTGATCGTCGAACGGAGCTGAAGAATTGACTGTGGGGCCCTGAACAAAGTAGCCGTTTGGTTGAGAATTTGAAGCCGCTGAGACTCCGTTTGCCGGATGAAATGAAGCAAATTCCGGACCGAAATAAGCCTGCGGTTGGTTAACGTAAGTAGTTGCTAAAGTGGGTGAAATTGGGCTTTCGTAACACTGTTGCGCCCAAGCCGGATACACGGGAACGGACGACATTGACGATCCTTCGTTGTCTTCCGCTTTGACTACTACTTCCGGTCTGTCGTAAGATTCGTACGAGTTGTCTGCCTGTTCAATTTCTCCCATTGCATCACTGTTGGAATTGACGTTGGTTTCAACCTGAATTGAAATATGATTGAACTGCCTGTTATTGCCATTATAGTTTTAATCGAATTAGCTTACTTGAAAGGGTAGAGGTAAATGGGGATCGTATCTGTAGGCCGATCCGTCCGAATTGTAGAAAGGTTGACCAGTTTGCGGATTGATGAGAATAGAACCGGCTGGCACATCGTCTAAACTAGTGACTGCCCAAAGCAGAGTTGCATTATTAGTCGGCGGAGTTACGATTTCGGGAGTAGTGGCCGTAGCTCCGCCGACTGTTGCATTAGCGCGATTCCATTCCTGATTATAGCCGCCAGCATTTTGCGATTCAATATTGCTGCTGCTGCTGCTGTTGCACGTTGCGGCTGGCGTCCGTAATGGCACCGCCCGGCTGTTGCTGGGCACCGGAGTAGGAGATGGAGCGGCAGAATGTTGAGATTTGTACCCGGAACTGGTAGGACTGGATCGAGAGATACTGATCGAACTTGAATTTGAATCCTGATTTTTATTTTTAAAAATTAAAAATTCAATAATGTATAATCGACTTAAACAGTTTCAATGTAACCGACCTCACTTGAACGTACTTGTTTGGATAAAAATCGTGTGCCATAATTTTGTCCGCCATGATGTTGGGTGTTGATGACGTTGTGTTGCTGTTGATAGACACCCGGGGCTCCGTTGACTTGATCACCTCCTCTCATGACAGCCGCATTGGCCTCGTGCGATGTGCAAGTGGCCGTGTACCCACCAAAACTGTACGACTTGGCCACGGTCGGACGTAAAGTGTTGCCGTAGCCGCCGAGTAAGTCGCGACTATCGAACGACTCCACCTGTCGACGAAATCAAACAATTGCATTAATTTTTTAAAAATTAATATTACAGAAGAAATATTACCTTGGGAATGCGCATGTTAGTGCGAAGTGTTCCTTGCGTCATCCGTTTTGGCCATCGAAGAGTCTGGATGTCTTCGCTGTTTGTGCGTGAAGTCGTCGGAGTGGCGTAAGCGGAGACGGTGGATTCCGAGGACAGATTTTCCTTCCTCCTGGCTCCCGTAGTAGTGGCTCCTTCAACTGCTGGACAGCAGACTCCTTTTGGAACCAGCGTCACTTGAGGTTGGAAGGCACGGTTCTTTGCTTTGCTGTCCATGCCCAGCACGCAGTCACGCTCTTCCAGGCTCCGACTTCGGATTTCCGTTGAACGGGTGAACTTGTTGCCGCCGCCGCCGCTGTTGCTGCCGTTGCTGCTGTGACGGTCGGGTTCCTCGAACGAGACCGTTTCTCTTTTGGGATTCAATTTCCTGTTGGGCTCCTCCGGCAGGACGACATCGTCACGAACATACTCTTTGAATGCGACCTCCGGCAACCGCGTATGACGTGATTTACTCACCACCACGCAGTTACCTGTCAACCCAACCGAACCCAAATTTTCTTATTTTGAATAAGAAAAAAAGAAAATAGATTGACTCAAGACTACCGGATTGGTCGACATTGTGTTCCATGCCAAAGTAAGCGGCGACTCGGTGGACGAGCATTCGGTGATAGGAGGACATGGCCGGAAAGCGGTGACAGGTACGTTTGGTATCTCTAACTAGGGCGATCATGTCCTGTTCGATGCGCAACAACGTCATCCGGTCTTTGTAATTGCGGTGCAACGTCTCGATGATGAAGTGGTGCAGGTCAACTCCCGTGTTGTCTGTGTACAAATGCGAGCCGGCCGCCAAGTAAGCTTCGCTGCCGTTGGCTAAATCCGTGCTCGAATCCCGCGACAAAGAAAACGAGACGAACGAACTCGAACTATCTACGCTGCACTGAGAACTCTCCACCTGTGTCAAATACGACGGTTATTTTATGTCATCGTACGGTATTAAATGATTAATTTCAAAAATGAAATTCTCACCTGAACTCGAGGACGGAGTCGATTAGTCACTTGAGCCACTTCTTGGTGATGCGGTGATGAGGTTTCGTCGTGACTCTCTACGACCGTGATGACCAAAGAAGCCTGTTGTTGTTGTTGCTGTTGATTGTGCTGCTGTTCGTCGGGAACAGGTTGTGATGATGAGCTATTGGTTGTTGCGTTAAATAGAGGTGAAGAAGAAGGCGAATCGGGAGGCGGGGAAGCTGCTTCTCTTAAGGCGTGACTCCTCACCAGCAACTTCATTTTGTTCATTTTCTTGTGACGACACACGTAAAATTCGCCTTCGCTGCTGGTACTCTGGCTGGAAACGAGGTCGGCTTGATGACTGGAGCGCTTCTTCTGATCGTTCGTACAACTGTTGCGGTGATTGTCTTCATTGCTGCTGGACGCTCGGCTCGGCTCGTCCACCTGATCACCCACTTCAATTCCGGGCGAGCTGGTCGCGTATTCCCCCATCAGCAACTCTTCGTCCTCCATAGCCGATCCAGCCCAGTCTTCTGTGCTGCTGCTGGCCATTGCTGAGACTGGAGACTCTCGTATTTCGCTCAACTTTAGATGATAATAATAATATTACATTAGAAAAGAATGCGGTCATCTGATATTAGCGCGTAAAGCTTCCTATAATAAATCATTCAAAATAAGGTGAAAAACTAATTTGACTGCTGCTGTCTCTCTACCAGCAGAACAAAAGAAATGAATGATTCATCACTGCTGGGCTGGGCTGCTGCCGCCGTTGGATGTGGCTTGGATGCATGTTGTTGTTGAGAGAAGTTGGACCGCGAGTCAAAAGTCAATAAGCTTGGCTACAAACTAAAAAGGACTAACGCGTGGGGAAGAAGGCGTAGTCAAGCGGAGAGTGGATAAAAAGGCGACAGCCGAGACCAAGGACAAGAAGGAAGAGAAGACTATTTCGGGAGAGCAGCTCAGTGGCGCGCGCCACTACAAGTTACTAAACTATACTACTAGCTACTATACAGACGCTGGGCGCACTGAGCGCAGCAAGCAGCCAAACGACGGTGGAGAAGCTCAGCAGCAGCACGACAACAGTCAACCGTGAAAATGGTCGAACGTAAACACAAGATAGTAGGCGCAGATGGCCGCAGTCGAGAGTGTAATAGTATAGAAAGAGGCTTGTCGTATCAACGATTTCCTAATGAAATATCTCCACGTATCAACAGAACCTGTCGCCAACCAAAAGAAAGAAGAAAAAAGAGAAAAAAAGGATTTGAGGAAATCACACACAACTTACACTATCACTGGAAAGGTGATGGAACGGACGTGCTCTTCGGGAATTATGGATAGACGGATCTACAGGATCATTCCGGCTGTTGATGGTCTCTGCCGTTGGACAAACGATCGACAAACAAACAAACAAACGAAAGAAAAATCAAACCACAAAACAACAACAACAACAAAAGGGGCAAAAGAAATTTGACGCGCCAATGATTTTCGTCAATGAATAAAACTATTGATAGTTGATACACATAGTTATATTGATTTGAATAAGCCCAATAAATCAAATGTCTATCAATTGGCATCAAAGATTCAAATACACATTTATGATATGCAAATCGACGCCGGGGTTAAATCAAAACAGTCAAAGAATTTCCAATTCATTCCAGCTCTTTTTCTATCTTGAATAGTAGCAGCAGCTGCTTATGTTATACCAAGGTAAACATTGCCATCAGTTAGGTCAAGCAGCGAGGTATTCCGACATGGGGTTATATACACTCATCAACTTGAGTGACTACGTCCATCAGGAATCCGTTTATCAACCTGACATGGGTACACCTCAGACAACTGACACTCGGTATACATATTGTTATAGGATGTCTGTTTGACAAAAGTCTCTCAAGATCTACTCGGCAGTTTCAAACGGTAGTTTAATCAATAAAACATCAGCGTCGTCGTCTGTTGTGTGTGTACGAATAGAAAAAAGCTGAAAAAGAAGCTTCCGCAACTGGGAACGATTTATACCAATAAGCAGTCAGCGATTCAAGGTGGGTAGGGACTTTTGCATTTGAAAAGACACGACAGGGCGCAACCGCGCAGCAAATATCCATTAAAGATATGAATACAGTACAGTAGTGAGACTGGCGATCGATTTAACGTTTCAAGGTTTTGCATCATCATCGTATAGATAGTAGTAGTAGAACTTACTTTCGATTTGTGCCATGAAGAGGGAGCAGAACGATAAGAAGATGGCGCCCGGTGTGTGTGTGTCTACGTGTGTGGGATGTGTAGGAAATGGGATCAGTTCAAAGTGCGTTCATTAACTGCGGCAAATCATAAGAAAACCGACAAATGGGATATTAGATGTATGGTATCACAGCAGCACAAATGACGTGCGGTCCGAAGAACGAATAAAAAGTGTATCAACACGGCGTGAAAACTGAAATGTTTTCAATATCAAGTCACCGGCGGAGCTCTTTCGGGATAGGCATGCGGACTGCAAATGACAATTTACACACGGGCGTCTCTATAAACTCCTCTGTGTATGTGTGTGTGTCTATAATATCACATGGTGGTGTGTAGTAGTCTACAGTGCGAATGAAAGAAACGCTGATACGAAATCTCGTTAATGTGCTGCGAGGGCGGCTGGTGGAATCATATGTGTGTGCTTGACGCTTAATAGATGTGGAGGAATAGTATAAAAATCGTGAAGGCTATACCGCAACATCAACACTAAGCATAGACATACCACAACAGTAGAGGAGAGAGAGAGAGTCTGAGAAGAAATAAAGCGAATAATAACAGGGGGGCCGGCCATGTAATAATAATCCAAGTAGTAATATACTAACACATGCGAGGGAGCGCGCGTAGGAAGGCCGAGAAACGGAAACGAAAAGGAAGAAGAAAGGAGAAGAATGAAGGAAGGAAGAGGAAAAGGAAAAGTGGTAAAACGGGAAGGAACTAAGGAAGTGTGGGAATAAAGCTCGAAGAGACGCAAAGGGAAAACAGAAAAAAAATAACTCGGGAAAAAGTCAAATAGAAAAACACACAAGATACAACCGATTCCCAAAGATCGTCAAATGATGCTCTATACAGCCCATAGGGGAATAATGTATACACAGAGAAGATATAGCAAATGAAGTTCGCCATGACACCACCACAAAGACAAACTAGTACCAAGTCGATCACACACGAAAACGGTGGAATTTTTCACGAAAACACAAAAACGTATAAGGTAATAAGCAGCAGGGCTTTTTAGAATAAATACCTTGCGACGACGACGACGAGAAGAAGAAACGATGGCGTAATCGGTAAGCTATTTTCTAGCTCTTCAAATGGCGGAAGGCCAACGAAAATCTCAGCGGGCGATATTCTCCTCGGCGGCTGCTGCTGAGACTGGGTTGCTCCTGCTGCGTGTAGTACACAGTGCAGACTGTGTAGGACACGACGACCACGTCTTTTTACAGTTTCGATTCAGACGACGGTGGACTGCTGCTGTGTTGTTTGGCTGCTCATCCGTCCGGACACATTTGGCGGAATCGCATCTTCTTTTTCGACTAGTCCAAACAACAGCACCAGCAAATACACAGTCACGAATGCAATTCACTTTGATTGGAGTGGCCAGCAGTAGCGACAGTACACACCACCGGCTGGTCTCTCGTCTCTTCACAGGTCCTAGAACTTTGTCCGAATGAAGCGTCCAAGGAGGTGAAACAAACGATGAAAGAAGATGGGCAGAATCGTCGGGAGCTGCGAACCCCTCTCACATATATAGGGGAAAAAAGGAGGTAACAATGAGAGGGCTTTGCGTCTGCGTGAACGGCCCGCTATAGCTGCACGCCCGCGCGTACTATACAGCAGCAGAGAGACAAGGCATCTGCGCCAACATGGCCGTGTATTTGTCTATGTTACACACACACACATTCACGAGGGCTACTACACACTGCAGCAGCAGAGCGCCGGATAGAAGAAACTTTTGCAGCTAGAATTTCCACACAATCTCTCCGGCCGTTTCGAATCGACTCGCTATCCGCGCGCGCCCAACGCATGCGCGCAAAGTATATATAACATTTTTTTTTCTTTTTTAACAGTGTGCGCGAATAGTTGGAATATGTACAACTCTAGCTACTGCTGAGAGGAATGTTTCCAGCTGTATAGGCTCGCTCGCCCACGACTTTGCCCCTTTACGACTCGACAACACACACTTCCGCTTTTTTTTATGCTTTCGAAATCTGGCCACCACCTCCAGCCAATAATAATATTCGCGATTCGATCAAACAAACTTTGTCAAACGACGAACAACATTTTTTGTCTCAAACATGGCACGGATGATACATTTGTGCACCACGCCATGATTGAACGGCTTGATGGAATTCGAAGAGAGTCGAAAAAGAGCAAAAATATAGGACAAGAGGAATATAAATAGGATGGCCTATTATACACTACTGTCTTTTTGAAATATGGAGGAGATAATACACGGCTGGCTTTTCTTTTTCTTTTAAAATTTTCAAATCAGATTGCCTCCCTCTTGACTGCCGACAGCTGTTTTATTATTCAAGTCCTTGGCTGCTCTGTATAGAATAATCATCGAGGCATCTCCTTCAATTGCTATGATTCGCTGTAGTCGACCGAAAGAGTAACTCGAGCAATACACTTGGCCTTTGCTTGTTCTTCCTATGGATCTATAAGACTCAGCATAGCTAACAACATTTACCCTGTCTGAAAGAATAGTCAACATTCTTCCAACAAAAGAAAACAATAACCCGCTCATGTTATTGAACGCTTATTTGAATTTTTGATCCAGCAAAAGCGTTTTCGGGGGCGCATACAATTCTGCTTCTTTAGCATTTAAATTAATTTGGCAGAAATAAGCTAACGCTGGAATATTTCAATGGCGTTTTCCAATTCTAAACATGGGTCATTGCCAACTTATTACCATATTACGTCTTGTTTCAAAACCGGATCATGCTATTATATAAATGTACGGAAAGAGCCATTTTCATCGTTCCAGTGTTCTCATATAAAAACGCCATAACTTTTTTTAATCAATTCAGAAAGAGCAGGATGCAATTATAAGGGACATTTCTGTCGAAAAATTTGTAAATAACCTGCTGAAGCAATCTTCGATGTGGGGCGTGACAGAAAGCAATGCAGGGAAGAGATTGGATTCACGTGGGTCGTTATTCGTGAATCAAATTGGTTGCCATGGTGACAAGACTGAAATGTAGCAAAACACAGAAAGCAATTGCGTCACATTGCCGGATTCCTATGATTTGATCGCGTGCTGAGAACGGAGCATACGCTATATTCACGTGAAACTTGAAGGCTTATTGCTTGAATTGTCAAGTAATAGTCAACCGACAAGCAATATTTCGACACACGTACGGCATTCAACAATGGCGGTGATGCGCAATACTGGCGAACCAAGTTCCGAGAAATGATGAGCCATCCATTTTAAAACGCACTGGCTAAATCTATACAACCATCCCATGAAATATCCACTGTAAGAAAGTATATAACAACACAAAGAAATAAAATGGGAAATATAATCAAGAACTTGCTAAACTGTTTCGATTTACAATAAAAAGTATCCACCTCATTTTGTTGATAATAATAAACTTGCAGGGTTTTGCTTCGAAAATAGCGTCAACAGCATTATGTCCTAATAATATAAGTAATAAGGCAATGAACTTGGTCCCGTCAATTTACTGTGGAATTTTCTCCGATCCGCACCAAAGCGCAATTTTTTTCTTAATTTTTCACATTCACAGGGCTTTATGTGTTAAAAATACATTAAATAATTGAATAGATACGCTATAAAAAGATAATAACAAACTGCCCAGTCACCGTCTTTGGAGATTAATAAAAAATAACAAAAACCCATGGACTTTCGTATTTGACTCTTTTTATTTGGATGTACTGGCAATGCCTTCTATAATCTGACATATGTCGACTGCTTTAAGCTAGGAAAATACGTAATGTGATAATGAAAAAAGCCAACAAGTAGTTCAACATTCTAAACGGAGTTTTGACAGTACATATTGGAAACGTGAAGCTAATAGGACGTCGTATTCTGTATTTACTCTTATTGGGGTTGATTCAGCTGTTATCTCGATAAACGCCCAATAGTATCTTTGTTATGTAAGTGCTGTAATTTTTTCTTATTGGCGTACGTGTATCTATTTAAATGTCCTATTTCTACAGTAAAATGAGTAAAGAAATTTACGAAAATCCGGATTTGAAAAAGGAACGACAAAACTGCCCTTTCAACAAAGAAGAAATCACTCATCTTCTTGATGGAGGAAAAGAAAAAACCATCGAAAGGAAGGAACTTGGTAAAATCAAAAATTATCGCTGTCTTGATAGCAGTAAGCAATATTTCCTTTTTTTTTTTAGAAAACTACATTCTGTCTGACGAGCAGTTAAAAGATGCTGTTCCAATGGAGTACCTGAGCCATGCAGATAAATATGCTGAAGAACTACGCAAGGCATGTCTGCTAATGCATAAACTGGCAGATTCACCAGCTGGTCAAGTTCCAACTTTGAGGTGACTATTTAAATTGCCAATCAGAAGAAAAACATTCTCATCTTTTGTTTTTGTTGTGCACTTGAGGATCTTTTAACCTTTATATTTAAGGTTCTAATTAGGGTACTTGTTTCATTCTAGGGCCTTAATGGGAGCTGGACTTGGATCTGCTGTTTTGAAAGAAGGAAACCCCTTAGCACTGCATTATGTTATGTTCATCCCAGCTTTGATGGGCCAAGGAACAATAGATCAGCAAGCCAAGTGGCTTGAAAAAGCATACAATCTTAACATGATTGGAACATATGCCCAGGTAATTTAATGAACTGTCACACTTCTATTTATCTGTCAATTCATAACAGTTTTAATTTCACGACCAAGACTGAACTTGGGCATGGAACATTTCTTCGCGGACTTGAAACACGAGCAACTTATGACCCAAAAACGCAAGAATTTATATTGGAATCCCCATCACTAACTGCTTATAAATGGTGTTTGTGAATTATACTTTTTTTTAGAAATCACAATTTAATTATTTCTTTTTTCTTAGGTGGCCTGGGTCATGTAAGATTATAGTCTCTTATTATTCATTTAGTCATGTATTTCAAAATTGTAATCAATTAAAATTACAGTGGGTAAAACAGCAAATTACGCTGTCGTAATGGCGCAACTTTACACAAAAGGAAAATGTGAAGGCACTCATCCTTTCATGGTGCAGCTGAGGGACGAAGAAACTCACGAACCCCTGCCTGGTATAGTAAATATGTGGTTACATCCAGTGTGCATATCAAGTTACATACATTATGCAATACTTTTGTTAACAGGCATTTTGATTGGAGAAATTGGACCGAAGCTAGGAATGAATACAAATGACAACGGATATCTTGGCTTTGAAAAATTCCGAATTCCTCGTGACCATCTTTTAATGAAACACTCCCAAGTGCTGGAAGATGGAACATATGTAAAACCTACCAATAGTAAATTAAGCTACGCTACTATGGTATTCGTGCGCGTCGTTGTTTGCCAAGTAAAAAAAATCCGCTAACGAGCTAGATTTTCAAACGAAATTACTAATCCTGAGTACATGACCTTTGTCAGGATGTGACCACGAATTTGAGAAAAGCCGTCACTATTGCAACACGGTATAGTTGCGTTCGCCGTCAGTCAGAGCTCAAACCCGGGTTAGTTTTTACAGTTTATCTTTTAAGAGATGTTTACTCATTTCTAAAGAATTTAGGGATCGCGAGCCTCAGGTCATGGACTACCAGGCTCAACAAAATAAATTATTGCCACCATTGGCAGCTACTTTTGCATTCCAATTAGCAGCCGACCATCTATGGAATTTATACAATACTGCCAATAACAATATAGAACAAGGAGATTTAGAGCTACTACCAGACGTATATACTCTTTATGAAATACTTCTATAGCACTTTTCCTTTATCGTAATTATTTATTTAACAGCTCCATGGGTTGTCGTGCGCTTTGAAAGCGCTCTGTTCCAGTGAAGCTGCCAATTTTGTTGAAGTATGTCGACAATCGTGCGGGGGCCACGGTTACATGTATGTCATTAAATTAACTTGAATTACTTCAAATTTCTTAGAACTTGCGTATTTTTTATTGCTATTTATAGGTCATGTAGCAACTTCCCTCGCATTTACGGGCAGGTGACGGCAGCCGAAACATACGAAGGAGAAAATACGGTTTTGTGGCTGCAAGTTGCAAGGTTCGATTCACTTCAGTTAAGGACTATTGTGTATTTTATTCTAATCGATGATTACGATATCTGTAGATATTTAGTCAAGACTCGCAAAGAACAATCGGGAGGATTGAGCGTGAAATATCTTATTGGCGAAGAAAAGGGACCTAAAACCGTCGATACAACTCTCGAAGGAATTGTTAAGTTGTATCGGCGCGCCGCCGTTGGGTATAATTGTTCAATGGGTGTCTAGGGTACTTTGTTATTTAATTACATATATTTGTTTTTTCTAGGTTGGTTGACGTGGCAATAGCCGAGTTGGATAAAAGCGGTCGTAAAGGCGAAGCGCCCCACGATGCTTGGAATCATGCTGCCGTCTACCTAATCAAGGCTGCCCAAGCTCATGCCCGTTTATTTGTTGTTGAAAGCTTTGTCGATTCCCTAAAGGAGGGAAAGTTGTCGACACCGGTGCGCACTGTCCTTTCTCAGCTTTGCGAACTTTTTATAATTTACTGGCTTCTAGAACGAAGCGGTGATTTTTTCTTGGTAAGATGATCTACAATTCTCAATGAACGCAGAATAGAATTATTGTTGATACTTAATAGAGGGAGAAAGTCTGGTTATCTAATATTTATTTTGTATTTTATAGTGCTCCAACTTAACAAAGCAAGACTTGTTACTGCTAAATTCCAAGTACGCCCCGTTATTTATGTGTTCCCATTTCTCCCAGCTAATTTATTTATACGATTTATTGATTGCAGGTACGTGGAATTGCTTGCTGCAATCCGACCCCAGGCCGTTAACCTCGTCGATAGCTTTGATTTACGGGATGAGGTTCTCAATTCACCGCTTGGATGTTGGGATGGAAATGTGTACCAAAGTATGCTTTGTAAATTTGGAATTCAACTAAGTTTTTCTCACAAAGTAAACTTTGTTTCTAGGACTCTTTGATGAAGCTGCCAAAAGTCCTCTGAACCAATCGAATGTCCACGAATCCTTCCACAAATATTTGAAGCCCTTGTTAAAATCTAACCTTTAGTTTTGAAGGAAAATGTTGCTGGATGTTACACTTTTGGACAAACTACATTTGCTTGCAATATGTAATTAACATGATCGTATGGCGCATGTCGAACATTTTTTTATTTTTAGAATTTAAATAAGGGTTTTCTATTCTTTCAGGGTGAAAAATCTATACTTTGTTCAAATGTAGCATTTTTAGTAATTGGGATTATAATAAACTGAGTTCATATATATTTGAAATGCTCTTTTCAAATGCACTTTTAAAAAATAAAATAAATTATTGGTGGCAAAAATCCTTTATCATATTCATTGGACTAATTCTTCAGTTGCGAAAAAGCCGAAAATTAATTTTATCAATTTGACAATTTCTTATTTGAATCGCCAGAGCGGCAAGCAGACCAACAGCAGACGAAACTTTCATTAATTGGTTTGCTCAGTGTGCTCTTCGACGGTTCGACCTTCGTTATCATGAGCTGATCAGCTCATCACGTTTCTCTCCTTTCAAATAAAAAAAAACTTAGGTAGCGTACACCTACATACTCATTATATATTCATAAAAGAAATCCCATAACCTGTGCGTCACATGGCGAATGTGTGGCAGAATATTCTTGCATCAGACGCACTCTGCAATCATTTACGAACTCCCAACAATCCTTGCTTGAGTATGTACTGTAGAATCTATTGCTTTTATCGGATATTTTCTAAAATAATGACTATGTTACAGAAACTCTTTATTTACGTCGACGAGCTCTTTTGCTGCAAGAAAAATCTACCAAAGTATCAAGCAGTGAGGAGAGTTTCAGACGTTCTTACTTGCAGCTACGCTCTACAATCTTGTATGAAAGATATGGGGTACCAAAGGAAATTCTGTGCTCTCGTAGTCGCTCTGTTAGTCTACGTGGGATGAATGTATCCTTGTCTGAGAACAAAAACCACAATTCTCAAGATGACCGATACATGACAATTCAGCAAATGTTGGATCATGTATGTACATGGGATTATATGAATGCAGTTTGTTTATATTTTAATTTCTCCTGAATTCTGGTTATTTTTTCTAGCATAAAGAAGCTATTTCAAATCTTACATTTGCAAAAGATGAAGCATCCCTTCTTGCATGTGCTTCTTTTGATGGAACCTTGTCTATTTGTGAAGTTTCACCCATATGCAGAGTCTTACACATCCTATCTGGTCATGCAGCAGCAGTGACAGGTAATTTTTTATCAAAGTTTTCATGGTTTAAATGATGCTGAATATTGTAGCTAGTATGTGATTTTGTCTTTCAGATGTACATTGGTCGGACAGAAATGAGTGGCTTTTGAGTTGCTCCTTGGACGCATCACTTCGATTGTGGGATGCACAAACCGGGAAATGTTTGCGAATATTTCGTGATCCGACCAAGTCATCCATCAATTGCTGTGCGTTTTTACCTTCCAACAACAATCTAGTCGTAGTAAGCATATCACAATCTATTGCATTGCACACTAAATATATTTGATTAAAATTATTTTTTGGTTTGAAACAGGCCGGGAACAAACGTGGTATGGTTCAAATACTCAACATTTCAACAGGCATCTTCCCGCTTAATGGTAGCAGTCAAATCGGAGCACCAGTTACTTGCCTCACTTGTGATGGGTTGGGTAGATTAATATGGGCTGGTGACGATCGGGTAATTAATTGTAGCTACTTAATTTTTTTTAAAAGTTACTTTAATGTTGCTATTATTAAGGGTTACATAAATTCGTTTCTTGTGGATTCAGCAACGGGGCGACTGACTAAAGGACGTCGTCTTGAAATTCAACCTTCAGTGCGTTCTCAAGGACCATTGGTCACCTCTATTTCTTTCACGGCATGGGCTGGTCGAGGTGGACGTGATCCTAGCCTGCTAGTCAGTTGCGCTGCTAATGCTCTATTTTTATACAAGTCTGTTTACTTTCGACTTATTGCGGGATGTGAATTATAATTGCGTTACGTCTCCTTCCTCAACAGGATTGTCGATGAACAAGGAGGACTTCGCCTGAAACGAAGATGCCCGTTAGCACACCATCAGTCTAAAATTCGATCAGAGTTTTGTCCAGTGTCATCTCAGCCAGGAGCGTGGTGCCCAAATCTAGGTAATAACTCGTACATGCTGAAATGTTTTCCATTTAATTTATGGGAAACTGTTATGTTTCTAAACAGTGTCTGGTGGTGAGGATGGGTGCATCTATTTTTTGCATGTTGATGCTACGTCAACTACAACTCGTCGCATTCCCGCACACGGTAAAATCCCTTTAGTAAACATCTATTTTTAAAAGACTGGTGTTTTATCCCTGTTTAATTGGAATTTACAGCTTCTGCCGTGCTATCAGTGGCAGCCAACTACAACGGAGCTCTTTTAGCTTCAGGAGATAGCCGTGGTATTATTATGCTCTGGGGAAAACCATCCCATTGAAACTCCTCCCTACTAATCAATTCAATGCTCTAATGTCTAACAAATATCGTCATTGATCTCTCAACGCGGATTGTCAAGTATGTAAAATTTAATGATTGTCTTAGCTTTATTTTTAAATATAATGTTTGAAGCGCTAGTAGGAAACGCAGCAAGCAGCCCATTCTTTTAAAATTAGATTTATATGTTGAGCTAGCAACTATTCTGGATGAAAATTCGTTAAGTGTTGCTTTTCCGGTTCCGTCCAGAGAATCCGTTTATTGACGTTCTGCAATCGCGAAGATAAAAACACGCCCCTTAAAAAGTTTGCAGGATGTGAGTTGTATACGTACTTGCGTCATTTTCTAGCGTATTGCTGTTTGCAAACATCAAAAGAAAGCCGTAATGATGCAACTACGACTGTTTAACGAAGAGTTCGTCCTTTCTATCAGTAATCGGAATTCTGAAATCCCAACTATTATTGAACTAATCACTTTTATGACGGAATTCTCATTAACGTCAGATGCCTTTCTCGGTTTTGACGTTTTAGCAACGTGATTTCATTACGTTATGAAAAACGTGAAATCTAATGACGTCATGTTCAGGCTATTTTTAAAAAGTCACGATTTTCGTCATGGACGTCAGAATTTGAAAAGATTTGGGAAATGCGGTGACTATTAAGGCATCGAGAACGAGATTGAACCGCAACCCGGTTCCGTTGGGTTAACTGTGATGACTCACCATTGGTATTTCAAAAGAAAACAAGAAAACAAGCAAAAAAAAACCCTTCTGCAAAATGGTGCTTCACAAGCAACGTTTGGCAATAGTGTTTTCTCCTTTCTACGAACCGGGGCGCCACCGACAACAAAAAACAACAGAGAGAGGGCTGGACCCGCTGGAGTCGTATTTCTCAGCCAGTTGTTCCTAGCCAGTCGATAGTTTCATTTGGTTGTTCAGCGCAGTGGGCGTTAGAAAACAAGTTCTCTTCCAGTTTATTCAGAATATCGAGTATTATTTAGTTCTTGCCAGAAATGGAAAAAGGAAACCCTCCCCCGTACGCACCTTCTGCACGTAAGTAATCGAAGCAAGAAATTCCTTTGATTTTGTGGTTGAAATTTAGAAAGGAAATGACTGTCTGTCTGGCTATACTTCATCAGGGCGTATTGTGTTTTGTGTAGGATATGTAGGACAGGAACGAAAAAGCACTATATTCAAACAAAAAAGAAAGTTGCGCTTAATAGCTTTCCGTCCCGGGTGAAGTCATGTTATGTGTGACAACCTCGTTCTCAATTGGATTTTTATTTTGCCTTTGCACTCATGCTGAATTTTGGTTTGAAGGACTCGGTGGAATTATGTTTCAGACGTTTGTTGAGACTAGAAATCCGAGATGCCATCCGTGTCAACATCAACCGACTGGGTGGCAACTGGAAATGCGCAACAAGGTCTTTCAATTCCTTTGATTCTTGAAATCAACAAGCTCTCCTTTTAAGTCGATTAAGCAACCAGCATTCTAGCCACCAGCACATTTCTGTTGTATGTCAGGCAGGGGGTAAAGGGCTATCCAAGGGACGCGTTCCCTTGTAAAGGCAACGTCGCGTCCTCCATCTTTTAGCTCGTGCAATTTGTTTGCCGTTCTAATAAGAAAAATATTGCAGATTAAAATGATCCTCGTCCGCTTACTAGCGAGTTGGTGCAATCCAATTAATCCAGCTGTGAAAAGCTGGATGATGAAACGTTGCCTTGGAGATGATACCCTTCTTTGGACAAAATACCGAATTCCTTAGGCCGGACTCGTTCTCTTGGTTATAAAGCTCATGATTTATTCATGCAGTCTTGTATTTCATTATTCCATGCGCGACTCCAAGCACGACGAAAAAGTTGACTCACCGAAACGAAGCCATAAAATTGGTGTTGTAGGCTATTTAACTTTTATTTCCGTATGGTAGCGTTTGGAGGAAGGAAAAACAAGCAATTTTAAAAAGAAAATTTGTATTTTCAACAGCTCCCCCAGGATTTATAATGCAAGAAGAACAGAAATGCTACCCTGCACTGCCAGTGGCCGACCCTGCTCCCACTGTTATTCACGTTGGGAACCAACAGGCCGCACCACCGCAAGGTACTTTTGAAAAATATTGTTACATTTAACTCTTCAGTTTAATTCACTTTTACTTTCAACAGTGATCGTCGTGGGAGGAGGATGTCCGAAATGTCACGTATGTCGATACACATTGAAAAATTTAAAAAGGTTTTGTTTGTAATATTGATTTTTGTTTGTATAGGTGGGTTCGATTCACACTAGCCACATCACGTGCTGCGGAATATTGTGGGCTATTTTACTATTTCCAGTCGGATTACTTTGCCTTTTGTGTTGCACTAAAAAGAGGTGCACCAACTGTTCATACACAGACTAGTAATTATGAACCCGCATGTGCTGACGTTTTGCAACAAGTGCAGGATAAGTCGATGATTGGAAGCTTGAAATGAAGGGATTCATTTATCCTTGAAAGAAAGACCAAAAAAACAAGGAATAACTATTAAGTATTACACACTATTTTCTCTTGCTTGAAAAAAAAAAGAAAATTTGACTCTTACTTAAAGCACGAAATGCATGTAATTTCGTGAATATTTGAAAGCCTTTCGTTCCAATTTCTTTCTATGTTTTTACGTGTACGATTATCTAACCGCTGTGTGTAGCTATTCCAACGATATGATAATTAATCAGATTTTTTTAAAACTATATCGCATTATTGTTAGTAATTGGTAGTGGTTTAATGCTATTTAGTATACAGAAAATTTTAACCAATTTATATATTTAAACAAGCGCTGTACAGTATGTGTTTTTTCAAAAAAAGAAATAAAATTGATTCCTTCCTCACATTTTCACAAGGAAAAAAACCAAAACATTTGATCTTTTTAATTATTCTTAAAGTAACATAGCTGCTGCAGGACTTTATAATGGGAGCTGCTAGACTAGAGTCAGATTCAGGGTCAATTGAGCAACTTTTTGTGAAAAACCCACTTTTGTTAAAAATCGAAACACGTCCCTTTTTAAAAAAAAATAACGTTAACAACATTTCCCCTGTTCAAATTATAGTAGACATCCCGGGTCAACCTCAAAAGCAGTCGTTAGAGGGAAACTGCGTCGAAGGGGGAGAACCGTGGGGTGGGAAACTTTTCATCCCCTCCCTCCTTTTTTCTGCCGTACGAAAAAGGAAACAAAAGGACTGATATTCATTTCGCTTTTTAGTATCTTGGCTCTGTTGGCCCTTAAGAGATTGTCCCGTAGTCACAAAAGAACCTTTAAAAATAGATATTCAAGCCCATTTACTTTGTTAAAACTGCTGCATTCCTTTTAAGAATCGTACCCCACTGTCCTATTTAATCCCCATAAAAATTCTTACCTGTTTTCGCCGGAAGTTTGCTTGAATTATAAAAAGCAAGGCAGTCCAGTCGACATTGTGAAAGCATGGCTATCGAAACTCAAAAACCCTCGGGTATGTATTTCTTCGAACTATATTGGCAACCCAAATAGCATTCTTCATTGCTTATTTTTTGTGTGTCAGCCCCACCTGGTTTTCTTAACATGAGCGGCCAGCAGCAGGCTCAACAATCGTATTTACCTTTAGATAATTGCCATCATCATACTCCACCAGTAATGAATGCACCCAGCCACACCATCATCAATGTAAACACTCAACCATCAAAATCTGTCGTTTTCGTTGGTGGGGGTTGTCCATCGTGCCGAGTATGTGATTTTACAAATATTTTACGAATAGTTTATAATATACGTTGTATATTGCTTTCAAACAGGTTGGTGTGCTGTCCAAGAGTCATTGTACTTTTTGTGGCATTTTGTGGTCAATTCTTCTTTTCCCAATCGGGTTGTTATGCCTCTGCTGTTGTACGAAGGACCGCTGTTCCAATTGCTCGTACACTCAAAATTGATGCAATTGAACAGCAAGTGAGTCTGCAATAGTGCATTACTCGAAAGAAAACAATGCTTCGTCGTTTTGTATTGTGTCAAATCGTTGAAACTGCTGTCAAACAAAGAAAAACGAATTCACTTGAAGTGGATTAGCTAAGTTACCGTTAAATGTGTTTATAACCAAGAAAATCTGTTCAATACAAGATTAAAACGTGCATTCCGTTTCCTTTTTTATCAACTTTATATTTGCTATGTTGATTCATAACTTCTTTTGCTTTTATGTGATACCTAAGATCTCCATCGTGCCGATCGTGCTTTTCAGACTGAAGGCATTGCAAATTCCCAATAGAAATTAGAGACAAAAACCGACTACAACATGTAATCCAAAACAAGTTGACTTGATTAATTCGAGAACGTAGACGAAGCAGAGAATACAGTAACCTTCATGGCATATTCATTAAGTTGGTAGTTGGATATCCTTTTTTTTTTTTAATTATCAGACTACAGCTAATATCTGAATCCTGATAACAAGCGTTGCAGTGTCAGAACCATAAAAAGCTATAAACAAGTAACTTGAATAAGAACCCAATTCAGTGCGGTATTTCGTGTTCTTTACTTGTTCCCGGCTATGTGTTATAGCCAAACCATAGCATCAAATGAATGAGAGGACTCGGATATCAGTTGCGAATAGTGATGAAATAAATATAACACCAGTCACATGAAAATTAGTTAGTCCATTTCGAAATTTGAAAAACCACTTTGAATCGGCCGCTCGTAAAAAAACTGGTACAAAGGCGCCACCTATAGTACTGTTTAGAAACTATTCAGAGAAACATCAGACGAATTTGGACATCCCTACCACACACGTGGAATTAATCATTCATTCTGACATTCAGAAAAAGAGGTTGTATCTTAATTTTTTCGTCCGTCCTTTGTATGAAAATAAAGTAATGGATCCCGACGGAGACCTCCCTGTATTGTTGGAAACGAGTGAAACAAACCTCCCTCACCAATCTTTCCATGAAAGCAGCACAAATGTTAGTGTAGCCGATTCGGCAGCTGCAACCATGGGAAGCGAGTCTTTTAGAGAATTTAGTGATCGCGGTCAAATTAGCAGCAACTCTTCTTCCGACAGTGATGTCTCTGATGAGGAGTCTTTTGTTGAATCAGGTTGTAACAGTAATAAACCATCCTCCAACCAAGATCGCTTTAATGAAAGTGGCATGAGCAGTGATGAAGACTGGGTTGAAGAACCTTGTGCAGATGAACCCATGCATAATATCAAGTAAAATTCTTAATATTATTTGTTTTAAATCAGTGAATCACAAAATACTTTTTGCCATCATCACAGGTGCCTTTTCTGTTGCGAAATCCTGTCAAATGCCCATTCTGTATTGGAGCATTGCCAAACTGTGCATCACTTTAGCTTGGCTGCTCTGCAGAAAAAACATGGAATGGATCAATATAGTTTCATCAGGCTGATCAATTTCATTCGCTCATGTAGTGCTACTTCCAGGGAAGTCATGGATATGGACATGCCTATTTGGGAACAAGACAAGTTTATGATGCCTGTCATTGAGGATGATGCTCTTCTCATGTATGGTAAGAAAGTGAGATAACTGTTTCCTAAATTTAAAATGAGGAATTGATGATTTTCCCTTTAGATTTTGATGGAGATGGAGACATTCCTAAGGGATCTGCATCGGAAGTCGTTTCAACAGCGACTTCGTCTGATAGCGACAATTTGAAGGTTCAAACTGAGGGGCAAATGTTTTCAAACTTCCGAGTGGCGAATGCAGAAGGTGGCCATGTGACACTGAGTCAATCTCATTTTGACGATTTGCACGCCACCCTTCAAAGAATGCAGCTGGTTGTCGACGAATCCAATGCTACTTTGAAGCAGTATCAAAAAGATATGGAATCTATGCGCAAGGTGAACGCATAACATCACTTTTGGTATTTCATGCTTCTAACGCGCAGTTTGGTAATATAGGCAATGAAACACATGGTCATGGGAGATAAACAAAAAGAGGAGGAAGATCTTGCCGCATTGCGTTGTGAGGAAGAAGAGGATGAGGAAGATGGTTATTTCTCTGGTTATGCACATTTTAGCATTCACCACGACATGCTTGCCGTAATTTTTTTACTTAATCTTATCAATCGTTTTGTTATAAAATTTCAGTTTTTCCTTTTTAAAAAATTAGGACAAACCGAGAACAGACAGCTATCGTGACGCCATCATTAAAAATAGCCATATGATGAAGGATAAGATTGTTTTGGATCTGGGGTGTGGAACTGGTAGGATTTTCAAACAAGAACTTTTTAAATGTGAAAACGGAATCATACGCCCTTATTTTCTTAGGCATCCTGTCGATGTTTGCGGTTCAAGCCGGTGCTTCGAAGGTTATTGGAGTGGACCAATCGCAGATCATTTTTAATGCTATGGCTATTATAAGGTACGCACTTGATTTTTTATTTTAGTTTTCTTCGTAAAAATGTGTGCTATTTCCGCACTTTCAGGGAGAACAAGATGGAAAACAAGATCAAACTGGTTCGTGGGAAAATCGAAGAAGTTACCTTGAATGAACCTATGGTCGATGTGCTAGTTTCGGAATGGATGGGATACTTTCTTCTTTTTGAAGGCATGCTGGATAGTGTTATTCATGCTAGGAACAAATACCTTGCTCCCGACGGCCTTATGCTCCCCAATTCCTGCACTATTTCGATGATGGCCATTGGGGATTCTGGTGGGAATTTGCATAGCTTTTTTTTATAGGTTTTTTAAAAATTTTCTTTTACCTTTTCACATTAGAGCGCTACTCTGAAATGGTGAGATTTTGGGACGATGTGTACGGATTGAAAATGACATCGATGCGGCCCGAAGTTCTCCGTGAAGCATCGATCGAAACTGTTCCAGTGGATAAGATTCTTAGCGATCCATCACTAGTACTTCAGTTAGATCTGAAAACATGTACATCGCAGGAAACAGAATTTTTCAGAGTCTTCCAATTGAAAATGACACGGGAGGATAAACTGACTGCTTTGGTTGGTTCGTTTGACGTCACATTCCATTTGGATCACACGGTTCTGCTTTCTACTTCGCCTTACAGCTCGCCTACTCACTGGAAACAGACAGTTTTTTATTTGCCTGAGCCCATAACCGTGCATACAGGTAAATTCCATGATGGAATTTGTTCATTATTCGATTTTCTCTTGAGTCATATTTTAAATTTTTTTCAGGACAAGTTCTCGACTGCAGCATCAAAGTTCAGCGTCACAGTAAAGAAGTCCGCTGGCTTGATGTGACCATAACTATTAACGGAGAAAAATTCAAATACAGCCTTAGCTGAACACCATCTTTTTATATGTAATATCCATACCAACAATATTTTCATCGATACCGTGCTTGTTACTCAGTACAACATGTACAACATGTATAATATCCTCATCTTAAATTCTTCTAAACAATTTTGCAAAAACACTGAAGAGATCGAAGACTGGAAGAAAAACACGAAGAAACAGTGCTGTTTGAAGAGTATTATTCAACCCTTAGTTCATTGTATGATTTCAAGAATTCGGCTGACTTGAGTTGTTTGTTGTTGGGGGCTTATGCTTATGGCATCTTGTAGTTTATCCCATAGGTTCTTTGGTACGTTTTCGCATTCGTGTTTCAGTTCTCCCCAAACTTGACCCTCATGGACGGCCTGCCCCACCTTGACATTGAGTTGAACTCCAACTGCTGGCAGAATCACATCGGAAGCTCTGGCCCGAGCGGCACCGAGTGCGCCGCAAACTTGAGCGATGGCAAGAGCATCAAGATCAGCGACGTAGCCTTTTTCAAAAGTAAGAGGTATTAGCCTTGGCAAGTTTTGACAGTTCGACGTAGACAATACCAGAAGCTGCAGTTACTAGCGGAGAAGAAAATTTTTCTTTGGGTAAAACAGATTCAACATTTCCATGGCAAAGTTCGTAAGCCACGCCCGGCTGAACATTTTGATTGATCAACATTTTCTCGAACCGGTTCAGCGCTGCTCCGTTCTTCAAGGTTTCAAGAATTAAATCCCGTCCCTGGGCGATATTAGTCGCCTTGCCCGTGGAATGCAACAGTAGTGCTCCTGATGGGAAAAACACGTTCTCTTTGATATTTGTTGACGTTTAAATCAATTGAATGCAAGAAAACCTTGAATAGCCACCAACTCGTTGAGATCTTCTGGTCCGTTTCCTTTCAGACCCGATATGGCCTCAATCACTTCCAGCGAGTTCCCTACCATCATTCCTAAGGGATGATCCATTGATGTCAACACAGCTGTGGTCGACATTCCTTGGTCTCTTGCCGCACCAACCTTTAATGAAAAAGCAAAAAAAATTACCAATCTGTTTTGCCTTAAAAAACAAACAGACAGTTTATAATTAAGAATTCTTACAAGATTTTTGGCTAGATGGCGAGCATCGGCAAGTGTAGGAGAGAACGAAGCCCTCCCAACTTTGACATCGAGAACTAGAGCTCTGACATTTTCAGCCGCCTTTTTGGAAATGATGGACGCTACACACACACAACATACAATAGTTGCATTGTTTATTATTATTATATTATTTTATTTTTTAAATATGTTTCTATTCTTTACCTGTGACAAAGTTGGCGTTGTCAACGGTTCCGGTAATGTCTCTAGTGGCGTACATGATCCGATCTGCAGGTACCAGTTTGGCCGTCTGACCGCAAATGCAACAACCGGAATCAGCCAGGCATTGTTGCATTTGTTCAAGGGTTAAATCAACTTTAAATCCTACAAATTCCTTCATGATTAAGGTTTTCTGTAGTAAAAAAAAATTAATTAATTTACCTGGAATGGTTTCAAGTTTATCTAGCGTACCACCCGTAAAACCAAGTCCTCGTCCCGAAACCATTGGAACTTTTAATCCGCAAGCAGCCAAAGCGGGTGCCAGGATCTTGTTTATTCAAAGTGAGATAATATCTTTTTGCAATTAATGTAAATTTTATTTTGCTAACCAACGAAATTTTATCTCCCACGCCACCAGTACTGTGTTTGTCAACCAACACCGGTTTCCACTCTTCCGGCCAGGACAGCGTTTCGCCTTTCAATCAAAGGTAAAAAAAGACCCGTTATATTGGTCGGTTTGTTTGCCATAATTTAGCTTATAATGCAGAATTCTTACCTGAAAACGTCATAGTGTTAGTGAGCGTAGAGAGTTCCCTTGCGTTCATTCCTTTTAAATACCATGCCATCAGCATGGCTCCTTTGATTACCAAGCAAGAAAAAGAACTAAATGTTATTAAAATCCCATTTTCTTAGTCAGCGATTTCTCGATCTTGTCGAACTGTCGATCAATAACACAGGTCAACGCATACAGAAAATGACGACACATCAATGACGACATCACAGTCCAACTGTTCAAATAATTGCAGATATCGGTATTCTCCAATTTTTGCGTCCGCTCCGTGCGTCTCGTCTTTCAAAGGGTTTTACATTCGACTTCAAGTAAAATTCTGTACTGAGTTTTGATATCCTTGAATGTAGTATGCGGGATGGAAAACACTCCTGTGTGAAATGTTAATTGATATATACCTAGTTGGGAGCCTTCCAGTCGCCCATCCACCAGCTCTTTGATGAAGAATTTGATCTCTTCGTCGGTCAAATCTTGTCCATCACGTTTCTTGATAATCACGTCAGCAATTCGCATATTGGCAAAGTTTCTAGAGAGGGGTGCGCTTTATAACGTGTTCGCTAAACAACTGAACCTTGTCCCGCAGACGACCGTGCAAGGGAGCGGAACCGGCGTGAAGCGTTCACAAACGGCGAGCGCATGCGTAACCAAAATAACTTGTTTCCCCCCATCAACCATATATATACCAATGTACCCTGGAGCGCCGAGGCCTTCATCTACAGTCTTTATCTGGGATCTAAAGACATTTCGACCGATTTCGACATGATGGAAAGACGTAGGGTGTACCCGATATCAGAAAGAACCCTTGAAATAGCAAAACCCCCAAAAACAGCTTCTAATACGCAATTGACGATGTGGTGTTGCCGTCAGGGTCGGTCAGCTTGCACTCGTGCTTCGCACGTCAGGAAATCCTTGAAATGACAACCTGCGTCATTCTTGCTATTAGTTTTTTCTATCTGCTTAGTTGTTTTTTTTATTTAAACCAATCGAAACTTGTGTGGCCTCATCTGTCCGTCAAAAACAAGAAAAACAATCAGGAAAGAAAGAAATCAATTTAATTCTGGTTATTCTTTTGTATTAAAAAAATAACTAGTTGGTTGCTCGAGCGAGGTAAATATGGCTCAGGTTGTGGTTGAACATTGGCAAGACCACGATTGACGTCAGCACAGCTTTCTGTCTGTGCGCGGTCATTGCGTTTTTATCTATTGTTGCTTTTTCTGCTATTGTACTATCTCTAAAATCCTAGTGGTTTGGACAAGGGTTGCATGGGGCGCGTTTCCGACAACGACAGCATTTTGCAATTTGACGAGAAGGTCGGATGCTACCGACTGCTCTTCATGATGGAGATTTGCCCAAGGTTGTCCTTGAGTAATGGATTGTCCAACAGTGACAAGTAACTCGATACCGACGGCCGAAAGGATTTCGTCCGATGCTCGGGCACGTGCGGCTCCGAGTGCACCGCAAACGGAACCACAGGCTAAAGCATCTATGTCTAAGACCCGACCTGAGAAGGTTATCAAATAAATAAGGTTATCTCACTTTATAATTGAATCCGTACAAAGTTGGGTGGAGACGATTGGTCGTATTGGGTAGGTTTTCATTTGTTCATACCCGATAACGGAGACAGAATAGCTGTAACGTATTTGGCTCGTGTTAGTTGATATCCTCCCGAGCACAAGTCTGCAGCCAACCGCACGTCGACATTTTGATGCACGAGCATCTTCTCAAAACAAGCTAGAGCCGCCCCGTTATGAAGAGTCTCTTCGATAAGTTGCTGTCCTTTTGAAACGTCCGTTCGACCAACCGAATTCAATAACAGTCCGCCTGTATATGATATCGTGTACGTGTTAGTTAGTTTGCAAGATGTTTATGAAAATGACGTACCTTGAATTTTAACGAGTTCAACCAGATCCGCTGGTCCTTTCCCCCGCAAAGTTTCAATCACTTCCATCACTTCTAACGAATTGCCGATGGCCATTCCAATGGGTACATCCATTGTCGTAAGGACGGCCGTGGTATTGATCCCTTGATCCCGGGCTGCTTCCACCTGTTATGTATTTTTTAATTATTTTTTGAGATTTCTCATTTGGTTCGGTTTTGTATGTTTTGTTACCAAACTCTTGGCTACTAGGCGGGCGTCGTTCAGGTTTTTGAAGAAGGCCGCCCTCCCAACTTTAACGTCCAATACGAGAGCGCTGATATTTTCCGCAGCTTTTTTTGAAATGATGGATGCTATTTGTTTGAATAAGGAAATATTTTTAAAAGAAAACTGGTTGTTTTCAATCGAATCGAAACGGGTTTCCCTACCAGTGGCAAGACTGATATTATCTACGGTCGCTGTGACATCACGAGCAGCATACCTGTTTTGACGAAACCATTTGATTGAAAAGAGGTATTGAATAATCTCAAAAGTTAATATCAAATTTGGAAAGTTACATTATTCGGTCGGCCGGGACAAGACTCTTAGTTTGACCTGCGATGAAACATCCGGCGTGTTTAAGACATTCACGCATCTGCTCGTTGGTTAAACTGACATTGAATCCTCAATTTTGAATCAGAATCAATGAATGTTGTTTGAGAAAATAAAATCTAATTTTGTTTTAAATTTTAATAGCCAATTACCTGGAATGGCTTCGAGTTTATCCAGCGTTCCACCGGTGAAACTCAACCCTCGTCCAGACACCATAGGCACTTTCAATCCGCAAGCGGCCAAGGCTGGAGCTAGCACCTGAAAAAAAAACAAATGTGAGTTAGTTAAATATTCCTATTACATTCGAGAAAAATTGTGGTTTACCAACGAAACTTTATCACCCACACCACCCGTGCTGTGCTTATCTACCAACAGCGTCTTCCATTCCTCTGGCCATGAAAGAGTTTCTCCTATATTTATCGTTTTTTAACAAATATTTACCATGTTACAGAAAATTACGTAATAAGTTTTGTTTAAATAAAATCAGCTTGAGATAGTAAAAGTATAAACCTGAATGGGTCATGCAATCGATGAGGACGGTCAGTTCCTTCGGTGACCTAGTAAATTAATGTTTGATACTTTTTTAGGACATTTCCTAGAAAAGGAAAAAGGATAGCAACTTACATTCCATTGAAGTACCAGGCCATTAACATCGCTCCTGTAAAACGTACATTGATGTAGGCCATATATTATCAACTTGTTGTGACTACGTTATTAGAATACTTCAAATGATAAATACGTAATTTTCGTGAAACTCCAGACTTGCCTAATTGAACTGGTTCGATGCAACCCTTGACCATTTCGTCGATAAAGAATTTGATCTCTTCTGGCTCCAACTCGTATTTGTCCCTCTTCTTCTGGATGACATCAGGAATTCGGATGGATTGACGCTCCATTGCTAAGAAAACGACAAAATTAAATCTATCCCGTCTCCTCAATTAAATATGATGACTATTTCTCCTGTCCTGGCAACTAGCTTCCCCCAACTGACTTGATGAATCCTCTGACTGGCTCATTTATGCATTCAGGCACCACTCCCCCTTCACGCCTGCTCCATCCTCCGTATAGGCGGTACATCGGACCCTCAGTGACGTGAAAAACTACTGACCGTTGCCTAGATTTGTGTTATGACCTACCCGGGAGCTTGTCAGCGTTCATATTTTTGGGATCAGTAAATTTGATACATACCGAAGGATTTTTCTTGGAAAAGTTTAATCTCCGTCGTTTGAATCGACCGTTATTCTGAACAGAAACATAACGAGTCAAATCAGCAAGGGAGTCGAATTTATGGTGCAGTCATGTTGTTGACCCTTATTGTTGCTGATCAACACTGGTCTAAACCTTTTTTGAAATATCCATACTTTCTAACGCCAAGGTGCCCGCCCACCTAAAATGCCATTCTTATCGCACACCCACTTTGTTTGCACTTGTCTCCTTTTCTGTCCAGTGTCCACGTTCGCTTTTACCTGGAACCGATCTTAATTGCAACATGCAGTTTTTGATTCCCCCCCATTGTCGGCTGGTTCAAACCCTCGATCGTGTTCCTTATCTTTCGCTGGTTGGCATGTAATTTCATACACTTCTTTGGACAAGTTCTTGATTAAATAAGACTATACTTCCTCCCGTTTAGTAATTTCTTGGAATCGCGGTGAAGGTCTGAATTGGTTGTCATGCCGTCGTTTCTGCATTGGATTATGACCAATTTTTCCTACATCGCAGTTAATTCAGTGATTCTCGCTGCCAAACGAAAATAATTTTCAAAATGTTATCTGTCGTAAATGACTAGTGAATATTTAGCCTATAAATATAGACATCTATCTCGATCGATATCTAGACGGTATTCTATTTCATTATTTGCTCCATATGAAATCGTTAAGGCGGGCCTGCGTAGAGAGATGAAACTGATCCCGCCTATACTCCCTTCCTATTTGAATGGGTTTGTTTGAGTGACATAAACAAAGATGTCGCCAAACTAAAACAGACTCAATCAGCAATTTTTCGACGCAGTTTTTTAAAAAAAACTGACATTTGATGGATGTTTACGAATGAATTTGTATATGATTTACTACTTCCTGGTTCGATTTGGCAGTGCTGCGATCCTCTGCTGAGGGTCGCTCCGGACAGTAAAATCGGATGCGAATTACGACACACATTCCAATTGTTACTCAACGAGAACAGAAATAAAAAAAATGAACCACGCTACTGATTTTCTGTGTGGAAGGGGGCGGGGCGGTAATGTCGTTGATCGGACATTCAGTAAAGGAGATGGAAGTAATAGTTGATACCTACAGCTGCAGTGGACAATCGCGGGTAACGGCCTACTCCAACCTCGCCGAAACAAAAGCGAAAGGAAAACTAGACAGTGCAACATGCAGGTAATATTTCTTGTGAAGTGCACACCCATCCTTCTTGGGTCATTAAGCTTACTCATGAAATGTAGAAAAACCCAGAAATAAGCGGTTAAGACTGAAAAAGGAGCGGTAATAAATCTTATTTGCCAACGAACTATCTAAGGTCACAACCCAAAAAGCAAGAAAAGAACTGAACCAGTAAAATTTTAATATTTATATGACCATCAAATAGGCAACACTGTAGGGGGATATTTGCATATTTTTAAACAGAATTGTTCGTCTGCTAGTACCCGTCCCTTTAGCTTTTTGGTCATTCGTTTTGAGCTGTTGATTTGATTGTATGGTCTGATCGTAGACTTCGTAAAGCGTTCCAATAAAGTCTGTCACCCTGGACGTTTTACAATATTCTGTGTTTAACGGTACTAACGACGACAAAATGATTGCCGCCGGAGAACCCCAAGTACACAATAAAGAAAGATTGTCACGTTGTCCAAACCATTCATCAAATTCTCAACATACATTTCAGGTTTACATTCCACATGGAAAGCAAATTTTGGAACAGTATGAAAGTTCTTCGTACCGACGCACTTCAGCCTTTAACACGTCGTTAGAATCGCAGGTTTAGTAACAATTGACTTGTTAAATTTAAATTAAAAATAATGTTTTTTTTCCCTTGTTCATCTAGGATGTCTATACTTTGTCAACCTTGGGTATAGAAAACGAAGAAGAAACAGAAGTCTACATTCATGAAAACACAGTCGTCTGGTCAAGAGGTTATGGAGAAGTCTACTGGGAGCTAGTAAAAAAATACATCTGTGATGGACCAGTCCAACAAGCACTCTGGTTTGACTTTGATGAGAATCCCAACAGACCTTCCTGTGCAACTGTCATGGCTACTAACAAACCACTTGGTCGAAAGATCCCCAGTTTGTGCATTGTGGAAAAGTCTAAAGTCACTATTCACACAAGAGATGGAGATGAATACATTCTCGCCGTGCCGTATGAGATTCATCGAGTGTGGCCCACACGATTTGGACTAATCTTCGAGAAGTGTCAAACGAGTAATCCTGAAATTCCCAATTGGTTTTCACTTTACCATCCGTTGGAGGAAATCGTTCCAGTTGTTCTTCGGGACGGTGTTGATCGTGACCACCTAAATTTTGCCAAAGACAAGAAGCTAAAATTCGTATTTACTGGTGCTGATCCGTCAATTTGCGTCACTTACAATGAAGACACCGGCTTGCACTCAATTTGGTAAACGTTGATCCTGTTCCACTTCTTACATATTTCAAATTAATTATTTTTGTAAACATAGGTTGATACGTAAAGCTGAAGTAGACGAAAGTCTCTGCATGAGTGTCAGTAATAAAGTTAACGCCAACCCATCGGCCAACCATTCGGCATTCAGCGGCACGTTTATCCCTTCCAACGTAGCCTCGCCTTCTCTGTCTAGAAGTTTTGCTCTATCACAAATCTACAACACTTCCTTTCAACAGTCTCCCGCTAATTTGCCCAGTATTTTCAATACTACAGCCAAGTATTAAAAACTCGCGTTGAAAAATGTTTTACCTTAATATTGCATTTAATCAATACTGTAATTGTGCATGCAGCAAGACGCCCAAATTCGATCTTGATCTGTCTCATCGATTCAACACTCCAAAAGGATCCAAGAGTTACGCACATTTTGCCATGTCTTCCCTTCAGTTCAATCAATCCAAGTATTTTTATACAAACTATAAAAACCAGGTTTCTTCAATACTATTACCGGCTTTATTTCGTTTACAGGATTTCTGGCTCCCCGTTAAGGCGAATGGGCTCTAATAGCCGCACAAGTGCTATTCTAGCTCGAACACCCGTTCCTTCTCCTTCAGCTTCTTCGCTTTTCAACGAGTTGGAATCCCCAGATGACGAAGAACCACTCTTGCCTGATTTATGCCTCCAAGTTTTGTGGACGGAGGACACGAAAAAGTCCAGCTCCAGTTCGGCTATTAAAGCTTTCGTCGCTGTCGATTGGTTAGGCAAATCATGCGTTTGTTGGCTGTTGGACGATGAAAAGATTTTGCGGTGTGTCGATCTTAAAGTGACGGTAAAGGCTTTTATTGATACAATTTTTATTGATAAATGACGATTTTTAAAAATTATTGGCATTTTAGGAGAACAGGAACACAGGAAATCCTCTTTACATTTGTTGCGCTCCTTGGACGATTCCCGCAAAGGATGCCGAATACATTCCTGGTCTGAAGGCTATACTGGTACTTGATCCAGTCTTGTCAGACGGGAATAGCCTCACGCTCTACTCTGGCAACACCAAACTGGCTAAAGTTCACGTTCCCAATTGCAGCCCTCCCTCAGGAACGGGTATCTCACTATCCATACAGAGACTAAGTCTCGAGGCATCCAGCAGTAACAGCAAATTCATTCCGTCAACGCCTCTGAATTCAAGCCGGCGGAGCAGCCTCATGCCCGATTTGACTTCGTCGATCATGCACGATTCAAGCGTTACTCTCAGTCCGATTCCGGCCTCGTCTCCTCCACTATCTTTCCGCACTCTACAGGATGCAGTGGGCTGCCAGGTGACACTCAAATGCTCCGATCGAAGTCTTTTAAGAACATTGCTTCCACCGTTATGCACCTCGGCTTTGGTGGAACGTTGTTTGAGTTCATTGCGAGCCGCATTACCTTCTGATATTTATCTGGCTGTCGCTTCTAAATTTTATTGTGTTCGTAATGCACCTGGCCCTTCGGACTTCTCTCCTCCAGCGGAGTTTGATGCCTTCCGTTCTACGCTCCTAACTTTATTGGGATTCGACGCCAAATCACTGGATATATCAATTTCTTCTATTGCCAGCCCCATTATTGAATCGAAGAAAAGTCGGACAAATTTGGAAGAAGGAGCCAACGAAGATTGGCAATATCTGGTGGAGTCACAATACGCTCGGATATTTTCCCAGTCGCTTGGATTAGATACTTCTCGCATCTTTAATCCCATCGGCCAGCAGTCGATGGTGCAAGTCACTAACGATTCGCCCTATTTCACGTATCTACCACACGTTTTGCTCGTGCTTCATCTACTCTTTGAGGACCTCAAGTTGGATGCCCTCTTGTGGAATGATGCCCAACTTTTGGTGACGCTTCTTATCCCTTTGGCTTCAGCTCTCAACTTAACGCAGTACTGTGATTCGTATTGGAGAGATTTCCCGCTCGTTTGGAACACCGCCAATATCAAACTGGGTGTTCTTCAACCAACGGATTTAGATAAACTCCAAGGGATGATTCAGCGAATAGAGGTTCCGTCCAATATTCACAGCCACCTGTTGGCGCTCATGAGTAAAAAGAAGATCCACAGCCCGTATCCACATGTAAAACTGGTCAATACTCGTTCCAGAGATATCATTACTCTCTTTGCCATCCTTTACGGAAGAGCGGATGAACATCATCTGGTGTCTGTTCACGAATACGTCCGCGATTTTGAATGGGTAGAACACACTGGCAGAGTTTCACTACCATTTAATGTTGTAGTTCCAAATGAGGAACGAAGACAGATCGCTTTGGTTTTAAAAATGTCTTCGTGCGGATGGACGCGGGAGGATCTCAACGCTTTACCAGCCGGAATAGGATTACCTTTACGTTATGCTCTGTTCCGTTGCCAACTAGATCCACCGACAGATTGGCCTGACGAAGCATACAAACTGATCAACCGACAAGACATGTGCCAATCCTCGGCTGGCTGCACTGTCCAGGTGTCGCCGTCAACTGCCCCGGAATTGAATTTAAAAATTGAAGCGCAAAGGAGTAAAACAGCCGGCAGTGGGGGTAATAGCAAAGACGACCATGCCGAAGACGGAATGGAAGAAGTAATTGAATTACCCATCTGGAAGTTACTTTTTCCTCGAGATCATCGTATCCAGGAAATTCGTCGTCTTCTTGGCTCTTCTCGACCAGTAGCTGTCGTCCTCCCAGCTTCGCAACAACAAGGACTAAGTGAACATGAATTGATCGAGGAGAGAGAGAAGCAGTTACTTGTACTTTGCATCCGTGTCATGGCCCTGTCTGTTGGCCGTGGAATGCTCACTCTTCACACTGCTACACCCACCGTCACGGAAACTTTGTCTATTCCAAAGTATATTGAAGAATTTTCTATTTTCTCTTCAATTTAGTTTAATCATTTTTCTTGTCGATTAAAGATTGTGTTTAAATGGTAAGACGCCTCACAATGGTGCGGCGGTGGATATGACGCACATTGACGTACCTGCCAATATGTCACTTTGGCCGCAGTTTCACAACGGTAAATCATTTTATTTGTGGCATGGAAAAATGTAACGTCAACTTCAATTTATTCGCAGGTGTGGCAGCTGGCTTAAGAGTGTCTCCGGATTCAAAATATGTCGACAGTAATTGGATTAACTTGAGCCGTGGTGGGAATCGTTCAGGAGCTGCAGTTGGATCAGCTCCGGGAGAGTTAAACGCCGAAGTGGCTGGTTTCCTACTAGGACTAGGAATAACTGGACATTTAAATAAATTCAGCGACCTTGTCATTCACGAGCACTTAAACCGCGACCATGAAATGACGCAATTGGCATTGGTGTTGGGTCTTGGCATAGGAAAGCGTGGCTCTATGGAAGCGGATACTCTTCGAATAATCTCTGTTTACGTCGAATCTTTGTCACCTGCTTCGTCATCCAGCAGCAACGGTTGCGGCGGGGGCTCGATTGAAGTGCCCCAAAATGTCCGTGTGGCTGCCCTCATGTCCATCGGTTTCCTCTATCAAGGATCGGCGCATCGCTACATGACAGAAGTGCTCCTGGCTGAGATTGATCGACCACCTGGACCGGAGATGGATAACTGTGTTGATAGAGAGTCCTATTCTCTTTCTGCTGGTCTGGCTCTCGGCTTAGTGACTCTGGGCCAAGGCGGACAAATGACGGGGTTAGCCGATCTCCGATTAGCAGATACTCTCTATCATTTCATGGTGGGAGGAACGAAGCGCAACTTTAACACGTCCAATGCCCGCCCCAGAAGCATGACGTCAGCTAGCTACCAGATTCGTGAAGGAAACACAGTCAACGTGGATGTCACTGCTCCAGGAGCCATTCTTGCTCTCGGGCTAATGTTTCATCGGTGAGATTATTGTTATTAAGCGAAAAGAATTACATTTTAAGTGTCAACCCTTTAATACGATTATTGTTTTTAGTACAAATAACGCAGCCGCGGCCAAATGGATGGAAGCACCTGATTCACAGCAACTACTCGACTCGATAAGACCAGATTTTCTATTACTGCGCACATTGGCACGGGGGTTGATCCTGTGGGACGACGTAATGCCCACGCGCGATTGGGTCGAATCCAATGTCCCTCCTAATATTCGTCGCTATTCACTACGCAATCCGGGTGATCCTGACAGTCAATCTCAACAAGTCGATTACGAAACTATGAATCAAGCTTTCTACAATATCATGGCAGGCTCATGCTTTGTCCTGGGTTTGAAGTTCGCAGGATCAGCCAATGCGGATGCTTTCAACACTTTGTATCGTTATTCCAAAGTGTTGATCTCGCTGTCGGGTCGTTCCGTTGCGGAATGGGCTGGAAAAGCGACTCTTGAAGCCTGTCTCAACACTCTAGTATTGTCCCTTTCCATGGTCATGGCCGGTACAGGAGATTTGCAAGTTCTGAGGCTTTGTCGTCACTTACGCCTAAGGAGCGGGACCTTTAGTAATGTTGTTACATATGGATCACATGTAAGTTTGTGTGTTAAAAGTGTCTGTTGATCTTTAATCATCATTTGGTTATTTTGTAGATGGCGACTCATATGGCACTGGGATTCTTGTACATGGGAGGTGGCCGGCTATCACTTAGCACGTCGCCGGAGGCAATCGCTGCATTAGTATGCGCGTGCTACCCCAAATTTCCTACTCACTCAAACGACAATCGATACCACCTCCAAGCACTTCGGCATTTGTACGTTCTAGCAACCCAGCCCCGTTTGCTGATGCCTATTGAGATGCCCAACATGCAACCTTGCTACACTAACCTACAAGTGGTGTTTAATGACGCGGATAGCTCATCATTTCAGTTGCGAGCTCCTTGTCTGTTGCCTGAATTACGTTTTCTCCAGCGCGTCCAATTGTTTGATCCTCGTTATCGCAGCATCGTTTTTGATCGACAGCACAACTGGGGCAAGCTGGAATGCATTCTTCAAGGGAAAGACCACCTTATTGTTCAGCGCAAGGCCGGCTGTTTGTCATACACTGAAGATCCTACTGGTTTAGCGTCGTTAGCTACTCCGACCCTTTCGGCCTGGGCTATTCGTGCTTCGACGGTCGCCAATTTCACCACAGACAAGTTCGTCATATTCCTTTGCCGTCACTTTCTCGGCGCGTCAGACCGTGGCCAATCACAGATTCTTATCGAACAGGAGTCAAAACCATTAGAAACGCAACTTCGCCTTCTTAGTCTCATTCTTAATGACTGTGTTGTAAATGAAAAGACCGAGATGGTTAAACCATGGCTCCAGCTTCTACACAAATCTGATCAGAGGGACTCGTCAACTCTTCCGCTCTGGCAACTCAAGTTTCTCATCAACTTTCCCACGAAGAACTTGCCTGCCTCTGTTAATTCAACACCTTTCATCGATCCAGAAATGGTGCTGGCTCTTCGTCACGAACTTGAGTCTAGCTGGGATCACCTTGATACGGAATTGCGCACCAGCCTCAACACTTATCTGTCGGGTAGAGATACTCCCCGTGAACGATCGCAGTCGGTAAAGTTGGCCAACCTAACCGTGTTTTATGACCTTCCGATGCCGATGCCTGAATTGGATTCCGACCCCGTTTCACTGTTGCTTCAATCAGGAGATCAAAAACTAGCTGCTCGTTTAGCCATTCTTCTTCATCTGTGATGGTAAATTCATTGATAAAATAATAAATTATTTTAATCTTGTTCATGGATTTGATTGATGGATCAACTAAGTGACAAAGATTGCATAAATGAGTGATTTGTATTTTCCACTAACTTAAAGTTGCTCTTTTCTACTTGTTCCCCAACCAAAATGATATTTCTAGAAATATCATTTATAGGTATCACTGTATATAGATACAGTATTATGCGTGATTTATTTGAAGTATTAACTCGGGGAATATCAAGATTCTTGATCAATTCTTCTTTGTCAGTTCAATTTCTTCGCGTATTAGTTCAGACAAATTACGGAATCCCTGGAAGATTAAAAGCAAAAAAATCTTATAGAATTCATAGTTTTTTTAAAAAATAATCAATGTTTATCGAAAATACTCGATCAATGTTTTCTGGAGTTGGCAGAGAAAACGACGCCCTCATGTAGGGGCACGGCTGAGATGGATCCGTCATGAATTCTCGGCCAGGTAGTAAAATCACATCTTTTTTCAGGGCTCGTTCCATAATCATCGGTCGTGTGTCACTGATTCCCAAGCATTTGATCCAAAGAAACATCCCGCCTTGGGGTACGTTCCATTCAGCAAGTCCTTGATGCAGAAATATTACTTTACAGGTAAGCTTGTCGATATTCGGCATTTATTTCTTGATTTTTCAACCTGTCAAATGAGTTTCCGCTGCTTTGAGCATTATTTCACGCTGCTGAAGATAAAAATTCTGAACGCGATCAACGTGTCCCATGAAACCTTCCTCTCCCCACTGTTTTAGCAGTTCTGAGACTAGAACCTATTGTTTGTAATTTTCGGTTTCAGTTTGATTCTTCTCTTGTAACGTGTATAACTAGTTAACTACTGTACCTGAGACATAGATGACGCATGAATAACTGACACCTGCATGTGGTACAAAATTCGTTCCATGAGTGGACGAGGACCTGTGACGTAGCCAAGACGAATTCCGGAACTCAGTACTTTGGACAGTGAATCAAATCGAACGACACGGCCATCGGTGTCGATAGAAAGAAAACTTGGAGTCCGCTTCTGTAGAGAATCTTGTTTAGTTAACGTAATTTCAGGGGCGCTATTAAATGTTTCTTAGGGATAACCTTATCAAACTGTAGAAAATAATATGGATCATCCTCCAAGATAATTAGATCGTAATCTTTGGCAATCTGGTATATCTCTTGTCGTCGATCCAAAGGAATAGAAACTCCCGTTGGATTGGCTCCTGCAGGATTGACATACAACACCTGAAAAATATAACAGCCTTTAAATTATGCCTATTCAATTTTAACATGGTATACTTTGGGGATATCAGATGAAGGAGACTGAGCGTCTTCTGATTTCCAGTTGGTTTCCAAGCATTGCCTCAGTAGATCAGGAATCAATCCATTAGCGTCGCATTGTACCGGGATGTATTTTGGTTTGAAAGGATTGACCTGCAGAATCATAATATTTATTTTGTGAAAATTTAGTATTGTGTTCCTTAGATGATTTTACATACAATTGCAAGTGTTCCTGCATAAACAGGTTCTTGGATAATAACATGGTCATTCACATTCAACATCATCTCAAAAGCTTTACACAGGCCATCCTGGCTTCCACTTGTAATAACCACTTCAGTATCTGCCCAACAAGGTGGACTGTGGAGCTTTTGTTGCATTTCTTTCAGCTGTGATAACAATGGGCCATACCTAGTTTATTTTAAAAATTATTTAAATTACCATACAATTGGATTTTTAAAAAATTCTAGGATTGTACCCTTGAGTTGGTCCATATTGCAATGCATCATTAATTGTTTTTCCTTCAAGTTGTATATTACTACCATCTCTTAATTTGATTGAGGCACTCTGAAAAGGAAATGTATTTGGGTTGGGAAGTCCACCAGCCAAAAAAACCAATTCTGGAGATCCTTGGGTGAGTAGGTTAGCTAATAGGTAAGTATATAGGTTAAAATTAGGTAAATTGTTTGATCTTATGAAAAAAAATTAAATACTCACTCATTTCCCTTATAGGACTGGATTTTCTCGCTGCGGAAAGCGAGTTAATATACCTTGAGTAGTTCATGTTTTCCTTTGCTTTAGCACAATATTCTTAAGGTTTAACACCTCTAAAACAAATGTTCACGATGCCCACTGCGTTACACGACTGCCAAATTCAAGGTGTAAGTTCCTTTTGGCACTCTTTCCATAGCAACGGAATTTTTATCGCTTGCTTATTCTAAAAAAATTCTTGGTTTGTTTTCTTTCTTATATCGTCTGCAGTATCCTAACTCCTTGGGTTCAGCAACTCTTTCAATATTAAGTAAACTAAAAGCAACAAGTAAAAGGCTAAAAACCAACTAAAGCTACTGTAATTTAAGAATACGAATATATGTTAAAGAAACGGTTTCTTAAGATTTTCAAAAAAACTTTACATTTATTTTACATTAAAGAAAAAGTAATAAATTTGAATAGGCCAAGAGCCTACCATGTTTCCCAACTTGAACATAAGCAGGACCAATAATCCTACCGATGTAATTAACATATTTTAAATTTTGTCCACATAGATATTACATTTGAAAACGCCTGGATCCATCACCCTTCGTCACTACTCCAAGCGTCTTCGGTGAGGTTCCTTCTTGGAACTATACTCCTGGGACCAAGAGCGGCTCCTTTATTGACTGGTTCTTCACGAATTGCTTCTGCTGACTCCGGAGCCCAAACCAAAATATTGCGATCATTGGCTCCGCTATAGAGAGACTGTACATTTTCGTTGTAAGCACAACAGGTAACTGTATTATAATGGCCTAGTAACGTAGCTCGTTTGATGCCTGTTGTTAACTCGTAGACCTTAAATAAGTTCAGTAATTACCACAACAAAAACCATAAGAAACTGTAAAATTTACGTATGCACACATTCATACCAAAATATTTCCCTGGGAAGGTACGAAGATCATCTGAGGTTCAGTGTCTGATGAAATGTCGAATCGCGTACCTTTTTTGCTTTCCATTGAAATTTTGCCATAATTTACCATTTCATTTCGCCCTAACAAATTGATTATATTTAAAGTCTATAAGATAACTGTAGAATAAGTAAGTTTTACCTGTTTCAGTGTTCCATAAACGCATTCGGCAATCCGTACCTACGGAAATCAAGAAAAGGCCGTCGGCAGTAAACGACAAACCGTGGACATTCCCGTTGTGTGCTGTAGTCTTCTCAACATCAGCATGATTTCGCCCATTATATTGATCCATTGAAAACAAACAACTTCTAGCGGCTCTGACATCCCACATTAAAAGCCGATTATCCATTGAACCGGAAGCAAGCTGGAACTCCTGCATTGGTGACCACTTGACACTCAATATTGAAGAGGTGTGGCTTCTCAATTCATGCGTTGTCGATCCACTCCGAAGATCAGCCAGAAACACTTGGTTTGCTGTACTTGCAACTAAACACAGAAAGTAAGTTGTCTAAAAATTTAAAAAAAGCAAAGAAAAAGAATAATAATTTGGAGACTGAACTTACCAGCAACCAAGTTGTGTTGAGTTGCATTTGGAGACATGTGATGGTGGTATATCTTACCATTCACAAGTACAACATCTGCAGGAACTTGAGCATTGGCATCCCAAATTTTCAAGTTTTTATCCATGCCACTAGAAAGGAACATTCCTGTATCCAAAGGGTACCACTGAACACATTCAACACTGTACTTGTGGCAGTGACGATTGCTTTGCCTGTCAATCTTGCCCACATTTTTACAAGTAAACTGCAAATTTCCAGAAAGATTCAAAACATCATGAATGTGAATGCTTCCATCTGCACCACCAGAGAGTAAACTATTAAAAAGTTAAGAAATTTATTCTAATAAAATATCATATCAAAATTAATATATTATGCTTACTATCTTCCCTCTACTTTTTCAAGATCTATTGTGTTAATCCCTGCAGAATGAGAGTTTTCAACTTCTTGAAAATTACTAAGGCGTAAAGCAGAGATTCTCTTGGTTGCTTGGCTTGACCGAAATTTCCTGGCGTCAAGTAGTCCTGTTTTCAAGCTAAAAATAGCTTCCACGTCGTTCATTTTTCAGCTTACATTTAGGTATTCGTATAAATAATTCATAATTCGGTTAAAAACACGACAAAATGTAAACTGCCAATTTTGTATTTATTTAAAATATCGTCTGCTATAAATAACAGACCGACACAGAGCTGTCATATTTCGGTTATGGTTCGACACAAATATTTTATTATTAAAAATGTTTCAATTTCTAAGAAAAAAGAGTAGATCGCGAAACTTTTTTTATCTGATATTTTTGTTTATTGTATCCTGGGTAATATTTTTTGGTAAATATTTGTTTTCCCGTTCCAAAAATCTAAAACATCAAGCACAACCAGGTACGTTGTAGGGCCAGTCACATACTGCAGAAAAAAATAGATTTTATTATTTTGCAAGAACATAGTAATAGTTCTGAAATGCAAAATGTACCGTTAATTGCAGAGTTGAAAACAAGACTACTCTGGCAATAATAAGTTTGGATTCTCGCGTTAACACATCGATAATATTTGCTGCAATTGGCAGGATCGGCGTAGTATGTTCCTTCACTTGTGCAGGTCACTATAAAATGAGTTAGAATTAAATATGTAACTTTTTTGAAAATCCGTTTTTTAAAATAGTTCGTTGATTAATGTACTGGCTTTGGTTGTTGTTATAGGAAACGGAGTTGGAGTTGGAGCCGGAGTAGCAGTATTGAAAGGGCGTCCTTCAAAAATGAAATTTAATTTAATTTAATTTGTTATTTAGATCATTTATTATTAAATTTAATTTTAATTTAAAAACTTTTTTAACGCACCTTCAAGTGTAGCAGTTATGGCGTTTGAGAGCGGTCTGAAAACGTGAGATGATGATTATATAATACGTTACTTTTAGATGCGAATTGTCAATTCAATTTACCGTGGACCCATTTGGCAGACGCCGTTAAAGTCATCCAAGGTGAGCTCCCAAAACATGATACCACCGAGACCTTTACTCATGGCATATTTTACCTTGGTGATGACCATGTCAATGTCGTCCCACGAAACCCAAGAAGTACCCTGGTAGGCGTAAGGCCCCATTTTTCCAGTTGGGTCAGTGACTACCTAAATGTTAAAGATGGTGTTCACACAAAGAAATATATTCAGAACATGTCAAGTCAGTGACTACCGTCCAGCCGCTCTGTTGGTAACTACATATCTCGTACAGCGAAAGGAAGCCATCTTGGCCGGTATATGGGCCTTGAGGGCCAGCGCCGATAGCTGGAGACAACAATGCTGTTTGTGACGCGCTAGCTAATCTAAAAGTACGACCGTAGCTGGGCAATCCAAAAATCAGCTTCTGGGCAGGCATCCCTTTAGACAACCAATAGTCGACTGCTTCAGAGATGATAACAGCATCGACGCCTTGCTCAAAATCACGTCGGTAAAGAGGAGCGTGATGATCAACAGTATTTTCCCATGATCCATGAATATCTATTAAAGAAAACGATTTTGTTAAGATCTGTTTTTTTTTTAACGTTTTTTAAGTGTTTTGATGCGTGAAGGAACTTACCATATGCCATGAAATTGACAAAATCGACGGCGGCGGCGATACCTGGAATATCATAACTTACTTCAGCCCGTTTGATGCTACAAGACGGCGCCATGGCTAAAATCAAATTGTATGGCTTGAAAGCGTCACGAAGCATGTTGAGGAGAGTAATGAAATTTGCTTTATCTTCAGGCTTTCCTGGGTCCCCAGGATATTCCCAATCGAAATCCAGGCCATCAAAGTTGTACTGAATCGGTAATGTTAAATATTTAGACTATTTATACACTAAGATTTACATTATATCTTTTAATACCTGGCGAACGAAAGCAAGAGCTTTCGATACGAAGTTCGCCATTTTGGCCGGATCGGACACCAATTCTGAATACTGAGTAGTGAAAGCCGAATCGTTCCAGCCGCCAAGAGCAATCAGCGTTTTAAGGTTAGGATTTTGTGCTTTCAACCCAGTGAACTTTTGGTAACCACCTAGATCTATGTCGACGTAGGAATCATAAACTACCATCTCGTAAGTTACTTTGTCAAGAACCGCAAACCCATAAATCAGATGGGTGCATTCGAATGCATTCAGTTTGTCCACGCCATACTGCCCAGCTCCTGTAGGAATATTATTTTCAGACTAACGACAGAAAATGTAGTTATTATTTTGTTAGCTTACCTGGGCGATAGTATGGCCAGTTTGCAAAATAGCAAACTTTTTTGTAGTTTCCTTGTGCATTGGCCAAGGTAACTAGTAAGGCAAACGCCAATATGGCGACTATCTTCATAGTAACTGGGTTGGTTTCGTTTCAGAAAAAATACTGCTTGGTACAAACCGTTTTCTTTCTGAACTCAAATGACAATAATTCCTTAAGGACCGAATGGCTTTATATTACGACGCAATTGGTTGCGTCGGGTGTGTCCAGTATGGATTATCTATTGAGCACGGCGATGAAGCAACTCGGCCTTTCATGATAGTCCTGTATAAGGAGATAAATGCACTAAATAACAATCGGGAGTAGTTGATTTTTCGGGCTCTACAGGTTTCTGAAGATTCAATTTAATCCGATTATTTGAACAGCAGCATTCTAATGGCTGATGACGTGATCTGTTTATCATAAGATCAAAGGGTCCGCAACAAAATTTTTATTTTTTTTCCTATTATTTTTTTCCTTCAAAGTAAATTTACCTGTTATTTTTTAATTTTTAACAAGTAAAAATTCACGAGTTAAGAAAAGAGAAAATTTTAAAAAAAGAAAGGAATTTGAGTTGCGGAATACGGATCCCTTGCAGAAGACTGCTAAATCAGCAAGTTTTCGCTAATTAAATCTTTCAATATGAATCTACATAAGGTAGACAGTATTTTCTCACTTTATTTATCGTGCAGTATTGACCTCATTAACTATTTTCAAGATCTGGCGCAAACGACGGTCACCTTTGAACTTAAAATCTAAGTGATGAAAGAAATCCGTAACAGTTGCATTTTAAGTTTCCCTAGAATCTATTTTCGTTGCTATTGAGTTTATTTATTTTATAATTATAAAAAAGAAATTTCAACCAGTTTTCTCTATCTTTTATATAATGAAAAAAAAAATCCCTTCAAAGCGATTGACTGAAAAAAACAAGTTGTATTTGTATAAGCAATGCAATAGTTAGTCGCGGTGGCAATCTAAAGATCTGAACGGCAAAGATAAAACGAACTAGTTATTCAATAACTCGGCATTTTTTATTATGACAACATGGAGGAGAAGATAAATTAAAAGCGGCAAAACTACACATATAGATTCCAATCGAATTGTTATGTGGTTTATGATTTGAGTGGAGATTGACATTATCGTATCGGAATGTTTAAACGTTATACTGGAATGACGTGATCGCCTGTTTCAAAGGTGAAACATTGTCTACATGTAAATAACTTGTTTTTCATCGCTTTGAGATGATTTCCTGGTCTAAAAAATTTCATGGATACATTTTTGATCTGTTAATCTTATTAAGATTAATTGGAATTGAAATCATTTTTAGATACTTCATAAATATTACACACTTAACAATATTTGTGGCTAACTAAATTTAACATTCATTCATACGGTAGAGTAAATTCCGGCAATAGGTTTAACTAAAAATACCTTACATTTCAAATTTCGATCTAAGGATTTTACTCTACCCTAGCAATTAAAACAATTAAGGAAGAATGACATGAGATCTCAAATTCTCAAACTCTCAAGCACAGATAAAGACCACTGTCTTCTTTATCTATGTCTCAAGTAAAAACTGCATCGAACTGCATCGCAATTCGCAATTGCCGCCGATTTTTTAATTGAGCCGAAATATGTGGCAGCGGTGCATTTCCCCCATTATACATATTACATTGTTGTGTAGTCACAGCTTTTGATTAAATCGTATTTTTCTACTCTACGTGATTGAACTAAGTTGCATTCTGTTTGTTTGCGTTATTAATTACAGGATTTCCTTTTTGTTGCAAACTTTTGTTGTTTAATTCAAACTGGTGATTTCTTAAGTTGATTAGAATTACAATATGCGTATTACAGTTACCACACTGTCTGATGACATATTCAACTTGGATGTGTCTGAGGACTTGGAATTGGAAAATTTTAAAGCATTTTGTGAAGTTGAGTCTGGTATTCCAGCAGCAGAAATAAGTTTAGTTTATAATGGACAAGTTATGAGTGATGGATCAAAGAGTTTGAAGAATCACGGTTTAAAAGAAGGGGATGTTGTTGTCATACAGAGGCAAAGAATTACCACCAATCAGCCCCAAGGTCTACACTCACTTTAAGAATATTGTTGCAACTTTGATTAATAAAAGATTAAAAAATCAGGACTTATGTGTTGTATTGATGCTTGCAGATCCTTCTCTGAACTTGGACTTCAGTGCTATTCAGGTGCCGTCATCTTCCAGGGGAAATAGAAACACTAATCGGGGCAATGAAAACGACCCAGTTTTCATAAGAGACATGTTTCTAGCTAATCCTGACCAACTTGCCCAGCTCAAGCAGAATAACCCTCGTCTTGCTGATGCACTGCTATCAGGAGATTTAGGTCTCATCATTATATAAATTTCTTTCCTATTTTCACACTTCAACTAGTTATTTGTCATCCATATAGCTCGTTTTACTGCGGTCTTACGTGAACAAGAAGCTGCCAGAGCAGAACGAGAGAGACTTCGAAGCCTAATGTCTCGTGCTGATCCTTTTGACGCCGAAGCTCAACGACTAATTGCCGATGAAATTCGTCAGAAAAATATTGAAGCAAATATGGAAGCAGCTATCGAATACCACCCAGAATCATTTGGCACCGTTGTTATGCTCTATATAAATTGCATAGTAAATGGACATCCCGTCAAGGCTTTCATAGACTCTGGTACCATTTTTGTTTGTTTTGTTTTAATCGATTTGTGACTAACTTTTGCGGGATTTCCCCGTTTTATACTTTTTAGGAGCTCAAACTACAATTATGTCTTCAGCTTGCGCATTAAAATGCGATATCCATCGCTTAGTTGACAGTCGTTGGGCTGGTATTGCTAAAGGTGTCGGAATTCAGCGTATTGTTGGACGCATTCATATGGTCCAGGTATAAATTTTGGCTATTTGCCTTTGAGTTTTACTAGACTCTAATTAATTTTTTTTATTTTGAAAGATCCAAATAGGAGATGACTTTTTACCCACTTCGTTTTCAATTTTGGAAGAACAACCGATGGACATGCTGCTGGGATTAGACATGCTTAAACGCCATCAAGTAAATTTTAGCTTTTTAAAGTTGTTGAAAAATCTACGCTGTAGCTTTAACGTAAAATCTTTCAAACTTTAGTGCTTGATTGATTTGAAACGCAACCTCTTGGTCATCGGAACTACCGGAACCGAAACACCGTTTTTATGCGAAAATGAGCTTCCTGACTGTGCCCGATTATCTGGCCCACGTTCTGAAACCGAATCTTCTTCTGCGGTTGAAATGGAAGATCATGAACTCGCCAAGGTTATTTTAGATTAGATAATTCTTCAAACATGTTTTTATCATCGTATAACTAATTTATTTTACAGGCCCTTCAAGAGTCGGCATTACCTGATCCCAGCACTCAACCTCAGGCCGACAAATTCACTGAAAAACAAATTCAAGATTTGGTATCTATGGGATTTGTCCGTGAACAGGTAGGCCTACTGTTCTGTAATTTTGAGTTTAGTATTTTTTAGTATGTTGAATCTACATTGCTATGATCTACAGGTGATTGAAGAGTTGAGACGATTTAACGGCGACGTTACTCAAGCTACTGCTGCACTTTTTGCTAAGTCTTTAAAATTTTAATTTATTGGTCGTCATGTATTTCCAAATTTTTTCTTTCGATAAGATACAACATATCGGGATTTTCACAATAATTTTAAAATTGTTCTTTTGCAATTCACGTGTACAAAAAAATTATAAATTGTGGTATTATTGAGAAACATTTAGTAGTCTGCCGCAGAGTAAGACAAGTAATCTTTACGGCCAACGGCAGAAACTTGTTTGTTGCTTTCCGCTTCTAACTTTGGACACTGCGTAATACGATGACCAAGACCGCCACAGTAACTGCAACCTTTGTCCCCTGTAAATTTTGAAATCAACGTTGTAAATTTTTCATTTAAAGAAAACATTATTAAATTACCTCCGAGATCTTGGAAAACTTCCGTCTCTGATTGCAGTGTGGCCAAAAAGGGAGGGACATCTTGCTTTGCTTCGATAAGCAAATGTTTGAGGTCAAGTAAGACGGACTCTTCGTTCGATTTGTTAATAAACGTTGTTGCTTGCCCCTTATTTCCTGATCGGCC